>NW_023144632.1:7418154-8018154 GCF_012932325.1 Thrips palmi | reverse complement strand
CCGCCCTCCGCGCTTATGCTTGTTAACGTTAACAAATTCGCAGCCCTTGCCATTAATTGGCGCAACTCTTTGCGAACCTCTGTCCGACTTCTTTGCGTCCCCCTCCCCTGCCCCCTCCCCCTCCCTAGCCCGGAGCGAGGACCGAGGCGCGCCCCGCCCTGCTCGCTGCTGAACTGCGGGACATTCTGGTGACTCTGCTCTCATCAAGACTCTCCCAAGTTGGAAAAAATGGCTGTTGGAAATTGGCGAAGTTGGCCTTCCTGCGCACTTTGCTCTCAGCCCTTCCGCGGCGAGGCGGCCAGGGCTTCGGACGGGGTGGGGTGGGGCGGGGTGGGGTGGGGGCGATACGGCCGGCCGTTCGGAAAGCGTGATTTGAGGTCTTTGGCGGAGAGCGGGCAGCGAGCTGGCCGAAGCTCGGCGCAGAGGCGGGGAGGGTCTGGCTGGTCAGCCACCGACATCACACCGTGGCAATTTAGTGGCCGTACGAGGAGGGCCTGGACGGCGTGACCTGCAGCTCCTGGACGCCCCCCCCCCCCTTTTTTTCCAAGGGCCGTAACGAGGAAATACTCCGACGGGCTAATAACTTTGAATGGGCCGAGTTAAAAAGCGCTCACTGTCTGTCCGCGGTGGGCGTGTGAGCGGGACGTCTTCGTCTTGAATGAGGAGGCGATGACGTGGAGGCCGCCGTGAATCAATGCCTGCGATGCTCGCCGATAGTGTCTGCGCCGCGGGGCGCGGCAGGCAGGCAGGCAGGCAGGCAGCCAGGCAGCCAGGCAGCCAGGCAGCCAGCCCGCGCAGCCAGCCAGGCTTTCATCACACGGAGGCCCGTAGGCCTGGAAAACGTAACAAAGGCCCTGTCCGCCTCCTCGGGGGAAAACACTTTGGCGGAGATGATATCCGCGCTGTGGCAATCCCGGCCCGGCCCGGCTCGGCTCGGTCCGACGTGCGGACGTGCAAACTTGCCCAAAACTCCGACTTTAGGTAGGTATACATATTTCGTGAACGGTGAGCGAGCGTGACGAGCGGTCGTAAGCCGACACAATTAGGCACAATCAAATTTTGAAAATGAAGGCGGGGGCATACGCTCCCTAATGCGCGTCCAGCACTCACAAAACGGCTGCGAGTTGAAGTAATGAAGTTCACCGGTTTAGAACAGCGATGTACCATGCTGAATTTGAAATTAGAGTTCATTTATCACTATGTGACACATCAAATGAAAACTTTGCGAAGTATTTTGAGAATTGGGTGACAGTGTCTTTGCGTCGCGGCCGGGCTGATGACGATGACCGACCAGGCTGCCGTCCGTGATGGGTGGGCGCAGCGCCGCCGCCGGCGCCGTCGGCTTGCTTGGTCAAACTTGCTTGGTCCGAGCGGAGTTTGGTCTCACTTGCGCTGCTTGCGCTCCTTGCGCTGCTTGCGCGGCATGGCCTTGACCCGCACGCCGCCGGCGGCCCGCCGCTCGCCGCGCGGCACTTTGGCGGCGGCCCTCTCGGCCGTCCGCGCCGACGGGCCGACTGGCCACACCCACGCCGGCTCGGCCGGCACCCACTCGTAAGTGTGAATCAGGCTCTGTGTGTGTGTGTGTGTGTGTGTGTGTGTGTGTGTGTGTGTGTGTGTGTGTGTGTGTGTGTGTGTGTGGGCGCGCGCGCGCATGCATGGGAGGGCTTCCAAGGGGGTCCTGTAAGGGAAAGGTCAGCGGGAGGGCCGGAGAGAGCAGCTTGGGGGGGGGGGAGGGGGAGAGAGAGAGAGAGAGAGAGAGAGAGAGAGGGAGAGGGAGGGAGAGAAATGATGATGAAGACCGGGCTGAGCCGCAACGCACTTTTAATTACATAGCGTGCGCCGGATAACGCCGAATAGCATAGGCGGCCCAGATGCTATCCCTCGCGGTCCCTCACGGTCCCTCACGCGCACCTTATCGCCCCGATGGAATGCACCGCGTCGTCCGGACTGGAATGGAACGAACGGAACGCATTTTGAAAAAAATGTGCCGCGCCGGTTGTTTGGCCGTGGCAACGAATGGCCGTGACGTGTGGCGCCCTCATCCATCAATTACCGAATTAAACAGTCGGCGCTGTTCGCCGCCGGGACTCCGGACTCCGGGACTCGGACCGGGAAAACGGCCCCATCAGTCGCTGCAGTGGCTGCTGCTGTTTGCTGTCACGGTGTGCTGCGCAGTGCTGCGCAGTGCTGCGTCTGGAGGGAGGGCCGAGGGCCACAGCCCCAGGGCACCGGGCAGGGCTGTGGGCTTGGCCTGGCTGTGGGTCCCTGCAGGACGTCGCAGCAGGGCCCGGCCAGGCCGCCAGGCCGGCATGGAGCAGTAATGAGGTCCTGTCAACGCTTTTGGGGCCGACGGGGCCGGCGGGGCTGCAGGCATTTCAGGGGCGGCAGCCGGCGGCAGCCAGCGGCAGCACGAAACACACGCGCCTCACACGCGGCGCATCTCTGTGCTGCGGGCTGCTGCTGCTCTATCATTTATTATGCCAGCATTGCCCCTCCGGCCCTCGGCTCCGCCCGCCCTCCCTCCCGTGCGGCCATCTCCCATTCTCGTTGGCCGCTCTAATGCCCAATTTAGTAGCTAGTTTCCGAAAGGTCCGCTGCGTGTCACACGCCCGGTGCGCCCGGCCGGCAGCCAGGCCGCGCTAGCAGCCAGCTCGCGGTGGAACCGGAAGTGAGCTCTTGGTCCGACACGGCCGGTGCACTGCAGCGCTGCAGTGTGCTACAGTGTGCCCGCCGCGCCGACGGAAACGCCTGCATGGCGTGGGCGGGCGCGTGCTGTCATCGCCGAGGGCGCCGCCGCACCGCCGCGCCGCCGCCCTGACGACTGGCTTGACGTGGAGGAGCGTCGCACCTCGGCCGCCCCGGCCCGCGGCGCCGACATCCATCCACCCGCGTGGGAACCGTAATGGGCCGGGCGGGCCGGGCCTTGCCGGGCGTGGAGTGGCGCCCGCTCTCAGCGGCCGAGCTTTGCAGTGGCCGCGCCGTGCCCGAAAGTCAAGGCCCCGATCGTAGGGCCGATCACGGCCAACATAAATGCATTTTCCCCCGCCGCGACTCGAGGGGTGGGGAGGTGGCGCAGAGAGCCCCCCGCGGGGTGCCGGCGGGCGTGCCGGCGCCGGGGTCCTTGCCCCCCGCTCGCGGCGCGGCGCCTCTCCGCCAGGCCGCCTGGTGGTCGCGGCGCCCAGTGCCTTCCCAGTGGCGCCGCCGCCGGCGTGCTCGGCGAACACGACGTGGCTACGACCTCGTCAAAGCAAACTTGGACTCCCGTGTGAGCAAATGTTGCCAGCCAGCCGCAGCCCGGCAGCGCCACGCCTCGGCCGCGCCAGCCAGCGCCACCGCGCGGTCGCGGGGATGCGACGAGTGGGTCAGGGGCGGGGGATGGCTGCAGAGGAAGAAGGTGCACCCGGTAGCGCGGCCGCGCCCTCCACCCGAGTGGCGAGGCGTGGGGGGGGGGAGAGAGAGAGAGAGAGAGAGAGAGAGAGAGAGAGAGAGAGAGAGAGAGAGAGAGAGAGAGAGAGAGAGAGAGAGAGAGAGAGAGGAGGCTGCCAGGAGAGTGCCTTACTCTCCCCGCCCCCTCCCCTTCGTTCGAATGGCCCATGCCAGCTGACCGCGGCGACCATGCAATTCAAAATTCAAATGGCCCCGTCCGTCTCTTTCATATTTCCCCGGCCGCGGCCATCCCACTTCCACTCCATTCCGTTGCGACGGCCTGGCGGCAGACGGCGGCCGGGCGGACGGCGAGCTTTACCGTCCGCGGCCAAGTGGCAGCGCGAGTGCACTCGGCGAAGCGCCCCCGCGGCGCCCCCAAACAGCCCCCGCCAGCCCCTCGACCCCCGGACGCGGCACGGACCACCTGAAGACGGTGTGTTTGACCTGGCGTGGTCTGATTGGTTCGGTGCTGGGGTGGGGTACGACGGCATGACCCAAGGGCCAACTCAAGATTTTCATGCACACTGATTATAATTTTAATTACAGAGAGTATTTTGATTACATGTGATTTCTAATTGATTATTTAATTATTATGAATATCACTGATAATAGGAGATTGCAAATGAAAATGGTTATGTTGATTACTGGGGAATGTTGGAGATCATTTTTAGGGTCGACCTCGGAAAGCTGTCAAAGTACCGAAAATTTTGCTGACTTTGGGCGGCCACTGCGTCCAATTTAGATGCGGTCAAAGGCCTCCCTCAACGCCCTAGTATTCTTAAGACTCTACTCTTTTATGCCCCGCCTCGGGAAGGCTTTGACCGCTGCTACTTTGGGAGCAGTGATCTCTCAAACATGGTCGAAAAGTTCACAAATTTTCGAAAGAAGCCGTTTTTGCTGACTTTGGGCGGCCACTGCGTCCAATTTAGATGCGGTCAAAGGCCTCCCTCAACGCCCTAGTATTCTTAAGACTCTACTCTTTTATGCCCCGCCTCAGGAAGGCTTTGACCGCTGCTACTTTGGGAGCAGTGGTCTCTCAAACATGGTCGAAAAGTGAATAAATTTTCGAAAGAGGCCGTTTTTGCTGACTTTGGGCGGCTACTGCGTCTAATTTAATTGCGGTCAAAGACCTCCCTCAACGCACTAGTATTCTTAAGACTCTACTCTTTTATGCCCCGCCTCGGGAAGGCTTTGACCGCTGCTACTTTGGGAGCAGTGATCTCTCAAACATGGTCGAAAAGTGAATAAATTTTCGAAAGAGGCCGTTTTTGCTGACTTTGGGCGGCCACTGCGTCTAATTTAATTGCGGTCAAAGACCTCCCTCAACGCACTAGTATTCTTAAGACTCTACTCTTTTATGCCCCGCCTCGGGAAGGCTTTGACCGCTGCTACTTTGGGAGCAGTGACCTCGCAAAAAATGGTCAAAAAGTGATGGAATCTCCGATTGTGATTTTGTTGGATGATGTTGATTATGTCACTGATTGCCAACTAGACGTACAATGATTGTCTTGAGTTGGCTACCCCTTGGTATGGCCCTCTTGGACTAACTTGCAGTGCAGCGCGGAAGCTTGTTTTCGGGCCGTCGTGCCCCCGTCGGCGTCCCTGCTGCGCTCGGAGTGAGTGTGCGCGCGCGTCTGCTCCCGTCCGCCCCCGTCCGCCCCCGTCCGCCCCCCGTCCGCCCCCGTCCGCCCCCGTCCGCCCCCGTCCGCCCCCCGTCCGCCCCCCGTCCGCCCCCGTCCGCGGCGCCACGGTGCTTGACGTTGCCGTCGCCACGCCACCGCGGCGCCGTGGCCGCGTTCCGCCCCAAGTGCGCGGTGCGGCACGTCGCGCGTGGTGATGGTCGCGGGGAGGGCGCGTCGCGGCGCGTCGCAGCGCGTCGCGCGAAGGGGATCTGTCGGATTTCTTTGCCGTGTCGTGTTGTTTCAGGCGAAGCCCCCCCGTCGCGGCTTTTGCGCTCCCTCCCCCTCCTCCCACACTCCGCGGCCCGTGTTCCAGGCGGCCTCTCATTTCAACCCCCCTCCTCGGTGTTGCTTTTCCCTTCGTTAATGTTTGTGGAAAAGGCCTCGGGAAGGGAAGTCGTTGTGATTTATGCCCTGGCGTGACGCGGTGCTCTGGCGCGTGCCCTGGGCCTGCACTCACACTCAGTCTTGCACACACACACTCACATACGCTCTTACCCTCACACACTCACACAGATGTTGCTGTCTCTTCTGACCCTGACCCGAGCGGCACGAGGTTGCATACGTCGATACCGATGGATGCGTGCAGGGGCGGCGGCGCGCCACGCCACGCCACGCCTCGCCACGCCACGCCACGCCGCGCCACGCCGCGCCACGCCACGCCACGCCACCCTCGCCGGAGTCCGGAGTCGCACGGCCCCTCGGGGAAGGTCGTTGGGATTTGACGGCGGGCCGGGCAGGTCGGCGGTGTGTGACAAGATTTGGGCGACGGCGGCGGCCGGGCCCGGACGGCGGCGTCCTGTCACGACGTCGCGACAAGGCGCTGACGGCCTCATGGCCTCCCGGCCCGACGGCTCGGCGAACATGGACGCGGCCCGCGGCGGAATGTAAATGGGAACGATGTCGCGTGACTCTTCGACTGTCGCACACCGAGCCCCGTCCGCCCCGACCGCCCCGACAGACAGGCAGACGTCCCCGAGCGGCTCACTTTATAATTCAATATCTCACTCCCGACCCCCCCCTCTCTCTCTGTCTCTCCCTCCCCTGCACACAACTACACGCGGACGCGTGCACTCATTCTCACACCCTCTCGCGCAGACTTTGGCAGGGGCGTTTAGCTGGACGTTTAGCAGGGCAGGTGGCCGCTTCAAGAATTCCCTTTGTGCCCTGCTGCCCTGCTGGCTCCCCACCCCTCCCGACCCTCCCCCTTCCCGTGGCCCCCTCGCCAAATGAGCGCCAGACACGAATTCGGGGCCACTTTGCGGAAGGCGAGGGCGCATTTTTCCTCGTCCTGTCCACGGCGTCGCGGCGTCGAGCGGCCGGACCCGCGGCGTGGAGCCCCACAGAGCTAGACAGTGGATATCCACTGACAGACCTCGCGGGGCGACCCACTTCGTTAGAGACGCCCTCATCGGGGCCCTCATCGGGGCCCTCATCGGGGCCCTCGTCGGGGCCCTCGTCGGGGCCCTCGTCGGGGCCCTCGTCGGGGCCCTCGTCGGGGCCCTCGTCGGGGCCCTTGTCGGGGCCCGCAGCTGCAGGCGCGAACCTGTTCGCGGGGCTCGGGACGGAGGGCTGCGGCTGCAGGCAGCGCGCTGCAGTTTCGTCGCTCTGTCTCTCTCGCGCCCTGTGACCGTGCCGGTGCGGGGGAGAGTGCGAGAGAGACAGAGCAACGAAAGCACTGTTCGGAATCAGCCTGCTGCGAGAGCCCCCCCCCCCTGGAATGCCGCCCCCGTGGCACTCACGGTGGAGAGGGAGGCCCCGGGAAGCCATAGGCGGCGGGGCCGCCGCACCCCTCGCAGTAAACGTTTGTGGAACACAGCATAATGCCGCGGCTGGCAGCGGCTGGGAGCTGGACGCTGGAAGGGCAGCCATCGGTGCCTCGCAAATTGAAGTCCGCGTAAGTGCCTGGAGCTAGCGTCCTGGCTGGGACTGTCTGGGACCGGCTGGCCGCGACGCCCCTCTCCAGCGGGGACGCGGAGGGCGACACTTCTTGGCGTGCGGGCAGGGCGCGGTGGGGCTGGGCCCGGTCCCCTCCGCCCGCGGGTTGTGCGAATGGGAGGGGGAGGGGCGCGGAGGGGCGCCCAATCCATTGGAAGTGCCGATGGTCAGTGGAGCGTGGGCCTCCCTGCCGCCTCGCGGCCACTCTGTCTCGATTTGTGTCAACTTCAACACTTCTAATTCCGCGCGTGGGTCCGAGCGGACGAGAAGGCGCTGCCGCTCCGGGCGGGGGAAAGGGGGAGGGGGTGGGGTATTGGGTGCCATTTTTTTCCGGCATGAAGTGGCGGGGATCCGGAGGCGGTGGAGTGATTCCTCCGGCAATAAGGAGCCCCATCCTTGTGTCGTTACTTTATCACTGGGATATTTTTTCGGGGATTATTTTCCGCTTTTTTTTTGGCCAAACTTGCGCTATAAATCTCAATCGTTGCCGAAGGAGCGCCGTGGTGGCGGGATGTTGGTGAGGAGGGGAAGGGGTGTGGAAAAAGTGAGAAAGGGGGATGGCAGTCGTGTAATGTGACAAAGACTGCCAGCGCCCCGGAGCCAATCTCGTCGCGTCGCGTTACAACAAATCGGATCGCCTCGGAGTGGAGTGGCTGCTGAAGTTCGGTGGGGACCGAGACGGTTACACAGTGGGCCCGTGACTCGGCGGGGGCCGTGACACCGTGACGCGGCGGGGCCGGGGACGCGTTGGCGGCGCGTTGGAGGCACGCTGGGACTCGCGGCAGGATGTATAATTCGGCCGTGCAATTTGCGGCGGATCTGTTGGGTCGGCCCGATGCGCCACGCCGCGCCATGCGGCCCAAACTCCCTTTTCGTTGCCGTCCCTTTTTCTTTCCCTTTTTCAAGTTTCTCGTTGGGGCGCGCCTTATACCCACCGGGGGCGGCAGCCCCGGCAGCCTCGGCAGCGCCTTGTTGAACAAGCAGGGCGCAGCGACGCAGCGGCGGCGGGCGGGGCCGAGACGGCCGAGACGGCCGAGACGGCCGGGCTTGCGAAAGATAAAGGCAAGGCGGTGTAATGAGAATGTAAAGCGGAGACAAGTGGAGGGCGATTACAGCGGAAAAGATGACAAACATTTGGAGCGCTCCTTGTAGTCCTTGTACAGCGGGGAGCATAATCAGGGCACGTCGCACCGAACCAGGCCAGGGCGGGCACGCCGGGCCAGGCACCGGGTGCACCAGTGCGTTGTCGTCTTTTAGGCTGAGCTTTGCTGCGCGCGCGCTGAGGAGACTCTTAGTACAAGCGGCTCTCTCTCTGTCTCTCCCCTCTCTCTCTCTGTCTCTCTATGTCTGTCTGTCTGTCTGTCTGTCTGTCTGTCTGTCTGTCTGTCTGTCTGTCTGTCTGTCTTTCTCTCTCTCTCTCTGTCTCACTCTCTCTGTCTGTCTCTATCCTTTCTCTGTGCACGCACACACGCGCGCGCGCGCGCACACACACACACACACACACACTCATTGCGCGTGCAATAGAGAGGCCCTCTGCCTTAACACGCCTTATTGAAGTCACCTTGCCAAGGGGTGCCTGGAGGAAAGGGGCAGGACGTTTATGCACAGAGCCCCCCGGCGAGGTGAGTGGCGCGGCACGGCGGGCACGGCGCGGCACGGCACGGCACGGCGGGCACGGCGCGGCACGGCACGGCGCGGCACGGCACGGCGCGGCACGGCACGGCGCGGCACGTCCTCCCCGCGCGCGGTCGGTCTCCCCGATCCAGGCCGCCGTGGTCCTCGTCCCCGTGCCGCGGTGGCGGCTCCATCCGCCAAATTGGATGGGGCTGCTGCTCATGCGTCGCGGGGCGGGGCGGGGCGGGGCGGGCTGGGGCTCTCGGTGGCGGCCCCGCGAGTTAGGACCGCGCCTTGGCAAGGGACTATGGAATATTATATGTACGGCGGAATTGAAAATAAATTCCTCGCAGCCCTTGCCGCGCCGCCGCGCCCCGCCCACCTGTGATTGCGTGGGTGTGTTTTAACCCGAAAGGAAATGAGATGTCTGCCTCCGCGTTGCTCTGCACCCTGCGGCCCTGCGCCCCTCGCTGCTGCTGCTCCGCGGACCGCGCCGCGGGACGGACGGCCCGTATTTAGCGGTCCGCTTTGGCGACGTGACGCGCGTGCCGAGCGGCGGCGCGGCACGGCGCGGCACGGCACGGCTCGGCACGGCGTGAGCGATGGCCCCGCCGCCCTCGCAATGAAGAGCCCGCTGTACTTTTATCTGGCGGGCATCTCCCATGCACGCCTCCCTTTGATCGATTCGTCCGAGCTGTCCGGACCCTTCCGGCCCTCCCCCCTCCCCCCTTCGGGTTTTGACTCCTTGGCCTGGCCCGGCCTGGCCATAGTGGCCGTCACGACCCCTCCCCCGAGGCTGATCCGTACGTCAGCCAGCCAGCCAGCCAGCCAGGCAGGCAGTCAGGCAGGCAGCCAGGCGCGGCGGACGGACAGGCTTTGTTGCGCCCCTGTCAGGTACTGTCGGCCTGCGGCGGCCCCGGCAGGCCCCGGCAGGCCTATGGCGGAGGGCATTGTTGGGCCCCACAGTGTGCCCCACACGGGTGTCATGCCGCGCAAAGGGCCCTGCGCGCCCCGCGTGGCTGCGTGGCCCGGCTGCTCTGCCGCGCGCCCACCCCCAGCGGAAATGTATGTAACGCGGCAACGCGGGGCGGACGGGACGGCCCCGCCGCCGTTCTGTTTAATTTTGACAGCAGCAGGTTTTCATCCCGCCTGCCTGCCGGGCGCCTCACCGTGCAGTGTAGTGTTCCCCTTTCGAGCTCCGCACTGCCCTCGAAGGACCCGGGACCCGAATCAAGCAAATGCTGGCACCGAAGGGATTGCTCGTTGGATGAGGAATCGCATTGGTCTGTTTTTGACTCGACTTCTTTCCGAGGGCGACAAGATCTGGTAGACTGAGCTGGTGTGCTGGCCCACTGTGCGGCGCAGTAAGGGCTCTGTGTGGCGCTGCTGCTGGTGGCGCCGACCCCTGTGCGGCTGCACGGCGACATTTCGCGTGACCCGGCCTTTGCCGGCACGCCCCGGCACGCCCCGGCACGCCCCAGCGCGGCACGGCGCGCCACGGCGGCGTCCTCCTTGCGGCGCTGGCGCGCTGGCGCTCCATGAGCGTGTGCAGCATGCCCTAATGACGCGGCGGCGCGGCCCAAAGTTCAGGATCAACGGGCGTCGCGTTGGCCCAGGTCGCCCCGGTCGCCCCGGTCGCCCAGGTTCGGGGAAACGCCCTCCGCTCCCCGGGTCGCGGTTGCTTCGACCGGCCGCGGACTGATTCCGCTCCTCACCTCGTCTCTCTCGCACCCCGACCGAACGCTCTGTGTGTGTGTGAGAGAGAGACTGAACGGTGACGCATCGATGTGGCAAAATTAGTTGCCTTTTCGAGACACATCTCGCGCCTCGCGGGGTGCGCAGGGCGTGGGCGGACGCCACTCGGGGGGCACGCGGGCCTGTGCCACGCGCCATGCGGCGGCCGAGGGGCACTGCCACTTCAGCTCGTCGTCTGGCCTCCGCGACGCTCCGCGTGCCGTGCCACGCCGTGCCACGCCGTGGCACGCCGTGCGACGCGGTGCGTGCACCGGGGGCCGTGACGAGCGCAGCGCGCAGCGCGCCGTCTGGCAAACGGCTGGCAATAGGTTTTATGGGTCGTTATCGCTGCTATACATCGCCATTGTCTTTTATTGAGCACCGGTATTTGGGCCAAGGAGCCAGCCAGAGAAGATTTGCCGGGCTATGGAGCCAGGCCGGGAAAGTGAGAGAGAGAGAGAGAGGGGGGGGGTTGGGGAGGGGGAAGCGTTGTTCTGGGGGGTCTGCGTGGCGGGGGGCCGCGGCTGCACGCGTTGCAACAACGTCTTCGGCGACAAGTCGCAATTAATGGAATCGTGAAGCCGCTGGTGAGATTAGAGCCGCCATGGCGCCGCCTGCTGCTGCGACGCGGCGCGGCCCAGTGTAGTAGACGACATCGGCGGCGGTGACGACGACGACGACGACCTGAGAGCGGCACATTCGGGGCAGCTGCGTCGCCAATTTATATCTCTGTTTAAGGACGGAATTGAGAATTAATGGCGTTTGAAGGCGAGTCCGCGCGCGTCCTTCGTTCGTCGCAGCGGGTGGCCGCCTCGGCCCCTCGGCCCTTCGGCCTCGGCCCTCTGGCCGTCAGTGCTAAGCGGATGAGTCTTAAAAACCCAATCACCAAGTCGGGTGCGTAAGCGCCGCCCGCCGTCCGCGACACAGAATGCGCCGAGATGAAAGTTTGGGGCGCGGAGATGAGCGGAGGGCGGGGCTGGACGGGGCGGGCGAAGCGAGGCGTAAGCCCGGTACGGCAGCGACGGTTAAATTAATGAGGTTCGGACCGGCGGGCCGCCTTCAATTAAGACGTGACAAGGGCGATACCGATTTCGGCTCCGCTGGGCGGGCTGGTCCGCGCTACGCTGGGCCACGCTGGGCTGGGGCCGAACACCAGAGCAGCAAATAAACGTACAATTAAGCTCTTTCACATTATGGAGCCGAGTTCGAACCTCTTGAACGCATTGTACGCAGTGAGGGCTACCGGGCAGGCGACAATGGTCCTTGACGCACTCGCGCGGTTTCGGTCTCGGTCTGCCTCTAGCCCGGCGAGCCCGGCCGTCCGTAGAGACCGGGAGAGCGCGCGTTGCCGCCGCCTCGCACGTGGAGCGTTCACGGGAAGGCCGGATGGGTGCTCGCGCTCCGCCATGCCACGCCACGCAGTGGCAGATGCGGAGATTGGAAGAAGACTGTCACACTAAGGTAGCTTGGCAGGTGTCGCGGTGGGTGGCGGCCACGGGCCCTGCCCCCCTCCGTGCCCCGCCGGCAGATGGGCCTTTCCATTTCGTCGGTCCAAGTCACGTTCTGCGCTGTACACTTTCTTCCTCGCTCCCCGGTAAATGTTCTGTTCAGCATGGCTGTCTGCGCCGCGGTGCAGCCCGCTGGGTACTTGATGATGGGGCCCGCATCTCACACGTGACTCCGTTTTGTTGCAGGTTCGGAGACGGAGTGCCTGTCGCGCGGACTGTCGAGTCGTGCCAAGCTGCCGGGAGCGTCCCCTATATGGGCCCAGATCGCGCTGTGATTGGCGTCCCGATCCGCGATTACTAATGGACCGTCCATCGGGGAGTAGGGGATGTCGGGGATAGGTCAACCGAGCAAAGATAGCCGGGGCGGGTCACCGACTGCCCACTCGCGGTGTGCGCTCCGCTCGGCCGGCCTGATTGATATTGGCCAGGAAAGGCGCACGGCCGGAATGCGGCCCGCGGTCTGCTGCGTTAATCGATTGTTAATCAATCGCGATGACCGCCTCGCCTCCGGAGGCCCGGCCCCCGTTAATTTGAACCGACCGCACCGCGTGGAGAGCGCTCTGCACTCAGAAAAGTGCGCCCTCCGTGTGGCCGATTCAAATTAGCGAGAGCGAGTTCCAGGCCTTATAATTTTTTTTACGAAAAGCACGCATAGACCAAATATTGACCAAATTGTTGATCTGCCACTAAAATTTCAAAATCAAGGACATCGTCTGAGTCATTATGCGGGGCAGAGAAAGGAGGGAACTATGATGAAGAGGATGAAGAGAAAAGTCGTCGGCATTTGAGTGTCTCTCTCACGCCGCGAGGTGCTCCTGGCGCGTTTGGCGGTGGCCTCGTCACCATTGCGCGCGCGGGTGTCGCAGTGGTGGCACTTTCCGGTAATTGCCTGCATCGGTCGCCGCCCACGACCACCGCAACCCTCCCCCGGCACGCCCACACGCACACACGCACACGGGCCTCACGGACACCCACACTGGAACCCACTCACGACCGTGTCCGTCTGCAGGACCCCTGAGCTACGGCAATCACGGCCTCGGCCCCGGGCCCAGGCCCCTGGCAGTGCCTGGCAGTGCCGTGCCTCTGGGCGGCCCCACAATCGCACCGCACCGCACCGCACAGTGCACATCCCAGGCAGCCCGGGCAGCCCCTTGGCACCTGTGTGGGGGCTCTTTGCACCCCGTCAAGACAGCCTGCAGGGCCGGGCAGGGCACTGCTTGTCTCCATGCTGGCAGCCCTCGCCCGCCCCGCCCCGCTCCGCCCGTGGCCCGGCCGCCACCCGCATGCTGCGCTGTGAGATTGGAGCTGTCGGTCACGTACGTAGTCGCGTGGCTCCGGTCATTAATTACTTGGCCTTCGCTCGCGGCGCTGCCTCGCGGTGCATCGCGGTCCCGCGGCCCCGCGGCCTTCCCCGTGTTGCCGCGATCGTTCCGTGTCGCAGCCAGCGGAGCCAGCGGAGCCAGCAGCCACCCTTCACTGGGCATGAATGCGGTTGCCAACGATTTGTGACATCTGGCGTCTTGGGAGCTCTTTCTCTGCGCCCCGGCCCGGCCGGTGCCAGCGGGTCGCGAGGTCGACCGCACCGCGAAAAAGGCTTGAAAACGGAACGGAAGGTTGCTTTTCTCCCTCCTCCTGCCTCTTTTTTTGCTTCGCTGCGCTTCTGTCATTTCCCCAACGGTATAGATGTACCGGAAGGAGACGGTGGTTGGTGGTTTCGCAGGCTTGACTGGCTGGCCAGCCGCGTGGAGTCGACTGCGGGGTGGGGGCAAAGGTTGTCGCCGCCCTGCAGCCCTGCAGTCCTGCAGCCTGAGGGCGACAAAGGTTCCGCCATGGCGTCACGTGTGACATTTCGCCACCGGCAACTTGAACGGCCAGCGGGCGGAGCAGGGTAGCGCACTGCAAAACGGCCGCAGCGATGGAAGTGATGGAACGCGTGCTCTCCGCCAGTGAGTGCACGTGTGTGTGTGTGAGCGTGCGTGCTTGCGTTTGTGTGTGTGCGTGTGGGCGCGCGTGTGTGTGCGTGGGTTCATTAGTGTCTGTGTGTATAAAAAGTAAACGGCCGCTGCCATGGGAATGCCCTGGAAATAGGTCACGGCAGATTTGAGCCATCAATCGCTCGGCGTGACAAGTCGCGGCCCCGCCCCGCCCCGCCCACCCCGCCCCCATGCAAGCCACGCACTCCGCCATGCCAATAGATATCGCCCGGATTACGGATTGCCGCTCATGATGGCATGTCGCATTGTCCTTTTATACGCCGTCCGTCCGCAGTGTACGCCGCGGGCGCGCGGTCGTGGAAGCGGTGTGTGTGTATTTACCTGATAAAGTTTTCGCTTTGCTTAGAGGGGCCCCTAATGGCGCGCTTGACCCCCTCCCCCTCCCCTCGCGAGGCTAGTGCCATCTGCCCGCTGGCTGTCGAAACAAGGGGGGCTGCCACGGCTGGCCGTAGTGCTGTGATGTACGGCCGGTTTTAGTTGTCGTGTCGGTGATATCATTAGCGGCGATCTCTGCCGTAAATGGCCGCCGTGATGCCGGGATTCGCAGATGAATGGCGGCGCGGTGGAGGCCGAGGCCGAGGCCGTGAGCGTGGCCGTGCGGACGGCCCAGGACGGCCGCGCCTGGAGGACGCGGCCGAGGCCGAGGCCTTCAGGACTTAGCCTGCGGGAGGCGTACCTGGGAGGATTCTCTCTCCGGACACGGGCCACGGTGGTGCCGAGGTCGTACGGTGGCGACCCCAAGGAACCCGTCTGAACCGCGCGGAGCGAGGAGCAAGCTACGCGGCGAAAGCTCTCGTTGAGGGCGAGGAGGTGAGAGCGAGCACCTCGGCGAGGCCAAAGCTCTTTGGGCAGCCGGCGAAAAACCCGGAAAAAGCACCCTCCATAGCCGGAACGGCGCTTGTAAGCGGGGGACTGCTCCAGCTGACCCGGCGACTTATTAGCCTCGCTTTGGCGAGTGTCCAACGCCGTCCGCGACTCAACACGGTCTTCTTTCCGCCGCGACGTGGCCGGCGACGGGCGACGCGGTGCGATATGGGGCAGGAAGGAAAACAATCAGCGCGCCGGCAGTCCGATTGCCGCGGCCAGCGGGGCAGCGCAGCGGGCCAGCGCCGTGCCGCACTCAAACTCGCCGGGGGCGGAAACGGCGGCCGTCCGTCTGAACGCAAGTGCGCGCTGTCGCCGGCCGCTCTGCCGCGCCGTTCAGGCGGGCGGCTTCTAGGTTCCGCCCTTAAAACTGCTATCCAAACGATGCGACCTGTTCCTCCTTACAATGTGGATCTCGTCACATTTGTCTGAACGCGACACGCCCGCGTAACCACAGTGCGTCACATTCTTTTGTAACGGAAATTCGCATGTCCGAACGTGGCCTCTCATTAGTTGAGTTGGATATACGAGTTTGACGCCGAGCAGCGTGTTTGCCGGCCCGCCACGGCCTGCCCCGAGGTCCTGGTCGATGCACTGGCGCCGCGGCGCTTCGCCGTGACTAATTGGCGGTTAGCACTCGGTCGCGCTGGTCAAGGTCCGGCAGGACTCGCTCCTCATTGACGCGGCGACGCGGCGGGGGCGGTAGTGCGGCGGCGCGGGGGCGGCGCGGGGGCGGCACCTGCCTCGGCAACTTCTTGACGTCTCGCCGCCCCGCCACGCCCCGCCACGCCCCGCCTGCCTTGCCGTCGCGTGACGGCGCCGGCGGCATCGCGGCCCGATAATTAAAACGTGCTCAACGCGCCGTGCGTCGTCCTGGTGTCGCCATCCGCGCCGCGGGCGACGCCGCGGCCTTCGCGCCGCCCTCCGCAAAGCCCTCCGCAAAGCCCTCCGCACAGCCCTCCGCACAGCCCTCCGCACAGCCCTCCGCACAGCCCTCCGCACAGCCCTCCGCACAGCCCTCCGCACAGCCCTCCGCACAGCCCACCGCACAGCCCTCCGCACAGCCCTCCGCACAGCCCTCCGCACAGCCCTCCGCACAGCCCTCCGCACAGCCCTCCGCACAGCCCTCCGCACAGCCCTCCGCACAGCCCTCCGCACAGCCCTCCGCAGCCCTCCGCACAGCCCTCCGCACAGTCCTCCGCACAGCCCTCCGCACAGCCCTCCGCACAGCGCTCCGCACAGCCCTCCGCACAGCCCTCCGCACAGCCCTCCGCACAGCCCTCCGCACAGCGCTCCGCACAGCCCTCCGCACAGCCCTCCGCAGCCCTCCGCACAGCCCTCCGCACAGCCCTCCGCACAGCCCTCCGCAGCCCTCCGCACAGCCCTCCGCACAGCCCTCCGCACAGCCCTCCACAGCCCTCCGCACAGCCCTCCGCGCAGCCGGGGCCCGCTGCGCGCTGCGGGTCGAGATAACGTGTCTCGAGTCAGTTGCTGCCGCGGGGTGGCTGAACTACAGTGGGGCAAGTAGTGATATTGTGAAGGAGGGTCCTGCCTGACGGAGAGTCCTGGAGAAAGAGTTCTTGAGGAGAGTCCCGCAGAGTGATTCAGAGAGTCGTTTTCGTCGCTCTGTCTCTCTCGCACTTATGGGTCGTCCTGTATGGGCGCGAGAGAGACAGCGACGAATACGACTCTCTGAACCAGTCCACTGGAGGAAAGTCCTGGAGGAGGGCCCTGGAGGAGAGTCCTGGAGGAACAAGTTAAGTTGGCCGGCCATTGTGAGCTAGTCAAACAGCGAGGAAAGAATGTACGGCTCCAGTTTGGCGCGTTCATCAATAATGAAAAGTCCGACCAGGAGAGTATATCTTGGCGACAATGCTCGGGTTCACAATACTCTCCCCCGGGACAGACGGCAGCCAGGCAGGCGGCCGGCCAGGCTGCCAGCCAGCGCCTCCCTCGGCACCAAGGCCACAACTTTTCGAGAATTAGTTGCGGTCGCGTCTCGGCCAGACGGGCGGCGTGGCCGGGAGTCTGGGTCGGGACGCCGGGACCCGGCCAGGTGCGTCATTTCGGAAAGGCTTCGAGGCGCTTTGTCGTGGTGTCGCAGGCTGTCGTAAGGCCCCGAGGCCCCGAGGCCCAGGGCCCAGCCCGGGGCCCAGCCCGGGGGGTTGGCGGGCCGGCAGTAACGAGCCATTGTTCTCGGCCGGTATTGGGGCCGTGCTCCGCGCTCGTCCTCCTAACTTCATTTTCGGTGACTCGATTTTTTTTTCCACGCTCCCCTATTCTCTTCCACTTTGGAGAGATTTCCTTTCCCCTTTCTTCATTTCTTATCGTCGTGGCTTAAGGATGGGTGTTGACTTTTGCTTCTGGCGGCTCGCCAAGATTCGTTCCGGATTGCTGCTGTTCGATCCAATCCAATTAGGGGTCGGCACTCCACATTTCTGCCGATTCGTCGTCGTCTTGTCCTTTTATTTCGGACCGTCCAAATAGTGATGAAAATGTTCCCTCGCGACGACGTATGCAGTGTGCTCTCCTAATTTATTGGTTTCAATCCATTATGCCTGGCTTTCGCATGACGGTCGGTCGCCCTCTACGTGGAAAGCTCCTTATCGGAACGAGAGTGTCCCAGGAATTCCAGGTAATCCGAACGAACCCTTCCATTTATCGGCCAGGGCAAGTGCGCCCCCGCGCCTCCCGGGCTAGGCCCGGCAAGCCCAGCAAGGCCCGAGCGGCCGCGGAACCGTTCCCTTGGGGCTGCCGCGCTGCCGCCGCCTTAAGAGGCGGTATCGAACGGCCTGCTTTGGAGTTCCAAGTATTGAATCTCCAATCCCGCCGACTGCGGGGAAAACTGGAAATGGTATATTTCATTGATTCTTCGATTTCCGCCCCGCAGGTGTGCCAAATATTTCGTTGCGACACCGTTCGAAATGAAGGCAGTGCACTGTGGCTTTCGAGCCCTTTTATCAACCCCTCCGTGCAAACGCTGGTGGATCGATAGCTGCCCGGACGGTCTCGGCCGACTGCAGACTGCAGTGAATGCCAGGGCGGCGAGGCAGGCCGATGGGCGGGACTCTTCCGGAGCTTCAAGTTTTCATGCCGCCTGCACTTACTAATTGACGGAGCACCCCGCCGCCGCGCCGTGCCCCCCCCCCCCTCCCCAATCCCATCCCCGTATAAAAACCCACAAGCCGATGTTTAAGATTTGGCGCAGCCAGGGGAAAAGTTAGACAATTTCGAAGTTTGCAAAAAAATCTCGTAGATTTTCGGATTACGGGACCTGTTTTACGGCACGCGCTAAGTTGGAATTACCCGGCCGGCCCCTCCTCGCTACAAAGATGTCACTAATGCAGTCGGTTTATTGATAACCGCGCCTAATATTTCCTTCCCCGGCGTGCCCGGGCGTCCGAGGCACTTGGGGAGGTGCACAAGGAGCCTCCCCATCGGCCAAAGTTTACACAGAAAGTTAATTAAAACAGCAGATGAGGGAAATTCGCACCGCCGAGGCGCGGGCCTGTTGGAGGCCGGCGGGGCCGCCCGAGTGAGGGACTCTCCGTATGCCGGGCTCCTAATGCCGGCCGGGTTCATCGAACCCCGACCTCCCCTGTCCATTTTAATGCACATTGTTATATTCATAATATAAACGGCGCGCGGGGCTGCTGTAAAAATACACTCGCGGATTCATGGCGCTGCCGGGGCGGCTGGGCGTGTGATCCCGCCGCCCGCGGGGGAGGGAAGGGCGGCGCCAGGCCGCCAGCGAGACAGGGGGATTTTATAATTATGATATCAAATATTTGATCATTAAGGGAGATTACAGCGAGCCGGTGGATGTGACAATACCCTGCTCCCTCCTCAACCGCCTCGGCCCCACGCTCGCTTCACTGCCGCCAACCCCGGTGCCGCCCGCCTGCGCCGCCAGCCCCGCCAGCCCCGCCAGCCCCGCCAGCCCCGCCAGCCCCACCAGCCCCGCGAGCCCCGCGAGCCCCGCCGTAGGCTGCGTCTCGCTCCGCTCGCTCGCCTCGCTCCCCCTGCAGGCCGATTCCGAAGCGCCGCTTCGTCGCTCTGTCTCCCTCGCGCCCGTGGGACGTCCCGCTCCTCGGGGCGGCTCGGCAGGGCGCGGTGAAGCGCCCCCGGAAGGACGGAGTGTCGCAGTGTACTCTCTGATTGGGCGGCGGTGCCGCTGTCACCTTTCTTGTTCACCCCGTTCCCTCGGTTCGCTCGGTTCCCTCGGTTCCCTCCGCCTCTAGAAATCCCAATCTGATGGAGCCTTCGGGCAGGTGTCGCCAGTGTCGTCCCCTCACCCCTTCCCCGGGCTGCTCCACCCAAGCCGCCCAGGCCGCTCAGGCCCCGAGCGAGGCATCGCCTTGTTTCGCGTCACCGCCCGTCCCGGCCCGGCCCTGCCCGGCCCTGCCCTGCCCGGCCCTGCCCGGCCCGTCACGGCTGGAGCTTCGGACGCGGCCTGACACGTTTCCGGCGCCTCGCCGCGCCGCCGCGCCCGCCTCGCGGTGGCGTCGCGTCGAGCCCCCGCGGCGGAATCAAAGTCTTCCATTTTCTTCCCCCTTTTCTACCGTCCTGGCGGCGTCACTACCGCCATCACCCGCCGTGCATGAGTCCTGGCGCGGTGTCAGCGCGGACAGGTGACCTCATGGAATATCAATGCTCAACCTGACGAACATTGTGAGAAAAAAGTACGGAAAAAGTACGGAACATGTCTGGTCAATAATTTGCCTGGACCGTCCGTACTTGCCAACTACGGGACGTTCCGTACCTTTTTTCCGTACCCATTTACATGGGTTCATATGGAGCAAGTACGGAACGTTCCGTACTTTTCTCCGTACCTCCGTAGTATATTTTTCTGTACCATTTCCGTACAAAAGTACGGAATTTTTTACAGTGAAGAGCCTCATGAACTCACGCCCGCTTGCATGACACAGACATGAATGCTGCAGCTGACTTTCCGAAGTTGCCTAGTGCGAGTCCGCGGCCGCGGGCAGCCTTCGGCGCAATGGCGAGTCGCGTGGCTGCTTTCGGGGCACCACGGGTTTGTCTGGCTGGTGGCGCGGCGCCGGACGCCGAAAGTTTGCCGTCAAAGTGAATATTTGCCGGCTAAACGGCAGTCGGCCCAGTCGTCGCGCTGATGGATGCGCGGTACGCGCCATCATGGCGGAGTAAATTAAATTGAGAATGTCCCTTTGACGCCGTCACTGGCTTAGCAAACTTGTTGGGGTGGCTTAAAACTGTCCGAAATTGGCTAAGCTCGGTTTAAAGCCGGCCGTGCCTTCGGACGGACGCTGCAGCGCTGCCAGGGGTGTCTAGTAATCTGCTTCGGACACACTCGGCGGCCAGACTGACACGCGCCTGGCAGGGCGTGGGGCTGGGTGCGCCTCGCTGGCACCGGACGCCTGCGTCTGGAGTCCGGAGGATGAAAAGAAGGCTCACATGCAGGCTGCCTGGCTGTCTTGGCAGCGGGGCAGTGCCGAGGGCAGTGCTCCTGCCCCTTAGGGCCGCCTTGTTTATCGGGCCACTAGCTGCTTGTTTCCGGCAGTGCGCGGAGTGCCCGGAGCCGAGGCCCCGAGCCCAGGCCCGGAGCCGTCCTGCGGGAGGAGGAAGTGGCTGAGGGGCGGCGGGGGCCCACGGGAGAGACAGGAAATGGCACAAAAGAAGAGGCGCGCGAGGTCAGCCACTGTGAAAACAGTCCAATGTGGTGCAGGGGCTGGATGGCGGGGACGGCCTGGGACGGCCGCAAGGCACACCGCCCTGTCCTTATAATCAGGTTCAAACAAAGCACAACTTCCGCGCGGCGCCGCGACGTCCTGTCCGGAAGCGCCGCGTGTTTGTTCGGCCCCGTCGAGGCCCCCGTCGAGGCCCCCGTCTAGGTCCCCGCGGCGGCGAGGTGGGGCCCTGCGGCTCCAGGTCGTCTCGGCCCAGCCAATATTGGTCGTCTCCTCGTCTTCTCGCGGAAGAAGGAGTATTGGTATTGGTGGGCCGTGTGTGTGCCCGCCGAGCGTGGGGAGTGTGCTCATGCTGTGCCGCGCGCCCGTGCACAGCAAAGCCAAAAGTCCATTTCGGTGCTTGGAAGCTCGTTTCTGTTCAATTTTGGAGTCAGCATTAAAAAAAAAAGACCCATTTATTTTGATTGTTGGTTTGTGGTCATGTCGGTGACTATCCCGACGGCTATCTAGACACAGAAGATACTTTTTGACTTGAATTTTTTTACGATCTGCAGCATAGCACCGTGTGGGCGGTTCGCGGAACCCTTTGAAGGGCCGCGGGCCTTTGGGCGATCAGTGTCCCGCTCAGTGGTTTACTGCCTAAAATTGGAGCCACCACGAGGCCTTCGCTCGCTACCCAGTACCGACACGGGGCGCGGGCTTTTGCTGTGCACCGCTGCGTGCCTGCACTTGCACCGTGTCCTCCTCAAGCCCCCGCCCCAGCCCCTGCCAGCGAGTCACGCCATGTCCTGCAAGTTTCGCCAATTAGTGTGCTATCTAAATCGGCGTGAGGCGAGTGTCTTGCAAGCTGCCGCACTGTGCCAGCGGACCGGCGCGCTATGCCGTCGCATTTCGCGGAACCTGACCCGATTCAACAACTTGGTCTCGGTTGCGGCGTGGCCGTGCCCGCTGCAGCTCAGGAGGCGCGATGAGGTCGGGATCGGTGGCGTCGCACGGCGTCGGGGCGCAAGCAGCGCAAGCGGCGCAGCCAGGTGAAATACCAGGGTTGCCACGCACCTGGAAAACAGGGAAAACCTGGAATTGTCAGGGAAAATGAAACCATGTCAGGGAGAACCGGGAAAACCTGGAAATGTCAGGGAAATTTGTGGAAGACAGGTCAAAATCTCAACTTACTTGCCAAAAAGTCAAAAAGTGCCCACCCGCCGGATGGTATATCCTTCCTGCGCGCGACAACTCGCTTGAAAAATTGGCCAAAATGTCAGGGAAAATGACAAAAAATGTCTCTGAAGAACCTGGAAATGTCAGGGAAATCCGAAATTCCAAAAGCGTGGCAACCCTGAATACGGGCCTTGATAAGGCCGGACGGTAAAACATTACCCGGCCCCACTGCCCACGGCCCACGGCCTGGCCCACGGCCTGGCCCTCGGGCAGCACCAGGCTGGGGTCACCTCTCGCGGCCGCGGCCGCGGCGGTACTTTGCGCGACGCGCTCCCCAAACTGATGGCGGGCACGCGCGGCGTGTCCATCATCGCCTGGGCCGGGCCGCGCGGTGCCGAGTTTCTATCACGACGCCGGCCTGCCCCGCCCGAGCCCCGCCCTAGCCCCGCCGGCCCGCTGATCCTCCGGCCGCCACAGCGCCGTGTCCGCGCCGAATGGCGGAATGGTGGCAGGGCGGGGTGGGTCCTGGGGTCCTGGCTTAGCGCGGTCGTGTGGGGGAAGTCCCTGTGCAGGGTCGGCCCTCTGCGGTCCGAACAGGCCGCGTCTCTCTCACTCTCGCCAGGCGTTCATGACGGTACGAAAGGGGCAGAGGGACGAAACGCTGTTCGGAACCGACCCTGCAGCAGCCGGCCGACGCCCGGAAGACTGCCAGGCTGACCACAGTGCTCGCCCAGCCGCGCGCCTACGCCCTGTGTGTGTGTTTGCGCGTGTGTGCGTGCGAGCCGGGCCAGGGCGGCCAGGGTTCGGCGGGGCGCGCGGAGGCGGGATGTGGGTCGCTGCAGGAAACGGCGGGAGCCTCCGCAAGGCAGTCACTCAGGCGGCACCGTGCTGCCCCCTCCCGGGGCCCACATTTGACGTCGGTGTCCCCAGGGGGCTGACTGTGGGGCGTGCCTCTGTGAGTGTGTGTATGTCGCGCCTATGTATGTGTGCATGTATGCATGTATGTCTGTGTGTGTTCGTGAGTGTGTCACGCGTTTGGCCCGGCGGTGGTCCGGGGCTGCCGAGACAATCGCGCTGCCCTCGGAGGCTCCCCCTTCCCCCTCCCCTTCGACTTGCCCGCCCCAAACTCCGGTGCGGTGCCACCTGCCCCCGCGCCCCTCTTACCAAAGTTTTAATTTAATCTGAAACGAGCGCCAAGGCAAGCCAAGGCAGGCGCAGGCCAGCACGGCGCGGTGGGGCGCCATGGCGGGGACCTGCGGGGGCCGCGAGTCCTGGCGAGCCCCCGCGAGGCCGTGTTTGGAAGCCATCGCTTGGAGACCGTCCCTCGCGGCCCGGCCTGCCCCCCCCCCCCCCCCCCCCCCCGCCTGCCCCCCCGGCCTGCCCCGTGCCCTGGCCTACGACACCGACTTGTAATAACCCAGGCCGCATTGCCCCGTGCGACTTGGCAATGGCCTGCCTTGACGCCCGGCCGCGGCCCGAAATGGCATTCGATCATGTGTGGTCTAGCCTTTAATGGTAATGGTAGCGGCTGCGGCCGGCCCGCCCGGCACCGGTGCCTCCGGGTTGCCTACCCACGCGGCGCGCTGGCCGGCCGGCGGGGCGGCCCGCTCCCACGCCGCCTTGCCGCTCCACTGCGCTCGAGTCCTCGGCGTCCTCGGCGTCCTCGGCGGCCTCGGCGGCCTCGCCCCGACACTCGCATCCGCATCGCGTGCTGCGTGCGCCGCGGGGCGGACAAGGCGATTCATGGGAAATCAGAGCGCTGCTTGTGAACCGCCCAACTTTTTAATCAACCCCATTTGGAGGGGAAAGAAGTGCTCGGAAGCAGCGTCGCAAGTTTCGGCTGACAATGCAGTCATTACGGGCGCCATGAGACGCGGCGGGGCGGGGCGGGGAAAACCGCGACTGGCGACGAGGTGCCGAGCATTGTCCAGGTGCGGACACAAAGGCGCTTCGGCGTGAGAGCACCGAATGGCGGTCATCCGCGGTTTCAAGTTCCCCAAAAATGTCCTGTCTGCCTTATTTTTGGCCAAGTCTGACTACTGGGAAAAGCCCTGCGGCGTTGACAGTGGAAGGAGGAACTTTTCTAGTCGGGAATAAGTGTCATTTCGGCAGTCGCGTGCTGCCTCTCTTTTACGGCCCAGTCGACCAGTCGGTCGTCATTCCTTTGCCGTTCGGCCTGCACAGGAAATAGACAGGTTCCTTCGTGTTTAATTTTTTTTTTCAAGTTTTATTTTCCGGATGGGATCAGGGGAGGGGGCGAAAGCACTCCTGTTAATTATGAGCCAAAGTGAGTTTCGCAACGACCCGCGGACACCGCCCCGCCTCACCCCGCCCCACCTCACACCGCCCCGCCCCGCCCCTGCGCCCCTGCGCCCTTCGCCGCCGCCCGCTGCTATTTATTCGCTGTTTGCCGCCGTGATGACGGTCAGCTCCGGCGGGTCGCAGGGACGCAGGGACGAAGGGTGCGCGTCGAACGGCCAAGGCACCGTCCCGCGGACCAGACGACCGCAGCGTGGCTGACGAAACTCCGGGGCACGTTCGTCTTCGTCTATGAAGACTCGAATCGAACTCATCATTCTCGGTGATGGCGAGGTGGTGCGCTACGCTATGAGAAACCAGAAGAGACTCTTTCCTCTTGCGCCAGTTGGCCGCTTTTCGTTCGTCGTCTCAACTAAATTTTGGAATAGAAAATCAATTTTTTGTGTAAGTTGTTCTGCCGTTGTTCTGTCGGTGGTGCGTGTTTTCATCGGGCCAATTGTCCATTTGCTGCTGCTGCTGCTTATTTCGTGGAAATGAAAAATCGGTGGGAGGGTTGAGCGCGCGAGCCGTTCTTGTAGCACAATGAGACGGCCGCAGGAACAGGCCGGCGGCGGGGTGGGGGACGGGCGGGGGAAGTCCCCGCAGGAAACGAGTGGCCGATGATAGCGCGTTTACCGCCCCGCCCCGCCCCCCGCCGCCGCCCACCTTTTGTCTCGGCTGCAGGCGTGTTCACATAATGCGAGTATCGTCCGTGCCGACGACAAGCTGCCCGTATTGACTGAGGTAAGCACTGGCGTATTGCGTGGCGGACTGACCTAGATCGGGCGGCGCTGCGGGCTGGGGGCGGGGTGCGGCGGGGTGTGGCGGGGCGGGGGGACCCTGGGGAGCGCGCCCGCCAGGCCGCCCTGGCCGCTGTCCCGGCCGCCGGCCCGCAGTTGTTGTTCTGTCCGACTAACTACCCCTCATAGGTTGTTCCCTACCCTGCAAGTGTTGCGGCGGCCAAAGTTTGCCTGCCGCCGACCGGGTGGGGGCTGCGGGGCTGCGGTCGTGTCGCTGCAGCGCTGCACCGCCGATCGGCCCTACCGGGGCGGACGCGTGCGGGGCGGGGCGGGGCGGGGCGGGGCGGGGCGCGGTGGACTCCGAGCGGCGTGCAAAGCCAGGCGATGCCTGGCGAAGCCTTGGTGCAGATGGCTGCAGAGGCGGGGCGAAAATGAAAGAAAAAAGCTGGGCGGGGAAAAAGCTACTCGGTCGCGCTAATGGCCGTGTTACTACGTGACAAGGGGATGAAACAACGGACTAGAAAAACGGGGCCCAGCAGTGTGTCGCCACAGCGGGCAGCGCTGCGGACAGGAAAGGGGTAAAAGGGGCAGTCCGGGATGGGTGCGGTGCACCGTGTGATGCGCTCACTGGCCAGGCCTCTTGCTCGGGATGGCCCAAATGGCCACCACCATGCATGTTCGCGGGACGCCACTGTCGCCGTTTCAATTCGGGTGGTACTCCAAGGGCGGCCTCGCCACTACGGCGTCCTCGTTGTCCTCGCGACGCCGCCCACGCCACGCCGCCCACGCCACGCCACGGCCCCTCACCCTCTATTTCCCAAGTTGGCAACTTTCGCGGCCCGTCAATCCTCGGCGGCGGAACAGTCTGAGACCGCTCCATCCTCGGCGCGCCTCGGCGTGCGGCGCAGCGTGGCGTGCTCGGCACGGCCGCGGCCCACCGCAGCGCCACGCCGCCATGCACGTCCGCCCCGCCCGCCCCGACCCCAACACGGAAAAGTGTGTTGTTTACTTTTGTGTTTTGTAGCAATCCCCCGATCGACACACTTTGGCGTCGCCGTCGCCCTCTCGATGGCTCTGTCTCCGGACCGCCGCGGACCGCCGGCGTGTTTTGAGCAAAGGCTTTGGGCGATGTGAGGCGGATCATCGATTCGCGGTCGAGAGGCCATCGGCAGGCCCAGGCTTAGGCGAGGTGAGCGCCGTGCCGCCGTGCCGCCGTGTCGCCGTGCCCGCCGCGTGCGCCAGACCTTTGTCAAAGCGTCACGCGCGTCGGTCGCGTGCGCGCCCCGCTTGTTTCTTGTGCGAGGTGCGCGAAATGGTGGAGCGGGTCTGGCGGCGAGGTCCCGGGGGGCGGAGGGGCCGTGGAGGGGGCGTGGAGGGGGAGGGGCAATTGTCGGCATTTACTATGCCGGGTCTGATTAGGGATCGTTAGAGAGGCCCGCGCTCTGAAAGGACCGCCAACCGCACGGACCGCTTCGTTACCCCGGGCACCCCGAGCACCCCGAGCTCCCCGTGCGCGCAGTGAGGCCGCGGTGCCTGCCCGCCTGCCCCATCCCGGCGCGTTGCCCTGGCCCCGCCTCGGCGGCCTCGCCTTGGTGGCCCCGCCTCGGTGAACTCGCACTTGACCATGTTCCCGGACCGACTTTATTTGACATCGGCTCGCCGGCCGGCTGAGCACCCAGCACGGGGACGGGGACTGGAGTGTGTCTGTAAACAGGCCTACCGCCAGACCCGGGGTTACGCTCGGGGGCCGACTCCGGGGCCCCGCTGCCGCGCTCAGCTTGGAAGCACTCTGCGAGCAGCGGCCCCGCCTAATGCTGCTGCCTTGCTGCCACCGGCTGGCTTGCGAATTATTTCGTTTTCCGCTCGGCAAGTCGACAAGTCGCGCGCCCGCCCCGCCCCACCCCGCCAGTGTCGCCGGCACAACGGCGTATCTTGCGCGGCCGCCCGAGTGACTTACGCCGTCCTTGTTCAGTCTTCCACTGCGCCCAATCTCTGTCTGTACACCCCGAAACACAATCGCGTTTTGAATCGTTTCCTATCGTTGTAATCTTGGAGAGGCGTTTTGGCTTTCCCCTGGACGATGCCTCCATCCTGTCAGCATCTTTTTAGCTGGAGAGCAATGCATGCTCCTGTCCGAGACCGTTTGTCCCTCCCGAAGGGCATTTAGTTCGAAACCTATTTTTGCCGTGGTGATGGAACGCTCACCTTCTGATCGGTGACCGTGACTGGGTGACCGCTCCGATGAAGACAGTGACCTTCCAAGTCTTCCTCTTTCTTCGGCCCGTTCGATTTGCCGCGCGACCTCCGCAATCCCAGCCCAGCTTCCCATTTGCCACGTTCTTATCGCCGCTAACCTGATTGAGACGGCGGGGCGTCCTGGCCCTGCCTGGCCCTGCCTGGCGCTACGGCCGGTGAAGGGCGCGGTGCGGCGCGGTGCGGCGCGGTGCGCACCGCCCCCAATCGCTTCCTTATTCAAAGTGACGCGCGGCGTTCTTTCTATTCCAAGGACGATCTATCTGTCTTGTTTCCATGCCCCCTCTCCCCAGCCCTCCGGAGTTGCAGCGCCAGACTGGGGCGCTCCGCGAGGGTGGCCACATTCCTCAGCAGGCCGGGGGCAGAGGGGGTGCCACTGTGTGTATGTGTGTTGGTGTGCGTGTGTTCGTGTGCGCGCGAATACCGAGGAAAAATCGCATTCCTTAACGTGACGTCCTTAAGGAGCCTCCCACGCTACACTGGCAATCGTGTCGGGGCGCTGGGCGCGGGGCGTGTGGGTGGAGGCGGCCCCGCTGGGTGGGGGCGGGTTGACAAGCGCGCGGAGCGGGGCGCGGAAGCTTCCTCCAAACTTGACAAGTGGCTTGTTGTGTAGTTAGTGGAGCGTCGCTGAGCAAAGAACGCGTCGCGGCACTGCGAGGCACTGCGCGTTTTGCGAGCGCCTGGCGTCCTCCGATGCATTGCCGGCATGGCCGCCCTCCCTGTAGCGGCCCTCGCACAGTACAGTATCAAACTTTGGCGCCCGAAAAAGGAAGGGACTTTTAATTGCTTCTTCGGGAGGGCCCCGCGCGATCGGTGTCTTCTTTCTGCCGCGCGCTCCCCGGGACCGGGCGGGACCCCGTTTGGAGAAAGGGGGAGGGGGTGCAGCGCCGCGGCACAATCGACATTCTCTGGGACAAGTTTGCGCAAGGAATGTGATTAAATTGCTCTAAAACTCTCAAACAAACATACATTACTCTGTCGTTAAATTGGACGGAATTCCAGACACAGTGACCGAGGCGGCGCTTGTGACCTCCAGGAAATGGGGCTGGGATGGCGGGCTGGGTTAGGAGATGGCGGGAGGTGGGGGTCTCCTTCTTCTGTAGGAAGACAGATAAGGGTGCGGCTTCCAGCGAGAGGGAAACGCGACGCGGAGCGCGGGGAGGAACACCGCGGTGGGGAAATCGCGAGGCTAGAAATGCTGATAATGACCACTGTGCTCCGCACTGCCAACCCTGGTTCATCAAACCCACCGCAAATCTCACCACTGTTGTCGCACCGAGCGATGGCAAGCAAGCACGCTGCTGGTCGACACGCACGAAAATGATAGGACATCGCTATGGAGATTCCCAGTCTGGACGCACACTTTCAACCTGAGGGGTGAGTGTAAATTTGAATCGTAACCAGCTCGTCTCGTTATCCGGCGCGCGAGTTTTGACCCGGCGGAGGGGAGGCCGCCGGGCCAGCCCAGGCCAGCCGACCCTCGCGGCTCCCCAAATAAAGCTCGTTACTTATCTCAAATTAAGAATCTGGAAAGGAATTTGGCGGCGCGGACGGCGCGGGCGGCGAGGTGCGGCCCTTCATAGTGCACTGCCGCGCCCCAAAGCCTTGCCCAAAGCCAGAAAGGGAGTGGGCCCGGATCAAAGTCGTCGCTGTCACCCGAAGGCAGGCCGAAGGGGTAATAGCGCGCCCGTAATTACTTGCAAAAGTTGAGTTGCAACGCCTGGCAACGCCCGGCAACGCGAAGCAACGCGAAGCACGGTGCGGGGCCTCGCTCGCAGTGTTTGTTTGGCTATCGGTTCCCGTTGCACTGCACGCTCCCAAGTCCCGACCCGATCCGATTTTCCTTGTTGTTGTCGCTGTTGCGCGCTCACTCGTATCACGAACTTCGTCGGTCAAAAAGAAGTTTTGCCAGTTTTTCATTCATTCATTCATTCATTCATTCATTCATTCATTCATTCATTCATTCGTTCATTCATTCATTCATTCATTCATTCATTCGGTTATTTTTGTAATTATTTGTATTTTTCAATTCTGATGTGTGTATCTTAGTCGATGTGGCCCGACCTCAGATCCTTGGGTTACCGATAGCCGCCGTCAAGGTCCCATCAAGGACGCGGTTCGCGCCGCGCTTCCAACAGTGTGTGCCCGAGGTGGTAGTCGAGTGGTGATACCGATGCGTCAGGCAGGAGCCACTCACCTCAGGGCGGTGCGTGGCGGGGCATTGCGGGGCGGGGCGTTGCGTGGCGGGGCGTGGTGGGGCGGGGCGTGGCGGGGCGTTGCGTGGCGGGGCGTTGCGTGGCGGGGCGTGGTGGGGCGGGGCGTGGCGAGGCGTTGCGTGGCGGGGCGTTGCGTGGCGGGGCGGGGCGTGGAGCGGCGTGGCGGGGCGTCGCTGATGCTGAGGGCAAACACGCGTGTCGCCCAGTCCCGAGGACTCCCGAGGACCGGGCTGTTTGCTTTGCGTTTGATGCTCGTTTACTTTGGTTTGCCGTGTATTCAAGTGCCGCGTCCGCGTCCCGCCGGATTATTTTTAGCAGATGACACCGTTGCTAAAGCAAAAGCAAGCTATACAATTGCAATGAAGGTGTCAGCTTGCTTTTACTCTCGAGATAGTTTTAAGGCGGGGCGGGACCATGCGTGCGTGAAGCCTGTGAAGCCGGCCTGGGCCGGAAAAGGGCATGGGGCCTGGGGCCGCCGCCCCCCCCTCTACCTCCCCGCCGCCAGCGCTGGGCGCAGTGGCGCGGCGTGCTGCGTGCCTAGGCAAGGCTCGGCCGGCTCGGCTCGGCTCTCAAGCAGGGGCCTAGCGTGGCCTGCTCAGCTCGTACCGCCTTCGGAGCTAGGTCGGCTTCGCTCGGCCGATACCGATGCAGGATGCAGCGTGGCCCCGCCGCCGGCGACGCCGCATGCCGCTGGAGGCGAGGGGAGCGGGGGCACCGCACCGCACGCACAACAACTGCTACAGTGTCACCGGCCGGCTTGAAGGAGCGCGTTGCACGTGTGAAGTGTAACAGCTAAGATATGTGGGAAGAAGCAGGCGAAGCGGCAATTATTGGCCTAAGCTATGGCCCCCAGGAAGCACAACGAGAGCGTAAACGTGAAAGGGCCCGGCAGCTGTATCGGGGGAGTCGAAAGTTGTCAATTTTCGTGAATGAAGTGATAAACAAGCATACATTAAAATAAACATTTTCATTAGAATGTCATCTGCTTCCACGTTAGCGTTAGCGTTAGCGTTTTTTTTTTCCCGCCACGTGTTTATATTTGTTCTCGAAAAATGATTCGGAAAGAAATGCTGAGTTTTCAGCGCAATAAAGGGCAGTGGTCATCCGCGTTTTCGCCGCCCCACCGTGAACAACCGCAGCGATCGCGTGCCAACAGCGTGCTGGCGGCCCGGCCCGCGGCCCGGCCTGGGCGTCGCGGGGCGTCGCGGGGCGTCGCGGGGCGTCGCGGGGCGTCGGTCTGGCGGAGGTGCCTTCGGCCGGCCGGATGCCGTACTTCCAGCTGTGTTGCTTCAAAGCGCGGGCCAAGAGGCCAGATGTCGCGATGTCGTGTGTGTGCGTGTGTGTGCGCGCGCGAGCCGGGAGAAGGGCCCTAAACTGGCGCGCGGCAGCTGCGCGACTATCGAAATTTTTGTCTGGCGAGGAGCAGCGACGCTGTGCGTCTGACGCCGTGTTGTCGCGCCAGCAACCTGTTACCCCCCCCCCCTTTTCTTTACCGAGCGTGATCATCCGCTCCCCTTAATGCGATAATAAGCGAAGTCACGCCCTCCGCGATCGCCTTTAAATAGAGTTAGTCGCTTTATCGGCGCTAAAAGGGCCCGGCCGCCCGGCACAGCCCGCAACTCCCAATTGATTCCCCTGAATGGGCGGCATGGCTCTGGCTCGCCTCGCGGGTTCGCCTCGCAGGCTCGCCGGTGAGGCGCGGTGGCGGCGGTCGGCCCCGCTAGACACGCCGCCTCCATGCAATGTACGCCCTCACTGAGAAAACAAACGTGGCCAATTCCGCACGAGGTGGTGTGGTCAAATTTTGTTAAGATTTGACCACGTTTCGTGATGCGGTCAGCGCAATTCGGAGCGCAAACGTGGTGAAGCTTATCGAGGCTGGCGGATTCCGCGTTTGGTGATGCGGCGACGAGACTGACCTCGGCCGCGTCACCAAACGTGGTCAAAGTCCGTGCGGAATTGGCCGCGTTTGTTTTCTCAGTGCTGCGACGGGGAAAGCTGCGTCTCTTGGACGGAGAGCCCTTTAATCGAAAGGAAGTGCAGTCGAAGTCGCCGAGGTTGCGGACGAGGAAAAGCGGCGCTTGCCGTTCCCAGACTGTCATCGGGACGGGCAGCCTTGACAGCCTCCAGCGAGCCGTCCCACGCCGTCTCCGCCAAAAATAACGCAGGGACGGACTTGGCTACTCGGCACTCCACATCGAGCCTCTGCACTGGAATAAGTCAGGGCGCTAAATCGTATTGGTGTTGTATGGGACCGCGTTATTCGATGTCGAAAAGCGACAACGGCGTTTCGTCTTATTTATTGGTTTTCCCTTTATGCATTGAAAGCTTTCTGAGTGCTCGACACGTTGGATAGCGGGAATTAAAATGCAGGTTTCGTGTCTTTGTGTCCTGGGGATTTTTTTTTCTGCACTGTGTGACGCTTCCGCCTCTCTGCGCCTCTCACTGTTCTCTAAATGTATTACGGCGTTCGAAACTTGTGAATGCGGCTAGGTTGGCTGCCTGCGCAGCGCCGCCTCGGCGGTAGGCAGATGGGGAAGCCGCCCCGGCCGGCCGGACCGTGTGCCGCGTGCTGCTCGCGGACCATTGTGTTTCGCCGGATTCATCTGGTGTGTCGGGTTTGTTTTGTTTTGATTGGGAGTTGGCGGACTCGCGGCGGCCAGCCCGGGCCAGCCCCTCTCCGGGCGGTGGACGCGTCGAAACGGAAACGGCCCGCCCCTTATGGCCCGCCCCGCTTCCCTCTCTGTCTCCGCGGTCGGGTTCGGGAAAGAGGGGAAGGTGTTGTGGTGGCTGGCTCTGCGGGCTGGCACACTGGCACTGCGCAGCAGGGACTTCGCCAAGGGAATAGATGGATGGGGAAGCTAAAGCTATATCCGGGGCAGTGGATCCCTGCTTTTTATGTGTCGACTTCTGAAACGTGGCGCTGAAAGGTGGCGCAGTCGGGGGTGAGGTAGTCGGGGGAGAAGGGTGGGGGCCTCCACGGTCCAGCCGGCTGGGTGGGGCGGCGGGTCGTCGCGGTAGGCTACCCTGGGCCAGAGTCCCTGGCCCTCCGCGCTGCTCCGCACTGCTCCGCGCGCCGCCCGCACTCTGTGGTATTTCCCCAGAGCTCCCCGCCCTGTACAGTGTACAATCTCCCCGCGGATAGTGGTGCTGGCGGCGCTAGTGTCCCGCTGTAATGTGTTATTGTTGGTTTTTGAGTCGCCGGGCAACGAGACACAGCCTGCGCCACGCCGCGCCACCGACACTCTCGCCACCCCCCCGTAATAAAACGGCGTATCACGGCAGAGATCTGGCCTGAAAGAGGGCCGGGCCACGCCGGGCACCGCGCGGCCGAGGGGGGTGTACAACGACGCAACCGGGGACGGCCGTTGCCGCCCTGGGAGTCGGCGTCGACGCGCGCAACAGTACGATCCCGCTGGGGTGCGTTACTGCGTTCGTTTCCTATGTTAGGTTATTGTTTTTCCCTGCAATTTATTTTCCGGCGCCGTACACTCCCTGTCGGAAGTTGCTTTTTGTGCGGACTGTGCAGGTGTGGCCATGTGTTCCCGGCGCGCTATCGCCTTGTTTCGATTTTATAATCTTGAGTGGGGGAGGCGCTGCGCGAGGCGGCGAGGCGCTGCCAGTGCGGCGTAATGGCTCGGAGTGGCTCGGAGCCTCGGTGCCCTGCACCCCTTCAAGTGACCCCCGCTACGCCCCCTTCCTCCTTGCAGCTGGCTCCAGAGTGTAGGTAGGCCCTTAATTCGGTAATTCGATAAGCCCTGCGCTGGGAGCTGTCCAGCTTGCCGGCCTGCCGGCCTGGCGGCGGCCCCCAACCCCGTGGCACCTTGTCGGCGACCTGGCCGGGCCGGGCCGCGCCTCCACCTGCTGCCTTCTGCCACCGCCTGCGACTCCACTCTCTGCCGCTGTCCGGCGCCGAGCTCCGAGTCGCAGGGTGGGGGCGATGCGACCGTGGCCCTGGCCACGCCCCGCACTGTGTCGCCCTGGGAGCGGTGCAGCGCGGTGCAGCGCGGTGCATCCCATCTGCCATGCGGGCGATAGCTCTTCGGGATTTACGGGTGGCCCCGCAGCGCCCCGCAGGCCACAGCACCCCGGCCTTGTGATCGCGATAGCGGGATAGCACCGTGGCGGGCATTACGGGCCCGCTTGATGGAAGGGAAGTAGTTTTATGCTCCACCGGCCGCTCTGCGCCCCACACTGTCTGTCTCACGCACCCGACGCACCGGCGCGGCCCTCGGCGCGACTCTCAAGTGGGTCGATGTTCAGATGGCTCGGAGCACCGCGGCACCGCAGCACCGCGCCGCTATCGCCAAGGGCGAGGTAGTCGTAGTCAGATCGAGAGGGTCGCGAGTGGCGCGCATTCCGGCAACGAGCAGCAGCAACAACAAGGAGCGCGGCCGCAGCGCGGGGCAGCGCGGGGGCGCCAGCAACAACAACCAGACCGCCGGCGTGATGCGCTCGTCGGAACGGGCCGCCACAAATCGTAACTTTTAATGGAGCTGTCTCTCATTCCATCAGACGACATGATTGGGGCGAATGCGCGCGAAACGCACACACAATGCTCGCAGCCGATCGCCGCGGTGAGAGTCAACTCTTCATGTCGAGCCTCTGTCTCTCTCTCTCTGTCTCTCTCTGTCTCTCTGTCTCTCTCTTTCGCTCTTTCCCTCTCTCCCCGGGCCTCTCACACTGGGCCTAAATCTGTCTGGCAGTGTGTTTTGTCTCGACGCGCGAGATTGGACAAGCGTCCCCCTCCTCCGGAAAATAAGAAAAAAAAAACTGCAGGCGTGACTCGTCGCGGCTCTAATTTACTTCTGTCGAGTCGCCCTTTTTCTCGTTTGGCGTCAATCCTTTGGCGCCGTCGCCTTGGAGGCGAGGGAGATTGCAGGGCCGGGTGTCGATTTCCTGCTTCATCGCCAGCGATCGCCAGCGGCCCCTTGTTTTTGTGCGGCCGCGTCGCGTCGCACCGCATCGCGGCCCCGACAAAAAAAAAAAAAAAAAAAAAAAACTCTTCGATTGCGTTGCGTCGTTTTTACAGCGGAAAGTTGGTGGTGTGAGAGTGGCGATCGCTGGAGCACAGCACGCACAGCACGCACAGCATGCGTCGCCCCGCGAATTGGACGCGTTCCGAATTCAGCCGCCGCGCGCTTAAGCCGAAAAGCAGTGAAGGGAGCTCCGCCCGTTGTGCCGCGGCCCCGTCGTCGCCCTCATAGCTGGCCGTCGTCCCCAGGCTCGAGGGCCTCGCAGCGTTTTGCCCCGTTTCCTCCAAATTTCCGCTCTGCATTGATTGATCTGGGCTAGCTTCGCGGCGCTTCGCGGGCTCTGCCGGCTTTGGGGCGCGGGGCTGCTGTTGTCGCTGCTGGTGCAGCAGCATGCGAACCTCGACGAGGGTCGCTGACACTGAGTGGGGCATGTCAGGCGAGTCGGCCGTCTCGCTGTCTAGTCCCGACTTCTGGCTTGGCGGGCTCCTCGTCACCCCCGGCCCGGTTCGCTTCTCGAAGCTAATAGCAGCGCCGCACTGGCTTCCCCTCCTTAAAGGTGCCAAATTCTTTGCCATGCGTGCCTGAAATACAGGTAGTGATGAAAGTTCCGCAAATCTAGCGCTTTCCTGCCCCGCTCACCGTAGCCCTGCCCCGCGTCTCGCCGTCTGGGGGCGACCGGGGGAGGCTCCTCACCTCACCGCCCACCGCCTTTGAGCCTCGAGCGCCGCCCGCGGTCTTTGACTGCGCGGGGGCTGCCGCACACTGCCGCGCACCGCCACGCCGCCAGCCGTCCGAGTGGGAGATTGTTTCTTTGCAAAGGGCCCTCGTTTGCGTGTGTGCGTGGCTGTGCGCTGGTGTGGTGCGATGGCGACCGAACCATGCTCGGATCACAAGGACCCTGTTCGCGGAAGTAGAAAGAAGCACCCGTTTTCGACCATGCGCACTGAGCGTTGGTTCTGAGAAGTTTGCTCTGCAGCAGACGCTCCGAGCAGGACTTCATCGCTTTGTCTCTTTCGCATTCGCACCGCCGCGTGACTTCTCTCGAGTGGGAGTGAGAGACTCAGAGAGATGCCAGCGAGGCGGGGAGACTGTGGGCGACTGTCGTGTTGACCCGCTTCCCGTGATTCCGTCGCGGCAGTGCAGTGCCGATGGCCGTGCCGCGCGATGGGTGGGGTAGCGGTGGAGCGCCCCAGCCCGCCCCGCCCCGCCCCGCGCAGTCCACCGCGGTGCCGGCGGCCGGTCGGTATCATCCTGGCAGCTTATGGCATTTGAAGCCTCACAGAGAAGCCCTCGGTACAGTCGGGAGTGAAAGCAGAGACGCGGTGGGGACAGTGGACTTGATTAAGTACGTCCGCATGCGCGGTGCTGCGGTGCGGCAGCGCGGCGCCGTTATTGGCTCAGCGTCCTAACGACCTCGTCGTGCTGGTCGCGCTATTTGGACTGTTTGAACTCCTCAAACACGCGGCCCGGCCTTATGAGCCCTCCGCCCTGCCGGACTGTCGGACAGTCGGAACCGACCGCAGCCGGCCGACCCGCGCCACGCGACGCGCCCTGCCCTGAACTCGCCCTGGGCTGGACTTCCATACACGGCCTGCTGGCTTTTCATATCCTGTGCGCCTGGGCGGGGTGGTCCGGGGTGGTCCGGGGTGGTCCGGGGTGGTCCGGGGTGGCCGCGAGCTCCCCTCTGCAATATGACGTCCGAGCTAGTCCGGCCGTCCCGGCGTCCCTCTGCAATGGAGACGCTCCGCGCGCGGCGCACAGCGGCACGCGGCGCCCGGGGGGTGCGCGCCTTGGTGCGCGCGCTGCGCGTGATGGCCAAGGAGGGCGTCGTGCTGGCTGAGTCGCTGGACGGACAGTCATATCGGTCAGCTGGTTCCATGCCGCGGGACAGCCGTGGCGATCCCGGGGGAGCAGCAGCGTCACCCCCCCCCTCTCTCTCTCTCTCTCTCTCTCTAACACACACACACACACATATACACACACACACACAGACTCTTACACACAAGGAGGCCACGACTGCACGCACACGTTTTCAAAAAGGTAACGCTTTACCGGCCGCCGTGCACGCAACCACCCCATCCTCGTCCGTCGGCCACAAAGCGAGGAGGGCTGCGTGCTGGCCGAGGGCGGCCGCCCCGAGGCTGGCCACCCCGCGCAGGCCACCCCGAGCAGGCCACCCTCAGGCAGGCCACCCCGAGCAGGCCACCCCGAGCAGGCCACCCTCAGGCAGGCCACCCCGAGCAGGCCACCCTCAGGCAGGCCACCCCGAGCAGGCCACCCTCAGGCAGGCCACCCCGAGCAGGCCACCCTCAGGCAGGCCACCCCGAGGAGGCCACCCTCAGGCAGGCCACCCCGAGCAGGCCACCCTCAGGCAGGCCACCCCGAGTAGGCCACCCCGAGGAGGCCACCCTCAGGCAGGCCACCCTGAGCAGGCCACCCTCAGGCAGGCCACCCCGAGCAGGCCACCCTCAGGCAGGCCACCCCGAGGAGGCCACCCCGAGGCAGGCCACCCCCGAGGCAGGCCATGCTGCCCCTCCGAGGCCCCCGGTCCTCGGCCACACCGTCTCTGCGGTCTCGGTGGCCCTCGCTGGCGGCGTCCTGGCGGGAATTCGCGCATCGACCGCCCGCACGACGTCGTTTTTAATACGAGCAACATGTGGCACGTCCGAGAAGGGGTCGGCCGGCCGTGCCCCGGGGGAGCGGCGCGTGGGTGGGGGTTGTGATTGACACCAGATAGGGCTGATTAATAGGCCGTAATGAGTGTGGAGCCCCTCGCCACTTTTCCGACAACGGCCGTATATCCCGATGCGGGCAACAGTGTCCCGGTGAGCGGGAACACTTATCGCGCGGCGCGTTTATCAGAATTAAACTTTCAGCGGCGCGCTGCGCGTTGGCGGCCGCGTGTCGAGGCACTCCGCCGCCTCGGGCCGCGTTGACACGACGACAGCACGGAGCGCTTCATGCCCCCCGAAGGTGGAATCTAACCGTGTGCTTGAAGCGAGGTCTATTGACACACGCCTCACGTGCCCGAACCCATGTCGCTGGTCTTCTGGCTCGCTGCAGGGTCGCGTCTCGCTGCCTCTCCGGGACGCTGATGACGGTCGGGGCGTTTGTTTTGGGCAGGCGCCAGGCCATCATGCAGGCCGCCCGCGTGGCCGCGCCGAGGGATGACTCTCCCCGCGACGTGCTCGACGTGCTCGACGTGCACCACCACCGACTCATTTCCGAATGGCGGTGCCGGGGCGGGGCCGCGCCGGGGCCCCCGACGGCACTTATTCCCCCGTCACGCCACGCCACGTCACGCCACGTCACGGCGGGCTGTCACGCGAAGTGTGACGAGCCGTCCTGTCCCTTTCAGTTCCCCCTTTACGACCGCGTGATACTCGCGAGGGCGCAGGGCGCGGCGCGGAGGGCGCACGGCGCACCGAGTCGGTAACCCTGGAGGCCCTTCGCCTCGCCTCGCCTTCGCCAAGGCCGTGCCGGTCATTCCGTCTAGACGTGCCCGGCGAGCGGTGCGGCTGTGCGGTGCGGCCAGCAGTGCGCCCTGGCCGAGCCGCTGGGCCGGCCAGTAGTTATTGATTTGCGACCGCCGCACCGCCGCAGTGCTACAAGGCAGCTTTGGCGGCATCGCGGCAGAGCAGGGGCAGGGGCAGCCGGACGCGCGGTGGGTTTGAAAGGCGGCCCGCTTGGCGCCGCTTGGCGCCGCTTGGCGCTGGCTCAGCCTCCAGGCAGGCGGGCTCACGAGGCTGATAGTGTCAGCCAGATGTATCATGCATCAGGGCGCCGCGCTGCTCCGCCGCTGCTCCGCCGTGCCGCCCGCCTGTCACGCGTTAAGGTGCGCTGGGACGTGACGCCGAGCACACCAAGCACGCCGAGCAGGCGGAGCAGGCCGGCATGCATACTGCTCCCTCTTCCATTTTCGAGTGTTCGCCTCGTGGCAGGGGTACCCGCGAGTGCGCGGCGCGCGGCCTGGGGATGTGTCTTGCGGCGGGAGTCTGGAAAGAATGGTCCGCCGCACATTGTATATAATCCACTTCGGCGGACCCTGTTCCTCGCCCTGCTTTTGCTGCCTCTTTTTGCAGCCGAGTAATATGGTGCGCAGCATGTATGTCAATGTCCGCGGGCCGAGCGGGCCGCGCTGCCAGTGTAGTGCCGCGTTGGGCCGCCCGGGCCCTCGGGGCCTCCATAAGCAAGAGGGGCAGCGCGACGCTCGGCGCGCCGCGTCGCTCCCGTCCGCCTGCCGTGGTCTCCTAAGCGGAAGCGGAGTCGCGGCCCGTGGCGGGGCGGGGTGACTTTTGTGTCGCGCGGCGAAATTTCCTGTTCCATCCCCCCGTTCGAGCCCGTCTGGGTGGCAGTGTGGCACACTGGCGGCGACGCCACTCTCTAGTCAGCTGTTCCCGCGGCACTCTGGCGGTCTCCCCGGCGGCCCCCTTCACGGCCTCACCTGGCCTGGCGGCCTGTCGGCTTGGTGGCGCGGCGGCGCGAACGCCGAGTTATAGCGTCGCAGGTCTCCGCGCTATTTGCATTTTTTCTCTCCCGATTACGGGCATTTCCCAAGCGGCGCCGGGTGGGCCGTGGCGGGCAGGGCGGGCAGGGAAGAGGGCGGCGAGGGGGTCGCGATAAGACCCCATCCCCGCTGCCGCCGCCGCTGCCGCACGAGGCTGCTGGCGCTGCTGGCGCTGCTGGCGAGGCGAGGCGAGGCGAGGCGGGGGTCGCGACCGCCCGCGCGGCGCTTCCTTCCTTTCCAATCCCGACTCATTCCGCCGTATTTTCCGGTCACATTGCGCCGCCTGATTTGCATTCCTCCCCGGCCGGCCCGGCCGGCGCTCCCTTTTCCCTCGCGCTGCCAGCTCGGCCAGCCCAGCCCGGCCCGGCTGCCGCCGCGGGCCAAGTCCTGGCCACCCGGAAAAGAAGAGACTGCGGTACTTTTTCTTTGCTTAAAAACACACGTCCGCATTTCTGGTGTAGCGCCTCCGGCTGTGCTTCATAGTGGTGGTCCAGAAGCCTTGTGTAGGCGGACAAGCGCTAGAGCGCCCCAGTCCTCAAGCACTGTGCGGATCGCGGGGCACCGCGCCCTGCATCCGGTTTTGCCTATGCGGCAGTCGGCGGGCGCACGATTGCGATTGCGATTAACGGCTGGACCACAAGTGATCGGGAGGGTGGCTTGGGAGGCCGCTGCCTCCGCTGGCATAGAAACCGTTTCGCACGGTACCTCGGTACAACTTGAATGAAACATGTACTGTTTAGATTCGTCGATCAGAGGTCAGTATCCATTGGTAAAGTACGACCGTGTTTTAAATTGGAATCTCGAATCAGAGTCAGAGGCGGAAAACGTGTCCAGGCCGGTGGCGGTGGCCCTGTGAGAGGTGCGCGGCGGGTGGCAGTGTGGCAGCTCCGGCCGGCCACCGCGCCCCGTCAGGGCGGGTCGCCACCGCCACCGCAGCCAGGCAGCCCGGCCGCGACACCGCCGACGGCGCCCCGTAATTCCCTCTACGTGTGGGACTTTCATTTCGGCACGAATGGAATTAGAATGGCGCTGCGCGGCGTGGCGCCCCGATTCCGTTTAATGGTGTCTGTACCGCACCGCCAGCCTGCCCCCGCGGAGGCGCGTCGTCCTGGCACTGGGCACTGCGGCCCTGCGTGGCACTGCGCTGCGTGCCGCCGAGCGTTCTCGATCACTGTCGGCGCGCGGTGCGGTGGCGGTGTGGTGGCGGTGCGGTCGGCGGCGCGACCCGCGGCTCCCCCGGGCCTCCATCCCGGTCAACATCCAGCCCGCCGACCTCTCGCCCCTATCCTGACACCAACCTGCGCACCAACTTAGAACACTGTTTTACGGCCATATGGCCTGCGTCGCGCTCGTCGAGCAGGAGCAGGGCCTCCACGACCACGGCCTCCACGACCACGGCCTCCACGACCACGGCCTCCACGACCACGGCCTCCACGACCACGGCCTCCACGACCACGGCCTCCACGACCACGGCCTCCACGACCACGGCCTCCATGATCACGGCCTCCACGACCACGGCCTCCACGACCACGGCCTCCACGACCGCGGCCTCCACGACCGCGGCCTCCACGACCACGGCCTCCATGATCACGGCCTCCACGACCACGGCCTCCACGACCACGGCCTCCACGACCACCAGGCCGGCCGTGGCACTTTTCTCAAGGTCAGCGCCGCAGCGTCGCGTGGCTCACCTGGCCGGGAATTGCATTCTCCCTCTCTCTCTCACCGACTCCCACTGTAATTCCGGGTTCCGGGCTGTAAACTGGAGTAGGTAGCTTTTGTTTGTGGCCCGCACGGAGCCCATGCTGTTCCACTCACCTCACGACAGCCCCCCCCTTTTTTTGCCTTTTTCGTTCTTTCCCAATGTAACGGCGTCTCACTTTTTCATCTGAGTTTCCGCCTCGATGTCGTAAATTCGGGGCAACTCGGAGGCGCCTTTGCCTTTCCGCCCCGGTTGCCCCGATAGGGAATTTCGGCCGAATGCTGCCGGACTTGTTGTTTTTCTCTGCGCCGCGTGGACGGGGTGGACGGGGTGGACGCGGTGGACGGGGTCCGGCGGGGACGGGGTGGACGGGGTGGACGCGGTGGACGGGGTCCGGCGGGGACGGGGTGTGCGCGTTAAGGAGAACACGGTCGGTATCGCCATGAGATCTGACCTCGCCCCCCCTTCCCCCCTTTAAGAGTGGAGGGGGGAAACGAACGATCAGCCCCTATTGCCCCTTCCGGGGCCCCGCCCCCTCCCCTTGCCTCCGACCTTGGTGGTCTTGGCCGCTCTTTGTCACGGCAACAGGTCTGAGGGAGCAAGACCGCCCCCGCGTCTCTGCTTACTTTATTCCTTGTTTTTGTTTTCGGCCAGCCGGTATGTAGGTCGCGGGCCGCAGCATTTCAAACGCCGCGCCGCCCGAACAACTGTCAATGCTGCGGTGGGAACGGTTCATTGCGTCAACCAAAAATCGGCTACATAAAATTAAAATGGTTAAAATCAAGATGCTATTTCTTTTTTTAAAAAAGCGTCCAACGGAAATCATAAAATTATTACATAAAAATAATCAACCTCCACTTTGCGACTGCTCCCAAACTAAGACGGGAAACCGAACTCCGTAACAAAGGCATGATAAACGAAGGTCCAAATACCACCTACCCGTTGAGGGAGTACGATTTCTCGCCTTGGACTGGACGCAGTGTCTGCTCACCACGATCTGAGGCAGGCAATCAAAGACGGCGGTCTTCGGTAGGACTTATGAAAAATATTAATATTTTGAATGGTAGACGCTTTTGTGGTTGACACAGTGTGGCCTCCGCGACGATGATGTCGCTGCGTCGCCAGGCCGTCGGGTCGTCGGCCACCTGGAGGGCCCCGCTGCCCCGCTGCGCATTTTTGGCGGCAGGGCCTCGTGGCAACACGTCGTTAACGCGGTAAACGCCTCGCGTAACAGAATTAAAAACAAAAGAAATGGGTGCGATGACATTTTCGTCTGCACAGATAATTTTCGTGTTGGTTCGAAATTGTTTTACTCGTTCTTCCCCAGATGTCAAAATCTTTCGTGGACACAGGTGCCCGCCTTCCCTCCCTGATGGCCTGGGAACTCCCCTAGAACGCCCCGGGAACGCCCCTAGAACGCCCCGGGAACGCCCTCAGTGCCGCCGTGCCGCCCCTACAGTGTGGGCCGCGCGATAAACTCCATCGCGGGCGAGATTGCTGTGTAACCACACTGCTCTCTCGTGTAATTTCCAGACGCGAATAACACAGTTTAGGGCGGTAGGCTTGTGCCGGCCGTAATAGTGCGTTGATGTTTTTTGTACGGCTCTTGTGACACCGTTAATGCAGCCCTGTGGGCGCTGCCAGCAGCCAGGTGCACTTTTTGCTCTACTTTCGACAGCTGGAACCCCAGCAAGATAATCTGCATACATATTCCACGCGGCCTGGGACATGCCATGGGACATGCCATTGGTGGACATGCCAGGGGGCACGCCTGCCCGTCCTGGCCGCCCCGTTCAAGTCCTCCACTGACTTCGTCGACTAACTGCCCGAGGAATTGGAAGAGACAGAGGCAGAGCCTGAGCCAGTCTGAGTCAGGCTGGCCTGAGCCAGGGCCGGGCCCAGGGCCGGGCCCAGCTTAGGCAACCACCCGCCCGGCACTCCTGTTGTGCTTATCTGCCTACCTCCGGGCGGGTGGCCTGCCGGGCTGCGCCGCGCTGGCCCAGCCAGGCCCAGCCTGCCATGGCTCCGCTTAATCGTCTCCGGGCTGACCTAAATAGATTTACGGGCCTTTGTGTGTGTGCCTGCTCCGCTGGTCCGCCGCTCTGCGACACATGCTTGTTGGGTGTCCGTCCCGAGAGCGGCGGCCCCGGCAAAGCGACCCGCTCGTCGTACTTCAGCCTTGCTTCGTTACTCTACGTGTGTGTCTGTCTGTTTGCAGGTGAGGCTCGCTGTCCGGAAGGTGGCAGACCGGGCTGGGGCTGGCGCTCTGGCCGTCCGGTGCCCGAGGTGCCTCAGGTACAGTACGGTACAGTGCGAGCTGCAGGGCAGGGGATGCGGGTGGGTCTGGACCTCTCCCCACTCATTAGCACAAGGGCGTGTTTTGTGTGGATTTCCGCTGCGACTTACGCCGTTCTCTCGGGTGCTTCCGGTGCCTCTGGCGCGACTAACTGAGAGGTACTGAGAGGTACTGAGAGGTTGCGCGTGGCCCCAATTCCCGAGGCAATCTCCTTGATTTACCAGGCGGCAACGCGTTCGGGGGCGCAGCGCGCAGCGGGCGGTGGCGTGTGGAGTCCCGGAGTTCGGAGCGACGCCTCGATAGACTCCTCGAGCGCCACATCCACATGACTGACGGGACTCGAATCAAACGCCCAGTGGCACCTATTGTCCCCACTCGAAGAGCGATCCATCAGTACCACCAAGTGATTGGTTGGGTTCCCACTCGCTGGGTACGCGGCCAAAAAAATCGGCTGATAACGCGCTGCGCGTTGCGTCCACGCACTGGAATCCTGTTCGTCCGGGCGCCCCTTTTCCTCTTCGGCTCTCGCAGGCCAACGAAAGCGATCGGTCGGAAACAGTGTCGGCGGTGCGCTGCCATGCTGCCATGCACGCGCTCCCCGCCCCCAAGCCGCGGGCCGCGATGGCAGGCTGCGGTTGACGCCGCCGTGTGAGTGGAGGCAGGAGGCCCCAGATGCGCGCGCGTGTCGCCGGAGAAAGAGACACCCTCTGGATCCTGTGCGTGCGCACACTGCGTGCGTGCGCGTGCGTGCGTGCGCCTCCCGTCGGTACACTCTATATACACACACGCAGACGGAGATACGATCAACGAGAAAATTTACGATATCCCAACAGGCGCGCGCGGCGCGCGGCTCGTGTTTTGTTGATCGTTCCGCTTCGGGGGGCCATGACACTGTGGCAGGTGAATGGGTGACGGTGAAGAAGAGGGAGGAGGGAGGAGGAGAAGAAGAGGGAGAAGAAGACGAAGAAGAAGAAGAAGAAGAAGAAGAAGAAGAAGAAGAAGAAGAAGAAGAAGAAGAAGAAGAAGAGGGAGAAGAAGAAGAAGAAGAAGAAGAAGAAGAAGAAGAAGAAGAAGAAGAAGAAGAAAGAAGAGGAAAAAGAAGATAAGGAAGTGCTTGACGTGTGAGACGAGAAGGGGGGCAGAATGGCATAGCAGCAGCAGACCGGACGTCATCGGATTATGAAATCCCCGAGGCGCAGCGCGCAGAGCGCAGAGCGGCTTCTAATTAAAGTCCGACCCGTTAGTCCGGTTAATGGTCAGGGGATTGGGGCGCTGCGCTGCGCACGCCGCATGTGAGGGGCCATGATATTGCCGTGCCCCGCCCTGCCCGGCCGTGTAGGGACCTGGAGGCCGCCCCGCCCCGCCCCGCCCCGCCCCGCCCCGCCCCGCCCCGCCCCGCCGCGGACGAGCGCCTCACCCTTGTCGGCGCCATGTCCGCCCTGTGTAACAGTGACCAATTTCCTTGCTGCTTCTGTTCTGGCCGGCTCTGACCGCCTTTCGGTCCGCTTCGCGCTTCGCCCGTTATTCTGCTGAATTTTGGCCCTTTGTCCGGCGTGGGGCCTGGGGCGGACCGGGGCCGTCCACGGCGAGGCGGCGTGACGCTGCTGAAGAAAGCGTCGAGAAAGGGAGGGCGGAGGGAAGGAGAGAGGGAGGGCCGGCCGGGCCGGCCTGCGCTAGTGGTCCTTGAAGGGCAGTTTCGTGCTAACTAGTTGCCATCCGCCCCCCTTACCCTCGATGGCTCTGTACGCGTTCCTCTTCGTGTATGTGTGTGTGTGTGTCTGTGTGAGGGAATGTGCGTTTCTCTGAGTGAGTGTGTGTGTGCGTGTGCGACGTGGGAGTAGTAGCGGTGGGGTGGCTCGGAGGAGGAAGACATCGGAAACTCTTCGCTCTCCGCTCCGGGCCTGCGGGCGGGGCGGGGCGGGGCGGAGCGGGACGGAAACACACTACTCCCTGTCCCTGCTGGCCGACTGGCCGGAGTGGACTTCCCCCTCAAGGCCGAGCCACTGCCTGCTGCAAGCGCCGCCCCTGGCTGTTCGGCTGGTGGAAAAGTTTCCCCTCGGTAATTGCAGGTGAGGGATGTGCACTGATTGCTGGCCGCCCCTGGCCGCCCCTGGCTGCCCGTAGTCGCCCTCGGCGGGGAGAATCTGCTGGTCCTGTCCGACTGCTTGGCGGTGTCGGAGCGGGGGAAGGAGGAGAGGGGACGCGCACAGGGCGCAGCGGGCCTCTGTGTGTATAGACACATTTCCTCCCCACACCTCGCATGCTGACAAATTTGGGACGGCCTCGTTGACATCCTGTCACCCCCGCACTCCCCGCCGTTGTCTTCGAGCTCGCCGCCGCGCCGCGCCCCGGCACCGCAATGTGGCCTCGACGACGCCCCCCGAGGCTCCACGACGGAGGCCTAGTTCTGCTCAAGGCTGGGGCGCGGTTGACCGCGGTGGGCTGGGCGCCCTCCGCTCGCGAAAGCGGGGCGCGCAGCGCGGCACGGCACGCCACGGCGCCTTAATGAGGCCGCGGGGCTGTCGACCTCGGCTCGGCGTCGAGCCTCGGCGGGCCTCGGTGGGGCCGCGCCACGCCGCGCCGCGCCACGCCACGCGTGGGCGGGGCTGACAGGGTGACTGATTCGTTCGGGGAAATGAGTCCGCTGCTGTGTGCTCGCCGTGTTGCTTTTGGTGACGTCACAGCCTGAATTTTGATCCATTTAGTCGGGCCGTCATCGACGGGCGTGGCGTGTCGGCCGGCGCCTCCCCTCCCCCCGCCGCATAGTGGGCCAGAAGACCGGTGCAGGCGGCCAAAACTCTAGACGCGTTCTGAGCTCCAGAGTCGCTAAGCAGGACTCGAACTGAACGTGTGACCCCACCAATGGATTGCTCTCCGAACGAGGAATCCATTGATGGGGCCACACGTTCGGTTCGAGTCCTGTTTAGTGACTCTGAGGCACAAAACGCGTCTAGAGTTTTGGCCGCCTCTACCGGTCTTCTGGCCCACTGTGCGCCGTCCGGGCGTTGCCCAGCGGTGCCTCCATATGTAGGTCCGCTGTCCCTCGGCCCTCTGGCCCCACCCCGCACCCCGCAGCGCAGACCTCGCGGTGGCGGCCGGCCAAGGCTACTGCTCCCCATCCCCATTATGTGCGGTGGACCCTAAACTGCATCGGACCTGGAATTCAGAAGTGCAGCGCGCGCTTTATGTCGGTCCTGCACGCTGGGCGGGCTGCTGCGCTGGCTGGGCACGCGTGGTTGCGTGTGGAGACGCGCGTCCTTCTGCCTCCCTACTGGACTCCTGGACTGTCCCTGGCGAGGGGCTCCTCGTCTCCTGCCTTCCGACTCGCGGAGCGCGGAGGGACTTACAGTGGCGCGCTCTTGTTAAAGAAATACCGTTTATATTTGCTTGTTTTGTGGCTACGCCCCCACTGCCCAAGGCCTGGCTGGTCGGAATGACGCTGTCAGTGTGAGTGTGGGCGTCAGCGTCGGACGGACAGGTCAGATTGCTAATTTTGCCGGGCACCTCGCAGGTCGCCGCAGGTCTTGGAATTGTTTGTTATTGGGCGAGCGCGGCCCGACTTTCCTCTCAGCTGCGAAGCTTCGCGCGGAGCGGCGCCCCCGGGCCCGCCCGCGTGGCCGCGCTGTTGAATTAGACCGCCGGCCGCGTGAATTATTTATCTCCGGCGCGCACACCGACAGGCTTGCATGCGCGATGCACCGACACAGACACGCCGCGGTGGGGCGGCCGTGCCGCGCGTGCCGCGTGTCCGTGTCGTCGCCTCGTCCTTCCTTTTCCTCGCTTTCGCGTTCGGCCCGGCATCGGCCCCGCCGAGGGAGCGCGGCGGCGAGGGGCTGAGTGGCGACGCGTGACGCGCAGGTCCCCCCGACGCGCGGCGACGTCGACGACGACGGCCAGGCGGCGGTGGCCTCGCGGAGGAATCCTCGCGGCTCCCGATTGGATTTGCCTAAGAGTTGGGAAAACTACTGAATATTTCATACCGCTGTCTGCCTTCTTGCGGTGGCTGGCCCGGCCCGGCCCGGCCGCCATGCCTCGCGGGGCTCTTTTTCCGGGCGAGGCCACGACGCAGACACCGCCCGCTAGCATTCTGCCAGCTCGCCGGCCGAGCGGGTTTCGGAGGCCCGGCCGCAAGGACGAGGCCGTGCATGCGGTGCGGCGCAGCGCAGCAGCGGCCTTTCCGCAATTTTCACTACAGGCATTTTCAATTTGCAGTGGGAAAGCAGTGCCGCAGCCTTTCCCCCTCTCGCCGCCGCCCCTGCCGCCGCCTCTGCCGGGGCCCACAATGAAGGGAACAAGGCCTGTGGGGTCCCCAGGGAGCGGAAGGCAAGGCGAGGCAGCGGAGGGAAGTCCGCTGGGGCTGCCACGGGGATGGCCTGGGATGGCCCAGCCCTGCCGGCCCAGCCCGCCCCGCCAGGCCTCGAGGTGTAGCGGAGGGACGAGTTCCTCAAGCCGGAAGGGATTGAGTCGCAGCGAGGGCCGCTTTGCTCTGCAGCTGTTCGGCCGCGTAGCCGTTCCAGCCGTTCCAGCCGCTCCAGTCGCTCCAGCGCGGACATTGCAAAAATTGGGGAAACGGGGCGGACAGGCACGGTTCGATGGAAACGCATCGGGTATCGTGTCTCGGGCGGCGACACTGTGGAGTGAGTCGGCGGTGCAGGCGGCGCACGTGCGCGTTGCTATGGGATTGGCAAGGGTCTGCCAGGAGATTGCCACGATGCTGCTGTGAGGCTGCCATGGGGCTGCCGCCATGAGACTCGGCCATGAGACTCTGCCATGGGGCTGCCATTAGGCCCATCTGGGTCGCCCTGCTCCACGCGTGGCCTGGCGGCGCCAGCGGCGCGCCTGACTGCCTTTATGACAAATGCGCCAAGAAAAGTTAAATCTGGAAATGGGAAGTTCGGCCGGGTTAAACTCCGCTCAACAGACGCGCGACGCTGCCGTCGAGGACCACGTGCGAGGGGCCTCGGGTGCGCGGCGCTCTCACGCGTGGCCGCGCGCGGCTGGCAGTGCCAAGGCGGCGCCGAGGCGGTGCCGAGGCGGTGCATGCAGGGGGATACTTTGAGGTGCTCGAGGAAGCCGGTACGTGTGTGCTAATGGCCGTTTCATGGCGCAAGTCTGTTGCTGCACGGCGCCGACGGGCCGCCCCCTCCGGCCCCCTCCGGCCCTCGACTTCGCCCACCCCCTTGCCGCCCACCCGCCTCCTCCCCGTCCGCGTGGCCGCGGATCATTTAGAATCCGGAATATCAAAGTCCGAAATAAGATGGACGAGAAAACTCCACCCACCCGCGGCCGGCGCTCGGCCTCCCCCACCGGAAACTACCCCGCGGCGGCGGGAAGGCGTTGCGCTGCCCCCAGCCACGCCACGCCCCAGCCACGCCACGCCCCGCCACGCCACGCCACGCCAGCATGCTAATGCCACTTGTCCCCTCTCTGTCGCACCCTCTCCAGTCCAGTTCTCACTCCTGCCGCTTGACCCAGCGAGGTTCAGCCTGTGGCCGCGCGCGCCACGGCGGCGGTGGCGGTGCGGTGGTGGAGGCCCGGAGCCTTCCACTCACGCGCATGGTGCCAACGGACCGCACTTACCGTGGCGCCATCGGTTCGAGTCCCGTTCCAGGAACACCCAGCTGTGGTGTCCGCCGGAGCCGGTGCTGAGTCGCGCGTCAAGGCTTGGCTCGTGGAGCGGGCGTGGCGGGGCCGGCGGGGGCGCCGCGCCCAAATGGGGAAAAACGTGCGGGCCACACACTATCTCCGCTCCGCGCCTGAATAATGCATGCCACGCCCCGTTATCGCTGATTACGTGTAGCGACGGTATTTGTTCTCTTTGCTGCATTTCAGGGGAAGGAATGAATTCGTCGCGGGGCTCCCCGTCGAGGTCCTCGTGTGCAAGGGGCTGTGCACCGCGCGCCGCGCGCCCTCGTGGAACGGAGAGCGCCGCCAGGCTACTGGCCTATCGGTCTGTCTGTCTGTCTGTCTGTCTGTCTGTCTGTCTGTCTGTCTGTCTGTCTGTCTGTCTGTCTGTCTCTCTGTCTGTCTGTCTGTCTCTCTGTCTGTCTCTGGCGGCGGGGCCTCTTAGGCCGTCAAGCGCAATCGCCGCCGTCGTGGGGCCGCCGTCGTGGGTGCGGCCACCGCGGCGGCCACTCGGTCGCCGCCGCAGCGATTCACGGTCCCTAATTGTTTTATCTGCCTAATAATTAGCGACGCGTATCGCTCCGCCTTTCGGCCTCGACACCTGTCAGGCGAGTCGGCCGCCGAGCCAGGCGGTGCGCGGTGATGGAGTGCCTGGCGGGCTGGCGGGGCTGGCGGTGTCGCTCCCCGATGAGGCATGGTGCGGCTGTCCCCCGCGGCGCTACCCGAGCAGGGTCTTTTCAGCGCCGCCTCTGCTTTTGCTGCGCGAGTCCAACCAAATCTAATCAAAATGTCATCGACGTCCACTCTCTAAATTGCACTATGTCAGAATTATCGTGGATCAGCTTTGTCCCGGGACGAACTGTATGTTCGGGCGTTTAGCTTTTCCCCATTTTCGGAAGCGGAGCCGAAGGAATTTGGTGGTCACCGGCCTGCGCGGCGTGTGTCTCGGCCACGGTGTAGGGAGATACGGTGGGGACACTCGGGCCCTCCGCCACGCGGCCGAGTGAAGCTCGTTTTTGGCCCGTTTCGTAGTTCCGAACGCTCCGCTAGTAGCGCTGTTCTCCAAGTGGGCCGAGGTGGAGGGGGAAGTGGGCCGGCTCCGAGGGGGTATGCGCTCTCTGAACCTGTGTACCGACTATTACGCTATTACGCTCTATTACGCCACAAATTAATCGGAATTCGGTTAAAAACGGCCTAAAACACACCAAAATTGATAAAATTTTGACAATTTCGGCTATCACGCGACTATTACGCGTATTATTACGCGTGCTATTACAGATAGAGTGAACCGACTATTACGCGAGTGCATACCCCCTCGGCCGGCTCACTATTGGCTGGCCGCTGGCGGCGGTGCGCGGCGGTGAGCGGCGGTGCGCGGTAGCCAGCCGCCAGCCAATAGTGAGCCGGCCCTCTTCCCCCACCACCTCGGCCCACATGGGGAACAGCGCATCCTGGCGGAGCGTTTGGAACTGCGGAACGTCCAGAAACGGGCTTCACTCCGCAGCGCCTAGTGTCCCCACCGTATCTCCCTACACCGTGGTCTCGGCGGCTCTTGTTGCCGCATTGTGTGGCATTGTGCGGCGGCGGTTCATTTCGGCGGAAAAAGCGGGCGGTGTCGGTGCGGCCTGGCGGGGCGGGGCGCGGGGTGGCTCCTCTTGAAGACGCTGCAGATTGAAACTGCGTAGGGCGGGTGCGCCTCGCGGGTTGCGGGTGCTGTGGAGTAGAGAGAGAGGGGGATGGGGGAGGGTGTAGCGGCATATATCATTTTGCGAAGAAGCTGCGGCGTGATGCGGAGCCACCTTAATCACTGTCGCACGGGACAAGGTGCTTGGCTCTGACCTACTGCCGCCCCCGCCGCGCCCGGCCCCACCCCCTGCTCTTGTTCCATCCGGGCCCTGCGGCGCCATGCGGGCCTTCCGGACGGACTCGCGCTGTTTCGGGCCGTTCGTCTGGGTGCGTCGGGCGGAGCCCCCGGAGGCCGCTGGAGGCAGCCGCCGGCCGCGTCGCGGAAGGTCGCCAAATTCGGCTGGCATGCCATTGGAAACAATGTGATCTCCTTCCCGCCTGGGGAGCGGCCTGAGGTGAATTGTTGGCTTGTGCAGTGTACACCTTCCCTTCCGTCACCCTCCCCTCCCCCGCCACCGCCCTGCACCTGGGCCGGGCCGCCCCTGCCGCCCAAATCCCTCCCTGCGGCGCCTGCACGCCGGCCAGGGATTGGCCGGGTAGTCTGGCCGGCACACAACTAACACTCAAATTTGAATATAAAACGAAAAGGAGGGACTGCGCCGCGGCCAGGCAGACCGGGGCAGGGGTGGGGTGGCGGTGATATAGACATGGACTGTGCGGAGATGAAGAAATCGGTGTGTGGCGGCGCGCTAATGCTGATGCAACTCGTATCGCGGCCGAACGCGCCTCCCCCATGCCCCTCCATTCCTTTATTGTCGGTGCGCCCTCCGGTGCGCCCTCCCGCGTGACTTGCCGCACGGCATGGGAACCTCCACTGCGATGGCCGCCATAGGCATGAGTCGCTTTCGGTCGCATAGCCCCAGCTCGTCCAAAAAGTGCGTCTACTAACACAATTTTTCTCTTTGTTGTTTTTTTCCCCCTTTTTTTTCGGTTGCGTTAGTCGTATCATTCTGCGTTGCCCCTCTCTCCCCCTCCCCCTCTCTCTGTCTATCTCCCCCACTTTCCGCATACCGGCTAGTATCGAGCAGGAATGCGGAAAATGTGCAGGCCCTCATCTCACGGGAGCGGGGCTGCCTAGCCGGGCCTAGCCGGCGGGGGCGGCGGGCCGGCAGAGCGCCACCCAATAGCACTGCGTTCCGGGCCGCCTTTGTTTAGCAGTCAAAGGATTCCCAACCAACGATTGACTGTATCGTATTCTCACTGCTGCTCACCAAAACGCGAGATTTTTTTTTTTCTAAACGTTTTTTTTCTTGTTTTAAAGTAAGTCTCTTTTTTATGGATTTTGCGGAAAGCAATCTTATTAATGGGACCAATACTTTCCTGCCCCATGCTATTTTTGAAAGCAGGTTTGCACATGGAGTCAATCCTTCGGAAGAGTAACAATGATACTATGCTTTCGAAAACGTGTAAAATCTTTGAATTTAGTTTTTGACGTCGACGTACACGTTTCGCTTTCTCTACGCCCATTGAGTGCTTGTCCGTGACTGCGCTGCGTCGCAAACGCGTCGCAAACGCAGGCCCTGAGGCGCCTGAGCCAACACGTTGTTCAAATTCGTGGTATTCGTCTTCTTCTTCCGGCTCTGTTATGACGGCCGTAAATTTCCGTCGCGTCTCTCTCCGTCTCTCTCCCTCTCCTGCCCCGCGTCATCCCGTCGCGTCTCTCTCTGTCTCTCTCCCACCCCCGCGTCATCCCCGAGCTTTAGCACGGCGTGGCAGATTTTTCTCGGTCCGTCTGCATGTCCTGGAAGCTAGACGGATGGCGGGCAACTTCCTTGTAAAGGCCTTTGTTGGCGGCACCCCCGGCCGCTCTGGCCGCCCTGGCCGCCCCAGCCTGGCCGTCCGCAGCTAAGGGCTTCTATTTCTCTGGCTTGCGAGCCAGGTCGGCGTCGATGCGACGGATGGCGCACCACAGGACTCCGCAGGGCGCCGCAGGGGGCTTGGACGCTCGATGAAGAGGGACGCCCTGGATGAGCACGGCGCGTCGAACCCGCCCCGCCCCGCCCCGCCCCGCCCCGCCCCGCCCCGCCCCACCGCGCCGCGCCCTCCGCGCCATGACGAAGGCGTCCGATATATGGCCCGGATTTTTACGATGTGTGAGATTCTCTTGGTGCGTCTTTATCCGTGTGCGTTGAACCGCGCGCCGCGGATCGCAGCCGTCTTAGCGCGAAATGAGAAGCAGCCGGTCGGAGCTTTCCTCCGCCCTTTCTGTCTGCCGTCGGCGTTGCGGCGTGGCGGTGCTGCGGGGGAAGGTCGCGCCGCGCCGTGCCGTTCCAGACCACTGTTCTCTCTTTTTTCCTCCCTCCTGTCCGCGGGGGTCGTCGCGGCTGGAACATGGACCTGCACAAATCTTTGTAGAGGCGAGCCTGCCCCCTTCTACCCCCTTCTGGCCCTGGGGCTGGACATGGGCCGGCCGTGGGCTGGCCGCGGTGGCCCTCGTGGAGGGTCAGTGCCCCCCCCCCCCCCCCCCCCGCCGCCCCCTTGTCAGCCGCGCTCGGCGATCTCTTGAGCCGACCGATCACAACGGGGGCAATTTCGCCGCGTGCCCTCCCCCTCCCCCCGGGGCCTCAGGACGCCTCGGGGCAGGGGCACCAACACAGTCCACCTTTGAGCCGCCAGGGACGCGTTCATGAGGTGGCCTGATATATCGTCCTCATGACCTTAATTCTAGCACGGGTGGCACGGCGCGGCCAGCCTGCCACGCCGTGCCATTGGCCCTTTGAAATTAAGCGCGCCTTTGTCATTTCGAATTGAGGCCGCGCTGCCTTCCCGCGCACGGACGCGGCCCCCGCGGCCCCCGCGGCCCCCGCGCACTCGTGTTTACCCTCGTTTTACTTTTGTCCTTTTTGCAGGGACGGCCCCCAGACGGCGCCTTCAGACTCCCCCCTCCCCCTTTTCCTTTTTCAGATCCGACGCGCAACGGTTTAATAAGAAAAAATGGGCGAGACGAGTTGAGCCGAGTTGGCGGGTCAAGGCAGCGAGGGCTGGAAAGAGTTTCGGCCGGAACAGGGCGGTTCGGCCGGGTGGCCGGGTGCTTGCTCTGGAGCAGGATGCCCATCGGAGGCGAATCAGTCGAGCGACCGAGGCCCTGATTAAAATTGATACCGAGCTCGAGTTTCAAATTGTCAACGAAACCGAAATAGGTCATCCACGCAATAAAATCCGTTGTCTGATAGTGTTCAACACCATCTCACAGTTTTGCGCATGCTTGCTTTCCGTACACACTTTTACGAAATTTTGCGTACAAATTTGAAGGAAAAAAATCTACATGAGCAAAGTTGTTTGAGGCTACCTACGATTATACAGGTCCGACTATGTCCACACCCTGTATTATTGCGAGTATGGTTGATTCGTGCTGTACTGGGGCGTTAAGGTCGGTTGAGGTGGGGGAAGGAGGTGGCAAGCGGGGCATTAGGGCATTGCACTTGAAGGCAGTGGACGTCAGCCAGCGGCAAGGCCATCGGCCGTTCTTTGGCGGCTCTTTGCGGGGCGCAGGCGGCGCGGGCTGGGCGTGAGGCTGTGGCCGGAAAGGCCTGGCGGCGGGGCCCAAGTGATTCCTTCCGGAGCGAGGCCCTCGAGGCCCTGTCCAAGGTCGCCGGAAGCGCGTGTGGACGCGGCCCCACGGAGCCCTAATAAACGCGCGGAAGCTTGGCGACGCCGCCGGCCGTCCTGGGTGGTCCTGAACCGCCCTGGGTCCTGCCAACCTGCTGGACCAGACGGCCGGGCAGGGCCCGGCCAGGCAAAGGGAGGGTCTGATGGCACGGCGGGGGTAAGAACCCGCCAGGAATGTGGGGGATCGGAGATTGGAAGTGCTGTTGCCAAGCGGCCGTGTGGTATCGGGGTGGCTGGGGTGGCGGAGGCGAGGTTTGGGGTCTCCCTCCACGACGCCGCGCCGCCTCGCACGTCGTCATATCGACACCGTTTCTTTTTTCGCGACCTCACATATTGTTTTTTTGACTGTGGATCCGCGTTGAAACGGTCATTGTCACATTCAGGCGAGTGAGACGTCACGTTCGTTGCATTGCAGTGCTGGCAGACGCCGCGCGGTAGCCTTGGCGGCCTGTTAGACGAGTCAAGAGATGAGGAAGTGTTTCCTCTTCCGAGAGGTCCACGTCAACTAGGCCATTCACGGCAATGCCAATGCCGTGCTCTCCGCGGCGTCGTTGACGTGCCTGAAAGCGCCTGGAAGCCTTTAGCCGCATTTCCTCGTTGGCATGTACTTCCATTGGACTGCCGCGCATCGGTCGACCCATGACAGCGCAGTGACTGGCCGTGCCGTGCAGTACACTGGGGGGAAAAGGACGGCAAATGTTCCATCTTCCTAGACTAGCGAACTACGGAACTTCCGTACTTGTTTTCCATACCAGGTTTACAGGTTCATACGGAACTAGTATTTCGTGCATTTCTCCGTGCCTCCGTACTCTATTCTTCTTGCGCATTTTCCGTAGCAAAAGTACGGAATTTATCATAGTGTAGTTAGGAGGTGGAAATAATGGGTGGATCCGCCGCGCCCCGCCACAATTCATTGAGAATGGGCGCTGCGGCGGGCCAGGCCAGGCCCAGGCAGCGGCCGAGACTCGGGCCGAGAGCCTTGCCGTGAAATGTCAGCTCATTAGCGCTGTGTGTTCGGACGTTCGGACGGGCACTGCCTGCAGCGCCTGCACTGGGAATAGCGAATGGGTGGCGGCGGCGACGGCCGCCGTGTCCCTGAGGATCCATCATTCGTCTGCTCATCCGCACTACGGCAGTAGCTGCTCTTAAAGATATTTTAAATCATTATGAAGTTTGAAATAGAAAGAGAGGCGGAAGCCAAAACCGCGTATTTGTCATGAGATAAAACTTCCCCTTGCATGCGGTGGGAGAGGAGTGAGTGCTTCACTTCTGCAGCTTGTGTGGCTGCCGACGGCCCCGAAAATCCAGTCTGAATCCACTCGCTGGCTTCGCGCCGCGCGCCGCGATGGGTCCGCGGGGGCAAATAAACAGACAGACGGCGTGCAGGCGAACCGAACGCGAAGGGAGTTGACAGGTGCGCCGGCGGGGCAGCGGACTGGAAGGGTAGCAGGGCAGGGCCACTCACGTCCAATTCCTGCGCTGAGGCAACGCCAAGGTAACGCCAAGGCAACGCCTCCTGTAACGAACCTGGGAACGGCGATACGGTGTCGGGGGGGGGGGGGGGGCCGTCTGCCGCACCGCCGCAGGACCCGTCCAGAGAGCTGGCCTGGATGTGCGGGCACGGCCGGGCTCGGCGGATATGTGGGCCAGGTGAGGCTTCTGCAGCGCTGCCGGCGCGGCTGCGGTGGCGAAAAGTTGGCTGGGCCTGCGATATGAGGGACGGGGATACAGTCATGCCGGATTACGGAAGCCATAGCCACGGCGGCCGGCGCTGCCGGGGAGGGAGGGCTACGCTGTGCGGGCTGAGCGCCAGCTGCGGATGCCGACGCGGAAACAGTTTCATTTTGCCGGCCAGGAGTCTGCAGGAATCTCCAGCTTGCGGAAGGCCGGACTCGCGGCACCAACCTTGCGGGGCCCCTTGAAAGCCTCGGCGGCGGCGAGCCCCGGGGGCCGCACCGCACGATGGCCCTCTCTCCTCGCGCCTCGCCGCGTCCAAGTGGCAGCAGCGAAGCAGCGCCCGGCTGCGGCGAGCGCCGTGGCGGCCAGGCCACCCGCCGCGCTGCCGTGCCAGACGCCCCGGCGGGGTGCCTAGCGCCCGGGCTGACTGCAGCAGCTGCAGCGGACCACGCAGCGCGCCCCGCCCCGGGGGAGGGGGGGGGGCACAAGGGCGCCTTTGAAGACGCCCCTTCGGCGTATGCGCACCGCACTGGCCTGCCCGTCGATGTGTCGCTGCCTTGGTTTAATTGCGCCGCCGCCGCCGTCACGCCACTGCCAATCCCGGCCGGCCGATGTGTTGCCGGTGCCACAAAGACCCGGAGCGGCCGGAACGGCACTGCGGGGCCGGAGGCGGGCGGAGGGCTATCCGCGAATTTCCGGGCCAGCGGGCCCGAGTGGAGGTTGTACGCTCCTTTGGCGAGTCCCGCCTCTGTGTGTGTGTCTGTGTGTGCGGGAAAGGGAGAGGTGGGGGTAGGTGTATATGTGCTGGAGCCGAGAAGAAGCCCTTCCGCCGCAAATGCTGCACGGTGCCCGAGTAGTCGGTGCCGCTGGCTCCGCTGGCTTCGAGACAGAGCGACGCACCCGCGGCGTATCGACCGTTCGGACCCCTCGAGTCCCACTGCCCCCTCCCCCCCGCTGTCCCCCTCGTCTGGGTGTTTTGGCCCTTATCAGCATCTGGCACCTCGACAATTTTACATGGCCCGAGAGGGAGAACGGAAGAAATATAAATAAAGCGGCAGAATCTCAGCTCGCGAAAACCTGTGGAATTTGTGCTGCAGACGAAGTACGTAGCAGCAGCTGCAGCAGGCGGGTTGCAGCAGTGGCTGTTCCGAAGTGTGTGGCGGGTGGCTGCGTCGTGCCGCCGTGGCTGCCGGGGCTGCCGTCCCACAGAGGCCCGGTGCGCCCGGGCCGTCCCGCCGAGGCCGGGACTTGCTTTCTCTTCCGCCTACCTGTCACTCCGCCCCCGCCGCCCCCTGCCCGCCCCCTCCCCGCGCTACCTTGGCGATTTATACCGCCTCCTCGCGCGCTCCATCTTCGCCGGCACCACTATCTTTCTTTGCCCTCTCCCTCCCTTTCACTGTCATGATTGCCCCTTTGTAATTCTCGCTCTGATTTATTCCTGCCCTACGGTCATGTATCTATCCATCGGGCACCTCGGTGCACCTCGGGGCGCCTTCGGGTGCGTTCGGCCCGCTCGGCCGCCTCTTCGGCCGCTCAACTTTACGAGATAAATGGCTGCGTGGCGTAATCTGCGACTGCTGGAAGTTGCCAACACCGTATCCCACGCACCTGATACCGGTTGCCCGCCCCCGCCCTCGGCCGCGGACTGGGGGCCTGTTTTGGCCGAGTTTTGAAATCCCCAGCTCTTACTCCGGCGGGGACCAATTCGATTCCTCTCTCCCCATGGCAACCAATTGAGAAGCCTGTTTGAGCTAGGGCCTGAAGGACTGGGGGCACCGATTTTTCTCCCCGGGAGGGGCACGCCCAGGGCACGCCCAGGGCACGCCTGCTAGAAGTCCGCGCCGCCTTGCGCGCCGCCGCCCACCTGCCGGCCGGTCAGATGTATTGACGTTATTCAAATATATTTCCATGGCCGCCCCGCCCGTCTTCCTCTGGGGAGGTTTTCTGCGCGGCCTGCCTGCGCCCAATCGCAGCGAGATGAAACTTTCTGTTTCCCTCTTTTTCGCACGGCCTCCCTCTGCACGGCCCTGCAAGGCCCTGCATGGCTCTGCATGGCCTTGAATAGTTTAACGGGGCCGCCGCCCTTGCGATTCAATTCAGTATCTTTTTTGCCGGTGATCGATGTGCCTTGTCGGTGCGCCGTCGCGGCGCGTCGTGGGCCGTCGTGCGCGAGGCGGAGGGGAGGAGGCATGATTTTATGGCGGGGTGCCCGCGTGCTCCACTGTATGTTCAAACTCGTATCGCCGCCGGGCCGGGGCCCTTGGAGGGGTTTCAACTGGGCAGTGGCATCGGGCCTGGCGAGTGCCCCATTTGTCGGGCCCCACGGGGGCATCGTCCCGAGAGCGCGGAAAATTCGATTAGCGAACGACAGGCTATGCAGCGACACTTTTTCTGCGAATTTGGTAATCAGCAGCAGCAGCAGCAGAGACACGATCGAGCTGTGTGAGTGTGGTAGTGGGAGATATTGTGTGTGTGTGTGTGTGTGTGTGTGTGTGTGTGTGTGTGTGTGTGTGTGTGTGTGTGTGTGTGTGTGTGTGTGTGTGTGAAAGGGGTAGGCGGTATTGGGCCCGGATCTCCGGCGACGCGGACACTAAGATCAGCCCCTCCTTCCGCCGTTCCGCCGCTCCAGGCGGCCAGAGGCGGCCCAGCCGGGCCCTGCACCGTGTTCAGGTTGAGGGCCGAACTGGTGGCACGGCCCGGGGTATTCGTGTGGGCGCTGGATATCGGATTTGAGGAAATCGGGATCGAAATGTGATGAGATAGATTTTACGGCCGGGGACCGTGGATTTGAGAGATGGGTGCGGCGCCGGGCGGGAGGGTGGGAGGGTGGGAGGAGGGGGAGGAGCAGAAGGAGCAGGAGGGGCAGGGCGGAAGCTTCTGCCGGTGCACACGCCGAACTTGCTGACTTCTCTAAATGGGGGCGCCTCGCTGGCTTCGCTTCCGCGACGACGCCTATCGACAACGGCCGGACCACGAATAAGTTATCGCGGGGGAGGGAATGTGGGCGTGGCGGGGCGTGGCCTGGCCGGCCGTGCCCGGGCCTGGTCATATTGCCGCCACTCTGTGTTCGCCTTTTGGGAAGGTATCGGCTGCGTCAGCAAGGGCCCCGCCAAGGGCCCCGCCGCCAAGGGCTCGAAGGGGCCTGCCTATGCCTGCCTGCCTGCCTGCCTGCCGGGCCCCCAGGCAAAATGCTGCTCGTCTGCGCATTGCTCAGCGAAGCGCTCCCCTTTGATAGGCAGTGATCTTGTGTGCCCCAGTGCCGCCAGCGCGGTCTGCCCGGCACGGCCTCGGCCCGGCCGCACGAGAGGAGCCTCCTTGGGTCGCCACCTGCGGGGGATGTGATGGGGTGGCGGGGCGGCGGCCCTCTCCCCGGCCTCGCCTGGAGTGCTGGCCGTGCTGGCCCTGCTGGCTGTCGAGCACGCGTGTGCCACCCGCGTCTAATAATTCACCTGATGGGCTATTCATAAAGCAGCACCAATTAGCCAGTGCACTCGGTGCCCCGCGGCCTGCATGTTTTACCAGCCGCGCATCCTCGCTCCACCCACCCCACCCCAAACCCGCCCTGGCGACGCCGCGGGCTCAGCACGTCGTAAGTCGCCGTGCCTCTGGCCGTGCCCAGCTCCCGGGTCGGGTCCCGCGCCATCATGCCCGCGAAATGAATTCGCCGGCTGTTTTATAGGCGCTTCTGACAAGCAGGTCTCGACTCCGATTTCCGCGCGCGGCGAGCCACGGCGAGCACGCCCCGGAAATGGTGGAGAAATTTGGGACTGGTTGGCCGAGGCATCGCTGCATCGACCCTCGAGGTTCCTCTCCGCGCCGCCCTGCGCCTTGCCGCCCCTCCACCCCGCCCCTCCGCGCCGCACGCACGCACCCCCGGCCACGCTATATGTTTCCTGACATTTGCACAACGGCTAAAGCGTTTTCGTATCTCTCCCTCCCTCCGTGCGTGTCTGGCCGCGTCCGCGTGCCGTGCCGCGGGCTACGCCGCTGGCCGCGCGCCGGGCCGCGCCACTGGCCGAGCGGGCGGGCGCGGCGCGTGCGACTTACGGCGCGGTGCGCGGCACGGCGGCACGGCGCGTCCCCCCGGTCTTAAACACCCCATTCCCGGGCGATCACGAGCCCGCGATAAATCGAACAGACGCCACCGGGACGGCACCGGGACGGCCGGCCTGCACTGCCCGACGTCCTCGCCACCGGCCAGGCCCACGGCCAAGCAAACGGCAGGCCAAATCCCTGCTATTTACTGCGCTGCTTTGATCGCGGTCGGCGCGGTGGGCAGCGCGGAGCCAGTGCAGTGCACCGTCGTCGCCACCCAAGGCGTCGAGGAGCCGCGGGGAGCGAGGTTGGGCGGGGAGAAACAGCGGCTGGCCGCGGCGAGGTGAAGGAGACCGGTTGTCGCGGAAGGTGCTCGGGGACTGTGACTGTGCCACTCCATACTGCCCCAAACGGACGCACGGTTCCCGGAATCCTCCTTCGGAAGGGGAGCCTGTTGTACCGTCATGCGTTGTTTTGGGGTCCGACTTCAGAACGGCAGTGTGTCAGACGGAGGTACCCAGGGCTGTGTCTGCCCGCACCGGTCTCGAGACGCCGCGCCCCGTCGCGCCCTGCCGCGCTCCGGGCGCGCCGCCGCGGTCCCTTGTTTATCGGTTTGATTTCGGACTGTGGACTACGGCGCTTACGTGCCCGGAAAGGGGAACGGCCCCTTACGGCCTCACGGACTCGGCGACCGCGAGCCGCGAACGGCACGGAGCGGGGCGGAGCGGGGCGGAGCGGGGCGGAGCGCATGCGGCGGGAAAGTGAAAACAGTGAAAACGAAGATATGGGCAAGGTAACCAAACCGCTGGGCTGCGTGAGAGAGACGGTGCGAGCGGAAGTGCCGGGCCCGCCCCGCCAGGCCCTCGTCGCGGACAAATATCGCCCTGCGCATGTGCATTACGTGGCCCGGGAGGTTCTCTCTCTCTCTCTCTCTCTCTCTCTCTCTCTCTCTCTCTCTCTCTCTCTCTCTCTCTCTCTCTCTCTCTCTCTAACGCGTCCCGCGCCGGTCCGCAAGGAAATGTTTGATGCGAGCGAGGGAGACAGAGCGGGACGATATTGGGGGGAGTCAAAATGGCGGGGTGGGGGCGGCGACTGGAAATTGGAGTTTTCTTATCAACTGTGGCGGTGAACGATTCCACAGACGTGTGCGCAATATATATAGTCCCTTTCTTATTTTTTCCTCCTCTCCCTATCCGGTGCTTTGCCTGCCTGCCCCTGGCGGCGGTGGGCGGCGGGTCCCTCGAGGCTGGTTATGAACGCGCCGCAGGACCCCAGCCGCCTCGCGCCTCACTCGGTCCACCGCGCCGCGCCCTACCCGCCCCGCCCCGCCACCCCCGCGGCACCGCGTCACCCTCACGGTCCCTATTTCCCAGGATGACTCAACGTCTCATCCTCTAACGACTGCAGGCTTGCAGTCCGCATATTGGAAGGGCCGCGATATTGACTGCCCCGCCACGCCAAGCCCCGCCACGCCATGCCCCGCCACGACCTGCCACGCCACGGAGGCCTGTCCTCAGCAGCAACTAGTGGATCCCTCCCCTGTGGCACAGGGACATGATGCTTTGCCACCCCTCAATCCCCTCTCCCCCCCCCCTCCCCCCCCCACACACACGAGCGAGCGCGCACACGCACTCACACGTGATTTCAGCCGCCCCGAGGCTATGGCGCTGCTCCATTAAAGGGCTGGCTGCCCGATCACTGATTTGTCCGACTGTCCGCAGTCAATAAGGCAGCGCTCAGCCGTCGGCCTGCCCCGCCCCGCCCCGGATGTCTGATACTGGCGAGCCCGCGGCCCTTTGCACTGCGAAACCCCCAATTAAAGCGTTGCAGTGAGCGTCCCTTGCATGTTGACATCACCTTCGAACGGACGATGAAAAGCGAGGGAGCACAAAAATAAATATGTAGAAAAAGTAAAATTGATCGCACGCTGCAGCGATTAAATGAACCATCGATTGTGCAAATGACACTAACTTTTAGCGACAAGGGGTAAAATATAACGGAGGCGACTGCAGACACAATGGGTGCTAACGAGCTGCAGTGCGTGATTAAGAGGGCGAGCCGAACCCAATAAATCAAATGTCGGCGGAACCGCCACTCCTCCACTTTATTCTCGTCCACCAGAGTGTCTCGAAAGAAACGGCACCCTTTATTATCAGACTGCTGGCAAACTGGTGCAAACAATCGTTCTCTTGGGGTGGCCAAAGACGTTCTGATCTATTGCGTTTTTTTTTTCGTATCTTTGCATCTGTCTTTTAGCAAAGTTAGTTAAATAGTTAAAACCAACGAAATGTCTTTTTTTTTCCTATTAATGTGTCCACAATTCTGAAACTATTGTCTCTGCAGCCCGGACACCATTAAAATTCATCGGAGGAAAGAAAAAGTAGAAAAGGGGTGAACCGGAGAGGAGCTAGTGCGCGTCCCAGCAAAAAGATTGATATGTGCATTTCGTTAACAACGCTGTCGGCCTTGACGGGCTGGGCTGGCGCACGTACTCCCTATTGAGTCCGCTGGAGGGCGAGGGCGGAGGGAGGCTGGGTGCCCAGCGAAGGGCTGTAGGGCCGCTGTGGGGCCGCTGTAGGGCTCGCAGCCCGTGCGGCCCGGGGCTGTTCTAATTGGACTCGCGGCCACGTCTTTTTTTCTGGATTGATGCTAGTTGCATTGCGATGTCGTGAGGGCAGGGGCTGACTTGTTCCCACAAAAATGGCTTCTTTTTTTCCCCCTCGTGCATCCCTCCTGTCGTAATAGAGCTCGTGGTTTGTTGTCTCGTGCGCGAAGTATCGTACGTATCTCGCAGTGCTCTCCGGCCTTCTCTCTGTTTCTTCTTCCCTCTTTTGCAGCGGAGAGGAGGTGGAGGGGAGGAAAGTTAGCTCGCCGCTGCAGAGTCTTCTGTTTGGGAATATATACACTGGTATAACTAAATCGTAGTATTACCCTCTGGTTTCAAGCGTAATCAGTTTACGCTTGAAATCAAGCGTAACAGCCTCTTCCCCTAAGATTCCCCCTATCTAAATGCATGGTGGAATTTCCAGAGTATGCTTCATTTCAAGCGTAACGTCTTCAAGCGTAACTTTATGCTTGACTCAAGCATAGAGTTGCGCTTTAGTTTTACCAGTGCAGATGGTTAATCATTATTTGCCGGTGGTGCCAGCCACACTTGAATTACTCACGTGGCGCTCGACGTGGGTAATGCCTCGGTCTCAGGGCCCCGGCCGGGCGTGCGGGGCGTCGGGACTGCGGCCCCGAGACTGCTCCGGACCGCAGGCTGTGCCTGTCCGTGTGCCTGTCAGCGTGCCTGTCCTGAGCGACGCGTGTGTTGTCGCTGGGTCGCCGCCTCGACGTGCCCTAATCCGGCCCTCGTCTGTGTGGACAGGGATTATAATTTAAACGCCCCAGACGGCCCGGCACTCACTCGTTGCCAAAATACCGAATGTTTGCGCGGGCACTGGCGCATGGCGCGGCAGCGCGGCAGATGAAGCACTCGGATGGAGACTCTAATACGAATCCGCTGCCTGTCAGCGCGCTGTGTGCCGACGGCTGAGCTAGGTGATGTGTTTGTGTATGTGCTAATGCTCCTTTGTGAGGCTGCGGAGACGGATGGCACGGCGCGGCACGGCGCGGTCGCGGGGCGTGGCACGTCAAGCACGGCAAGCACGCAGCGCCAAGGGAGGATCCTGAATGGAGGTGGTGGTGCTGCGATTGCATTACATTGCTACACTCGTTCCAAACGGAACTCGCTGCATGTTCACACATTAACACTTGTGAAGTGCTATTCTCGAGTCAATTTAAAGATGGAGTTTAAATTACAGCTACGGAAATGGTTCCTGCGCATTTCCCATTTCCTTTTTTGGGAAAAGCCGATTCTTTTGGTGACTCCTCCGTTTGCGTGCAAGTCTTTGTTGACGGGTTCGCCTGTCTGCGCGGCTTCGACGCGGCTTCAGGCTTTTGATCCGACGCGCCTAGACGGCCTAGACGGCTTGGACGCCCCACCGCCCTAGGGCCGCCAGCGCCGCTCTGTGTGGCCGGCGACCCCTCTTATTCGCTGGCCGCTCTCGCAGTGGCGAGGAGCGTTTCATTATAAGAGCTTTTTCATTCAGCGCGTGGAACTAGAGTGCCGACGCGGCCGCACAATATGTGTGGATGTTGTTCGGCGTAAAGCGAACACGTTCGCGCTCCGGGGGCAGTGGGGGTGGGCGTGCATTGGCAGAGGGCGGGGGTAGTTTGCGGACGTGCGGAGGGGACTGTGTACGTGGAGGTGAGGGGGATTTGGAGGAGGCGAGGGGTAGCGGGACGGATCTGCACATGAATATTGCACAAGTGATAAATAATAATCTCAAAGAGAGCCATTCTGCGCCGCGCCTGCCGGGCCTGCCGCGCCTGCTGCTCGATGGCGCGTACTTCCCTCCCTATTATAAAGCCCGTCCCTTATATTTACAAAGAAGCGTGCGGCGCCGTTCAAAGAACGTGAGTGAAAAGCCGCACCACCTATGCCAAGTCGACTGTGAAATGATTTCCGACCCCCGCGGGGTGACCCACCCCCATTTTTCACGTTTTGTTTTATCTGAGACTGTCTTTCGTCACGCTAGTCGGCCCACCGGGTCGTTTGTCTCATTCCAACTAACGCAAAGCAGCCGCGTTTTGTGTTGAAAATCAACTCGCGGCGCCGCGAACAGTATCTCCGGTTTATAATGGCGTCTTCGCCGTGCGCGGTGCCGCCGTGGCGCCGCCGTGGCGCCGTGTGCCTCCCCCTCTCGCCTTCCCGATTCAGAGATACGCACCTGCTGCAACACCCTCCGCGCTGCGCCCACTCTTGAAATTATCAGCCGTGAAAATCAATGGGTCCGGATAAAAAGGAGGGAGGGACCCTCGCCGCCTCGCCCTCGCCGCCAGGCCTCGCCGCCAGGCCTCGCCGCCAGGCCTCCAGGCCGCGAGCCTCGCGGCAATATAATTGGTGGCATTCAAACCACACGCGCCTGCTTGCCTCACCTCCGTGCCTCCCTCCCAGCCACCCCTCCCCGACTCTCTGTTCCTCGACTCCTTGTCGCGCTCCTCGAGCACTCACTCCTGGGCCAGGGGTTGGCCTGTGTTGTTGTTGTTGCTGCCGTTTGTTGTTGTTGTTGTTGGAGGTGCAGTCAATATTATGCAGGAAGTGGTGCATGTAATTAAAAGACAGCAATGAAGTTGATTCTGCGCGCCGTCGTTCAGTCGTCGTGAAAAGTTTATGAATATCGCCGGATGGCATCTGAATATTAATATGTGGGTCAGAAAGTCGGCGGAGTTCTGCGTCGAGTTGTAGCGGACGCCCATTGGAATTGAATGACCCGCGAGGCCCCGGCCCGAGCCAGGGCCCGTCGGCTCGGCTGCAAAACGGCCAAGTTGGGCCTGGTGTTTCGGGCCGCCCTGCGTGTTTCCGCTCAGATGGCGGTCTGCCGAAGACGATTTCCTCGTCGCCCCTCGACGCCGCAGAGACACTCAGCGAATGGCAGCTAATGGCCGCCAGAAATTGTTGCGCACAGTTTTGTTGTTACGGAACGACGGCCGCCAGCGCCGCGCTGCTGCACTGCTGCGAGATAGCGGAGCGTCGCGGAGCACTCCAAGACGGGCGCCATCGTGAGCACCGCGACGGTCTGCCTTCGCCGCGGCAGCAGCAGGGCTGTGCGATCGCTATCGCCTGTACTGTGATCGTGATCGGATGCGCGAAAAAAGAGAGAGAAGCCTCATCTCTCTTCACACGAACGCGCGCATTTGGGATCAAATGGCGAAATCGGCAGCTCGACAGCCTTTCGTTGCTGCTGGCCGTGCCCTTTTCGCGCTCCGGGGCGTTGCTGGGGGAGGGGGTGGGGGCAAATCAGCAGTGTGGACTTGACCTTGCCGGGCGGGTTGCGTGCCGCATTGCCCACCTGTGTCTGGGGCGGGGCCAACACTATTCGCAGCGGCAACAACACGCCGCCCTCAACTGCGCTACTTTCTGATTTATAATCCGTCATTCCGGGTCCGCAGCACTGCTTGCCACCTTTATGGGCATGGCCGTGGCTGCCCTGTGACACACACACGCACACACACACACTTGCTGCCTAGCTTTCATTGTTTTCGTCCGTTTTTCCCTCTCTCTCCTCCCCTCCATCTAGAGGGGTGGTGGAGCGGTGCTCCAGCCAGGGCGACGCCAGGGCGACTGAGTGACACCAGCATTTTTCAGGCGCGCTGCTCGGCGGCTCGGCGAAGCGACCTCGCTGCGGCGGCCCGGCGGGACCTCTGCGCGAGTCGCCGAATTAAAACGTCGTTGGCTGCCTGCCTGCCTGTCTTCCCGAACTTTGCATCTCCCGAGACGGGCCGGGCCGTGCTGGTGGCCGGACGGGCCGCGCGCTGCTCCGGCTTTGATTCCCGCGAATGGCTTGGAACTCGGCTTGGCGGCCGCGTTTTGTTTGGGCCGAGGCGGAGGGCGGGGGCGGCGGGGGCGGCGAGGCGAGGGCGCGTTGCGTGAAGTCGCCGAGTCTCAAATGGCGTTTCTCGCCGCGGCCCTAAAGCCGGCTACGGTCGTAAATGCACTCGAGGCTCGACCCGAGGCACTCCGAGGTCGCCACCCCGCGGCCCGCGGCCTTGGAAGATAATTCGCCGTCGAGTCGTACCTGTGTACAACGGCAATGCGTCTCGCGGCGGTCGCGGGTCGCCAAAGGGGTCGCCGCCGAGGGGTCGCCGCCGAGGGGTCGTTGCCGAGGGGTCGTTGCCGAGGGGTTGCCGCTGAGGGGTCGCCGCCGAGGGGTCGCCGCCGAGAGGTCGCCGCCGAGGGGTCGCCGCCGAGGGGTCGCCGCCGAGGGGTTTGTCGGGCCGCGACATGTGGACGCCCCGGGGCGAGGCTAGATGGCCATTCGGTTCTGCTCGAGATGGGCGGGGCCGTTTAGCACTGTAAATGGTTTCGCAAGAGGGGCTGGCGGCGTGGCGGCGCGATCCCGGCGGAGGACCCGTAGTCCCCGGTCCAGGCCGGCGCGCCGCGGCGTGTGGCCCCGGGGCACAAGGAGCTCGCGGAGCTGGAAAGGCGAACGCCCTCATCCACTCCCCTCCACTGAAATTGCATAAGAGCCTTATTTTTTTCGAAATGTGATTTCCACCCCTTCCCCGCCCAATTCCTTGTGCCGCTGCCGGCTTTTTCCTTGCCAGTGTAACTTCGTAGGCGTTTTAAGGGAGCTCCCTCGGCAGTAAGTGGCCCGCAATGAAGGGGCAGCCGGTGGGAAGCCCTGCCGCCCGCCCCGGCCGCCCACGCGTGCGGTGCCGCGCGGCGCGTGGCCTTGGCTCGCCTTGGCGGGGCCCGGCTATTCTCCGTTCGAATCCCATGCCGACATCCATTTTGGCGCTGCCTTTCGTACGTCTTGGCCTCTTGTTACGTCAACGCGAATGCCCACAAAAGGCAAGAAAGGGGCTTAAAAAGGAAAGGCGTGAAGGGTTTGATTGGTGCTCGTGGGAATGAAAATGAGGGTCCTTGCAGGTCCTTGTTGCTTGCCGTGTACTTTATTCGCCGTTTGCTCCTCTCTTTTCGCAGGTGAGAACGTGGGCCACCCTCCCTGAGCCCCACTGCGGCCCCGCCACGTCGCAGGAGCCCCTGGCAGCCCCCGGCCGCCCCGGCAGCCCGGTGCTGGATCTGGCAGTGCGCTCCGGCGCGCTCGGCCGCGCCACGCCAAGCCCTACGTGACACCTCCATATGTGCGTATTCTCCTCCCCGACTCTCCCCGACCCTCGAGGCCTGTGTGGCCAAGTCAGACACAAAGGGTGAAAAATGTGTGCCGTTGGTGCTCGCGGTGCGGCGCGGTGCCGCGCGCTGCGTCTGGGGGTTAATTTGGGCGGCATCCCCGCTTCCCTCCCGGAGGCCGTGCCCAGGCCGTGCAGAGGCTGTGCACAGGCCCTCGCGTCAGGACTATGAGGCCCTCTTTGTCGATGGCTGGGTTTCAGCGCGGTGCGGTGCGGGCGGCGGGGCACACCCTTTTTGCTTTCCAATCTGCTTGCAATGCCACATGCCCCTCCCCTTTTATTAGGATGCTCCCTGCACAACTTGAGGTGAGATCAACTCCCCTTTCCCCCTTTTTTGTGTTTCCCTTTTATTTTTCTCTCCCTTTCGCGGCCTTTCTTTTTGGCCGCGTGTTTACACTGTGGGCTTTGTGCCGCGAAAGCCCTCCGCGTCTTTTTCATTACGCTTTCCCCGTCTGTTTGAACTGCTGCGGACGCGCCGCCCGCTGCGGACCCTGCGGAGATCCGATGAGGACTACGCCGCGCGTGCGCTCCGGGTGGCGATGGGTCGGTGCCGCGATGGGTCGGTGCGGCGATGGGTCGGTGCGGCGATGGGTCGGTGCGGCGATGGGTCTTTGCGACGATGGGTCGGTGCGCATGGGTCGTTTTGTGGCGTAGGAGAGCGGGGAAGGGCGGCCGAGGGAGGGGAGCAGCTGGTCCTCCTTTTGTTTTTGCGACGCGCGCTGCATGGCCCTGTCTGTCGCCGGTGACTGACGGCCCGGACGGGCAGGGCTGGCCCGGGTTGCCCAATCCAGCAGCCCCCGACGGCAATAAGCCATGCTGTGTGTGTCCGTGTGCGTGTGAGCGTGCGTGTGTGTGTGTGTGTGTGTGTGTGGCCTGCCGGGGCTGCAGCGGGTGCTAGTGGGATCGTAATGATGCAGCCCTATCATCAAGTGTCAACCCCTTTGCGTGCGGCATGTGGCGAAGCTGGCGAGGCGTCCATATACGCTTATGTAAAGTGGAAGTGTGCGGCATGCGGGGCCAACAAAAGAGGCCAGCTGCTTAAAAAAAAAAAAAAAGATGCGGAAGGCACGAGGCAGCGCGGTGTAGCGTCGAAACGGAAAGTTTGATCGCCTCTTTCTTATGGTCCGGTGACGTAACAAGCGAACGTGTGGGTGCTGCCGCGGCGTTTCGGCGGCGTGCGGGGCGGTGCTGTGACGAGGCCACCAGGGCCGTCCTCGCCGTGAATGCGGCCAGCATTAATCACGGCTGCTTGGCCCTGCTTGGCCGTGCTTGGCCAGCGCCGCGGTCACCGGCCACTCCGCCGCCCTTCTTGTGCCCGGCGCGTCAGCCGCCAGAGGGAGGGGTAGGGAGAGAGAGAAAAAGCAACACTGCATAAAGCGAGACTCTGGGCCGTTGGCCAGCGCCGCTCCGCCACCCCTTAGTCGCACATTGAGTCAGGTGGCGGATTTTAAGGCCCCTCCTCGGCCGGACCCAGGCCAGACCCCTGCTCGGCCATCGCCCGCTCGTAAATTTATTCGACCGCTTTGCGATCTGTTTTCGAGCGGGGCTCTCTCTCTCTGTGTGTGTGTGTGTGTGTGTGTGTGTGTGTGTGTGTGTATGTGTGCGTGTTAGTGTGTGTGGCCGCGCGCGAACTCTGTGGCTACCTGGGGAACCGCACATAACACCGGCGAGTGCTACCGAATCGCGTCTGTGCCCGCCGCACGCAGCCGCCCGCGTTGCCTGGCCGCCTGCCTGGCTGCCTGCACTGTCGGGCGCGGCGTTCCCGCAGGTTCATCCAGCGCAGAGATTCAAGCCGCTGTTTTTCTTTGTTTGGCCTCGCCTCGTCGCCGATCGCTCGATTGCTTAGCGTATTGCGCGACTCGCCGCCGCATCCCCTGCCCGCCCGGCGCGGCCCGGGGTGCGAAGCGCGCTCGTCGGGGTGCTAAGTGTTTGCCCCCTCCCCCTCCTCCTTGTCATTCTTTTTCCATCCCCGGCCGGCCGGCACCGACCGACCGACGTCGCGCAACTGACAGTGACAAACTAATAACGTCCCCTGTAAAAATGTTTATGCAACGCACCCCCTTGAATGGCGAGCTGCAGGCCTGCCTCTCCTCCCCGCGCGTCGCCCCGGCCGACGCAGCCTAATAGACTGCCGGCCGAGTCGGCCGACGAGTTCATTGCGGGCAAAAAGGCGGCGGGGGCGTGGCGGTCGCCGCGTTGCAGCGATGCAGCGGCGAACCAACTTCATTTCTGCTGTCTTCCTTCCGTCCTTTTTCATTTCATCCTCTGTGTGTGTGTGTGTGGGGGGGGGGGGGGAGACGGAGAGAGTAATTTTTGGGGTGGCTGCGCCGCTGCCGCTTTAACCTCCCTGCGCTGAGAGCGCCGCGGGCGGGAACAAGGAGATGGGACTTTCATTGATTCGGTTACCGGCCCTTGTGGCTCGGCTCGGCTCGGCCAGGCGCTGCCCGACCAGCTCCACCAATTATCCAATTAACCATCGCGGGGTATCGGCTGCCCAAGCGGACCAGTTTTGGCGGCTGCGGCGGGGCGGGGTGGCGTGGGGCGGGGCGGGGCGGGGTGGCGTGGGGCGGGGCGGGGCGGGGTGGCGTGGGGCGGGGCGGGGCGGGGCGGTCGTGGCAAAGGAGCGAGGAGTGGCGCGCGGCGTCCCCGGGGAGCGCCTGCTCCTGCCCGCCAGCCCCGCCGCCAACCCCCAACCCCGCCGCAGTCCTCGGGGACCTCCTTGCTCGAGGTCCTCTAGGGGGTGCGGCCCTGGCGCCGCGCGGCGCCGCGCTGTGCGTGTGTCTGTCGGTGTCCTACACGCGGCCGCCCCGCCGCCCTCCGCCACCTTGGCCTCGCCGCCCGCTCCGCCCGCTCCGCCCGCTCCACCCCCTTCGCGCCAAGCCGCCGCAAATTAACGCGACTTTCGACTGAAGCCATTACACGAGATGAGGCGGAGAGTAGGAAAGCGTGTTTTCGCACGGCGCGCCAGAAGAAGATGATGGCGGTCGTCATGATGATGATGATGATGATGATGACGACGACAGCGAGGACTGGGTGCCGCTTCTTCACCTTCTCTTCCTCCGCCTTGTCGGTCCGAGGGAGCGGGTGAGTCTTTCATCGCGTCGCACGGAAGGAATGTTTGCCGTGAAAGAAGGAGGGTTTTACAGATGAACCGAAATCTGCGCGTCCCTCATTTCCATCCGCAAGCGCTGCGCTGCGCCGTCTGTGTATCCAACGGTTATTAAACCGACGCTGCGGGCCGCGCGGCCGTCCTCAGTCCTCGGAAAGGGGAAAATAAAAAAAAATTGGGCACGCATTATGAGGACGCGACGACAGTCTGAAAGGATTGCTCTCTTGGACCTCGCGGCGCGCTGCGAGGCGTGCAGACTGCGCAGACGCAGCGCGGGCAGGCCGGCAGGTCCCCGGGGACGCGGCGGGACGCGGCGTCCGGCCGGAATAACTTGGAACATCTTGCGTGAGGAGGGCGGCGACAAAAGGAGGAAAGTTGCGTGAAAATAAGGAGAAGAATAAAATGATGAACAAAGAAAAGGGATTGATTTTCTGAGAACGCTAGACCTACGACAAGCGGGCAGCCGCCTTCCGCGCTGACAGTGGCCGTGTCAGCCGCCCTCCGGTTCGGCGACAGTCTTCTGGCACCGTCCCGAGGCCGCGACCAGACTCATCCGCTTCCAGGATTCCAGGATGCCAGGGCTCCAGGGCTCCAGGCTTCCAGGCACACAACACAAGGAAGCAAAGAATGCCAAGAATCGTTCGGAGCGTTGGCGGCATTGGGTGGCATTGGGCACACGCGGCGGGCTGCAAAAACTTGGGATATTGAACCAGCGCCTTATGACTTCATTCGCCACGGGAAATGACGTCACACAGTCACACGCAGCAGTGCCGGCTGCCTGGCTGCCTGCCTGCCTGGCTGCCTGCCTGCCTGCAGCTGGATGACATAATATCACATACGAGGAGAGGAAGCGGGGCTTTGTAGCCCGGGCCGTTTAGGGCATGAAAAACGACGCGGAGTATACACGGCGCAGAGACAGTCGGGCCTGGACCCCCGCGGCGAAGGGGTGGCTCCAGCCTGGGCTCCAGCCTCCCTCTCACCCCTCAGCTTGCTCAGCCTAAACGGCTTCATTGTCGTGGCCTCCTCGGCCTCCGCGTCCTCCTTGGCGTGGCGTGGCGTAGCCTGGCCTGGCCGTGGCGGCGTTACCCTGCTATTTTTCTCCAGTGCCCCTGGCGGCCTGGCGCGCACTCCGCGCCGCCGCTGCAGGCGTTGGCGTGGTGGCGCCCTCGCCGGCGCGTCTCGGTACTTGCTTGCAGTGGCGCGACGCTTCGCGCTTCGCCATTGGCCGAGCCATTGGCCACCGTGATTCATGCTCGCGATCGGGTTTCGCCGTGGAGGCCCGGGAAGGCCCAGGAAGGCCCTCATTATTCGTTAATATGACTTTCAGATCGGCCGGCTGGGGTCTGGGCCGTCGTGGGCGTTTCGGTCCGGGCCTCTCGGGCGCCTCCGCCGCAGCCTCCGAATTTGTCAGGGTGTCTGATATCGCGCCAGCGGCGGCCGCGATGCAACGAGGGGATAAAAGAAGCAGGGGGTGATATTACCGGAGGACTCGCGGGGAGGGGGAGGGGGAGGTGGCTGGGGAATGAAGCTCCCCTGCTTATTGGGTGACTGACTCCCACGGGAGAGCCCAGGCGAGCCGAGCCGAGGGGTGCGGCTTTTGGTCCATTGACTCTGGCCGGTTTCTCAGTTGTATGCGTGAAAAGGAGCGAGCCAGCTCGACCGCCATCATTCTCGCCGCCTTTCACCGGCTGCTGCGGGAGCGGGTCGCTGCTGTCACCGCACTACTCCCGGTCTTCCCCCCCCCCTCTCTCTCTCTCTCTCTCTCTCTCTCCCCCCACTCACATACACACACGCCCACACAGACGGCGCCTCGTCTCGGTTTCTGGCGGTGGCTGCCCCTCGACGCCGCCCTGCCAGCCACGCCACCCCGACGTGTCTCGCGCCAATTTTAATTAATTACCGGCGCCTCTGCCTGGCGCGTGAAAACGGCGACGCGGCGTCCCTGCCTCCTTGGCGCGTGTCGCTGCGTGTCGCTGCGTATCGCAGGCACGCACCGCGCCCTGAATGCCGCCGCGGCGCGGGCGGCTCGCCGGCAGGGCGGCCCGAGGGCCTTGGGCCAAGGCCGCGGCGGCCGTGACCGGCCGGGGGATTTCTGCTATCCAGGAGCCGTCCTGCGTGCCGCCTGTAAAGTTTGCCGAGTCTAATGCGAAATACGGATACTGCCGGGTTCTGAAAATTGGGCGCTAGCGGAGTGGCAGGGCGGCAGGGCGGCTGCAGGGTTGCGTGGCTGGCCCGAGTTCCGTTCCGGCTGGCTGCCAAGCACTGCGGGGCACTGCGGGGCACTGCGAGCAGTGTGCTGCTGCCGGCGCGGACCGAGGCAGCGTGGCGGCTCTCCGACCCTGTTTGTCTTAGCGAGGCACTGCCAGGGACCGGAGCCTGGAAGGGCCTGGGAGGGCCTGCAAGGGCCTGCAAGTGGTTGCAAGTGGGGAGGCAGTCCAGTGCGCCAGCGAGCGCGCGTGCACAGGGAGCTTGTCTGGGGCACATCGGCCAGAAACGGGCGTCGTTTGCATGCACGAAACGGCAGTGGAAATTTCATGTGGAGTCCGGTGGCGCGACGTCACTGCGTGCCTGGCCAGGGCCGGGCCAGTGCGAGGCCTGGGAGCTTGTCCGCAGCGCCACCATGGCGCCACCATGGCGCCACTATGGCGCCACGCTGCGGTACACGCGGCATCGGAGTGTGAAACGCTGTTATCCAGTCACCATTTTACATGCACTCTATCCCATCCCATCCGCGCCAGGCATTACTTCCAGCATACTCTTAACGCTGATACAAATGCGAGCGTAATGCTTGGCAGAAGGACGTGCTCTCGGCCCCTCCTGGGCTGTCCTTGATGAAGCGTCCTTGCTTTTTTTCTTTTTTCTTTTTTTTTCATGGCGGGAGCGTTTTTTGATGAGTGAAGGGGGCCTGTGAGGCACGCGCATGACGCCGAGTGCTTTTACAAATTTCTCTTTTCACGTTTTACGCTATAACCATAAAATAAAAGTGTGCACGTGGCGGCGTTGGAAACTGGGAAATCCTCGTCGTCATATTCCGCTGATTGTTTTTTTTTTCCTGCTCTCCCAGCTCCCGTTTTTTCTTTCACTTCTCATTTCCCCCGTTTTTTTGCGCGACGCGTTCCGGCCGCAGGGCTGAGTCAGCGCGGTGCGGGCTATTTATGCGTGCCGTGCATCGTCCTGTCTCTCCCGCACCCTTGCGGGACGCCCTTCGAGTGCGAGAGAGACGACACCGATGGGTGGCATCGCGAGAGCGGCCGTCTGCATAGCCGTCTCGCGGTCCGGCGTCGTCCACCCCGCCGGGCCCTGTGTGTCTTGCGGGGAAATATGGCGCGCATATAATACGTGATCGGAAAGAAGAACAAGACCGCGACCGACTTGATAGTTACATCAGATTCTTTCTTCCGGCCGATTGATTCCTGCGAGGCAGAGCGACGTCGCGAGCCTCGCCGCCTCGCCGTGCCGCGCGGAGCGCTCCGGCTTCGCGAACAAGTATTTCCTTTTCTTTCCCGCGCCGCCTTCCTCGTGTGTCGCAATTTCCAAACTGATTGATTGTGGTCTCGAAAGCCTCCCACGGAAATGGAGTCGGGGCGGGGCGGGGCGGGGCGTGGCGGGGCGGGGCGGGGCGGGCTGAGCAAACACGCCAGAGATGGGCCTCACTGGATGCGACAAGGTGCCGCGAGGTGCCGCGAGGTACACGCGGACAGTGCGCGGCCAGCGCGGCCTGTGCCGCTCGATGCTCGCTGCGATTGCTGCCGGCTGTTCTCATCAGCAGCGGCCCTGAATAATTTATTTCATTTTGGATCCGAGTCGCCCTGCTCGGCCCGGCGCGCTCGCGGCCCGGCAGCCTCCTGAGAGTACGTTCTCCGCGGCCGTGGCGGAGCAGCGGCCGAGGCAGGCGCACAGAGCGCAGTGAGCTAGACGGTAATGGACCCGGACGAGGGGTGACCCACTGAAAAATTTTGTGCACAATGATTGTGTGAATGTGCAAGAATGTGCAAGATTTCTGGCGTTTTTGCCACACATGTTGCCTACTTACAGGCGTTTTTGCCACCTGAATGTGGAATGTGGTCAAATTTTGTACAATGAATGTGGGAAGCTGTTCCCCCCTCGGACCCGGAACTCTCTCCTGGTCGCGTTTGACGAACAGGCACACTCGCTGGCTCGATCACACTCTCTGACAAAAGCTTGTTGTGAGCACCGCGGCCTTGCAAAGTTTGGTCAAAACGCGATCGAATCTCGGAAAGTAGCGACTTTGGCTGGCTTTGGGTGGCCACTGCGTCCGATCAAGCTGTGGTCAAAGGCCTCCATCGACGTCCCAGTACTCTTAAGGCCTCACTCTGTCTTGCCCCGCCTCGGGAACGCCTTGACCGCAGCTTATTTCGGAGCACTGGCCTCTCAAAGTTGTCCAAGTTGTCGAAAAATCCAATGTTGCTGCCTTTTGGCAATTTTAGTTAGTTTCGTTTGGAATTTTCTTGTTTAAAGAAGTTTTTCCTTTGAGTCGACGCGGCGTGAAGGAAGCGGCTGTCACCTTCTCCGACATCCCAGCGATTTTCGATTATTCCCACACTGACTCTACCTCCATGTGCCATCTTCCCTCTGGTCCACCTTAAGACTGCTGGGACCAAAACGAGCCTAGAATTGCGTCCGTCTGAGCTCTTCCGGTCCCCCAGAGACGGCGTGGAGTCTGCCGGACACCGTGGAGGGGGGCGTCGCGATCGGAGGGGTCGGGGGCTCGGCGGATTCTGGGAGAGACTCATCTGTTGCGCAGACAACCATATAATTGTGCCTGTCGGAAGGGAAAAAAAAGGCCGAAGTAGCCGCGGAGAACTCGCAGACGGCCGGGCAGCGGGGGGAGGGGGCCGGTGTGATGCACAGCGATCACTCAGCCAATCAATCAATGGGGGGCAATCAAGTGATCAATCACGGGGCGTAAAAACCGGTTCGGATGCGTTGCTTGTTTTGCAATGGATCTCTAATCCCCGGCCGGCGGAAGGGTGCGCCGCCAGGCCGTGTCGCGTCGGCAATGGCGTCACCGCGTCGCGCCTCAGTCGGAAAACGATGGCAATCTGGCGTGCCGGGTCGCGATTTCGCACTTCGCACTCCGCGAGAAGTTGTCTGGCACGGCCAGGCCCCGGCCGGGCCCCGGGCGAGTGAAAGGTGAGCCTGGTGAGGCTTTGCACCAAGTCTCCTTCTCACGGCCGCCAAGTCCATACAGCCAGTTCCAGCGATAGCGAGCGGAGCAAGCGAAGCCGTCACCCTCCGCCGCCTGACCCCGTTCGCTCGCTTGCCACGCCGACTTTCTTTGCCAAGTTTAGACTTGGTCAGGGGAATTTCTGGATCTTTCTTTTTCCCCTCCCCTCTTTCTTTCTCTCTCTTTTCTGCCGCGTGTGCAGCGCCCTGCGCCTCGCCGGGCTGGGCCGGGCAGGGCTGGGCCGTCCCTGCGTCACACTTCCACACGACTTGGTGGCGGGCAAACATCTGTTCAGCCTCCGTGAAACGCTCGTAAGATGCCCGGGCCCGGAGTTTGCCAATATCGGGGAGGGGGTGGGGGTGGGGGCGGGGCGGACATTTCCTCCCCTTTCACAGCCTTGCTATGCGTTTGCCGGCCGCCGGCCTTTCGCTCTCCACCCCTTTCCTTTGTAATGACTTCATTGTGAAAGAAAAAGCAGAAGTAAAAAGGGAGTACAGAATAACGGAGACTAGAGAGAATGTGACGTCGCGCGATAATGAATGTCGTTCGCCACTCGTCATGAAAGCAACTTTTGTCGATACACTTTATCTGTTTATTTGTTTCGTTCTGATCGTTTAATTATGGAACTTGAGCGTGAAAATTTCATCGAAATCCTGGCCAGCTGGGGAGGGAGGCGCGAGGCCGGGCGGCCGGGCCTCTTGGGCCTGCAGTCCTCCTGGAAATCTCGGGCATCGGATTTTCGCCGGCCCACTGTTTCTGTCGTGTTTTGATTTATCGGGAGGAGCGGCCGACAATTATTTTGGCGCCAAAAAGGGCGGAAGAGTGTCGGCCCTTCCTGCAGGCAGGCGGTGCGAGAGGGAAGGGAAGGCAGGGACTCCATTAGCCCACCGTCCCGGACTCGAAGTCTCGGAGAATGAAAGAGCATCGCTAATGAAAGTGATCCGGGCGGGGCAGAGCGGCCGAAATCGCCTTTTGAGTGCCGTTGTTTGCGCCTTGCGCCGCTTTGCGCCCTGATTGCGATTCACGGCCCGGCCCTCCGATGGCGGACGTCGCCGCCCCGAGCGGCCGCCTGCAGCCAGCCTGGCTGTGCGTTCGATATCTCGAGGGCTGCCCGCGGGGCGGCCGCGGCCGGCTGGAGAGCGCCAGGCCAGTGTTTCTTTCCGGCCGCCGCCTTGCCCTCCGAGGACGAGGACGGGGGATCGACGCCGATCGAAGCATGCTTAACGTGGCGTGCACCTGCGCGATGGACCGCTGACGTGGCGACGGTGCGGCCGTGGAGGGCGAGGCGGCGAGGCGGCGAGGGTGTAGGAGGCCTGGATGAGGAACGAACGGCGGCGTGCCTGTCGCTGGGGGCACGTCCGCTGACGCGGCGCTTCCCTAGTTTACTGCCACGGGCGGGCGGGGCGCGGCGGGGCGCGGCGGGGCGCGGCGGGACGTTTGTGGACACACGGCGGGTGCGGGGCGGGCGCGGCGCACCCCTATTCGCCGTCCCGGCGGTATTATTTCGTTGCCCTATTCGGCCGTCCACTGGTCAGGCCGCCCGGCCGTCCGGCGACAGCGGGGACTGCGAATCTGACGACGTCGGCTGCATCGCGGTGACGCATTGTGTTTCGTTTGCTTGGCGCTTTCCGCGCCCAGAGGCCGCCACTGCGGCGGCCCAGCGCCACGCGGCGAAGCAGTCAACAACACACTCGCGTCCTCGAGTGCCTGATCGAGTCGGATCGCCCCTCGAACAAGAACACTGTTGAGCCGTGTCCGGCCGCGCTGGTCGTCGCGGTCCTCGGTCTGGCGTGCCCAGCAGCCCCTCCGCGACGCGGCGACGCGGCGACGCGGCGACGCGGTGGCATTCGGAGACGGCCTCCATTTCTCTCCGTCGCGTCGCCACCGCGCGGCCCCGGCATCGCCGCGGGCGGGATGCTGGCGGTGGGTGGGGCGGTGCAGCGTTGCCAACTATTAATTACTTTTTCGTGGCGGTAATAATTTTCCTGCACTCTTTGTTCCCGCCGAGCGCCGTGTTTGCATCGTGTGCGGCGACGTGTCCGGTCGTCCGGCCGTCCACCCCCAGCCGGCCTGACGGATCATGCCCCGAAGACGGTAATGATGGCTGGGGGTGGCTGGCCTGCCACTGCCCTGCCGCTGGCCGCGCGCTGAGGGGCCGAGGCGGTGGGATGCGGTGGGGTGGCCGCCCTCCGCGCGGAAAAAAAGAGAGGAATAAAAGGAGACGACGGAAACGCGCGTCGCAAACACCGCCTGCCGCTCCTCGCGGCGTAGCGCCGCCGACGGCACGCCTACAGTGTGTTTGCCCCGCGGAAAGTGAAGCGAGTGCCACATCACATGGTATTGCCAAACAGGGCGGTCGCCTTTGATTCCGCGCCTTCTCTGATTCCGGTGTGTCTGTGTTTGCCTGTCTGCCTCTCTCCTCCGGGGTGGAATCGATTGCTCAGATGCGTTATGTCTCCCCGAGAGCATGCAGGTGGCATTCCCAGACGCATGGCGGTGAGCGTGGCGTGGCGACTCGCCTCAAGGCGCCGTGTCATTGGTCGGGAGGGCAGCCGGGGGCAGCCACGACCGGGGTTGTGCGGATGAATTTAAATGTTGCTGGCGGAATATTCCCGGCAGAGAAATGGAGGCCCTTTTTGTGGCGGGGTCCTGGCGGGGTCCTGGCGGGGTCCTGGCGGCCGCGTCCCTTCCCCGTGACGAATCTCTGATACGTGCGGTTTGCCCCGCCATGCTGGATATGCTCCCCGGGGGCCGGGCCAGCCGGGCCAGCGAGACGTGAGACATTCTGGGGGTGCGATGGTAAGCCCCCTCCAGCCCTCCAGCAGCAGGCCCCTCTCCGGCGGGCCCCGCAGTGCCCCGCACCCTGACCGCCATGTTCCGGCCCAACCAGTCTGTCCCAGTCAGTATTTTCGCGAGGGAGATACGTTCTGTCAGGTGGATCGGGGCTGGGGGAAAAAATAAACGCAGAAAAGGAAAAGAGAGGGAGAAGAAAATGGCGGATTGACGGTGTGGGGGCCATTACGCTGACACGTGCCGGATGCGACCGGAGCGGCCGGGGCGGTCGGACGGGGGGTAGGGTCGCCTGGACGACATGGCTCGGGGCCGTGTAGACACTGGATTAGGCAGGTGTGTGCGACGCACTGTCCACCGACCTTGATGCTCTGGCTCGCCAGGGCGGTGCAACAGCGTTGCCACCCCTTTTCCAATTACAGTGCCATGAGAAATAAATTCCGCCGGCCGGGTGGCTGCAGGCTAGGCGGGAGGATTCTCTTCCGGCCCCATTTTTCTCAATCCGTGTCTCGGCCACATAACGCGGTAATAATGTGAGAGGCGTGGGCCGGGCCGCCGGGCCCTCGCCGACGAGGCGGCGCAGGCGCGTCTGCCGATGACGTCACGGGGAGTTGATGATGAACAATAAGGCAACTGTCAGCCCGCCGCGGTCTTGAAACTTTCGGAGCTCTTCGTGCGGAATGTGTGCGTGTGTGCTCCCAGCTCGCTGTGGCGCGGATGAAAGATTTCCATTACTACATGGTTACGGCCGTGTTTTCGTGTCAACGCGAAACTTCCCCCGCGCCTCGCACCTCGCCTAAAGACAACACGGCCCGACCGCGCCGCGCTCAGCCTGGGCGGGGCGTCCCATTCGACGGGCTGCTAAACGGTTTCTGCAAGTGCTGTGGGCACACTGAGGACTAGGAGACTTGTCAAGCCCTACAAAACTCCGGACAAGTTTTAAGCTCTTCAGCTTTCAAATGAGATTCGACGTAAACACATGGCGGCACCGATCAGCTGTCTTCGAACGAAGACATGGCTGCACCTCGATAGAGCCCTCTTGTCCCGAGAGCTGCTCCAGCCAACTACCCTGTAGTTTCGTTTTGACTACTAAGATTCTCCAGATCTCGGAGGAACCAAATTTCCTGACGCGCATTCGCGCACTCTGTGCAATTTGCACTATTTCTGGAAGCATTTGCAATCTCTGGCCGCCCGGTCGACTTACAGGACATTTTAACTATCCTCGCCGTTCTGCCCCAGACGGCACGCCGCTGTAGCATTTCGACGAACTAAAAATGCCCTTTTCGGATCATCTGCAGTGAAAAGTACATTCCTGAAGAGGCGAAGTTTGCCCAAACATGCATGGGGAGTCACATGATGAACGGGTAGTTTTTCTGTCGCTTCTGATCCGTATCGTTTATGTGCAGACCTAAACGTTTTGGGATGGCGCGTAAATAACAACTGCTTTTTGTTCTTCTTTTCGTCATTTTCACCTGGGTAAACCGCGGGCCTTGGAATCCCGTTGGCGAAGGGAGGGAGCGTAGCCATCCCCTGCAAGGACGCCCTGGGCCGGTGTTGGCGCTCCTCGCGGTCGGTGCGCTGCGGCGCGCGGCCGCCTCAAGAATGCCGGCGCGGTGACCGCAACCTGGAATGCGGCGTGCCGTCTGAGTTGCTGCTGGAACCTCGGCCGTCGTGAGGGAATCGCTCTAGGGCCGCATCGGCTCACTCAGACAGTTATTTTTACATTGGCGATGAAAGATCGTGGTGCTAAAGCCCGTGAGCCTTGGAAGAAAGGAAACAACCGCCTTGCGTTTGTGCCGCTTGCCATGCGTTTTTGTTTCAATCTATCGTTGCAAGTTTTCCAACGCTGCGGTGTCTCGTCTTTCATATTGACTCGGATGTATTTGCGCGCCGAACTATAACTCGATGTGTCGCTTTTCCCAGCATGTTGAACACAAGCAGTTCCAAATTAGTTTTGTCTGTTGCTTAGCACCCGCGGACGAAAGCAGCCACCTCGGGCTCCGCTGCCCTACCCGCCGACGACGCCATGCTGGCTAAAGACTCCGTGTTCCTTTTTGCACTCCCTTGTTCTGGAATTTTACCCGTCCGTGCTAAAGCTGAGCGCTTTACATAAGTCAAGTGAAGAGGCTTACGCGCGGCGCTGCTGCCGGCGGACTTCTGCCGGCGGACGTTTACGGAAAAAACACAACGAGGTTAAACCGTCCGGCCAAATCCGGCGTCCCAATACGGCCGCCGTGTTTCACTTGGCGTCCGGTTCGATGGCGGCGCCGGGATTAGGCCTCGGTAATTACCTGCTGGCCGCCCTGGCCGCCCGGCAGAGCCTGTCCAGGCTGTCCGGGCGCCGCGGGACCAGCTTTTGGCGGACTCGACAGGCTCTGTAAGTTAGTCCCTCAATAGCACTGAATCAAGCACATGGCGGTGTCAATAGATCGCAATTTGAACGAGGAATCAAGTTGTGTCCTGATGACATCATGATGACATCATGCGCTCAGTTGAAGCTCCAATCGAGGGCCGCACAGCTCACGACCAGACCCACCCGGCTGGTTTCGCAGCCTCGCAGCCCACAGCGGGGCTTACGGTGCGCCGTATCGAGGTGGTGCTGCCGGGCGGCCCCATCAAGCATTTTAAATATTAACGCGTTTTAGCGCGCGCCATTTAGCCAATGAGAGGCTGCTCGCCGTCTCGAGTCCTTCTTTTCCGGGCCAGTCCCCGCGGGCTGCGGACCCAACCGAGGGCCCTCTAGGGGGCACGAGGGGTTCGATCATCTCCCCGGACACTGGCTGCTGGAGGCGCACCGTGTGCCCGGCGGTGCCTGGCCACTCCGGCCAAGGTAGACCATTACAGCCCGTAATGGAAAAAGATGAGGCGCTGGCGGGACTGCTCTGTCTCCAACACACTGCGCAATTTTTCAGCCCTGCTGGGTCGCGTCGGCTCAAAAATCTTTTTATTAGATTAATAATTGCAGCTGGCTTTTGTATTTTTTGATATTTTCCTTCAAAACCAAACATTATTTCCACTATGTTTGTAGGGGCACTGTGAGGAAAGAGGTGCGCTGTGGAACAATGTGATGGGGAGACACTCTGCTGGCGGAAGGAGGCCGGTCGAGAGGCAGCTGTCAAAAGAATGGCAGCGGGAGGGGGTTGCGCAGGCCCTGCAGGCCCTGCAGGCCCTACAGGCTTGCGAAGGGACTCGACGTGAGTGGAGGATGCTGTTTCATTCGCTGTGCGGGGCCGCCAGCCACGTCGCTATGCACGGCACGGGGCGACGGAAGAGCAAGCAGTCAATCAGGATGCCTCAATCATCGTCCTTCCGGCGTACCACGTCAACCGCTTAAAACCGGCGCTGTCGAAAAGTGGTGCCCTATGCTCAGTGGCTTGATGAGCAATTTCCAAAGTGTGTTGCGTGTACTCGTAGTCTGCTCCCTTTCATGTGTCTGTGTGTTGGTGTGCGTGTGCGTGTGTGTGTGCGTCATGAGATACCGGTGCTGTAATGAAAAGTTGTTGCTGTGAGGTAATCCCTGAGCCGACGCTGTCGGTGTGTGTGTGTGTGTGTGTGTGTGTGTGTGTGTGTGTGTGTGTCGTGTGTGTTCGTGTGTGCAAGGAGAAAGGGGAGGGGGTGAAGCGAGAGGCGGGGGTGTTCTGCGGGTGATAGGGCAGATTAAAACTAAACCTCATGGGAAATGGAATAGTCTAACACCCAACTGGATACAGTTCTGTCTCTCTCACTCCCTCCCAAGAGCCATTATCACTGCCCGGGGCTCTGCCGGGGCTGCCGAGGGTGAGGCGCAGCGACGCGTGCTGGAGCAGACGCTGCGCCTTAATGATGACTGCCGAGGCAGGTCGCAGGCCGGGGCGCAGGCCGGGGCGCAGGCCGGGCAGTGCAGCGATGCCGCACCCCTTCGCCTCCCGGTGCGTGCTTGCGTGCAGCCCGACGGACAGCCGCTGCGGGGACAGGTCGCCGTTTTCCTCTTAGACTGGGTTGCGTACGAGCGTGCACGTCTGGCCCGGTCTGGCCACTCGCTGTCCCGGGGGGGGGGGGGTGTGTCTGGCTGGACCGCGGCCAACGGATGACAAACACGGTTTCGCACACCTCTTTTGGTCGCGCCGGCGGACGCGCGCGTGCCAATCCCGAACGAATTTGATGCCCGTGGCGTGCGCGCGCGTGTGTGTGTCCGTCTCTCTCTGTCTCTCTCTCTCTCTCTGTGTGTGTGTGTGTGTGTGTGTGTGTGTCCGTCTGTGTGTGTGTGTATGTGTGCGTGTGCGTGTGTGTGTGCGTGTTTGTGTGTGAGGCGCGGCGCGGCGATGCTGCTGGATAAAGGCGAGATTGGCTTCGGGATGATAAATAAGGCCGGACGCGGTCAACAATGTCGCGCCCCGCCGTGAGGCCGTGAGGGCTCGGGGGAGGGGGAGGGGGTGCTGCGACGCCCTGGGCCGCGCTACCCTGGGCCTTCCCCTCCCCGCGCCCTGCCTGCCCTTGCCCTGCCTGCCGCCGTCTCCACCCCTCCGCGGCTCCAACTTTATGCACCTTTTTTTCATCCCTCCTGTCCTTCCTTCTCCCCTCCTCACCTTTGCTCGCGTTTCCATTACTTCTCCCTTCCTCCCGCGCCTTTTAAATATCCGCTTGTGTGTGTTTGTTGCGCCGCCGTGCGTGTAGTGGCCCCCTTCTTTTCCCCTTCCCCCGTGTGTTAACGCCTCCCCCCACCCACTCGGTTTTGTGATTTTTAGCAAGAATGAGGAAAAAAGGCGTAAAAACAAATCTGAAAAAAAAAGTGCGACGAGAGCGTTGCAATACACGCGGTAATTCGGTTGTTGTCGGCGTGTTGGCGAGGCACGGCAAAGGGCGCCGTGGAATGGCGTTTGTAAAAGTGTTGCGAGGCGCCGGGAATTTGCCGCGCGATCTCATTGCCGGCAAAAGTAATGCAGGCGCGGCACCGCCCTCCTCTCCGCGCGCGCTTGTAATTGTTGGCATTAGTGGGCTTCTCGTCTGCCCCCTTCCCCCTCCCACGTTGCCTCGGTGCACGCGGCCGTTTCAAAAAGTAAATTAGCGTAATTGAACAACGTAAACGGGGGCGAAGCCTTTGCTTTCGCTGAAATTGATATCGTTTCGGCGCAATCGGGCCCCTTTTTTGTTTTCTACTTTTCTGTGTTTTCGCCGACTGTGTGACTGTTGCTGCGCGTCCCGGCAGGCCGGACGGCTCGGAGGGCAGGTCGAGAGATAGACCCTTGTGTGCCCAGGGCACTACTGCTCTAATTTGAAGTCACCGAGGCCCGGTGGGTGGCCGGACTGCCCGACTCCGTGTCGTGCGCGCGTGGGTGCCAGGCTCTCAGGGGTCGACGGAAAATGTATTTGCAGGGATGATAAACGCGCGGCGTGTGCCAGGACGGAAGTGAATACTCCCGCGTTACGTGCGTTCCTAAACGCCCCAATATAACTCACTTAATCTTTTCATTTTTTTTCCCGGGCCTGGCGAGGGGCCCGCCAAAGTGCAGTTGGTGCGTTATTATTGCAGGGTGGTGTTGTGTGTTTGAAGGCGGGTGATTATTCCTCGTCGGGCTGCAGGCAGGCCCGGGGTGGCCTGGGTGGGCCCGGCCGGCACGGCGTCGTTGGAATTTCATTTGGCGCTGGTGCGGTGCGCGGAGTCTTGCTGGGGAGGGCGCCCAGCCTGGGCCGTGGCCGCGGCCGGGCGGCGGCTGGGCTGGGGTGGCGTTCCGATGGGCTTTTAGTAGTGGTTTGTAGTTGCGCTGGGGAAACGGGCCCGCCACATCATTACCAGCCGTTTCTCTTTCCGTGAGGACTCAATTTATTGTCCCTTTTCGCGCTTTTTTCAGAAAAGGCTTGACTTGCGTGGTCGGAACTTTCCCCCGTGTTGCACAAATTTTGCGCACGTGGGAAGAGGAGTGGGGCGAAAGTAAAGTCTGTCAAGCCCCTGCAGGTTGGCGGTAGCCAGCCTGTTCTCCAATCGCAAGGACTCGCTTCTAGTGGCTAGCTTGCGCCTCTGCGCGTTTGCCTGAAACGCTGCGCGCGCGTTCGCCTAGACTGTGACTACCTGCTGCAGCAGCGAGTCAGAAGCAGGTGCTTCGCGCTCCGAGCTCGCCTCCGGGTACGTCACTCAGGAGCTGCGAGAGTTACGGGCTGCGGGGCATGGCGGGGCGTGGCGGGGCGGGGCGTTGCGAGGCGCACTGTGCCAAGAGGTGAGATGCACCGGACGCCTGCCAGGCCAGATACGCGAAGGAGGGAAACGTCGCCCATCGCCTGGACAGGTTTCTTTGTGGTGTGGCTGCGCCGTCCGTCAGACACACCGTACACCCCGCCAGGAAAGGCAACATGCAGAGGGCTGGTGCGGCGTTGCGGGGCAGGGGCACTGCGAGGCAAAGAAGGCCTTGTCTGCGAGGGGAGACCTCGCCGAACGTCAATTTGCAGATCGCTCCAGGTAATGACTGTTTGGCGGCCGGGCTCCACGGTAGTCGCCTGCAGGCTCTGCAGGCGACGTCAGACTCTCTCGAGCTGTAATTGCCACGGCTGTCTAGCGCGGCCTGCCTCGCCGCCGCCTCCCTAACGAACAGGGCAGCAGTTCGGGGCCCGGGGTGCGGGTGCACTGCCAGGCCCAAAGATTCGGGCCAAACTCTGATCGGGTTGATTCAAGTCTCTTCTGAGACTGGCGCACGGAACGTGTCTCCTGCCGTGTTCGCCTCAAGCGGCCGTCTGGCACCCTGAGCCGGGAGGAGTGCCCTGCCCGCTCCGCGCGTGTTCAGTCTCAGGTGCCAGCCCCCGCCCCTCAGCCCCGCCCGGGCTCCGGTCCTGCACTTGTTCACGTGTGTCGAGTGCTTTGAGGCGCTTCCGGGAGTGCGCGGTGCTCTGTACGGAGCACACTCCACACTGCTGGCGTAACCGCGGTGACAGTGCCGGGCCACTCCAGCTGCTTAGCAGTGTGCTTGCCTTGAGCCACGAGCAAGTCGCGCTGCAGCAGGGCGACAGCGTCGCGCAGGGGCTCGTGTGGCAGGGAGCGTCAGCAAGCTTTACGGAATTACCGAACCAGACACCAAGGCGAGGCTTTTTCTTTGCGACGGTCGATCTGCATGTGGACCTGAGTGTGTCTGTGTGCGAGAACGGCCAGAAGAAGAGCAGACGCGGCCTTAGCTAGTGGCCGGGAGGAAAAGGGGGTCGTGGGCTTTACGGGCACCGGGAGGGGGGAGGGGGGGGGAGAGTCCGCCGTACGTTCCCTTATCTGCTGGCAGTACAATAACTGTCGGGGGCGACTTAATACGCCACCTACTTTAGAGCACAGGCTCAGGAAGGGCCAACCCAGGCGTCCCCCCCACCCGCCCACCCCGCGCCTCTCCGACCACTCTCCTTGCATTTGGATCGTTGATGCTGTTAGAACGAGGGATTCCATTGCGCTGGCGCTTAGTTGGAAGCCCCCTCCCTTTGGCGTCCGCCTCGGCGTCCGCGCGCCCTCGTCCTCCTGACTTCCTTAATAAGGTACGTGGGCGCAGTGCCGAAACCGAATCTGTGGGAGGGTGGAAAAAGGAGCGCCTACGGGAACCGCCTCACCCTTCCGAGTGCACGCGGGCGGGGCGTGGCGGGGCGTGGCGGGGCGGGGCGGGGTGGCGCGCACGGCTGTCACGCCGTGTCGGCGATAAAGCCCCCCAGTAACCCAGTTTGCGGTCCTGGCCGCTCCGTTCGTTACACCGTCTCGCTAATCCCCGAGCCGCCAAGGCAGGCTTCCTGGAGGACGCGGTGGCCGCCGCCCCGCCGCTGCCTTGCCTACAGACTCGATCGCACTCGGCAGTACAAGGACGGGACGCCCGCGGTGGCCGCAGCTGCCCCACCCAGCGCGCTACACTGAAAAACCAAACGTGGTCTAGACCGCATCATTGGTGTGGTCAAATGGATGCCATTTTGACCGCATCAGTTGGTGTGGTCTAGACCACGTTTGGCCACGTTTGGTGTGGTCTAGACCACGTTTGGCCACGTTTGGTGTGGTCTAGACCACACCAAACGCCCCAAACGTGGTCTAGACCACACCAACTGATGCGGTCAAAATGGCATCCATTTGACCACACCAGTTGGTGCGGTCTAGACCACGTTTGGTTTTTCAGTGTAGACAAATAAGTATCAACTTAACAAAATGGTTGCCCAACTGTAGGTATCTCTTCAACTTCGACACGAACGGTAGGTACTGAGCTACTCGGTTAGACTCTCGATTGCACCACTCATACGCAAGGACTTACCGTGCACGAGATACAGAGGGAGGCACTTGCTGCGGGGACTCCCCCCTGGCCGTGTTTGTCGTGGCGGGCCTGGCGGGCACTCCCAGCAGTCCGTCTCCGCGGCACTGCGCGCGCTTCGCGGGTCTGCCAGGCACACAGCTCCTCGGTCGGCCGGCCGACGTCATTTCCAGGATGTTGACCCTTGCAGTGCCGAGCGGCCGAGCGATCGTTGGCAGGGTGTGAAGGCCGAAGTAGGTCAGCGCTGCCGGCGTTGCCGTTGCTGCAGACCGGCCGAGCATAATTATTCATCGCCCAGGGTGTCCCCCAAGTGCGCGTTCCTTTCCGTAAATGGAGTGTCGGCAGTGTCGGCGCACCTGCGGGGCCGGCTCCATCCGGGGTGGCTGGCTGCTGGGGCTGGCTGTCGGGGCCGCGGGACCCGCATCTACTTCAGAAGACGGCGGGTCGGGCCTGGCGGCCTGGCGGGCAGGCGGGCGGGGGCGCTGCGGCGCTGCGGCAGCAGGATACGGAGGGTTGTTTCGGGGGTCTGCATTCCAAATGAAGGGATCCGTTCTGTCTGCAGGCCATTACTCGCGTGACTGCGATGAGAACAGCCGGAAATGATATTTGGCCGAATTTGGTAGCAAGGTGCGCGGCGAGAACGACTTTGGAGGCGCTCCCCTCCCCGCGATGCAGCCCCAGTGGAAGCCCCGCTGGAGGAGGCTGCCGGCCGGATAGGCCGCCGGCAGCGGATTGGCGCGGCGCGCGCTCATTCTTAACATTTTAATTACTGAATTAAAATTTAATTTATGGTGAATCCCAGTAATTTAGACTGTTTGAGGTATGCGCGCCGTTTCGACCGGCTTTCCTGCCCCCGCCGTAAATCTGGCTGCAATCAGCGAGCAGGGCCGCGGCTGCGCTGACGAGCCAGCCAGCCAGCCGCGCTGGGCCGTCCCTTGTGAGCGTGCGCTCGGACGGTTGACTGCCATTGGCGCGCGCCAGCTCCCCCGAAGTCGCTGGAACAGCTTACGAAATGGATCTTCGGTGGAAGCAGGCTGCAGTGTTCTGGGTTTCTTAGAGTGTTGTCGTAGCTTTTTTTGTGGGACCTTGCGAACCCGTACGCATGCGTGGGTCCTGGTGGCCTTGCTGCCGCGAGCCAGCGTGACGATTTTAATGAAGCGCCGCGACTGGCTCGGCGGATGCTGCTTAGTGCGCTCATAATTTTTGACCTTAATTACTTTGCTATGGCGCTGCTCGGAAAGCGCTTCCCGGCATCTGCTGTACTGTACTACAACCCCCTTTGGCTTGACTCGCGGCACGGCGCGGCACGGCGCCACGCCGTGCCCGTTTTCCGAGAAGCGGCTCTGCTTAGCCGTGCTAGCTCAGCCGCGCCAGGTCGAGTCGGAACCGGCGCGCCGTCGCCGCGTGTAGACGGGAACACAATGATTGCATAAGTCAACGAAACGGACGCCAGCACACCGGGAATACCCACTCTCGGCAGACTCGAGTGGCTCGTGCAAGGGCGTGCACTCCGAGTCTCGCACAAAGAAATTTCCCGTTATACGAAGGAAATGACGCAAGCATGATACGAACGTAGTCCTTCGCAGTACGAAGGTTTTTTCTTCGTATCTTGCAATGAAAATGCATCAAAGATTCATGTTTTGAAGACTTCGTATTATGCTTGCGCCGCATTCACTGTAACACAGCTCAAATTTAATTGGGAGAGATTTAGAGTGTGTGCCGTTTTGCTGCCAGTCGGACGTGCGACAGTGGCGGTGAAAAAATGAGCAGAATTACTGCTGCTCAAGGCTATCCCCGCCATTGTTGTCCGCCTGTCCGGCCTTTCACACTTGCTGCCCTTTTTTGGCCGCGAATGAAATAAAAGCGACCGTAAAAATGGGAGGATTTGGGGAGTATTTATGCCGGGCACTGTGCCTCGCGGGCCGGGATTTAATGCCGGCGGGGTTGGACCGGTTGGACTCCCGTGCACCACAACAAACACTCGGCAATTTACCTGCGGATGCGCGTTGTGACTCGACAATGATTGAGCCCCGCCAATATTTGGGCAGCCGCGGCCACTCATTCCAATCAGTGTCTGGGCAGGAGGGGCGGCCGTGCGCCGTTTTGCGTGTATGAGTGAGTGCCAGAACGAATGAGGCCCACCCGTCTGCCATCGACCGGCGGCCAATCAGATTCGCCACGCCAATCGGGGCTGTTGACACATCTTATTTGCATGCCAAGGGCGCGGTGTTTGCGGCGCCAAAGCGGTTGCTCCACTTTTGGGCCGCAGCGGCGTGCGCTAGGTGCGCCACGCGGTGCAATTGGATAGAGTGCAGCTGCACCGTGAATATGATTCCCTATCTCAGGGCGGCCCAGCCACCCAGGCCAGGCCCGGCCCGCCCTCCTGGCTCACAGGCTGCGGCGCTCCAGGCCGTCGAGGCCCTTAGCGGCAGCCGTTGCGGGGCGCGGCCCGAAGGCCCTCACCGACACACCCACACACGGCCAACCTGTCAAACGAACAAACGGAACAAATTGCAAAACAATCAAGGCGCGCTTCCGAATGACCTACCGCACGGCCGCACGGCGGAGAGGTCGCGCCACTAACCAACGGTCCCTCGCCAGCCTCTTCTCATTAACGCGATGCCTGCCCTCGCCGCCCGGCCGCTGCACCGCCCTGTGTGTGTGTGTGTGTGTGTGTGTGTGTGTGTGTGTGTGTGTGTGTGTGTGTGCCGCTCTGTGGGCTGTGGCTGGCCAAATTGTTTCGAGTTCCGGAAAGTCTGTCCAGGCCGCACCGCCACTGCAACTTCCTGCATTGAATTTCAGCGCGCCAGCCAGCCCTGCTGACTGCCGACTCGAACCGCTAAAGGCCTTGCGCAGTGCCTGGCAGTGCCACGCAGTGCCACGCAGTGCCACGCAGTGCCACGCAGTGCCACGCAGTGCCACGCAGTGCCACGCAGTGCCACGCAGTGCCACGCAGTGCCACGCAGTGCCACGCAGTGCCACGCAGTGCCACGCAGTGCCACGCAGTGCCACGCAGTGCCACGCAGTGCCACGCAGTGCCACGCAGTGCCACGCAGTGCCACGCAGTGCCACGCAGTGCCACGCAGTGCCACGCAGTGCCACGCAGTGCCACGCAGTGCCACGCAGTGCCACGCAGTGCCACGCAGTGCCACGCAGTGCCACGCAGTGCCACGCAGTGCCACGCAGTGCCACGCAGTGCCACGCAGTGCCACGCAGTGCCACGCAGTGCCACGCAGTGCCACGCAGTGCCACGCAGTGCCACGCAGTGCCACGCAGTGCCACGCAGTGCCACGCAGTGCCACGCAGTGCCACGCAGTGCCACGCAGTGCCACGCAGTGCCACGCAGTGCCACGCAGTGCCACGCAGTGCCACGCAGTGCCACGCAGTGCCACGCAGTGCCACGCAGTGCCACGCAGTGCCACGCAGTGCCACGCAGTGCCACGCAGTGCCACGCAGTGCCACGCAGTGCCACGCAGGCAGCAGCGTTGATGATGATGACGCGGCTCGCGGCGTGAAACGGAACAGCATGCAGATTCTGATTGCGCCACTCCGGTGGCGGCGTGCCGTGGCGACCGCCGCGGTCTGGGTGCGTAGTTTTGCGGCGACACCGTAACACCGTCTGCCCCGAGGAGAGATAATTAATTTCCGCTGGGGCAAACATTTGCCTGCTCACATATGAAACTGTGTGCTCCCGCTCACGCCGCCGACACACGCCGGGGACCCTAATGCTTTCTCATTTCTCGCCCGGCCCGGATTTTCAACTAAACCGCGTCGCGCGCGAATCCAATTGCTCGTCTCTGCTTTTTCCGTCCCGCCGCGTGCGGGGTCACGACCCCAGGGTGTGACGCGCCTCTTTTTCTTGGCCGGCCACGTCACGCCCATTTTGCGCTCACACACACACACACACACACATACACACACACGCACACACCACGCGCGCGCACACACACGCACACGCACCGGGCCGAGCTGTCATTGCTAATCAGGACGGACGGCGTTCACTGCATGTCCGGGGAATGTGTGGGCTGCAGGGCCGACCCAGGGTCTACGGCCGCCAGGAGGGTCAAAATCCGGCGAGCGTCATCTTTTTACTTTGTATCAATTATTTCTGAAACACGCCCGTGAAAAAAAGAAGAGACCAAAGAGAAGAGAAACAAAAAGAACAGAGGTGTCCGCTTCCAAAAATTAACGCGAGACGTAGTGCTCGAAATTGCGACGGCGCGCCGCTTGGGGAGTGGAGACAGGACGTGACTGTCGCCCCGCTGCCGCCGCTGCAGCGCGCTGAACGTCTGCCGTCGGAATTCCGGCGTCACTGGCGCCACTTACGTGGAAAATTGGCGAGGAGACCATCTTGCATTTAGACGGCCGTGAGGACGCATTTTAATTCCCGCCGGATTGTGAATTCTGTCCAAAGTCCCTCCCCACTCCGCTCGCTCCCCCGGCGCTCGAGTTCCAATGGTAACGCGAGTCGGGGCGTTGCGTGCCCGTCCGGGCCGTCCGGGCCGAGCCCGTCCCGACTGTCCCACGCGGCACCACTCTGTCCGTTCTTTTCCCTGTTTTTTTGCATAATTGAGGCAAAAGTGGACGTGTCCGGAGCAGGCAGGCCGGCCAGCGCGGCGGGCCGGCCCGGGTGCCTGTAGTGCCTCGGCGGACGGCGCGGGGACACTTTGGAGGCGTCGCGACGTCGCGAGGGACAGCGCGCCTCCTCGCGCCCCACGCGCCGCGCGACGTCTAGCCGGCGGCCGTCCCGCAGTGGGCCGGCAGCGCCGCGGGGCCTTCTTCGCTTCTTTGTGCGGGCTCCCTTTGATTACGTCCCCTGACCCAGTTTGACCGGGGAGTTAATTCTCGCTGTTTGCTTGTTCCAGGTGAGTTCATCGGCTGGCTGGAGCCTCTGCCGGAGCCGAGGCCGGAGTCCGTCTTGCAGTGGAAGGAAGGGCCGCCGGCGTAATGCAATGTAACCCGAAGCTCTCCCCTTCCGGCCCAGGACGCCCTGGGCAGCGCCAGCCAGCGCCAGCCAGCGCGCCGGCGTAGCGTTACACTTACTTACGTGGGTCAGGCCCCGGGCCCCAGCCCGGCCCGGCCCAGCCCCGAGGTGTCGCGGTGGGTGGGGCCCCTTGCGGCCCCTTGCGGCCCCAGCGGCCCCGGCGGCCCGCAGCGCGTTGTGGTTTGGCCGGGGCCGGCCGAGTAGTGTGCCGAATCTCGGGGGCCTCCAGTTAGTTAGGGTTAGGTCCCACTTCGGCGCTGGGATGAATTAAGGCCGAGCAGGCCCGCCCCCCGGCCCGCGCCGCCCGCCTTGTCGAGTACACCATGGTGGTGATGATGATGATGATGGCGACGGGGTGGTGGCGATGGTGGTGGCGGTGCAAGAACAAGGCAAAGAAGGATGTGTTTGTGGCAGCGGCGATAGTGTGCGGCTTATGAAAGTGGCCTGCTGCAGGAAGTGGGGCGGTATCAGCGCGCAAGCCCCGCCAGGGCCGCCGCCAGCCCGCCAGCGCAACACAATGGAAAGTGATAGTTGTAATAATGCGGAGGTGATAACGGCGCGGCGGAGGTGCGGGGGTGTCGAGTTGCCTCGCAACGTCGACCAGCGTTGTGTGTGTGTGTGCGCGCGTGTGTGTGTATGTGTGGGAACGACAGGGGGGGAAGTAAACGTATGATTGCAAAGCCACCACCTCCTCGGCCTGGGATCCCTTGAAAGTCAATAACTTACCGGAGGTAATGCTATCGGCCGTGGAAATTGCCGCCAAGCCGCCGGGGTTGGTCGGGGCGCGCGGAGGGGTGGCGCGAGGTCGCGGGTCTCGCGGGGGAGGGGGGGGGGGCGGCCATGAATTGAGTGCGGCGGAGAGAGATGTCGGGGCGGCCGAGTCCGCTGCCAGCTGGAAGGAGTGCGGCAGTGCGCCCCGCCCCGCCGCGCCCCGCCCTGATCCTCATACCGCAGTCGACACATCCATTTTGCGTGAGTTATCCTTCCGATACGGCGCGGCGCTTTTATTGGTTATCGCCCGGCGCCTCGTTGTCTCCACGCGAGGCCGCGCCGCCGCGCCGCCCGCCGCGCTCCGCAGCGCATGGCGCCCGCCGTCCGGCGCGTAGGCAGCGCGCTGCACAGCGGCGTCGCGGCGCGGCCTACCCCGCATTGCCATTACCATTTAGGGCCAGACCACACATGATCGTATGCCATTTCGGGCCCGACTCATGCTCGCATGCACTGCAAAACGAGACAAGGTCGTACCCCGCAGGCGCTTCGGCGGGACGAGAGTATGCAAAATGACGCCTTAACGAACCCTGGCGTCCGAGTACAACCTCCTTTGTCTTGGAGCCGGAATACGGTTTGACTCCATCTCGACTACCTGTTCTTTTCGCCCTTCCGCCCAGTGGCGCGGACAAAGGCCCTCGCCTTTCGCGGCAGCGCAGCGCAGTGCCGTCCGGCCACGCTCGAAACAGCTTTTTCCGGAGGGCCAAAAGTTTCCATGATTACGTCCGCGCGGGTGTGTGCGAGCGTCTGTGTGACGCGCGGCAAAGGACCTCCCCTCCCCTCCCTTTCCCCCGGCCGGATGTGGTCAAGTGGGGGGCGGAAGTGGACAGTCGGCAGACGTGATTCTCCCTTTTTTCTGACTTATTTCCTGCCTCGGCCGGCCGGCCGGGCTTCCGGCGCGGCAGCCACTTGCCGAACAGGATTGCGCCTCGGACAGTGACGGATGGCGCCTCGGTGATTGATGGTGCAGACGTGTGGAATAACATTAGGCATTATAACAATAATCCGAACAGCAGTAACAACAACAGCTGCATTGCGTGTTTGTTCAAAGCATGTTTTCCTTCGCGGTGCACGTGGGTAACTGTTAGACCCGAGAGCACGGACTGCTTGGCAGATCGGCGTGCTTGTCGGGTCGGGCCGAAGACTGGCCTCGACAGCGTCGCGAAGCGGCACTGGAGTGCACAATTGTTAATGCAAGAGTTGGGGCCATTACCGTCGCGGCGGGTTGGCTGAGCCGCAGCCTGCTGTTTCCGCTTAAGGCCCGTGGCGGCGATGTCGGGGCGATAGCGCGGCGGGCCTAACTGCGATCCAATGATTTCCACGCGCGGCCCGCCAGGGGAGTCACCGACGAGCGGGAGGCGCTCACGCGGTGCGTCTCGCGAACCTGGTCGCGTGTTGCCCGGCCGACCGCCATGGGGCGCCACCTACCTCCCGTCGGCGAGCGGAGGCGACGTTGTGGAAAAGGTGCGAAGCCGTCAAGAATATCGGTGGCGGCCTGACCTGGGGCGGGCCCCGCCGGGCGGATGGTGGGGCTGGCGGGAGGGACCAACGTACAGCAGGGCGATCGGCCAGAGTGTCGCCCGCAGACACTCGTATTTTGCGGGCACGCACCCACACCCACACCTACACTCACACACACACATACACAAATCCGTGAAATATTCATTGCGTCCGATCCGATCCCTGGAGGCCGGGAAGAAGGCTGTAGCGGGGTCCGCGGGGATCGACGCCTCTCCCCACCCCTCCATGCCGCGCTGCCGCCAAACGCTCGCAAACAACCTCGCCGAGAGCTCTCTTTGAGGCAATTAGGAAGCACCTTGTGCTGGCGTTCTTGGCGGCGGCCGACGTGTGAAAGAAAGGGCTGTGCCTAAATCCAATGGAGCCGCTGCCGTGACACTCATCCAGAGTACCGCGAGGACCGCGAGGACGGCACGCACCGTAGCGGGGTTGACGCCGTCGTCGCAGTTTTTCACGGTGTGGATAGGCCTCGACAGTCGACAGCGAAATGCACCTGCGGGATGAGCCACTTCTGGGGCCTGCTGCTGTGGACTGCTGGAGCAGCATGTCGACGTCGACTTTTTTTTCTAAACTGAGCTGACGGCTTTGCAGTTGAAGGACGACTTGGGGATCGTCGGCCGTCGTCCGTAGCGCTGTGGTCAATTGGCTAGGAGATCGTCGGTCCTCAAACGGAACACCAAACACGCGACGTCAGGAGGCACGTCCGCTCGGACGTGTCTCCTGCCTGAATGTCGTGCGTGTGGAGAAAGAGCGTGGTGGACAGTGAGAGTGGCCGCGGGTGGCTGGCGCCTCGCCGACCCAACGGCCCAGCAGCAAGCCCACGTAGCCATCGCTCAATCGAATAAACGGTGGCGTCTTCGGGCCCACGCCCCGCCCCGCCCCGCCGCGGCCGTTTGCCCCGGGGATGTTGGCCGCCACGTAAATCTAGGCCGGGCCCTGGCGGGGCCGCCCACTGTCGCCACCTGAGTCGTTGGCCGACCGTTCCGCCACGGTGGGCGGCAAGCTCGGCGGCAAGCGCCACGCGATAGCGAACACCCCGCACCGGCCGTGCAGGCACTTGCTTTTCGGAAGGGGCATTTTGAAAAATTATCTGATGGGGTCAGTGTGTTGTTGCATGGGACTATCCGTATCGCACGGCGAGTGCAGCGGCGATGCAACAGAGAGAGACAGAGTGCTGGCGGCGAAAGCCTGCGTGCGTGCACGCCAGCGACAATCGCGACATGGAAGCGGCAGCGTCCTTTCCAAATCACTATTCTATCGGACGACTTCAGCGCGGTTCCGGCTTGTCCGTCGCTTACGTTTATCGTCATCATTTTTGTACAGCAGTGTTGTACAACTTGACTGATACCCGGCCGTAAAACACGCCCTCCACGGGGCGTGGCCGCGCATGTTGGCGAGCCCCGGTCGGCCGCGCGACGGCCTCTTCGACATGGCCAAGAATAATGGGGATTATTAGCACCACGGCGACACTGACTGATGCGGGGGGTCGAGTTATAACGCAATTGAATTAAAGGAAAGAGTGGCGTCCAAATCCGCGCAGAAATATGGGCACCCTCCTCCCCTGCTGCGTCTAGCGTGGACTGTGAGGGGCGAGCTGCGTGCCACCTTTTCTGCCTTGTTCAATTTTATTCGATCCCCAGTCTAATTCGTAATCTCCAGCCAACTGTCGAAAAAGCGGCCCACGGACGCGCCACGCGTCGGGCGTGAGTCTCGCTGGGTTCGACTGATAATTATTAATCCGCATGCACGCTCGTCTCGATGAAAGGCGACATAACGAACGCCGGCCGGCCGCTATTTTTTGTTTTTTTTTCTCCTTTTGCCGTCCACAACGCCCGATGTGTCAACGCGGCGGAAGGGCTAAAACCACAGCAAGCGGCCGTCCGAACGAAAACTCGCTGTGGCCCTCGTCTGCTCGTCGGGACAGTCGTTTAGACTTCGTTAATATTCCAAATGCGAAACAATGAGCAGTGATGGCTCACGTTTCGCGGGCCTGTCGTCAACCCTTTTCCCCTCCTCCCCATTTTTTTTGCCGCCTGTCCTCTTTGATTCTCCGCCGCCTCATTCCCGTCTGCTTTCTTTCCGACTCGGTTTGTCTTTGCCCGTTTCTCTCTTTTCGCCCTGCTTTTATTTTTCGAGCAACAGAGACGACCGTAGTTTGAAGTTGCCGGGAAAATGAGACTTGTGGCACACCTGGGGATCGCGCCGGGAAGGAACGGAAGGCGCATGTCTTCTAGGTGTTGACTTTGCGACTGTGTGCCCCTCCGCCCCCACTCCGTTTTTCGTACCCCACGAGGCAGGCCCACGGCAGGCCCGAGGCCCAGGGCAGGCCCACGGCCGAGGGACGCAATGCGTCCCGAATTATGTTTGGAGCAGAATTTTGCATGCGGCCCGGACACACACCAGCCCACCCTTGGCCGCGCTTGGCAGCGGCGCTCTGCAGGAGTGCAGCTCGTGAAGGGGGACACTGGGATGGACAAAGTAAGTGTGCGTCCGACGGCCGCTCGGATCAAGGCTTTTCGACTCGACACACCTTTGAACGAGTTGGCACAACAGAAATGTTTTGTACAATTTTTTTTTAAGTGAGCGAGAAGATCGGCATTTGCCAGCAGTAGGCATTTTCGGCACCGAAACCCCTAAGCGCGACGAGTCGGTTCCACTGATCGGAAACGCAATGTGTGTGATCACAGAATCGCCGGAAGCCGGTGGGCGCGGCGAGGACTGCTTTGGTGTTTGTCGCCGTTCGTTTTGCCTCGCGAGCGGACGCGCGTCGTGGAATTGGCCGGGTGGCTGAGTCCCTCGCTCAACTGCCGTTAAGTGCATGACGCTGCAGAGCCCGCAGCCTGGAGACTAAATATTAAAGCAGTTCTTCCGCTTACTTTGGCGTTATTTACGGGGGTGGGGGAGGGGGCGGAGGGAGGCAGGTCAGGTTGGCAACGTGTAGTGCAGGCAATGGGGCTGGGCTGTCGCACGACATCACAACTTTCAAATTGGCTCAGAAAAAGCTTCTCTTAATTGCCGCACCCCGTCCCTGCATTTGCGCCTCGGCAAGTTTCATAAAGCGAGACCAGGCTCGCCCTTTGGGCCTCTCTCCCCCTCTCTGTCCTCCCCCTTTGCACTCCGCCCGTGCCGTGTGCTTTATTCACGTTCCGGCTTTCGCTGTGTCACGGTGTCGGAGTAACTTAATCCCTCGCAGTGTTTTTCTCGGGGGCGTCTACGCGAACACCGCCCGGCAGACTATTTTCGCCTTTTATATTGCACGTGGTTTCATTTCTTTTTTGTTCTTTTTGTTGTTTTGATGCGTGACCTAGATTGGCGTGACCAAGAGGGTGGCAATGGGGCCCACGAGTGTGGTCGTTCGCTTTCTTGACTTCTCAGTGAATGAGGCTCCCAGTCTCTACGCAGCAGGTCCCTCGATGCCAAAGGCGTTAAAGTGATGGCGTTTTCGAGCTCACTGACCGCCCTGTTTTACTTTTGTTTTCTCAAAAACAAAAACAATGCGCGCATATTTGCCCTTTTGTTGGCGGTGGGCTTAAAAATTAAACAATGGGACCGCCTCCTTTCGTTAGGACGGCCTGATTAATGTCCCTGGGCGCCGAAAAAGGGGGCTCCCGAGGAGCGCCCTTCGAGTTGCGCTTGAAGGCATCACTCAGCCCAACTTTGCAGTGGCTCATCAGAGGCTGAACAAGGAAATCAGGAAATCTCCGTGCATTTTTCTCGCGGCAAACGACATTCATAATTAGGGGATCGGACTGGCGGCCCCTTTGTTGGCGACGCTATCTTTGTGTCTGAGGCCCTCGGGCCAGGCCTATTTGCGAGGGCCCCCAACCCGCCACGCCCCGCCACGCCACGCCCCGCGTCGAGTCGACCGATAAATCGGCAGGCCAACTTTTGCGGCGCAGAATGAAGTGCCGGCCTGCGGGCCTGGCCTAGCCGGGGCCAGCCGGGCTAGCCTGGCCCTGCAGGTGTGGGCGCCGGACTCGCATGCGACACGCCGGCCTGCAGGCCTGCCCTCCAGGCTCGGTGCGGTCGCACGCTCACCACGCTTGTCGCGCAGGGCGTCTGATTTGTGGCCCGCCCTGCATGTACAGTCGCTTCAGGTCAAGCCGCCGTGCGCAGCCTTGCTGCGATGGCTATCGGGCCGCCGCTGTTGAGAAGAAGGCGCCCGCGGCGCTGCTGGCCCCGTAACCCTACACTCTAATGTGAGCGTTTTGCCCGGCAGCGCGTCGGGCTGTCGAGCGCGCCGCGCCAGTGTGCCGTCACTGCCGAGGACTGGGCAGGTTCGTCGTAACGACACCACGTGCACCGCTTCCCCGCCGCCCCGCCGCGCCCCGCCCTCCTGGCGGCTTGGATGTCGGCCACTTCTTCCCCGCGCGTCCCAGCTCGTCCTTGCCCCAGCACGAAAGCCGCGGAACCGTGCGCGGGCCCGCTCCCGCTTTCCGAGGAGGTGCAGAAAAAGCGGAGCTCGAAGCGAAATGAAATTGAGCCGCTGTGTCGGTGCGCGCTGGCCTTGCCGCTACGCACTCGCTGGTCTCGCTGATCTCGTTGACGGCTTGTTGTCGCAAGGCGGGATTCCGCTGGATTCTCCGGCTCCTTATTTTCAGCCGTTTGAGTTTGAATTCGGCGGAGCGACGTGCCCCGCTTTTTATAGTCATCGTATCCGCGAACCGCTGTGGAGCCCGCGCGCAACAAGAGGAAGTGGCAAAAAGGTTCCAGAAGCGGGTTGGGGGTCATTTCGTGATTGCCGGTGTTATCGCTGCCTTCACGGACGTCTCAAAATTCTGTCAACCTTAAAACTTTTACCATCGCCTCGGTGCGTCATATTTATTTCAACGCAGAAACGAAACTGTGCGTCATTCGCGTATGAAAGCGACTTTTGTGTTCATGCAGCACGAGGCCTTTGATTTCGAAATGTTCTTGCCCTCGTCTTAACTGCTGTAAATTCAACGTTTTAATAAACCTAACCTTTTCATGTAAGTTTGATTATTATTAATTTTGTGTGTGTGTGTGGGGGGGAGGGGGTATTTTTTGTTTTCTTGACGGTGGGCCATTGGCAATTCAAGAGAAACCACTTCCCTTCCGGTGTATGTGGTGACACCCCACTGTCAGTTAAAAGATGCCGCAGTGGGGTGGGGGTCTTCCCGGCTCCACCTCGCACATCCACCCCCCGGCTCTCCGCAAGCAATGGACCTGGCCCTGCGAATTAGCCCCGAAGCACATTAGCATAACTTGGGTTCCGTTCCCTGGCTGGCTGTGGCGTTGAGAAATGTTGCCATCCCGCCCCGCCCCGCCACGCCTGGTGTCTTGTCCCGCCGGTAATTGTATTGTCCCGGCGATATTAACCGACAGCGCCGGTGAATGCTATTGCTTCCCGCGAAGGCCTTGCCATTCAGTCGCCACTTTCCTGTGGGCCGGCCGGCCCCGGCCGGTCGTCGTCGCTCGCCCGGCAGGTGAGGCTGGGCTCAGCGAAGCGCGCCGGCGTCAAGGCCTCGCAACACTGTAGGCAAGGGGCCGTTAGAAAGTCAGCTGTAAAAGCGGCTTGCTTGCAGTTGGTCTCCTCAGTCTGATACAAGGAGCCGTCTTTTGGTTGATGGCACCATCTCCGTTAGAGATTGGCTGACTTCGGGTTGGGTGACCGCTGCGTCCAAACGCTTTATTGGCGATCGTACTCCGTGAGAGGCCAGGCAGTCACTATGCATCTTTGATGCCCTGCCTTTGTATGGGATTGCCAACTTGTTTGAGAGTAACGCGGCAAAATTACGAATGCGACAAAGTTGTAGGTCAAAAAGGAAACAAACATATAGAAATCGTCAGGGACGGGTGGGTAGTCTTGTACCGTCTTTGCAAGCCTCAGAGCCTTTTTAACGCACAGTGGGTGAAAACCAGTTGAAAATGTTAACATGTGAGCCTGCTGGCTGCAACATCTTTACCTTTCCCCACTTAAGGCTTTGAGGGATGGCCTGGCGCCAGAAGCACGCCCGGCGCACGTATGAAAAGTATTTATTTGTGTCTGCAGGTTGAATCCAGCGCGCTCTCTCGCTCTCCCGCGCCTCTGGGTCGGATTAGCCTGAATGGCCCGCCATATCTCTTTCATGTGTTGTGCCTGGAGGAAGGCGGGTCCTGGCTTGTTACGTGGGCGACCGGCGCTGCACTTTTTGGCCCGACTTCATTCCCGATGCTCAAAGGATTCGCGGCGCTGGTTTGCAGTGCAGGGCGTTGGCTGTGAAACGCGGTAGGGGAGAAAAAGATGGCCTCTGGGCCGCTCTCTGGTTTGGTATTGAATATGAAGAGAGCGGCGTGGCTCGGCCCGGTCCGGATCCACCCAGCGCCGCGCGACCAGCCGAGGGTCAGAGGCGGTGTCCGGTTTTAGGACCCGCGTGGGAGCGAACCCGGCCCTGACACCATGTCTCGCAAAGAAACCCCGCCACCGCCGTCCGCCTTAAAACGCGACGGCTTCTCTTTTCATTGTCCGGGCCGCTGGACTGCATCTCGCCGCCATCGACTGGGAGATCCCTTATGACAATAGTAAAAGAAGCGCGTCGGAGCCTGTGGACCGTGCAGTCGTGACGCCGTGCCTCCACCCGCCAACGATCTCCCGGCCTGTGTGTGCGTGCGCGCGCGTGCGCGTGTGTATTTCAATTTTCCTGGGATTTGGTCTCCTCTCTAGACGTAATGAAAAACGCGGGAATAGAAAGGACGACCCCGCCTTTTCGACACTACGCCAGCTAAGCAGCCTTCGCAATTTTGACAACAATGAAACCATCGAGGATAAAAACAGCTAAAGACGCATGAACTGAAACACACACGAAGCCCGCAGCCCTCCCGTTATGAAACAGGCAAATAAATAAACGATCGCTTCTTTCGACTTTTTTCCTGTTTACTTTCCGAGGATGCGTCATGAAACGCTCTGAATCAGCGTATTACTTCTCATGCCTCTGTTGCCTTGAGGCTCGGCAAACACTGGCCCTTTGTCCTGGCCTGCGCTGCTTGTCTCCCGTTCACTCTCCTTATTCTTTTTTTGTCCCACTTTTCACTTTTCTGCTTGCCTTGTGCTGCAGCGTCCCGTCCTTCTGCAGTGCTCGTTCAACCCCTTGTATTTGCTCTTCGTGCTCCGTCCGTATTGATGCGTTTTTTTGCGCGCGCACGGTTCAGTGCCGGTCAACGGTGACAGCACTTTCAGTGCGTGCAAGCGCACTGGCGCAGACATTTCGATAAAAAAAAAAGCATCTCCCGCATGAAAAAATTGAGTGGACGCCCAGCACCTGTAGCCTCGGTAGTGTTACCGGTGCTGCCTGGCCAGCCTGCGCGAGTAAAACCGGTGGCAGCGCTGCGCGAATTTATGTGTTTTCATGCACGTGAGCGCCGTTTCGGGGGAGTGCGCCGGTGATCCGGCGGAATTTAGGGCCGCGATTTCCCAAATGACCCGACACGGTCCACATTTTTTAGCGACACCGCGCGACACGCGACCGCGGAGTAAAGCCGGATTTTGGCGTTCATTGCGGCGTTTGGCGATCGGCCGCCACCTGCACCGCAACGCGTTGCAACGCCGCGCGGCTCATCCCAGAGTTCATCGAACGCCGCCCCGCCCCGCACCGCCCGCCACTAAACTTTTTCCTCCGCACGACTGGGCGCCGCGTGTACCGAGTCGTGGCCAATTTTCGGCCCTAAAGCTCACTCTCCAAACTCAGTCTCCTTCGCGCGCTGCCTGCTGAATTGTGAAACTGCGCGCTACAATTAGATTATGATAATTTTGTCTTTCTTGGCGTGAGCTTTTGAGTAATGAAACAGGCAAGTCTGTGTGACGGCCCCGCTCTCCTGGGCCCACTCCGCTCCCCCAGGGCCGCTCGACCAGACGGGACGTCGCGCCGGGCTGCGGCATATCGTTCAAACGGCCGGAAGGGAAAGGAAGGCTATCAAGAACCGGCCGGGAAGAAGGGATGTCCTTTTTGTCTGTTTGTTCTTCAAAACGGCAAAGACATGATATAGTACCAGATAGGCCTTGAAGCGAATAATCCATTGTTTTCGTCTGTGTTTGATCTGAGTCCCAGGGACCGTGCCTGAGTTGCGGGCGCCCCGCGACATGGGCTCCTGGCTGCTGGCTCAGTGCAATGGCGTTGTTATGCTTCCTCATTCATTCCTCGGCGTGCCGGCGATCGCTAATTGTGGCGGGACGTGCCGCACTCCGCCGTTTGGGCCAATTTGTCGCGAGCCTGCCGCCAGCCTGCCGCCAGCCTGCCGCCAGCCCGCCTCATTGTGAGTGGCGGTGCGGCCCCTTTTGAGGTTTGCGTTCGCGCTGCAGCCGCGTAAACGAGGCGAGAGGCTCGGCAGTGTTGCGCCGCCCCACTGTTACCACCATCCTGCGTTGCGCCCTGCTTTTGTGCCTTCCTTTGCCGGGCTTTTTCGCTGTTGTTGATGAATTAATCGTTTGTGGCCGAAAGAAAGGAAACGTGAGCAGAGAGTTGGAGAGGGGGAGGACAATCCCTTTGGAGGGTGTGGGAGATCGGCTACATCAAACTGGCTCAAGGGTAGATTTACTGTGACCCACGACATCATGACCGGATGTGCACCCCGTTGCCCCCCTGTCCCCGCCCCGCCGGGCCCTCAGGGCTTACCCAGAAAGGAAGGGCCCACATATCACGCGGGGGTGGCCCGGAGGGTGAAATCACGAATCACGACCTCACGGCCTGCCCCAAATGAATGGAGCAGGCATGTAGGCGGCCGCGTCGGGGCTGCGCTGCCAGGGCACTGCTAGGGTGCTGCCAGGGTGCTGCCAGGGCATTGCCAGGGTGCTGCCAGGGCAGGGTGTGGGGCAGCTTTGTCTCAGCCAGCCTGCCGGCGCCACGGTTCTCGCCGACGTAAATCGTGCCTCCTGTCGAACCAATTTGAGCGCCTCCAAACAAAATCCGTCGCTGGCCCCGACGCGGCCGCGTTTTCCGCTTATTTAGTGGCCCAAGCAGCGCACTGTGCCCCCTCCAGCCCGCCCTCCAGCCCGCTGGCCCCTTGGCGTTGTCTTCGGCAGAGGTGTAAATGGTCTGGGGTTCCCCGCCCGGGACCGCCCCAGGCCGCCCGAAATGACTATCATGGAGAGCGGCACGGCCGGCACGGCAGCCCTTGTAGTGGGGCCGAGAAAACAGGCGGGGTGGGGGCTGCATCCGTGGCCTCCGGCGGCTTCGAGAGGTGGGGGTGGGGTGAACTGACCCGACTGTCCAACCCAAGCCTGGCGGCCGCTAGCGGTCTGTACTGCCGGCGCGCTGCTTTTGCGGCCCGAACAATCCACAATCCACCTGAATAATGGATCGAATAAAGACGCCACTACTGGCCGCCAGGCGCCAGGCCGGCCGAACCCAAAAGCTGACCTGTTTTGCGGTCTCACCTCCTCCCCCTCCCGTAGGCCCGGCCCTCGGGGGGATTCGATTCTTGAAGCAAAATTTGTGCCGCCGCGTTGATGCGGTTTGGCGCGGAGTGGCGTTCCGACGCTGCCGGTCACCGCGCCGCGCACCTCGGGTGCTTCTGGCGCCTCTGGCCGCCCCGGGCGCTTTCCGCCCCCTCTGCTCCCCCTCGGCTCCCGCTCCACTCCCCGGCACGCTGGCGGAAACCCTTTGAACTTGAACCTGCCAGGAATGCCAGCCCTTGTGCCGCAACATGCCTCGGACGTGAGCGGCCTGGGCGTTGAAATGGCCGTGCTGCCGTGACGGCCGCGGCCGCGCCGCGTCGAAGAGGCGCCCACGCCGCCCTCGTGTTGTGTCCACCTACCCGGTGTGGCCGGCCATCGCTTGCTTGCCGACATCTCCCTGTCGTAGCTTAAGCCTGCGGTTGTGGGCGACACTCCAAACCCCCCTCCCCCTCACGCGGCCGTTTTATTACAAGCCGACTGGCGTGCTCAGGGTGGCGTAATTTACTGGGGGCGCGGGGGACGGGGGGTAGACGGGAAGGGAGGGGGCTCGTAAAAACAACCACCAAATGAACTCATGGAGGTCACACCCGGGGAGGGCTGAAAGTTGTGCCGGCAGTGTTTTTTCCCCTTCTCGAATATCTTCAACAAATTTGCGGAAACTTGAATGGTGTTCGTGTTCAAGTAGTACGGAGGAGCGTGGAGGGAGGGGCAGAATGTTTTTCTTGCTGGAGAGGCGGTCAGGCGAACACGGCGAACACAGTGTATGGCCAGCGTCCAGTGAGGTAGGCTTGTCGCTAACTTTTAATGAGTGGGCCAGATGCCGTGTTACGAGGGGCGACGATCGAGGCGGCAGTGGTGGCGCTGCAAGTTTGATGAGACTGTTCAAGAGAAAGGCCAAGCCGTGACAGAAAAGAAATCCCCTAAAACAATGCTCTTTAGCCTGATATTTTTTTCAGTTTGATTGGAGTTGGGGTGAGACTTGTACTACTACCTATCCACGCATCAGTTTTAGCGCGCAGTCGATAATTTTTTTCACGCTCTGTGCGGGGAGGAGGTTTTGACGCCTTGGTAAAAGAACGTCGCCGCCACGAGGCGTGCCCATCGAGCCGCACGTCGTGGCTTGAGACGCCGTCCTTGCATCGCGAGGTCGCAAGGCATGGCCAGCCGCCTGGTCGACGGAGAGAAAAAAGTGACAGCACCGTGGCAGGGCAGGGCGAGTGAATCCACCTCTTGCGGCGGCAAGCACGTCTGTCAGCCTAGGCACGGTGCGCATGAAGCTTCCGACCTTCATTGATGTGGCCCTGGCGATGTGGCCCTGGTGATGAGGCAATGGAGATGTGACCATAGCGCGCACACGGTAAAAACGGTGCATATGGTTATCGCAGAAACTCCCTATAGAAATCGACTTTCTTTTCCATAGGCTTCTTGGGAAAACCAATCGTTTTCAGCGTGCACGGCTGTCAGCCAAGAAATCGGCGCACGCCGAGAAGGCCCCACGCACCGCACGCATGGCCAGCTAGCCCTCTCCTCACCTGCTTGTCGCTTTGCATGCAGAACCCCCCGTCCTCTCGTCCGTCAGAATCTCGGCGGCATCACTATGGGCCCAAGGGAAAGAATTTTGCATCATTGAATACCTGCCGCGTTATTATTTTTCTTATGAATATAAAGCACACCCAGTCGCTGTCATTATAGGATTAGGATTCAAAGATTTGCATCTAATGCAGAGGGGCGGCGCTGGGTGGCTGCCGCCCCCACGCTGCCTGAAAAAAAAAAAGATTGGCAAAGGGTCTTCTGCCGCGGATGACCCAAGGGCAACGACAGGGTGGTCGTCGGCCCGTGTTCAGGCCCTGCCCCTCGCTGCCGCCATGGCCGCTACCGGCCGGGCCTGCTGTGCGGACTGCGGTGTCCTTGCGGCCAATTCAGGTCGTCCGGGTCTGGTCGTGGTGGTGCAGCAATCGGACTTTCGGCCAAACTTTGGACCCGCAACAGGTTGGGCGTGAACAACCGCTTTTGATGGCTTCCCCCGCAACACGCCCCCTCCGAAATGCTTTCATGCCCACTCGAACTGCGGACACGGACGCGCTGCAGGTTGGGTGCAAGGCGAGGGCCCTTGCGTGTGTCGGTCGGGGTGGCAACACTCCACTGCGAAGTGGGTCACAGGTACGCGGGCCACAGTGGAACTTAAAAGGAGGGGGCAAGGCACGCGGCCTTTGGGAACTAGAGACCTAGAGGCTGACGGAGAAGCGCGGGCGCCGTCGCGCGCTGGCGGCCATTTTGTCTGGGCCGGCCCAGAGGGGAGCGGGGAGGGGACAGGGAGCGGAGCGGAGAGCGGTGCGGTAAGGTGGGGCGAGGCGGAGCGCAGCAGACAACCGGAACAGTTTTTCGGCCACAGCTCGAAAACCGTTCAAGTTAGAGTGGTACAGTAAGCGAGCCGATTGTAGATTGTACAGAGACCTACAATCGGCTCGCTTACTATACCCCTCTATCTAGAACGGTTTGGAAGCTGTGACCGAAAAACCTTCTCTAGCCGTTAAGTGCGTGCGCCGCCATTTTGTCTGGAATATGAAACAGCTCTCCGGCCGCGCGCGAGGAGTATGAGAAACTGTTGGTGCGCTTATCGGCGCCCGCGCTTCTCCGTCAGTCTCTAGGTCTCTATTGGGAACAAGCGGCACGGAAAAGGCGCCTCGTCCTCAACCAACTTTTCTGGTCGCTAATTACTCAGGTTTGGCAAGTTTCTGGACGACCCGGGTTTTGGCAAGGCTCTTTGCTGTCACGCATTCGGGAGAGTGGAATACTTGCTATTTCACTGCGCGAACACTTTCTTGAGTCTTTATGTACTCATCGGTACTCGAAAGACAGCCTCTAAAGGCCATTTAGCAGGTGTGTTGGAATCCTTTCTTTGAAAATATTAAAATGAGAAGTTTACAACAAAACTGTAGCGAGTCCTTGCAGAGGTCACCAGACCGACCGCGGCTTGCGCTTTAATAGTGGATCCTACTTCGTGACCTTTGACCGAGTCCACGGGCCTCAAGACTGGCCAGCCGCTCGCTGTTCGGCGAGCAGTCTCGGCGGTGAAAGGAATCTGCTGATGAGACCTGAGAGACGCAGCGGACGCTCTGCTTCGCCTGCTTCCCGGCAGCGCCCCGCCTTCCACGCCGCTATTAAAAATGTATGCCAAATCCAAATCTCATCACTCCCTCTGCACTCCGCTCCTCCTGCCGTCTAATCTTTCACTTAATTAATTTCAGTCAAAGCACAAGCCAGGGGGGCCGGCCTCCAGTGCCGAGGTGACTCGCTGGTGGCAATCTCGGGCCGGCCTTTCTGAAGGACGGCATGCCGGGCATTCCTTTTGGCCTTTCTGTCATTGTGTTTTGTGTTTGTGTGTGTTGTGTCTGCCGATTTAGCGGTTCCACGCTCGTGCAGAAATGAGGGTGGCAAAGTCTTGTCGCACCTGTCCCGTTATCCAGGAGCGGTCGCTGCCCTGGCCGTGTTGTGCCCACCCGAGCTGACTGTGTGCAGCATGAATGTTTAAGGGCAACGCAATGCTGTAGCACGCCAGCGCCTGCCTGCCAGTACTCTCCTAACAGGGAGACGACTTCATGCACCCGCGTCGCTCCCTTTCTGGAACTGCAGCTCGGCCCACACATTTTGGCCCGCCCTTCCAAAGTTTACATGTGCTTTCAAATCCGCTCTTTTGACGACGCATATCTAAAACCGGATGGTGCCTCCTTGAAAATTCAGAACTAATTTCATTTGACGCTGAATTTTGCACGGTTCCTGGGTCTCAGCTCAATGAAATGGGTGGGAGGAGGGGATATCTATAAACCGTGGGCGATGTTCCTCTTGTTTCGCTTTACGTTTTGAAACACGCTTTGCAAGGTGAGGACCATTTGTAGTTTTTAGTGATGCTTGCTGTGGTTGTAAATTGTTGTGGTTTTCCGTACACCATGAAAAAGGGTGGTACTATTCTTGCAGTTTGCTGTGGCCACTGAACTCGTGTATAGCGATACATGCTGTTGCTTTCAGCCGTAATTTACGACGATAGTTTAGTACCCCAGCTGGGAGTCAAACTCGGGGCTCCCACCCCCAGCCGCTCCATCCCCATCCCCGCTCTGTGCCGAAAAGAGAGAGTAAATCAAAACTACACTGGCGAGTGATCGACCGGTCTAATAACTCGTAAAACGGATATCACATTGGGACGCAGTGCAACGGAATCATTTCGAGGGGGGGCGCGGGCCGGGAAAAGGGGGGGGGGGTATGGTTGCTGACCACAGGATAAATAAATTTCCTCGGCACCGGATTAACTCCGTTCATGTTATTGTTTCGCTTTGCGGGGTATTGGGTGCAGGAGGAAAGTATCCCTTGTAATGGCTTAGGAATGAGGTGAAAGGAAGGAGGGACGTGGGCGCATGCAGCACTGGTTACGTTTCGCCTTGGAGACGTATGTGCGCAGGGCGTTGTGCGTTCGCTTCGCCTAGCCACCGTGGCGGTCAACCAGAATGCATTAAGGATTCAAATGGGGCGTCCCTTGAATAACCATGAGGTTGACCAATATAGCGCCGGCTCACTGGCTCATTTCGGCAACGAGTGTGATGCGTACGAGCTGGAAAACACCCAAGTTCGGCGTTTTGGAAAATGTGTTCTTTAATTTTGGCGTTGCAAAATATTTTTTCCGTGTTTCTAACACGAACATCCCCCTTTCTTTTGTTGCAGGTGTGTATTGTTCGCCGTGACAATGTGACGTGAGTGTCGGTGAGTCTCTGAGGCGTGGCCCTTCTTATTGTCCCAGGCCTGTCCCCTCGAGGAGGGAAAAAAAGGGAAGGGGCGTATGTCAGCGTTGCCCTTGCATAATATTCTGCACAGGTATCTTAATTTTGCAAAGCCGCGCTCAACTTGCCAATGTCTACTTGCCCCTTTTTCCTGCGGCGATCTCCACCCTTTCGTGTGCCTTTTGTTCGGATCGGGGCCACGCGTTGTTTCGGCCAAATTATTTTCCCACTTCTTGGGGTTTCCTGCTCCATTCGGCCCTCCTTTACCCTCCTCCAATTACTCTTTTTGCCCCTCCTCATTTCTTTCGCCCTTCACACCAATTCCTTTCCTTTCTTGATACCTCGCCTCGGGGCCGCAGCGTATCACCGATCGAAGAGAGAGAGAGAGAGAGAGAGAGAGAGAGAGAGAGAGAGAGAGAGAGAGAGAGAGAGTGAACATCATTAAATTCCCGGCAGGCTGGCTGGGGTTTGGTGACGCAGCCCAGTCCGAGGGGTCCTATTCAAAGGATCTTATCTGGGCGTTCCCCCCAAGACAATCTTATCTTAAACGCCGGCAAATTTCACTCATTTTGATTAATCAGAAAAAATACGACGGTAAGCGAAACATATTTCTACATTCACTTTTGGTTTCTTTGATCTTCCATCTTTAGATTTACTTGAACAAACTCAAAAATTATATTGATATGTAGCTGTACCAAATGATCAAACTATGTGAAATTCACCTGCGTTTAAGATAAGATTGTCTTGGGGGGGAACGCCCAGATAAGATCTTTTGAATAGGACCCCTCGAGTCACCCACGTCGGCAACAATTCAGGCAGCGCCTCGCATGACAGGGTCTGGTTGACCCAGTGGCCGGCGGTCGCTTGCTTCCAAGGCCAGTGGGTATTAACGAGTGCCACAACAAGAAATGCAATGAGTGCTGCTAAGAATGGTCGTTGTAGTTGTGCATGCAGACAGTGAGGCACAGCCTTGGGTGGCTTATGGGGCTGCTCGGGACTGCGGCTACCGTATATAACTGTGCGCGACGCCGACGGTGCTCGGGCTCCGATTAGAGCAGCCGGCGTCGTCCGTCCTTCGCCGCCCCGACCGGCCGTCGCCGAGTGGGAGCCTAAGCCGTGGAAATGAAGCCTGCTGCTGGCGGCGGAACGGCGGGGCTGAGGATCGAGGCCGCAACGCGTAGTATGTTTTTCTGCTCTTTTATTCAGCGGAAAAATGAAATGGCGCCCTTTCTCTCTGGCAGGCGACCTTGCGTGCCGGGCACTGTCAGTGCCCAGGCCAGGCCCCGCCGGTCACCAGGCCGCACGCACTGTTTGCGCTTGGCCGTCTCCCGCACCGCAAGTCAGTAGCCTCGTGCTGCAAGCGATCGAGGCCGTCGGTCTCTTCTGAATGCGCACCTCATGGCGATACTTTTTGCGCGACTAGGTGCGAAAGCGGGGCACCATGAAGAATACGCCTCTCGTGCGAATTCGTTTGGTTCCCCGTTTCCAAATGAGCTTTCCACCCGGGTGTATGAATCTCGAACAGCCGAGGCGCCTGACCCACTCTGCACGCCTCGCCGTTCCGGGAATACATCTGCATGTAAGGCGCCGAAGGGAACATTGTAATTTAGGGCCGATGGGTGTGCGCCATGATTAGCCAGGCCCTGGGATTGCCCCCTCTCGGTCCCTCTCCCGGCCCCACCCCCCGTCCGTCGGCACCACAACATGCTGCTGCCGGTGTTGATCCTGCCGCCGTTCACAAACAATATGCGGTAAATTGGCGCACCAATATTCAAACGCGTTGACGTGCCGGCGGCCACGGGTCGTCCACCCCGAACGGCGCTGTGCGGTCGTCGCCAACGCAGCCGTGGCGCACAACGTTGCCTCGGCGACACCGCGCTGGGTCTCCTACGACTCTTGAGACGAGCCGGTGGGGAATCCTGGCTCTTTGAGCGGGGCAGCACCTGAATCCGCCTGGATCTGATACACGGCCTGATGCACGGCGCGCCCCGCGGCCCCGCGGCCTCAAGCAGGACCAGCGCGTTAACCGGAAGCGCCGCCGGCGTCGCGTCCCTGGAGAGGTGGACACACAGCGGCCCTTGTTTCCGCCGAGACGCGGCCATGTCGCGCAGCAAAACGACCGCCACGACTCGAGTGCTTCTTTGTGTGTTTGTTGTGCTTTTTGTTGTTTTTTTCTTGCTTCCTTCCTCTCAGGCTAGACCCTCTGCCGGGCCTTGGTCGTGCAGCAGCGTCCGCGTCTTGCCCCGATGACCCCGGCAGGCCTCGTCCAAGGTTCGCCCGGCCCTTATTGCCTGCCTCGGCCAATTTGGCACTCTGGCGAGGCGAGGCCATTTCCCTGCACACTGCCGTGCTGCTGCTCAGGTGTGGCGCCGCCATCGCAGCTGCCATCGCAGTGCTGCAGGTGGCGGCTAATACAGGCCGGCGTCCCGGGGGGTTATTTCGCCAAACCACACCGACAGCCTCGGCGCTCTGCTCGCCTGCTGGGCGAGCCGACTTCTCGGTCTCGGCGCCCAGAAGGGGCACCCGTAATCCAACTCGGGAGGACTCGCCTGCGTGACTCTACCTTCACTAGTCGAAGCTTCTGGCGTGACATTCATCTTTGCGCGTGCACACACACTCGCGCACGCAAACTGTCTCTCTTATGGGAACAAAAAAGATGTGACTCCTAATGGTCGATATAGGTCGGCTGCGCCCCACTCCGCGGAATGCGTCTGCATGGCGCGCAACGAGCTCTTTTACAGCCCTTGCTACTCCACATCGCGGCTGCACTGCAAAGAATGCATTATATGCTCCAATAAATTAGCAACAACAGTCGCCCCCTTCTTGCCCGCCAACGCGCGGCTCCCGCGGATCGCGAAAAGGAAACAGTCCAGAATGAGAGACCTGGGCTGCGTCGCGGTGTTATCGCGTCGTTCTCCTTCGCGTCAACAGACAACGCTGCGGAGTGGCAGAGCGCACGCCGGGCCGGCAAGGTTGTTGTCGCAATTTGGGCGGGATGGAGACGGCGGCCTGCTGCTGCCTTCATAATGTGCACCGCCTGTTTGTTTTCGCCGCCCAAAATGCCGGCGCGCGCGCGCGTGTGTGTGTGTGTTTGTTTGTGTGTGTAACGACAACACGGGTCATGTTTGCCTTGACCGTACTGTTCCTGCATCGCCCCAAGGATATCTCAAATTATTGAAGAATAAAAACACTGAAACCCAAACCGTGTCTCGTTGTCCTGTCCCGAACGCAGAGTTCACAACGACCCGCGGTGTGATATCTTTGAAAGCATGGCACCCAATATGGGGCGCGTGCGTCTCTCAGCTCTGGGCCGCGGCCCATCGCAGTGTCCGTCGTTGACGCACTTTCCGGTTGGGCGTGGACGGCGAAGACGCTGCTGGAAGATGCATGTCGAGCGCGACCTGCGTTTGCTGAACATGATTAGTGGATGTGTACGCGGCGCGTGCCTTGCGTGCGCCGCGTCCCCCGAGGATAGCATGGGTGTCCTGTAGGTGACCCACCTCCACCCGCCAGCCCCGCCAGCCCCGTCGGCCCGATCGAAGCGCTCATTACTATTGATGGCTAATTTAAAGCGGCTCTTCAGCCGGGCCGCTCTTGCAATACACGCCGCCTGCTGCAAGCGAGCCGTGGCGCCGTGGCCGAGGCCGTGGCCGTGCACGGACGACCAGGGCAGGTAGACCCTCAGTTTGATCTCTGTCAGCTCAGCCGGCTTCCTCTAAGAACGAGGAAGAATCGGCCCCACGACGCGCTTCCTTCGACTCTCTCGTTTTCCTCGAGACTGGAGGGCTCTTGCGTCGCGGTCTACCCGGCGAGTCATCTCAGGCCGACTGTGCCAGTACCAGCTTGAGAGTGCGAGTCCCGGCGCCATTTTTGCCGTGCTTTCAGCGGGGCCTTTCGTTCGAACATTTAAAAACAGCATCGCGTGCACAGGCCGCGGCACTCTCCGTGATTAACGAGGCCATTTAGGGCATTCTGGCGTCGCCCTTTGTCACAGTTTGCTCTTCTGCAAACTCTTTTTCACAGCAAAGAAGCAACGACCCACGCCGTGCTGTCCTGTTTTGTACGCCGAGATTCGCATCGAAGAACTCAATCCCTCTCCGCGCCCTCTGACTCCGCCGGGGACGGCACGCTTCGTCAATCAGCGGGTGTGGCGCTCACTGGACTATGCTTCATGATAGTCGCAAAAAAACGAATGTGACGAAAAATGAATGAAAAATAAAACGGTTCTAAGCCAAACTCGACACGAGGACGCAGATTATCTTGGGCGCGATGTCGCATTTCGCGGAGTCACAGTGGCGGCGCGTGACAGGCGGGGCCGTCAATAAAACAGTGGGGCGGCCGACGCGTGAATCGATTTCGCCGCAGCAGCGCGTCTGTTTTGAGTGGCACTCCTCCGGCGGGTCGGGCTCGGCGCGCTCGCCGGCCGACTTGGGGTGACAGTTGTAGGCGACTTGGAGGGCTGATGGCGGCAGACTACTTTGATTGTGTCGACGGCGCGGACTGCACCCCCCTCCCCCTCCCCCTTTTTCTTCCGAGCCGCCCGGAGCGGCGCGAGTCCGCAAGAAGGAGGGAGGCTCGCGTCGGGGCGCGTTAATCCTTTTGGGCGAACTGCTGCCTAACGACCGCCCAAAAACTCTTGTCCTTCCCTCGCGGCCGCTGCACACCGTGCACACGGAGGCGTCCGAGGCGGTCGCCAATCGATGGTGGACGCAGTCGGTATTGGTGTTAATGCTCGGTTGGCGTGAGTGGTCTCGTTAGCCCAGATCATTACCCGCTATTGTGATAAATAGTGTAATAACACGGGGCGCGCTCTTGGCCTCTGTCATGGGATCCTTCTTGTATGCAAACCATTGGCACGGCGGCCGCGCGCGGGCCCTGCGGGAAGCGCGCTTAAATGAAGCAATTTGCGCTCCAGCGAAATTATTTTTGGATTAGCGGGGTACTGTGGGCGGGCGCTTTGACCGGAGCTGATGGTCGCTCGTGCCAGTTCCGGCTGAGCAGGTCCGGTGCACTGCGCAGTCATGGAGTCGGACTCCATTGCCGACTGCATTGAGGCGGGTACCTTACTTACAGGCAGCGTGGTTTGCTGTGAGGTCGCTTCACTCTCCGTGCATTACGGACGCATTGCTCACTGCCGTGATTGCCATTGCACAGTCAACGGGCAGACTTGCCTCGACACTACTCTGCCGTAAGTTTCTGTTTGACCAACTGCTTGTGACAGAGTCCAAGTGCCCTCTATCGGAGTGTGTTTGCTGCTAATGAATGGCAGCTGGCCTCGGAGATCGGACGGGGGGCAGGCATCGGACACTCAAGGCCGCGCACACGGAGAAGGTTGCGGCGTCCAAGCGGCCCGCCGCCTGACACGGAGCCTCAAGTCGGCTGGCCAAGGAGAAAGAGACGCGGAGGAGGAAAGGGCGAGCTTGACCGCGGCAATGAACAGCGACCGCTACACGGAAAGGCTTTCGCGGTGCTGCAGCGGTACGCGGCCGAGCTGCGCAGCGAAGCAGACCCTTGCAGTAGGCCAGTGTGCTGCGGCCGCTCCAGCTACGTAATGGACGGCCAATAAGACAAACAATGCCGCCGTTGTGATTGTGCGGCTTCGGAATCAATAGTGTCCTTGAGCGTGCCGGGGCGTTGCCGGGGCTGCCCGCTGTGGGCAAGCGACTGGACACGTAACTGGTTGTGTGAGCACTAACGGTCCTCGAGCAGGACTCGGCCCGAGCACGTGGCCGCTTCAATCGATGGCTCTCGGGTCGAGGAATCTATCGCTGCGTGAGTGCCCGTGGCTGATACGCATCCATTACACTGGTGGCGCATAAGTGCCTGAGAATTTCAGTCCCCCTGTCGCTCCGTGGGCAGCGTCTGCCACGCAAAGCCCCTCGCTGCCGTGCCGCCACGCGCAAGCAGAGTGGCCGCGTGCCTGGCGGGCGGGCCGGAATGGGTTTTTATCACTTACACGGCCGTACACACGTCTCATTAGCAGCCCCTCCCTTTCTCTCTCTCGCCACCGCGGCGGCCTCAGCTTCCTAATTCCCGACTCTTCCAACGCCGCGTGCATTAGTATTCATGAGAGACACGGGATACCGCCAGTGGAAACGTCGGGACTACTATGATGATGTGGGCTGGCCGTGGCGCGCGTGCGAAAAAGACACGGCGTCGGGAGTCCACGCGAACGAAGGGACGGGGTGGTATTTCTGGCGTCGCGGCCCGTTCGCGGTGTCGAGTTGCGCACTTACTTTGGCGCGCTAAAACGGCTTTTAGACGACGCTCGTATCGCCTGTCCGCGACGCGCCGCGCGTCCCTCCGCCGAGTGAATTAGAAGAATGTTGCGGCCGAGGCGCTCGCCGGAGAAGAGTGGCGTGGAGTGCACCGACACCGGCCCGCCGCCCTGTGTCGCATTTCAAAGGGAGTTGAGTCGGCGACGTTCGCCGAGCCAAGCCGCTTTCGGGTCCGGGTTGTCGTGCTCAGAGAAAACAGCAGCCACACTCTAAATGTTGCACAGTGAAGATTCTCCATATTATGGTGAAAATGTTCCATACTATGGTGGTGCAGCTGACTTTATAACATACCATTCAGAATTCACTGTAACATACAGATATTTTGATGAATTTCGTTGGTATTATGGAGAAAATCTCCACCATAATATGTTGGTGCAGCCTTTCACCGTACAACATTTACAGTGCACTCGCGAGGAGCGCGCCCCGCCCAGCAGCTCACGGCACCGGCCGCCGCTGTCCTGTCACGGCGGGGCGCTCCCGATCGCTATGTCTCTCTCCAACCCCAACGGGACGCCCCGTTAGTGGTTCTCGAACGCAGCCTGCTGGCGGCACTGCCCGGCCCGGAGCGCCTGCGAGACGGCGCATAGGTGACCCGCTGCGCAGAGGCGCGCCGCGGGACGGGCGGCTGCATGCCTCGCAGGGGCTGAGACTGACTCCCCGCGCGCTGCACCCGTTCTCAGGGCCTTGCGCGGCCCGCGGGAGTGTTCCCTGGCCGCTCTTTGGCTCTTCCCGACTCCTCCGCTTCCTGTCCGTGCCTGCCCTGGCCGTGCCTGCCCTGGCCTGCCCCTGCCGCCGCCGGCGCTATCGCCTGGCTCGTCCGGCCCGCCCTTGTGTCGAGGAGGCTCCCTCTCGCAACCAGCAGCTTTGTTCCGGCCGGCCCGCCCACTCCTCACCGCCGGCAAAGGCGCGCAGATTAATATTGCAGCGCTCCGAATGACCGCTGCTGCACTCGAGGAAATATATTGGCGTGACGAGTGAGTTCGAACCGGTGAATGCCTCGGATGAGACCAAATGCAGTGTAGCCATCCATGCTCACACGGAACATTCCCCGTATTGGTTCTGCCCTCTGCCGAGTCGTTTGCGCGCGACGGCGCTTCTTGCGGCAAATGAGACGTGAGCGCCGGAATGTGAAATTAATTGTGCGGCGGTGAGTGGGGGAGAAACGGAAAGGGGGGGAGGAGGGGGAATCTCTGCCAACACATTGCCAGTGCCTTTGTCCGTGCAATCTGTGAGTCTGAGCGGCAGGGCTACCTCCGAGTGTAATCGAGAAAAGCCTGGCGTGTTTTGATCGACGCCGCATTTCGTAGAGAAAGGTTTCCGCCGGTCACGGACTCGGGGTTGTTGGCGTGACCGAGTCGTCGCGGTTTGACCGCCGTTTCGTGTGAGGTTTTTACTGCGCGGCCGTTCGCGGCCCGGCCTCCCCCTTATTGCTATAAACAGTGGGATCTGCGGCCGGCTTGGCACGGCACGGCTCGGCCTTGTATTGTTGCACAACCCCATGCTTCGGCCCCCTTTCACGCAAATGCTGTTTTTATTTCGAAAAAAAAAAGGAAACTTCGGTCAACTACCACCGATGAGAACTTTAGTGTACTACCGCGGTGTAGTTTACTTTGCAATTAGGGCCCTAGATGTGATCAGCAAAGCCGCGTGCGGGTCTAAAAATTGATTAGAAACCGGCTGAGTCCCGAGGTGGGCGGTCCGGCCGGTCTGCCCCGACGGCCTGCCCGGACGGCCCGTGCGGCTGGCGCTGTCCCTACCTGTTAGTTGCTACGCCCCTGGCTGTAACGCGACTCAAATATTTATCCTCCGTTGTGTCCATGGCGTTGTGGCGCGCAGGCCTGACCAAGGGCCTGACCGTGCCAAAAGCCAAAGGACCGCTGCCACCGAATTATTGAATGTGGAGAGTGTGACGGGGGATTGGTGTTTGCACCTGGCTCCACGTGATTGAGGGCGCTCGCCGCGACGGGCAACGACGACAACAACACGCGTAGCACATCGAGCGGCGCGAGGCATGACAAGCCCTAATTAGCCGAGGCAGGGGGCGACGCGCGGGGCTCGCCGCGGTGCCTCTTGCAGGCCATCGAACGAGACGACCTGACGACCGCGGTAGAGGCAAGGGTTGTCCCGGCACCCCGGGTCGGCGCCCGCGTGGGTGTGGACCGGGCTAGGCCACCGGGCCACCGCTCTCCAAGCAAGCAGTCTACGAACGGAGCCCCGTCAGACACGATGATGCCAAGGGACTGCCGTCCGGACGAGATATCAAAGATGGGTACTGTCACGACCACGTGTGTGACTCGAGTCCAGCTGGTCCAGCCCGAGGCCTTCGGAGTCCCCCGGCTCTCTGCGACCGACGGTGCCGGCCGCGTCTTTCTGTCCCCGAAAGCTGAGCCGTCCAGAGCCCCTGGGCGCGGCGATGAGTTTGGCCGACACGGGAAAGAACTCGCGGAAGCAGTGCTCGGCGATTAGGCGAGAAGGCGCAGCCCGCGGCGGCGAAGGCGGAGCGGACGGAGCGGAGGGCGGAGTGGGCGGAACAGTGGCAAGGCGCAAAGGACGGAGGGGCCCTCCAGCAAACAATTGAGAACTTGCCGTCACACAACACCGCTCGCTCATACATGAAGCACTCCCCGCTCCTCAAGTTTTGCCTCCCTGTCAAAGCATCTATTATACGCGCTTATACGTTCTCGGCGCCGAGCGCACGCGTAGACATGGGGCACCGCTCTAGTGGCGGGAGGGGGCGATCCCACGTCTCTCTTGCAAATCCCGCCCGACTGTCACGCGGTAAACAACAACGTTCGCTTCGATCGACTGACTCTGCCGGCGTAGTGGAGTGGCAGAGCAGCCCTCACCGAACGCTCGCCATTCGACCTGTAAACCATTTTCGTGGCGGCCGTGGCGTGTCGTGGTGTGCGCTGACTGCGGGTTCGGCGAACACGTGGATGACCGGCGGCGTGCAGCGCCTCGGCCGGCTGCGTACTTTACAGTGGTGCAGTGCCACACTGGCTTTGTCTTCGCTGAATGGCTGGGCTGACGCAGGCTGGCCTAGGCACGGCTGCGTGTGCCTTCTTTCGGGGATCGAGGGTTCCCGCCCCGCACCGTCTGAGACCCACTGCTCTGAAGAGGGAGGGGGCTCTTCACGGCATGAGTGCCATTCGGATTCCGCATTGTGCGAGCACGTGAGCTCGCTGTGTTTGGGATCTCTGGCTCTGGAAAGGTGCCTCACTGAGAAACTGGAAAACGGCGAAGGATGAAAACTAAGCAGCACACTACAAAGAATCGGGACCCACTGCAGTCACTGAAGTGGGTGCCCCTTGACCGTCTGGAGCAGCGGTCTCCGAAGAGATTTTCTGCCTCGCATGCCAGGGCTGTCTGAGTCTGTTGATGCACCGTTCTCACTTGTAGCCAACAATGGAAACTACCGGCTTTTGTTTCGGAACATCCAGCCTCACGTTTCCACACCCACAAGTCGCAAATGCTGACCGAAAATTTCTGTTTTCGTGTGTTCCAGGTATGGCATGAGACGAGGACGCCAGGCGAGTCACCGACGCCTTCTGACGACGGTCGGGCTCCGTGGCGCTCCGTGGTGGTCAACGGCGTGGTCTAGGGCCTCCGACGACCCGGTGCGATCCACTTGCGTGGAACAGATCGCCCTTAGACGCTCCGGCAGAGACTTGGCACTTATCTGGCACCTGCAGACCCCGCGAGCGGCAAGGCGGCGGGGGCGGCGGGGGCGGCAAGGGCGGCGAGGCGAGGCCGGCCGTGAAATGGCTCGGCCATCATGCAGCACGCAGCTGCCGCCACACTGCCCCCTCTTCCCTTTTAAACATCGCACCTACCGCTCCCCCCCCCCCCTGCTTAGCGCCCCTCCCTCGTGTGCCCCGTTTGGCCATCAAACGGACCCCGCCCCGCCCCGCAGCGCCGCACGTGAGTAGCTCCCCTAACCCCCATTCCGGCTCTTCCCACCAATCCATCCCAAGCTCCATCCGATTACGTCTCATTCCTTACGCTGTCCGCTCGCCTCGTCACCCTCGGCCACACACACGCGCACCCACGCACACACGCACGTCGGGGGATGTGCTGTGCTAACGGTACGGGCTGACCACATGATGGGGGAGCAGGCGAGAGAAACGAGGAGACGGGCGTCGTCAGTCCAGCTGGACACGTGACCGCCGGCCGGTGGGGCCTTATATCTACACACACACACACACACACACACACACACCTACCACACACACACATGAGTTGGGCACACATACTCATGACCGTGTCGTATCGTGGTCCCGGTATCATGGCGACCTCGTTGTCGATGAGGGTCATAGTTAATGGAATTGATTACACATGTGCATGGCGTGCCGCTGGCCGAGGAGCTGCGTCACGTCACGTGATATCGAAAGACAATACGATCGGAACCCTAATTACTGTGTTCTTAGTGTGTGTGTGTGTGTTTTTTTCAGTCCACCAGGCAAGGTAAAAAAAACTTCGTGAAAAAAAATGATAATGACAAATGACAATGTCTTCGGAAGCTATGATAAACTTATGCCGGAAATGCTATTTTCTCTTTACTTCTCATTAATGTAGTATCATATCTGGTAAAATAATGATTTTGACCTTATGTTTGACTGTATTCTGTTAAACCAAAATTAACTTTGAAATATGCCTCTGGGCGCGGAAATCAATTAAAAATGTGTAAAGTAATGTAAAAGAAATTGGATTTGGTCATTGCTTGCCAGCACCTTACCGCCAGTGGGCATAGCTCAAAGCACATTAAACTGCTCAGAAGCAGAGGCAAAAGGTACGATTCCTTCATTTTTCAAAAACGTTAAGACGACCGTGCAGGTCTGAATTTTAAGTTTTGATTCTCCTAAAACGGCTATTACTTCTCTTTCATAGCTTTGGTTGCCTTTTCCCTACTGCCTGATTTCGTGTTTGCTGACTTTTGTTGTTTTGTTCTTAGCACACCAGCTAGCCGCCCTGCCGGGCCGTACCCACACCCGCCCTCCCACTCCCCTCCATTTGCATTCGCTCTATCTGTGCGAAATTAAACCGTGCAATTGTGCTCCACGACGCGGCAATATTTTGTGGAGTTCAAAACAGAAAAGAGGGAACGGACAAAAGTTATTCAATCAAAATGCCGTCCCTTCTCCCATTTTTATGCATTTCTGTTTTTTCCGTAATATTTTATTTTTGTCATCCGTTTTAATTTTTTCCTCGGAGCAGTGCTCATATGTTTCGGGATTGTAAGCAGACAACAGCCACGCTGAAATGAGTCCCTGCTCGCCCCAGAGCAGGGCGCTCCGTGCGAAAATTCTAATTGCCTTTTTCTGCGTCGCATGGTCTCCTAAATTTAAAGCTGCTGGCCCCTTTCTTGAAGTGTGCGTTTCTAGAGAAAGGCGGTAGTCCTTTATTCCAAAGATCAGTCTTCCAAAGATACTGAACTGCTATAGCGCACGTTGGTGAATTGAACCCACTGTGATCCAAAAGACCAGTCTAGGCACAACATCGACTCGTCCTTTTAGTGGAATCATCGGATCCATCTTGTGTGATTTGGGCCTAGAGGGGGCTGAAATGTGGGCAGAGCTGCGGCCGCTGCTGAGCCGAGGGGGTAACGACTTCGGGAATCCGGCTGACACCAAATTGGTAATCCGTAATCCGGATAACCCGAAATTTGGAGGTAATCCGGGGTAATCCGGGAAAATTTTTAGGTAATCCGGGGTAATCCTGCTAAATCCAAAGGTAATCCAGGATTTTTTTTGTTGTAATCCGGAGGTAATTTGGGGGTAATCCGGGGTAATCAGTAATCCGGCTGACACGAAATTTACCAGTCGTTACCCCCTCGTGCTGAGCGCTGTGACTCGGCGCGCCGGCGGCCTGTTTTCCGAGGGAGGACCGCAGCGTGTGAAGCCCAAACAGGGAGGACGAGCCGCGCGCCTTCAAACAACGTCCCGAGGCGTTTCCGCGCAAACTTGCCAAGTGCAATATTGATAAACGCCAACATCCCAGGGGTCATCATATCACGGCGGGGGCGGATCCGCCCCGAGGGAGGGGGGGGGGGGTGTCGGACTGAGGCCCGACGCGAGTGCTGCGCTCGGCAGGTGTGTTCCGATCGCAGGCGCTGGCCTGTCACTGGCGGTGAATCTGAGCAATCCGAACCGCGCGGTCGGAGCCATGTGAGGGACCAGTGTCAGTGTCCGCGCCGGATGCTGCGGCTCACCCCGACCATCTTGCGGACACACAACTTTTCACGATGCAACTTTGAAAGTAGAACCAATAATGTTGCTCTTTGGAGAGGCACCCTTCCCGCACACCGCGCGCGTGCTCTTCGGAAAGAAATAAAAAAATGGACGTAAAAGTTGGCGGGCTCCGGGCGAGAAGGGGGCGGGGGCGTGAGCTGGCACAATGTCGCAGGGAGAGGAAAGTTGCGAGAAACCACTTTGGAATCCAATGTGGCCAAATGCGCTTGCCAAATGCGACCAAATTCGAGCACTGGTGTCGGTGGATCAAATTACGGCGCGAGGGGAGATGCGGGGATATTGATACGGGAGTGCTCAGGGCGAGGACCTATTGATTACACTCTATCTGCGGAGTACCAACGCACCGGCAGAGCCGGCAGCGCATTTCCCACCCATCTTGATCGCGGCGACAGTGGCGCCGGAGTATTGGCAGCCTTTATGTTGGTACCCCTGACACCGCGGAACGGGCCAACGCGTTTGCGGGGCCAACGGCCTTCGTGTGCACCTTGCGGGGGGTACCGCACACCCCTCGTTTGCAGACCGAAACAAAGAACAACGCAGACAGCCTCAAAAAGGGTGTGCAAATATGCTGTTCCGCGGTGTTTGCTGCGCGCTTCGATTTGTGTTGCCTCGCGTCTGCACGTTGTGTATCGGGTGGCAGTGTCGGTCCGTTATTTCCGCTTTCATGACGAAAGGGCAACGACGCCTGCGCGAGTTTGATGTACAGCGCGTGTTCGGGGCGGCCATTATACGCACTTGCTATCAAATTTATTTATTTTTAATTTCGCTGTCACTAACTAATGCTTACTGGTCGCTTCGCGCAGTGCCCTGCACTGTGAGTCAGTGAGTCGGTGCCTGAACGGTGGCCGCCGCACTGGCCGCTGCTACTGCACTGGTCATCAGCATAAACATGGCCAACAAACACCACTCGAGGGAGGCCGCGCTGCACCCGCTGCTGTGGCGGCGGTGGCCGAGGGGCTGTGATGGCTCGCTGCGCCGTGCTGGCCGCGCTGGCCGCGCTGGCTGGCAGGGTTGCCTATCTATCGAACGGCCATTAAATCAGGTCGAACAACACACTGTGCGGTCCGCGCTCGTGGGTCCAAGGGGTCGTACGCGCGACCGCCATTTTATACCGCATGCCAGCAGCCCTTGTATTTGGCCCCAGTTTATTTACACTCGTTGAGTTTGCGATTGCGGAGCGCACGCACGTAGCCCCACACGTTATTGCCAGTTTGTTTTGTTTTATTTTTGTTTATTTTCCTTTGTTGTTACTTTCCAGATTCCTCCCCTGACGCTGTGAATGAAGTCCCTGTACCCTACAGTGAAGGTAATTTTTTTTTCCTTTTTTTAAAAAGAGTAATCTACAACTAACGGTTTCGTGTGCTTCGACGAGAGGAAATTTGTGTTCCTGTTTTGCGTGTTGCGTCTCTTCAAGTAACCCAGGGCTTTATGCTGACTGCTGCAACTCTTCTTTATGCCCGTTTAGAATGTTCCTCGGTTGCTTCCATGCCCACCTCGCTCTGCCGAGTCTGCCGGGCTCCGGCCGACCACAAACCAACTTTACGCTGAAGCCCGCCCTCTGTAGGTCAGGTCCCTTTGCCACTTCGTTAAGCATATGGAAATAGGGGCAAAGTATCGCTGGCTGAATCTGCCGACTAGAGGGATCGTGTAGAAAGGAGTCTTGGACAGATATTGTTGGAGTGAAGCCTGTTTGTTAAGTTTGAAAAAGTATTCCATTGTTCTGAGCAGTTTTTGCGTTAATTCACCAAAAGCCTTACAGATCATTTTTGTGACCGGTTCTTGCAATGATTTTAAATAACTGAGCCAGCAAAACTACAGGCGCTGCTTCGCGCTGAGCCTATCTCAGGGGAGAGATGCCAAATCAGATTGCGCAGCTAAAAAAATAGCAGCGATTTCGCTTTCTTGCTCTGTTTCATTGATGAAAACTAAAAAGAAAACTAAAAAATAATCCTGTATCCAAAAAAAAATGTAACACTGTTAAAAAAATTCTGAAAATTCAGACCACTTTTGTCAGACTTGGTGGTCTGAATCTATTTTTCAGACCTGTTTCAGACTGCTTGTCTGAAAATTTTGCCTTCCGGTATGAAAATTGCGACTTGATCGTCTCAGAACCTAAATTCAGACCAGCGCAGTCTGAAAATTCAGATGGTTAAGTCTGAAAATTCAGACCAATCCAAGATTTCGTTTGTCCGCTAGATGGCGCGCATGTTGTGGAACATACCTACTTCTGTTTAAAAGGCTTCTTATGTGAAAATACATTAGTTGAAAAGTTCCAAATTGACAGGACTTAATCGGCCATATGAGAACCATTCTCTGCTGCAAGATTTATCTCCGTAATATGGGTGGAAGTTGAACAATCCACATTCTAATTTACCTCTCGCGGGTGGCTCCGTGTCGCCATTTCCTTGGGTGCCACAGGCCGGCCTCTCGAGAGTCAGGGAAAAGGACAGAGGTCCTTCTTCCTCATCACAATTTTTACTCAATGTTGTCCTCCCTGGAGGTTCACACACACCTGAGATTCTTTCTATGTCATATTGAACATGTCGCGAACCTTAAAGTTCACAATCTTCGTACAGGACTGAATTTTCAGACCACCAAACTCTTAAATGTAAGACTCTCGAGTTCTGAATTTTCAGACCATCTAAATGGTCTGAATTTTCAGACCTCAAGTCTGTTAATAACTTCTTACCAATTTGGTCTGAATTTTCAGACTTTTTTTTTAACAGTGAAAAAAAAATGATCTTGCAAAAAAAATCAGGCTGGTGCTTGCGTCAAAGGCATGCGCGCATCATGCTGTGCGACATCAAAAGGAATCATGCAAATAAGGCCTGAGCAGGAAAGAATCGGTCCTCTGCGGCGTGATGGCAGCGTATTGGTGATTGATCCAGAGACTCAAAGGTCTGCCAGGTGTTATACGAGATGTACAGGAATGCAGAATAACTAAGCCGTACACACGTTTTTTCTGAAGTGGTGTCTAAGAAGGGCAGACATACACACCCATGCGGGTTGAAAGTATGAACAACCCTTATTGTCAGATTGGCAGAGCTCGAACAGGGACAAACGAGTTTTCGCTCGACAGATTGCGAGAGCATGTGCTTGTACCACTCAGCCTGTTCCGCGTATTGACGGACGTGGCCAGTATTTTTTATTCATTCCTGTTATATTTTTTAACGCACCGGTGTTGTGAGTGGATGAATAATCGTCTCGACGTGATGACGAAACGGCGCGCGGTGTTCGCCGGAGCGAAGCACGGCGGAGCGGCGCGGCGGTAGTTGGCCCTCCCCCCACGCATACTTCACAAACGACTAGCCGGATGGTCTCGGCGGGGAAAGTCCAACTTGCGTAGCGAGGCGAGATGCATGCCAAAGTTCGTCACTTTATACCTTCTGCGCGAAATCCATTAGACTTAATGCCGGCGGAATGGCCTCAAGTGGTCCCGGCGGTCGGTGTATCGGGCGTCGGCCGCTGGCTTACATGGCCCAGTGGCGGCGATTTTGCTCCCCTTTTTGCGGAACCGATAATGCAATTAAAGTTTGGGGAAGAAGGCGCCGAGAGGGGCGGGGCATGAGGGTTCCAACCGGGAGCAACCGGGCGGCTCTAGATTAGCGCGGCGCGCACGGCCGGGCCTGCCGCGCCTGCCTCCCCGGTTTATCCCTGGCCGCGCAGCTCGTCTTCATCTTCCTCGCCGCGCTTGTTAGTGGCGCCTTCCAATGGCTGATCTAGGTGATCTGATTAGCAAACCAGCTCTCACGGATGCACCGTGGACGCGCTGCTGCATTTCTAATTAAGATCCAGAAATCAGAGCTCAGGTGGATCCGGGCGCAATATGTGTCACTGTCTCTCATCTCAGTGTCTCTGTCGCGCTGGCGCGCGCGCGTGTGTGTGTGTGTGTGTGTGTGTGTGTGTGTGTGTGTGTGTGTGCCAGTCACTGGAAAGCGACAAGCTGTGCCGTAATCATGCTCCTCTGATGTGATAATTAATTTCACGGCGGGGAACGGATTAGCGCGGCTGCCGCCGCAGAGGCTGCCAGCCCGGCCAGGCCTGCCAGCGCCATGGCAGCAAGGGCCTTCCCTGCCGTACTGCCGCCGCACCTTCCCTTTATTTTCCGAGGCCAATAATGGCCCCGCCAGCGGCAGGCGGCCGGGCGGCCGGGCCGGCCGAGCTGGCAGGCGGCGGCTTCGCGCGCCTCGCGCCCTATTTTTCACGCGCCCGGATGGCCGCACCGGGGCGGCGCCTCCGGCCGGCCGATGCCGGTGCTGGTGCTGCTGCTGGTGCTGCTGGTGGTGGTGCTGGTGGAGGCGGTAATGGCTGTCAGGCCGGTGCGCGTGCTTTTGATGTGGCATGCGAGCCCCGGGCCGCCTGGCCGCTCTCCTCGGCCGGCTCGTCGCGGGACTGGCGGCCCCCACGGCCGACGACCGCAGCCCAGCGGACCGGAGGGGGCCGCGTCACCGCGCCATCAATCTGCCGCCAACGTTTCCAAAGAGCCGTCCTGTCCCTCTCGCACTCCTTCGAAACGCCCGGAAGGGACTGGGCGCCGAAAGAAGTTCGGACTCGGCGTGCTGGACCTGGTCGCGGCGGACGCCCAAATTTACTGCGCGCCTCTTGACCCCATGGCCGGCGGGGCGCGGTGTGGCGGCGCGCCGCGGGGAGTCGCGACAAAACACGCGGCAAGCAGACTTGTTCCTCCTCATCGCAGTGGGCTGGGGCCAGTCAAAACGGAACTGTGGACACGTTTATGCGAGGTCGGTATTCCTTTGCTGTGAATCGCTGTGAATCCAATATCAAACACATTTTCGCATTGACAGTTCCGCGTTTACTCGCCTTCTGGCCGCTGTCTTGTCAAGATCGGTTTCGCCGGTCTTCGTTTGCAAGGTTCGCTGTCCCGGATGAGACGGAACTTGGTTACCAGGCTGACAGCTGAAAAAGCAGCTGGCTGCTGCGATGAGATGACAGACCACCTTTCTTTCATGCTGCTGCCACGATACTTTAGACTATGGTTGATAATTTTTGTTAGGTACGCAAGATATAAATGGACCTAGACCGGGCAAGGGAACGGCGGGCTCGAGCATGACGCCTTCCAGGCGGTGCAGCCTGCGACTGGCTGGGACGGACGGGGCCCAGCCGTATCGTTATCGAGAGGCCGTCTCGACCGGAGGAGCGACGGATCACGAGTCGGACCGACTCCGAAGGGTCTCTCCAAAGTTGTTCGTATCTGTCGGCCGAAACGAGACCTTGTTAAAGCGGTGTTATCGTTATTGTGCCGCAAAGTTTCCTGTTCCGAAAGTGGGTCTGCTGATGATTTGGCTCATTACACGACTCGACGGACAAGGGCTCCCGAAAGGAAGATAAAAAAAGAGACGATTGTGGCGGGGAGGAGGGACTGCTGACGTGGATCGAGTTACGAACAAGACACATGGTTCGCTGCGCCGCACTGCGCCGTGCGGCGTGGGAGGCTTAATTCTTGAGATTCGTTGAGGGGTCAATTGGGCGGGGCACGCGCTGCGCCGAGGCCTTCTGCTTGATTCCTGTCACATGAGTCATCCGCATGCGGAAGGCGGCCCGCCTGGGACGCAATGCTCAGTCCACTCCTGCATGACCGCATCGGGCGGTTTGAATTCCGACAAATACGGAGTCGCAATAAGAAGGTGAATTTATAGATGAAATATAAATTTTGCTACTTGGTTCCTAAAAGCTAAGTAAAACTAACAGAAAAAGAGGAGCATGTGAAATCTTTAATGCGCCGTGTGTATGCGCGTCGTGGCTGAGCACATGCTTGGTGCATTTCGTGGGAACAGGCCATCGGTTGCTTCGATCCCGGTCGTGATTGCTGTCCCACTGCAATGACGAATGATTGGGGCCCTGGAAGGCCACCTCACTCGCGTCGAGGCCTGGTGCATGCATTTCCCCGGGCCCCGACGGCAGCAGCCGAAGAATGTTGGCCGCCTCTCCGTGACCCCGCGGCCGCGGATTTATGTGGCTTCTGGAGAATGTGGGCCGCATGGCGGAGCATGGCGGAGCTGCCCTGACCTAGACGCGCTTGTGTGGGGAAGGGGGACAAACACAGAACAGACGACATCCATTAATCTTTTTATTGGCTTTGCAGGCGGCACGCAGGAGCTGCACGCGCTGCTCAAGGGGCAGGCGCTGCTGCCGTGCGACATCACCCCCGAGGAGCCCGGCGACAGCGTGTTCCTGGTGGTGTGGTACAAGGACGACCTCACGCCCATCTACAGGTAAGCTTTTGTTTGAAACTCTCAGCCCGCCCAGCCCGGATCGGCTCCCGGCCCGATCAGGTTTCCCCGTAACAAGCGCTCCCTTCTCTTTGACAATTACTCTGGCCATCGATCCATCTGCGGATCGCGGTCCGACACTTGTTGACAGCGCTGACCACTTTGGATCCGGTTCCATCCCCTGCTGCCCTTGTGGTCCGTGCAACCCGATAGGGTGAAAGGTTTACGCCAGGCTCCGCCCTGGCGCTCGTCTTGAGCGACTGCCGAAACGGCCGGAACGAGCCGATCGAAAACCGCTTCCAAGGCGGAGTCAGGCGGGGCGAAAACAAAGGCGAAGCGAGAAGCCTTCGGCAATGGAACGCCGTGCGTGCGTGCCTTCTCGCGCCGTTAAAACTCGGCAAACTTTTGGCACGGGGATTCTCCTGAGTGGCGCATCGAGGAAACATAAGTAGGGGAAGCCCCCTGCTCGCCTGCCACTGCCGCGCCTCGCCACCCCCTTTGCCAACCCCGGGCCGCCCTCACAGACCCCCTTCCGCCTGCTGGCAAGTGGCAAAGCACACCTGCGAGGAGTGGAGCGGGCGGCCCTTTGCGAGTCGAATACAATACGCGCTTAAAAATAGCCGGGCTCGTACCGCTGGAAGTTGAGGATCCGTGCCAAGTTTCCTGTTTCATTGATTTTTTTGTGCTTTTGTTCGACGCGCGCGCATAATTGAGTGAAAAATAATTATTTGAACAATGGTTGCTTTACTGCAGCTCATGAGTGAAGCGAAGTTTGGGTTTTCGACAAACTTCCAGCGCTGAAGAGGCGTTATAGGCCGAGCGATAGCAAAGCCAGTCACTCGAGCGGGGTCAAAAACTTTTGTCCTCCTGTCTGTCTTAATGTGTGCCAGTGTGTCAGCAGCACTTCTTCTCCTAAACGGTTCGGCCGATCCAGCTGCGACAGGGTCATCAGACCATGTCCTTGGCTCGCCACACGCCAAAATTCACCCTTTTCTCTGAATCGGCTGAAACCAAAAAACGCCAAACGGCAAAAGAAAGGGCAAAAGATAGGTCACTCCATGAACGAAGTTCCTCCCCGTTTTATCGTGTCCTCATGTTTCGAAAGTGCTGATGACGAAATTTGAACCCATATTCTTACCCCCGACCCCGGTTCTAATTAGGGTAGGGCGGATTTCGATGAACATTTCGTCCCAAGTCCTTTCGTTTTTCGGGGTTGCTGAGCTCAAAATTGACATCCGCATCATGAAACAAGAAAACGAATGCTACCTTGCGATCACGTCGCGTCGCGCGCTGCGCTGCCGCCATGCCAAACGTGTGCGATGCGACCGTCCAACTCAGTGGCATCATCTGCATACGCAAACGGGACCTAACATCCATGCATGCGGCCCGGAGCGCGGTGCGGAGCGCGGTGCCCCGCTGCCACAGTGCCCGTCGGACGATGCTGTGGCTCTCGAGCCGGTTTTCCACATTCTTTTTCCTTTCTGGCCCTTAACTTGGGGCGGCCCGCCCTGGGCAATTATAACTCATGCCGTCCTTCTCTAACGGCCGGCCGATGCAAATGTGTCGCGATTGGCATTCAATTGGCGAGGCTCGCCGCGGCGCCGAGATGAGCTGCTCACTTCTAATGGGCCATTTGCCGAACAATGGCTGCACTCGGTGCACCTGAAGGCCGATTTCCCCGTCTTTCTCCCTCGCACTCGGGCGCCAAATGAATGCCTGCTGATCGCCGAGCGTCCCCCCACTGCACTGCAACTTTGTCGCCTCTCCGTCAAACTGCCGCGGCGCCGTGATCGATGCAGAGTGAGGCAGAGTGTCATTTTCCCGTCCGTTGTAATTGCACGTCCAAGTTTGTCTCCTTGCGCGTGACGCTGACAGCGCAGGTGGCGGGCCTGGCGGCCCTGGCGGCTTTGGCGGCCGGGCTGGCAAAACCGTGGGGGGCTTGTCGAGGACGAGCAGCGCGCCGCCCCGCCCTGGCATGCCCCGCCCTGGCCCGGCACGCCCCGCCCCGGCCGGCACGCCGCGTATGAACGCCCCATTGTGGCGGCAGGATGGATTGCGACAGAAAAGCCATAGAGCGAGGCCGATGGGGCTTTGGCCGGCACAGGGGAAGGTCGGGGGTAATATCATCAGCCCGTCGTTATTTACGAGACAAAGATATTTGATCGGAAGAGGTCGCAGCGTGGCGGTCAAGACGCCGCCCGACACTGTAGGGCCGCCGGCCCGGGTCAGTGTTACTACGGGACGCGCCACCAAGTGATTACGCCGAGGCGCCCCGCGTGATGCCAGCCGGGGGTGGCTGCCCCGCGCGAGGCTAGCCGGGGGTGGCTGCCCCGCACGAGGCTAGCCAGACAGCGCCATAAATCCGGCGCGCGGGGCCGCGCAAGCCTTGCGCGAGATTGTTTCGTGTCGCTGTGTAGCGCGCCCGTAAATTATTTTAATATCTAATATTCTGAGATTTGGCCGGCGAGCGCTTTGCTGTGCTGCTGACGAGAGGCTCGCGATGACCAGCGCGCGGGCCGCCCCTAGGGCCGCCGCGGCGCCGTTCCCCTGTTCCCTCGCCGCAGCGTGCTTGGCGCTCCTTTTTTCCCCGCCTCGCCGCGACCTACATCTTCATTTGCTGCGTGTAGCAGCTCGCGGAAGTTGTTCAATTAACGTCGCCGCCGCACGGCGCGGCGCGGCACGGCTCGGCGCCGTCTCGCGAGGGCAAACTTGGAGACGCTCGGCGCGGCGGCGCCACGGCGCGGCGGGATCGGCTCCGGAGTGGCAGCCAACTCGCAGGTGATGATTCAAACTCGCGTGCGCCGTTTTCGCGCGCTAATTTGGAGGGGGAAGTAATGGACGCGCCCGGCGGAAAATCTTTCACGTGCTGGCTGCTCCGCCACGAGGTCTGCCACGCTTGAAGCTCGCGGTCGTCAAGGAGAGCGCTTGAGTGCAAAGAAATCGGCTTTGCGAGGGCTACCCCCTATGTGTTGGGTTGGAATCCTTTTTGTTGATGAGGTAAGTGCTCAATGTGACTGCCCCACCTGGCGCGCTGCGCGCTGCTCCGGCCCGGCTCGGCCCGTGCCTTGCCGCGTGCTTCAGGGCGAGCCAATGAATGCAAACCGTGTTAGGCCCACTTGCTGGTGTGCTTGTCTGCGCGGCCGACTTTGTTCTTCCCTGGGTCCGGCGATCCGGGCCGCGCAGGTGGGCGCGCGACTTCCGTTTTGAGGCCCTGGCTTCTTCCTCCGCGCCGCCCCTCCCTTCCCATCGAACCGTACGTTAACTGCCCGGGGGCAACATGCGAAAAAGGAGGGAAAAAACATCTGGAAGGGGAAAAGATTTTGACGAGGGTCCCCCCCTCTGCGGTGCCACCTCGTGCTCCCTCTCGCCTGGAAAAGGCCATACAAATTGGGCAACTGCTAGCGAGGAGTCTGCTTACGTATTCTGCGTGCGAATGTCTGCGGCAGGGGGCGGTTGGCCCGGAGGTAGGGCAGGGGCAGGGGAAGGGGGAGGGGCGCCACTTAACACCCTGTTCGCGGCCCGCCTTTCGCATATTACAGCCCCGAAGAAGGCGCCGGTCGATCGGGGTGTAACATGTGCCGGCCGAGCGAGAGGCAAAATTCGTCACGACGCGCGCAAGCGCACAAGTGGGTCAAGCGCCGTCCGTCTGGGGTCCCGGCCGTCCGGCTGGTGGGTATCGCCCTTCCTCGTGGGCGGCACAGAGGCCGCTACTCCAGGTAAACAAACAGCCTTTGTTCGGTGTTCCCGGAAATCCTCGAATCGGGCCCCAGATGGAACCGAACTTCCTCGTCGGCAGTGTTGGGTTCTAACAGCTTAAAAAAACACCACGAAAAATATGAGAGCAAACCGTTTTTTAGGCACGAAGTAGCCTTATAGTATCCCCCAGAATTCAGCCTCGCTGGGATTTTTTTCCGGCTTTTTACTTCTGCGATTTTCCCGGAAAAATGTGGCAAAATATGCCCTTTTATCTTTTTGGACCATTTTTGTGTCTATGTAGGCTTTTTAAAAAGCTGAATTCAGCTTGTGTCACTTGGTTGGGAGGCCGTTTACCGATAAATTCTCATCAATATCAGTTTGAAACAGTTAAAATGTATCCATTCATTTGTACATTGAAAAAAAAAACGTTGAATATTATGTTTTTGTATTGTCAGTATGACGGAATAACATTCATAAATTTTGACTCAAATCTGACATAATGCACACCTAAGTTCACGCAAACCGTTTATAAAAATAATTTTTAGCAAAAAATATTTTTCCTTTAAAAAACAAAACGTTTTCTGTGGGTTGTTTTCTAAAATTTATTTTTGACGCTTTTTTAGAACCCTTGTCGGCAGGCGGTACCATGGCCGGCCACGCATGCGGCTCCTCCGAGTCGAGGTCTGTTTGAGGAATACAGGGCTCGGCCCCTTGACGGCTTCCCGGTGGTTCCCGGTCCCGGACCCTTGCCGCGGCCCAAGATGTGCGCAAGGCCTCCATTTCCATATCGGTGTGAGGTAGGGCCCGGCTCCCCGGGCCGGCGGGGCGGGGCCTCGCCACGGGCCAATTGGTGCTCCCGCCAGCCCCGGCAGCCCGGCAGCTCGGGTCAAGGGCGGGTGCCACGCAGCAGCCCGCATCACGCAGCCAGTGGGCAAGGCGGGCTCCACTGGGCAGGCTCACTGTAGTGTGAAGGGCGGCGCCATCGCCAGAGGACACGCAGGTGTAGTGAAGACGCCCCGGGGCGTCCGTCGTGATCCAGATCCTGTCGGCCTGGCGGCCGGGCCGCAGAGTGAGGGACCGAAATGAAGGGGAGGCAGCGGCACTGCAGCGGGACAATATGCGTCGAACTGGAACGTTTCGGCGGTGCCCTCGGCGGTGCCCTGCTCTCCTTTTTCCGGGCCGCCCCTTTGCGACCGCCGCGTCGCCGGGCCCGTCTTTGCCCCGCTTTAATCTCATTAGCAAAGAAAGGCCCGGGAAACGGACGGGCGAGGTTCATCAGCATCCCCCTGGCGGGCCCTGCCAAGCCCTGCCGGGACCCGGTGGAGGGAGGCCCGTGCAAGCGGAGAAAGTCAACTTGGCCAATGTTTAATGTGGCGAAGATATCGCCGGGCTGGCCTTTGGGCTGGCTGGCCCTTGGGCTGGCCCTCGCGCTGGCCCTCGCACTGGCCCTAGGGCAGGCCGACCGTGGAGGTCGTTCGTGTGAAAGTGCGCTGTGCGCCCCACGAGTCCTGGCGGCAGGTCCCTGCAGGTCCCTGCGCGCCCTGTGCGCTGCCTCGCCTTGGCCTCGCCTTGGCCTCGCCCCTCGCCCTCGCCGGCAACCCCAAATGATGTGTCTCTCCCGGCGGCGACCCGGACCGAGGCAGCAGCTGCCACCTCACCTGGCTTGCCTGGCTTGCCGGTGGCCGTGTGGATCAGGGCGGCCCCGTCGAAGGGATCCCGTCCTAAGGAGACCCCTAAAGACGCAAAGAAACGGGGCCACGGCAAACAGGAGAAACAGGGGACGCCGCCCGTAAACAGCAGGAATTGTCAGCCGGGCCGGCCGCCTGGGAGGGCTGCTACTCTGGAATCAGTGGGGCGTCGGGGACGCGCAGTGGGTCAGAGGCCAGGGCCAGGCGGACGCGACTTTGGACACGGCTCGACCTCTAGAGCCCTCAAATTGGACTCAAACGGAACGCGATGGTGCCAATGCATTCTTCGCTTAGGATAGTCCACTAGTACGAGTTCGACTCTAGTCCCGTTTGAACCGGGAGCTCCACACAGTGTTGTGTCCGCCTGCTGCTGCGACCGCGGACCGCCGGGACGGGGCTCACGCTGCCGTGATCCCTCTGCGGCCGTCTCCCTTTCCGGCTTGTGTTCGCGGCTGCTCAAATTTTGCGAGATGAGGCGGCGGAGCGCGCGCCGTGCGCAGTCGGGAGAAATGAGGGCTTAGCGCAGCTGCATGCAATAAAGTGGCGGATTGCAATCTACAGCCGGATAACCCCCTTTTTCCTCGTCATGCACTGCAAAACAAAATCCATTTAGTTTAGCACAGAAAATGTTTGGATACGGAAAAAGTACGGGATCTCCACAGTCCCCGTCAGGACGTCAGGATCTTCTGTAATCCGTCACGGTAATTCTGAAGGGAAGCTCCGCTTCTGACGGCTCAGGTAAATTATTGACCACACACCATGAACCTTTCTCGACTGTCTCGCTCGACTACGGCACGTGGCCACGATTTCCTCGTTGTGGCCAGCCGCAAGAGGTATGCTTTCAAGGTATGCGCCGGTGAATTTTGTGTGTGTGTGTGTGTGTGAAGGAACAAGTTTTGCGCTGTGCGGTCTCCGCCTTGTTCTCCCTTTATCTGGCTGCTTATTAACATTCCGCGATAGCGCTGTGCTGCTCGCGCTCGGCCGCGGCGGTCGAGGTGAGAATGAAGCTGGCGGTCCAGGTCGGGCCGCGGGGCTGCGGGGCCTCGGCGGTGGGGCCGCACGGGGACGCCCCCTGCAGCCGCTCGCGGCCCGCCGCCTTTTTTCCTTCCACCTCGGCTCGGAAACGTGAGCCAGGCCGCCAGGCCCAACCCGCGCGGAAGTTTCGGTATTTCCGCTGAGTTCTGCGCGTCTTGCGCGGTTTCGTGGAAAACGATCGACTGCCGGGGCCCGGCACCGTATTGAGGCGACTCCCTTCCCGCCCCGCGTTGCCCGCGTTTCCTCGTGGCGTGGCGGCGGCAGTGGACAACCCGGTCGCCGTCACACTGTATGCCGAGGGTTTTGCTGGCCGGCCCGGGTCGCGTTGGAGGCGGCGGGCGACGGGACGGAGCCGTGTCCGCGTGCAGGCCTCCCGGACGCAGCCCGGACCCGGAAGCCGTTTGAGCGCGGCTCGGCGCGGCACGGCGGCCACGGTGAGGTTTTGCGCGGACGGCCCTGTGACGCCTCCGTGCAAGTGAAGCCGGTTTTTGCGGGCCGGGCGTGCACTGCGACCGGCGGGCTGGAGGGAAAGGCCCTTGTTGACAAGCACCCGGCTCAGCCTCCATGCCGCCTCTGGCCCCGGACGACCTGCGCAGCGGAGCGCGGCCGGGCTTTGCGGCGCGAGTCACCGCGACTCGCGCTGCAGCAAAGTGCCGTGCCATCCTCGCCGTTTGAGTCGAGGCCGCGCCGTTCCGGTCGACGGGCGTCAAAGGCCTCGCCGCGGCATCGCTTCAGAGCAGCACGCGGTGCCGTGTTTTACCGCGCTGCCATGGACGCGGGGCTGGGCTGTGCGGGGACACTGCCGGCTTGTAGGTGTCGACGGCAGGAGGTTCTGTTACTAATGCGAGGGTCGGCTGCTGGGCGTGGCCTCCAGGCGTGGCGGCGCGCAGTGGACGCTGGGCCGGGCCGGGACGTGTGGGGACGCTCGGATTAGTTTTTGCCTAAATTAATGCCGGCGATGCATTGTTCTGTTTTTGCGGTGTGCGTGCGGCGTGCGTGGGAGTGGCGCGCCCAGATTTAAAGAACGCCGCCCTTTTTGCCTCATTCGCCGAATCTGGAGCGTAACACTAGAGCGACGCCTGGGCCACTTTTAAGCAAAAACGACGAAAAAGGAGAGGGTTTATCAACTTGATTAGTTTTGTTGCTGTTTCTCTTTTGGTCCCTTTTTGGAGCTGTTTCCAGCGCGGTGAGGTGAGGCTCGGGGAAAAAGGAAGAGACTGCCTTGATGGCCCGTCACGCCGGGAAGGTGGACACCGTGATGGCGATGGCCGGGACGTGGCGATTGCGTTTTTTGGGGTAATGACAACCATGATGAGCCGACGGGCCGGCGGCGCGATGGGGCGGCCGCTGCAGGCCGGCACCTAGGTCGCGGAACGGGCGAGAGAAACGTGCGGATGAGTCGATGACGTGCGCGGCACGGAGCTGCACGCCGGCCCCGGGTTCGACTCCCGGACCCCCCTCTCCGGAGAGGCGCGCTGCAAAACAACAAGGCGCGTGCAGCGGGCCGCGGGTGGAGGCCGGCGGAGGCAGGCTCCGACAAAACGGCGGTATTACCATAAAACGGCATCGCGGCAACTTTGGCCCTCATACGGCGGGGACACATTCTCCAGCCGGGCTCTCCGTGCCCTCCCTGCTCTCCCGGTTCCGGCTGCCGGAAACGACTTCAGGAATTAATTCTTGTTATGATAATAATGCGGCGTTCATGGACACTCTGAACGGGTGATGGGGCGGCCCGAAGGCCCGAAGGCCTGAAGGGCCAGCGAGCTGCCGTCCCTGCGCTCCGCCCGAACGACTCTCCCTCCCTATTTGTCTGGCGCTAACTTCTATCCTTGCGGGACGCGGCGGCTGCTTCTATTTTGCATACGGAGCAGTCGTAACGGAACAGGGCTTGCGGTGCCTTCGGGGCGGCCGGGGCGGCTGGGGCTTTTCGGTGTCGGGGTCGCGCAAGGTGCGGCAGCGCGGCAGCCGAGTGGAGTACTGCTCTTAGGCAAAAATTGTTTCCCTGCGCGCGGGGGCCTTTGGGGCCTTGGGGCCGTGGGGGCTCGAGGGCCATCCCGGGGCCGGGGTGCTGGACAGGGCGGCCCCCGGCTTGTTAGGCTGCTGTGTGTGGCCAGAGTGGACAGTGTGGTCGTTGGTGCAGCGGCCCCTTGTTCCAGTGTCGCGGACTGCCGCGCCACGCCGCGCCACGCGTCCGCGGGGCGCCGTTTGTTTAGATTAAAACTGCTGCCGACTTAGGCCCTTAATGTCGGACCTGTATGCCGCCGTCGACAAACTCTGCCCGTCCGCCTACTCTCCTCACACTTATGGCCGGCCCCGTTTTGTTTGCATTTTCGCTCCTTTTTTCGATGAGGGAAAAAAGTTTTGGTATAAAACACCGTAAATCTAGGGAGAGGGGGTGGGGGGCGAAAAGTGTTTTCCCGCAGGTAAACCAAACAAAAATGCTAATCACGCTGCGCTAGGCGTGGCACTAGTACCCGTTAAAAAGTTCGCCGGACCGCCCGTTTTTTGTTGTTGTTTTACCTCCATTTCGTCTCCCTTCCCTTGCTGCGCGCCGGGCCGCTCGGAAAACGACCTTAGATGAACGACTTTCGGCCTGAGCTGCCCGAGCCCCGGCGCCTATTTGACAATAAACGCGGTCGCGCACGTACACGACAAGCCGGGTAAACACGCATTCACTTGCGCCTGGCCCGCCTGGCCCGCCTTGGCCGCCCGGCTCGCGCACTTCCACGCCACCATTAACACGGCAAAGAAAGGCCGTTGGCGGAACCGGCGCCACCTCGCCTACCTCGCGAGATAACTTTTACGACGCGTGGCTCACGGACTTTCATAATTTGAGAAGTCGGCGCGGCCGCCTGCCCTCCCGGCCCCGCCCGCCCTCATCAACCTCGCTTTTTATACGGCCGCGTAACCGGTATGGCGGTGCACGTGAGCGAGGTGCAGCAGCCGCCGTCATGGACGTCATCCTGGAGTCGTCCTGGACGCATCCAGCGACGCGGCGGAATGCGACCGGCGACTCTCGCTCTCTTATTTCCCCCGCTGATTAGCGCGCCGCCGGGCTGACACACTTCCCAAGTGTCCCCGCGGGTCAGCGCCCCCACCCTCCACCCCCTCCCCCGCCACTAATTCAATGAAGTCAGGGCTGCCAATCAGCGAGAGTGGCGGCCCGGCCCGGCGTAATTACGTATGCAAACAAAAAGAAACAATCAATGGTTATGGTTCGAGGAGACACGGAGGCGTTCAACAAGCTGTCCCGGCCAGGGCTCCGTCCAGGGTCCGGCCCGGCATGATGGAAAATGGGGCCGAAAAAAAAAGGAAAGCCCTTTCCCGCTGATTCAACAATCTCGTTTCCGCCAACATTGGAGATATGCAACGTCTTTCATTTTCTTATCCTTTCGTCAGCGCCGCGTATTTGCCTGGCGATTTTTTTTCTTCCCTCTTTTTAAGGGAGCTGTCCCTTATTCGCGGGAGTATGGCTGGATCAGGAGACGGAGCGCCGCGGTGGGTGGGCGGCAATTGTTTGGCCAGTGCGCGGTGGCGGCGCTGCTGGCGGCGTTTGAATTTTTCTCCCCCTCCCCTTTTCTTGACTTTGGAGGTTGGCAGTCGTTGGGCGCGGCGTCGTGTGGCCGGGCCGCCGGCCGGGCGTCCGTGTGTGCGGGGCAAACAGGGACGGAATGTCGGTGGCCGGACCGCCCGGCCCCTTGGTCTGCCCTCGGCCTGGCCTCGGCCTGGCCGCGCCGGGCGCGTAAACTACCCTATTTCCATTTTAGGAGTATTGGGGAACGTGCCTAATCCAAGTCCAGTTGGGCCGTGTGGGCCGGGCAGGCCGAGCGCCTTGGGGCGGCCCGCTGCCCCTTGACACGCGCGCACACTCACACACACTCTCTCTCACACACACACACACACACACTAGCGCGCGCCGACAGGGCTGCATCGCGGGACGGCCTGCTCGCCACTGTAAGGGGCTATAGCGCCTGCTGGGTGGGCAGTGCGGCCGGCGGGTGTGAGCAGCGGGCCTGCCTACCCCGCCTCCGTCAGGGGCCATGGCGCCTGGTGGGTAGGCAGTGCCGCGGCGCAGCCCTGGCCGGCGGGACTGCATAGCCTCGCGGCGTCCGCCGTGTGCCATCCCGTAGCGACACCGTACGTGTGTTGACGAAAGGGGCGTCACCGCACTGCACTGCAGCAGCGCGTCCACCACGAGCCTATCCGGCCTCTGGACGTTGAAAATGGCAGTTCGCTGCGTTGACGGGGTCGCCGTCAGTGCTAAACTGTGACTGCGGCGGGCGGGCGGGGTGATGCCCATCAGCGCGGGCCGAAAGGAAATGCCGAATGCTTTAAGCGCGTCACTCTGCGCCGCGCCGCTCGGCGCTCCATTCGAACGGCGGAGCGGCCCAGTCGGAGTGCCGCCTCCGATTCGCAATAAAACGTTGCCGCTGCAGCCGGCGGGCTGTTGTCCCGGAATGAGTGGGGGGCCGGGGCGGCCGGGCCGGCGCCGTTGGAGTGGGCCTCGGCCTCGGGACGGGGGCTGCCTCCAGCCTGCAGCCCTGCATCCGAAGCCAGGACGGTGGTTGCCCCCGGAACGCGTTGTCCGTTGCTTCCCTCGCGCGTTCGCGTCGAGCCACATTCATCACATTCGTCGCGGACTCCCGCAGAGCACTGCGCGCGTCGCGCCTTCCTGCCCCGCAAGCCACGCGGGGTTTTTGATCGCGCTTGACAGTCGTTTGATCCCCGTCGCGTTTCCCCTCTCGCACGCATGCATCACGCAGTCCCCCCGAACAGCACGTATTTTGTCAACTGCGCGCGGAGGGGTGGGGGAGCGAGGGGAGTGGAGCTTGCGGTCGCGAGTGGAGGGGGGAGGGGCTTGATTCATGAAGTAGCCAGATTGTGACGAGAACATATTATCGCCTGCTCCCCCGCCTCGGAGAGCCTCATCCGCCCCCTCCCTCTTGCCAAGCGCCCCCCCCCCTTCTCAATCAAGCCTCAACCACCCTCAGCCGCGTTACACTGCGTTATGGAGCGAGCGTGGTGTGAGTGATTGCGTTCGTGATAAACTACCGCCCGTTAATTATTTATGCACGCGTTGTGCCGCCAGTGTACTCGCATGTGCATGTGTGTGCGTGTCAGTGCGTGTGTGTTTGTTTTGCATCTGTTGGTGTTCGTTTTAAAATGCATATGTGTGACTGAAACTGAAACTCGAATCCCGTATACATGGCCGCGCGGCGTTCGGTTCCATTGGGAAGTGGTCATGTAGTGCTGTAGGCGGTGGCTCGGTTGGGATATGGAGCTCCCCGCCACTGGCACGGCCCTGGCGGCCCTGGCGGCCCGACGGTCCCGGGGGACACATGTCATCGCTCACACGGGGCTCTTGAGGTGGCGTGCCGTGCCACGCCCTGCCACGCCACGCCGTGCCGCGCCGAGACGCCGTGGCGCCGCAAAGCACGGCCGGTCGTCCGGCGGCTCCTTCTTCGGGCGGCTCGCGGGGTAATCGCCGACAAACGATGATAGATGGCGCTGAGTTATTCGCAGGATGGTGATGGAACGCGTGTATCTGCGAATAACGTGGCCACGGCGATCATGTAGAGGAGGAGCATGGCCGCTATCGGGGTCAAGGATGGGCGGCCGGCCTCAGCCAGCCCGGGCCGGCCGTTGCGTCCCGACCACTCCCGGGGTGGCTCTAGCCCCAAATCACAATGGATGGCATGGCCCGCCCAGCCCGCCCAGCCGGGCCGGCCGCGCTGCCGTGGACTGCAGTACCATTCTTCCTCATGTAGTGTAGCGCACGGCGGATGCACGACTTATTTTGACACGCCTCGGAACACGGCGCGGGCCGCACTGCAGCGCTCCGGACATCCATTCGGCGTGGCGCCGCGTGGCGCCGCGTGGCGCGAGGTGCACTACACTGTTTGCACCGTGGCGCTCCTTGGAACTTTCCCTGCAGGCCGCTGTCAATTAGATGGGGGCGAGGCGGGTATGTGCGTGGCACAGCTGCGTGCTATCACGCGCACTCACACACACGCACACTCTCACGAACGCGCGCTCTCTCTCTCGCCGAGACATTCACACACACACGAAGGCATTTTCCGTATCGCGAGTTGTCGCTGGCGCGCGAGACAAACTTTAGTTGTGTGTGCGTGCTATTGCCCCTGTGCCGACACTGCCGACGGCGCGCGTCGAGCTGCTGGCTGCTTGCCTACATGTGTGCCGGAGCAGTGTCGGAGCAGGCTGGGACGAAATCCAACACTGGGAATTATTCTTGTTGCTTCTTTCCTTTATTTCTTTCCCTTCGTATTAGTATTGACTGGGAAGAGAAAAGAAAAGGGCGCGCGCGGGGGCGGCGGGGGTGTCGAATGGAAAAGAAATGGATCCCCGCCTCGTGTGCGAGTGTGTGAGTCGCGTGCATGTGCGTGTGAGGAGGGCGGAGTGTCTGAGTGCAGGAGGGGGCTGCTACGCGTGTTCTGTACTGCGGCCCAGGATATGCCGGCCCGGCAGTATAGGCTTGCCTTCCGAAACTAAACTTGTACCGCGTGCGCGTGCACACACATACACACACACACACACACACACACTCGACGGCCTTTATTATTTCATTTGTCGCGCCGTGCCTCCAGGGCCCTGGTTGGTCCCCCGGCGGTCGTACCGTCGCACCTCCGGCCCTGGGCCCGCCCCTGGCCGCGTCCTGGGCGGCTTGGCGCCGCCTCTGCCCGTGCTTCGGGCTTTCGTGTCGTCTGCTGGCGTGTCTTCTGCCTGGCGTCCCTGGCGTGCCTGGCGTGCCTGGCGTGCCTGGCCTGCCGTCTGCCCGCCGCCGCGTGGTGCGTTGTAGGGTTGTGGGGCGCGCGTTCGCCGCGCTCGCGCCGGATCGGCCTCGTGGCGTGCGGCCCCCGCGCGGTGCGGGTATCGGCCGTATCGGCGCTCGTGGCGTGATTCGGGGACTGCTGCAGCCGCGGGGCCTTCGCATGGGCCCGCGGGTCGCTGACCTGTTGACTGGCTTGGCAGCGCTTGGCAGCACTTGGCAGCGAGGCGCGTTGGTCGATACAGGGAAAGGTCAGCGAGCCCCAAGCCCAAAGCACCCCGGCCTGGTCCCTAGCCTCCCTCCTCGGCCGCCGCGGTCACCATTAAATAAGCAAGCGGACTTATTTTTCGAGTGGCCTGGTGGCCGCCACCGCCGGAGGCGTCTTTGGCAGCGCGCCCGCGCCGCGTGTCCCGAGGAGACGGCAGCCACGCCAGCCACGTCAGTCCTCCTCCCCAACGGTGTCCTCTTCGTCCTGCCCTGGCCGGCGGGCCCTTTCTTTCCAAAGGTCTCCTTCGGCGGATCATCTTATTTCCTGCCAGAAGTGATACCGTTGTAAGTGGTTGAGTCGACGTCCCCTCCCCTCCCCGCCCCGCCCCGCCTCCCCGTGGCCCTCCAGAGGGGGTGGATCCTTTCCCATCCGACCGGCATTGTCACAAAAAAAAAGGAACCGTCTGCTTGACTTTTTCGCGGGGCCGTTTTCATTTTTATCGTGCCCTCGGTGAGCACCTCGGCGAGCGTCTGCGAGGTAGACTCGCCCGCTGCGACGGCGTTGTGCCCGGTCCAATCACTGTGAGGCATCGAATGTGAAAAAGTGTTGTATTTGCCTCGGGGAAAAATAAATGTCGCATTCATTTGAACATTGTCTTGAGGAAATTCTTGCCACGGGTACTTTCCATGCTGTACGATGTTTCCTGCTTCCGAGTCACGTTGATGCAAATGGAACTCCAGTCGGGCGTGACACTCCACTTCCATATCCAAACGAGTGTGGCGCCACAGTCATTTAACAGCAGTGGCAGTGTTTTAGAAGCACGCCCTCGGCAGCGGCGTCTTGTTGTCGTTCCAGGCGGCGTTGCCTTGCCGTTGCCTTGGCGGTGCCTTGGCGGTGCCTTGGCGGTGCCTTGGCGGTGGCGGTGAAGTTGCTCAAGTTGGCGGTGTTTGTGTTGCAGCTACGACGTCCGCGGCAAGCACAGCGGCTCGCCCTCGCACTGGAAGAACCTGGACGTGGTGCAGCAGCGCGCCTACTTCCGCACCAGCACGGAGCCCGCCTCGCTGGCGCTGAGCGACGTGGAGGAGCGCGACTCGGGCCACTACCGCTGCCGCGTGGACTTCAAAGCCAGCCCCACGCGCAACACCAAAGTGCGACTCGTCGTTGTCGGTGAGTGGAAACCGTTCCAGATCGTTGCTTGTGAGGGTGGCGCGTGTGGGCCGCGCCCAGGCCGAGCGGCCCAGCGCCGCCCAGCGCGCGGCTCCGGGTGAAAAGTTGGCAAAAGTTTGTCTCGGTGGCCGACGTGCGGCCTGCGCCGCCGTGCCGTATGTTGCTGTGTATTTATTTATGCAGGGTGTCTGCCGGGTCGGGCGTGGCGGCCGCCTTGCAGCCCTTTAGATTTATGGAGCGTCGGCCCAAGGTAGAGATTATGATTCGCAGGGCAAAGCTCAGGGACAGCGCGGCGGTGTCGCGCGAGTTGCGCAGTGAGCTACCTGCATGCGCCAAGCTCCACCGCTCGGAAAAACTTTCCGTCCCCCGCTTGGGGCGACCCGAGGGCTGCCTCTGACAGTGCACGAGTGTGACGTCACGCTCGTTTGGATGAGAATCGAGTCACATCGGAGCGTATTTGACGCGGGCCTGAAGTGGACCATCAACCCGCTTAGAGACATCGTATCAGTCATGGCCATGTTATAGTGACACACTGTGAACTACTTTGCATTTTTTTGCGCAAAGTCTTGCACGGAATTGAGCACTGATATTTAAATGCACGAAAACGTGCGTTGTCGGGCTTGAATTGCATTCCACTTGTGTGCTCAATTTGGTGCCTGAGCTAAGCCACCAAAAAAAGAAAACTATAAAGTAATTTACTGTGGAGGTTTACTGTTAAAACGAGCGTACCCCGATATTCCTGGCATTCAAATTCGCTCACGGAAATAGCAATACGGGCAATACGCGCGGACGCTCTCGGCGGTGATTGGCTTACGCTGTCGGTGCATTAGCGCTGCCGCGATCTCGATCCCATCGAGTGGCGGTCGCGTGTCTGCATGTGCAATCTCGCGCATCGGGGCCGCGGGGGCCGCCGGGTTGTTTTGGGCCAAAAGGCTTTTCTTTGCCTGGTGGACGAGAGGGGGAGGGGGAGGGGGAGGAGCAAGGTGAAACCTGGGGGAGGGAAGCGATTTCTCTTACAACGGAGTACAGCTCTGCTGCCGCCCGGCCCCGCCTCGGACCGGCATCAAGTTATTTATGGGTTATACGTGGAAAACATAATGACTTTCCCGGGAAGTGTGCCTCGCCCTTTCTTTGCTGGCCGGCTTCACACTGCCTCTGCCGGCCCATCCTGGCGCATCAGCGCGCCCTGCTGCAGTGGCGGGCTACGCGGCCCGCAACCTGCAACAACAGCGCCTTGCCCGACATCCAGGCTCGGACTGGCCAGGGCAGACAAGCAGAAAAATCTGCCGGGGCCTTTCGCGTTTAGGACCAGTAACGTCACAAAGTTGGTGAAAGAAGCCTAGTATATATAAGACGAAAGTAGCCGTTTTCGCTGATTTTGGGCGGCCACTGCATCCGATCTAATTGCGGTCAACGGCCGCCCTCGACGCCCTAGTATTCTTAAGACCCTACTCTTTCATGCCCTGTATCGGGAAGACGTTGACCACAACAATTTTGGCTTTGACCGCAACGATTTTCCGACCAAGTTGGTCAAAAAGTGGTCGAATCTCGGAAGTTTGCTGATTTTGCTGACTTTGGGTGGCCACTGTGTCCAATCTAGTCGCCGTAAAAGGCCTCCCTCGACGTCCTAGTATTCTTAAGACCCTACTCTTTCATGCCCTGTATCGGGGAGACGTTGACCGCAACTATTTTGGCTTTGACCGCAACGATTTTCCGACTAAGTTGGTCAAAAAGTGGTCGAATCTCGGAAATTTGCTGATTTTGCTGACTTTGGGCGGCCACTGTGTCCAATCTAGTTGCCGTAAAAGGCTTCCCTCGACGCCCTAGTATTCTTAAGACCCTACTCTTTCATGCCCTGTATCGGGAAGGCTATTGACCGCAACTAATTTGGGAGCGGTAGCCTCACAAAGTTGGTCATGAAGGGGAAAAACATAATGATGATCGGGGGCCTTTTGCGGTCTTATCCGCTGGGGCCTTTTGGGGGCCAGTCCGAGCCTGCTGACATCCACTGGGCGCGACGGCTCCGTCAAGGCGAGGGTGTTGATGAATTTTATGTTATCCTGCCACAACGCGGCGTGACGTTTTCGCGTTCCGGTCTGTGAAAAACTCCGTACTGTGGTGCGGCAATTGTTCTGAAAATTTGATACGGAAAATGTACGGAACATCCTTCAAGAATATGTGAAAACTGGTGCGGAAAACCTGCACGGGACTTCCGAAGTCTGTGAAGTACGGTTGCTTTGTATACATTGACACATTCTGTGCTTTTTCTGTACTTTCGTTTAATGCGCGCTCAAACGGCGCAAACGACTAGGGCGAACGTTTTTTTTTTCTTTCCGTGTTCGGTCGGATCAGGAGCGGTCCAGGCAAAAGCGGCGCGGCTGAATTGTCAGAGCTCTTCCTGCCGTTTCCCGCCAGGTGAATATTTCAACGCCCCGGCCACCGCGACGCTGTCGAAGCGAGGCGTGGCGGGCCCGCAAACACACGAGTCTGCCTGCCGGTTGGAAATTGGCGGCAGGCGCGGCCAGGCCGCAGATGTCCTCCGCGACGGCGCGCGTTGCAGCTGCGCAAGCTGCGCTGACAGAAGCCGCACCAGCCTCGGCAGATGCGCACTATTGCGCGCGGCGTCGCCGCGACGCCGTTTGTCCGTATCTCTCATCGCTGTTCCACGCGCGCCGCGCCGCGCCTTCCCGGTGCGGGGAGGGATCGTGTATCGGTTCGAGACAGACGTGCAATAAAAGGGGAAAGCTTTCGGCCCGAGGTGCCGCGTTGTTTCTCTCTGTGGAGGACGACGAGGGCCGCGTTGTCGACTCGGCTCTGGAAAACTCTTATGACTGCGGCTCCAGTGGCACAGCGTCTCGAGTAATACGTTGGCTCCAGCGGCACGGAGGCTCCAGCGGCACAGTGGCTCCAGCGGCACAGTGGCTCCAGCGGCACAGTGGCTCCAGTGGCACAAATGCTTCATCGGCATAGTGGCTCCAGCGGCACAGAGGCTCCAGCGGCACAGTGACCCCAGCGGCATAGTGGCTCCAGTGGCACAGCGACTCCACCGGCACAGCGGCTGGCTGCTGAACTGATTAATTAACCTGGCCCAGCGGAGGCTGCCACCGCTGCTGCTGCTGCTTGAAACTCGGGCAAGGCGATGCAAAGGATAGGGCTGGCCAGCCGGACTCTGGTCTCAGGGCTCCGGGGAGTCAAGTACAAGGAAGAGAGACTTACGTTCTGAACTCGGCGCATGCTAATCAGGCAGGATGGCCAACTTGAGCGCGGACAGTTGGCAGCAGTGGTGCTGGCCGCGAAGACTCCCTGCGCAGTGCTGCGCTCGGTGACCGCACTAGCCGCAATACCTGGACGGAGTCGCCGCCGCGTCCACCAAGTCCTGTTGGTTCGCTGCCGGACGTGCAATGCCGCTTTTGAAGGCACCATCGTATCGCCGTAATCCACCGCGCGAACCCACTTTGCTAAAGAAGCAGAGGAAGACGAACTGACGTCGCGTGGGGCGAGGCATGGCGGCATCGCGAAGTACCGATGCATTATTTGAGTTGCGCAGCACTCAGCGGATAGCGTCCTGCCACCACACGCCCACACTGCCGCATGTGGATAACGCTGAAGCCCACACACTAGCGTCTGCTATCCCGGTGCCGATACTACTGGCTCGGTCACTTTGCCGTCGCTGATATGTCCCGCCTCGAGTTCAAGCCGAGACCAGCTTGCTTCAACAGATTTCCTCTCTAACACGCCTCCAAGCTACCAACCGTCCCAGGCACACACTAAATGTTTGTGTAAAATTTTGTACGTGCCACCTGCACGATTTTGTGCATGCGGGACTATTTGCATAATATTTTGCATGAAAATGCATAAATTCATGCGAATTTCTGCACAATTTTATGCAAAACGTCTGGCAGGTTTAAAATCGTGCATCACGACGTACAAAATTCTTCGTAAACATTAAGTGTGCAGCGACACACTTGCGCCACACCCACGCTCGCCTTCAGTGTCGTAATCACCCGAGCGGAATGTTTTAGTGGTGCCGCGACCCTTGTTTCCTGGCGAACGCGCATTTCATTTTTTTCTGCATGCGGAAAACTCGACTCTCAAACAAAGGCCATTTCCTCGAACCGTTCCATTGAGGCGTGGGAGGCGTAGTGCGCAGTGGCCCGAGGAAGAAATGGCGCGCTGCCGCGAGTACCGTTGCCCCGTGGCAGCCCCCGCACGCGAGCATCTCTGTCGCTGCCATCTGGGGGGGCTGGCTGCATAACACCGTGCCCGCGGTTTGGGCAGGGCAGTGTAGTAGCGGCCGAGTTGCTTCCTGCCTAATCGCGTTGCGTTTATCCGCTCAACCTGCGAGCGCGTCGATCGGGCAGCCGCCACGCCTCGGCGGACGCACTCTGAAGGAGCCGCCGCGCCAGCATGGAGGGCTGCTCTCGAGAACGAAACCAAGTTGAAGGCGGAGGGAGGGAGAGAGGGAGAAAAGGAAAATTGTTGACTTAGATGGAGTCACGGCGACCTTGACAACAGTGTACTCGGCGTTGTTTGCGCTCCCCATTCAACCCACTCTGCGCGGACTGATTTCAAATTCAGGCTTGGGATTGATTCTGGTCCAAGTTAAGCCGCGAGGCCGCGCGCTAATTCTTGTCCCGCCAATGCTTGATTTTAGCGACCTTATTCCAGAATGTCACAGTCACGGAGTTATCATTTCGTGCTTCACTGCCAATTTATGCCTTTGTCAAAAAGTTTGGGCCGGTCTTAATTTTAAAATTTAGCTAATTTTGAAACCAAGTATGAAATTTGATTTTTGTAACGCTATGGAAAATGTTGTCGAAATCCTCTGACTACTTTCGAAAGCAGCTGCAGCTTACCTTTAACGCCCACAGCCCACATAATCCCCTACCACCCGCAGCTCTTATCCTCCATTTGCTGTAAATGATTTTACTCTTGCGCTTTTATCCAAGCTCAAACGTGGCACACACAGCAGCACGTGGCTGTGACGCCTGCCGATGACGCTCTCAGGAGCGCAGGTGTTGCGGGGCGGCCGTAAACAAAGCATAATTATGTAGCGGCTTACAGGTAACGTCCAAAGCACGCCCAAAGCACCCTCTACGCCATGCGTGGACAAAGGCGACCCCGGCAAGGCCCGGCCAGTCCTCATCGCCGTATTCTGGCGCTTTTTACCCCAACGCACCATCCCTCGCCGCCGCCCCTCAGCCCCGATACGGCCGGGATAATTACTCCCTTCCTAATTGGGCCCCAATCCTTCTTCTTGCTGCTGGAATGCGTCTTGAGTAATGCTTTCTTATTATTAAAACAGACTGGCGTGGCTTGCAGGTCGCGGCCCTCCGCCTCGTGGAGTAGTGCCGACGAGGCATCCAGTTTGGCAGTGACATCCACAGAAGATCTCTAGACTGAGGCCGTGCACTGCCTGTTGTTCCCGAACGACGATAACCTGATGAATTGCAGTACCTCAGGACGTCTACGACGAGGAGTAACGCGTCTTGCTAATAAATTTGTTTCCAAGCAACTGATTTTCAGACGAAAAGGCCGAAGGCATCCGGTTATTTTCGTCAACGGCTGGACCAGTGCGTGAGGATCACGGTTTACGTGTGTTCACTCAATTCCAACACAGCGCCCTAAGAGTCGAGCCCATCTCGTCTGTATTTTCTGCGCACGGGTCATATAATCCAGCGCGTAATCCTGGTAAATGGCGAATCGGTGGCCAATGCGGTGGGAAGGCGAAACTTAACTCCAGCCCCTTTTCCAGCAGTGTGACTCACTCGCTTCCTTTAATTAATTCGCATCCCAGTAGATTAGGGCGGCGGTGCGGGTCGTACTACTTATCGCCTATAGAGCGTGCACGGCCACCTGGCGAGCCCCGGGGCCTGGCGGGGCGCTGGCAGGGCGTGGCAAGGCGTAGCAAGGCGTAGCAGGGTGGAGGCGTGGAGCCCTTCTTCGCCCTTTCAGCTTCTCGGAAGACGAGGCCGGGGCCCCACCTCATTACAAACCGCACTTATCGATTCCCTTATTGGAAACGGATTGAGCCCTGGACTGAAGGATTAGCACGCGGGCTTAGGCGCGCGCCCCGCGCCAGACCTCCCTTCCTTTTCGGCTTTTATCTGGCCGCCTCTAATTTGCGTTGAATTATGAACAAAGTAGTGTAGCGCTCCGCACCTTGCCGCGGAAATTGCCCGCCGCATTCTGTTTCTAGGCTTGGGTGGCGTATTTTTTTTTCTTTTTACCCCTTTTACGTTTCCTCCAAGTTATTTGTTCGTTAGTTTTTCTTTGGTTTCATTTTGCAGGGGAGTATTGGGCAATCGAATGCTGACTATGATGTCAGTCTACTTCCTCGGGAGATCGTTTCCTGATTACGTTTAAAGCCAAAGGAAAGGGCGTAGGAAAAAAATGTGTCAGGTGAACAACTTGAGTCGCGTAAGACTTCCGGCGGGCGGCTACCTTACTGCTTTAGGGCCCTCTTTTTTTGCGTGCGATGGAGGGTACGGGGTGGCGGCGGTAGGGTTCGCTCGGCAGTCCGGTCACGTCCCCTTGGCTCCCACCCCCTCGCCCTCACTCTCTCACGCTCTTGCCACTCTTTCCAAACAAACTAGCTCTCATTCACAAATTCGATTGCGGCATATAAGTTCTTGGAAAGCAGTGGTGCGGCGTGGGTGCCCCGTAATATTTATGGGGAATACGAGGAGTACAGGGGTGGCCGATGACTTCGGAGCTCTTGACCGCGGCTCGCTGCAAACTCATTGAAATGCTAATGCGTTACGCCCCCTTCCCCCTCTTTCCAGCCCCTCCCTCTCGAATCTTTCACTTTTGCGCTTGTTTCCGAAGTTCACTTTGTGCTTTTTATGTTAGGCACGGCTAACACTCTGCGACGCGTTTGAAGCTCTATATTCCCCATTCAAAAATAAAAGAGAGCTCTGCTTTCAAACTAAAAAAAATCCACAAAAGAAACCTAAATCAAAAATTATTCACACACTAATAACTATGTAGGTTTTTCTGCGCGCCAATGCACGAAATTAAACATGCACTTTGTAACGCACAAATTTGTGCGCAACAACGCAGGATTTTCTGCATACTTGCGCACGAAATCCTGCATGGTCGCGCACAAATTCGTGCGTTACGAAGTGCATGTGTTCTGTTTTCTTTCACTTTCCAATCAAATTTCAAATACACATACACACTCCTATCAAATGCATTATGTTGTCGATGCATTGCCCTCTGTGTCAGGAATCTGAGAGATGACAGTTGGCTCACGTGCCCAGCAGAGCGTCCACGTGAAATATATGGTGTCCGGCCCCTGTGCATCGTGGTGTCGCGTTGCTTTGCACGAAGAGACGGTTTGTCGCTCTGTTTCTCTCGCAACGCTTCGGGTGGACAGCGGAACTAGCCCCCGGAATCAGCCTGCATTGGATCTGAAGTGGAGCTGCGGGGGTCGCTCGGCCGGCAGCACGCTCGGCTTCGGCAGAGGCTCCCGGTTCTAGTTTATACAGTCGCGGTCGCTGAGTTTACGCGGGGGATTTTCAGGGGAATATTTTCCTCGCGTTTTCCTCGCTGTAATTAATCCTCTTGTCTTTTCCGCGGAAGCCGCCGCCCGTGTGCAATAATCCCCGCTGCAGCTGGTCTCGGTTGAGCACCCCCCCCCCCCCTCTGTCCCGTCCCCCACCTCGTAGCCGAGCGTCTGTCCAAATCCCTGGCGCAGGGTTCCCCCCTCATTTTTCAGTTACTTTAAATTCGTATTTTTTGCTAGGGGGATCGCTTCGAGGTGGTCGTGGGGCAGAGTCCGACCGGACCGGACGCTCTCCAAGCCGCGCGCGTTACCACAATTGGGGTGCGATCGATCTTCGTTATGATTGAGTGCAGTTTCAGTCTGACCCACTGGTCTGTATGGAGATCTGGAACTTAAAAAAACATCACAAAAAATCTTTGGACGTGTACTAGCTTTATCTAGTCTGATACTTCCGATTGCGGGTCGTGTCACTTCTCGGACGGGGGAACTGTCCAGTTTGAAACACACGTGGAGATCCACCATAAAAATTCTAGTGCTGCCGTGACCTGGCGCTTGCCCGGTCCATGCATAAATCACGGTGTTCATTCAGTGAATGGCAGCGAGGACGGGCGGTGCCAGAGTTTCTCGGACATCGAAGTGACAGGTTAGGAGATAAAATTTAACTGAATTTTTGTCTTTCTCTCTTCCCTTTAGGGTCAGTACGGGGAAGAAACAAACTCCCATGGGTAGGGGGAATATCAGGAGCCCCATTTTTAAACTGGATCACCTCATTATGAGACTTTGCAACACAGCTGGGCATGCAAAAACCGTAACTGAGCATTTCCGAGCATCAAAATGCAACACCAGTCTATCATATGGGCATACGATTTTTTCCCGTAGTGTCTGATTTTTCCCCGCGCTGACCCCACACTATTTTGGACTCCTTTAAAAGTTGCCCGAATAGAGGCAAATTTGGTATACAAACTCGTGTACAGAAACAGTTTCCTTCAAAATTTGGCGAGCAGAGGATGTCGAGGTCGAGCGAAACCTCCTTGTTGCAGCTTTTAGGGTGGTCGATTCTTTTCCGGCTCCCTCGAGCCTTGCCCTTGCCCCGTTTCTCCCCCGGCGAGGGGCTACTTTTTCCTGCAGCTTACTGCTCCTCGGCCGAGGAGAAAAAAATCAAAACAACCGGGAACAATTATGGCGTGGTCGAGCTGTTTTGCGTGCCGCCATCCGTGGAGCCTCTGACACGCATCCAGAACAAGGCACTTCCAAATTGGCCGAGGCATGCCGCAGCGCTTGAAGGGGGCCACCCTTGCGGCCCGAGAGCCCCCGGGGCCGTGCTGGGGGCCTTCCACTCGACGGGCCGCGAAACGCAATGTTAAAAAGGCTGTGATTGATGGAAACTGTAGCGTGGCGGTCTATCGGAAGGTGCACTGGCCCGCGGGCCCCAGCCGGACTCACCTAGATAAGCTGCCGAAAGGAATGGGAGGCTTAAATATGTAATCTACTCTGTCAAATGATCCAAAATTTAGATCGTTTTTCCGATTGTATGTCCTTAACTGTTGTCTCCCTGCCAATTGAATGACGAAAGCTAAAATTAATCACAAAATAACCGGAAAGTCAATGAGCATTACTGTTTTGTCTGTCCATGTCTCTTTCAGTTTTTAGGTGAAGCATGATTCAATGCTGGTTTCCTTCACTTCCAGCCGAAAGCAAGAGGACAAGAAATGTGTCCGGGAAGTTCTGGTGGGGTGTGTCTAAGAACGGCGGAGGTGCCTGATCCTAGCGCAAGCTGGTACACCCGAGCCAGCCTCCTCCTCACCTGCCGCTATATCATCATATGCGCCAGGCGCACAGCCTTCCTAATCGAGAACAAATGCTCGCTGACGCCTCTCTTGAATAGTTTACGTTAATTAAGGTTTCGTCATGAGATAAGGTGTCATTTGCTAAAAACGAGCGCCTTCCCGGCCGGCTCGTCCTCCCCGTTGTCGTCGGGCTGCAGCAGGTCGAGCGGAATATGACAGTGCTGATGCTTGCGCTCTAATCTGCAGCGCGTAATGGCCTTCTTTAGCGCGGCCAGCGTCGCTCATCAGGCCGCGTCAGGGCGCCGTCAGCCGCGGGGGCGGGGTGGCGCCGGGGTGGCACTGGGGTGGCGGGGCCAGGATTCCAGGAGACCTGCCAAGGCGGACACGACTCGAACCCTCGGAAGCTTGAGGAGACTCGTATGAAACGCATGATGGTTCCAGCTGATTCCTTGTCCGACTTGCAATCTATTGGTATCATCATGTGTCTGTTTCGAAGCCTATTGGAGGACCCTGGAAACGTCTCCTGGCCCTCTGCGACTCTTCGAGTCCTAGATCTGCTCTGCAAACTCAAGTGTGTGCCAGGTATGCACTTCTTGGTGCATGCCTGCAGGCACACACTTGCCGTCGCTTATGCATGCATACAAGCAAGGGCGGATTCTGAGATTTCGGTTGTTTCAGTTTTGCTGTGTGCCGCTTTCACTCCGGCGGTACGTATGAAAAACGACGCCGCCAAATTGATGCCCGTGTCCCGCGCAGCGCCAAGCAGCGCAAAGCAGCGCAAAGCCGGTCGCTCCATCTTGGGGGATGAGCAGGCCGACGCACTGGCGGACGTGCTTGGGGCGGACAAAACAGTGGTCGGGCTGTTCGGCTCGGGGGAGCGTCGCGGCGTCGCATCGCCGTGGGTCGGGCCGGCCGGGCCGGGAAAGAGAAGCGCCGTCCGTCCGTCCATCGCGGCCCCCAAGACGGCCATGCCATAAGCCCGGCATTAAAAGTCACTCGGCCGCGGCGCACGGCGTAGCTCCATCGCCGCCGATATGGCGGGGCGGGCGTGGATGGGTCGATCGTTACCGTGCGCGTGTGATGACGGAGACATGTCTCCTGCCCTGAGGCTGCGGGGGGACTCGGGGTGGCAGGGCTGGGCGCAGGCGGGAGCATGTCACACCGCAAAGCTGAGGCATGCCTCGCCCTGGCAGAGCCACGGCAGAGCCGATGGGCGCGGGCGGGCTGTGGGGCCATACCAGGAGCAGCGGGTGGGATGGGCCCCACCATGCCCCACCATGCCGCGGCAACAGGTCTGACAACGCGCCTCACAATGGGTCAGCCACAACAATGCTCCCCGCGCGACAATGGGACCGCTGCACCGTGCAATACTCAGCCTCCTCTATTTTCGCTGCATCGGGGACACGATGAGGCGCCCGCCGAGTGACGCACACATATGGCAGTGTCTCTCTTCCGCCCACTCGCAGACACTTCTCCCCTCTCGCTCTCTCTCACGGACAGCGCGTCCAGCCCCGTAATGAGAGCCGGCCAGCCAGGCGTGCAGCGAGCGCACCTAGCGCGGCTCGTTATTCGCAGCCAAACGAATTGGTGCAGCCGAGAACGCCCTTCGTCCTCCGGCCGTGTCGGCCGTGTCGTTATGACTCGCGATGACGCGCGAGTAGGCGAGTGGACGGAGTATTTTTCGGCGGGACAGCTTAGACCCCATTCGCGCGGCAAGGGCGCTCCACACGCTCTTTTCCCTTTTCCCGTTCGGTGGGGTGCGAGACGGAAATAAAAATACGGAACTCTTGACGGAAATGACGATGCTCAGGGAGCGACCTTCAGCCTTTGGGCTTCGGCCTTGGCCCGCTACATGGCGCAGCCTGCTGATCGTGTGGGCCGTGAACATGGAGGGTGCAGTGTCGTGGCGGCGCTGCGGTCGCTGCTGCGGTCGCGCGGACTAGTTCTAGTTGTGTTGTGCTTGCGAGGAGTGAGCCCAGTCACTGTTGTTTTCAGGCCCGCCACCGCTTTCGGCGCTTTGGCCGACATGACCTGACCTCTGCTGTTCTGTTGCAGTGCCCCCCGGCAAGCCCACCATCGTGGACTCGGCCGGCCACCGCGTGGAAGGCTCGACGCGGCCCTACGAGGAGGGCCAGTCGCTGGAGCTCACCTGCCTCGTCCACGGCGGTAAGAATTTTCACCACACCGATTCATGCATAAAAGATGCGGTCGGAAGCGGATCTGCGCGCTGCGGCGGTGCCTGTGCATCGCTTGGTGTGCTGCGGCCCTACAAGCACCGGCCAGGGACCGCACTCTCTGCAGCCACTCTGTGTTCTTGTGTTTCCGCGCGTGTGTGTTTGTCTGTGTAGGTGCGTGTAAGAAGAGGGGGCAGCACAGATTTCTGCTACGACTGACCCTCTGCCCGCCCACCCTCCCCGCGCACGCCGCGCACCCCAACAAGTTCATGTAGTGTGTATGCGATCTGGCCGTGTCATGAATGCAGGATGGGGTTGTGAATACAACACAGCCCACCCGGCCCGCCGATACAACGAACTAGAGGAGGGCTTCCATGTTTCGGCCGCCAGCGCGTCGGCCTCCATCGCTGGCGCCGGTGACGCTGTCCTGACCTAAGTGATTGGTTTCGCCGCGGGACACAGTTTGGCTATTATGACCGAATTAAATGAAAGCCTTGGGCCTCGTCTCGGCTCGTCTGGCGCGGAGAGCGCTCTCGTTGCCGCCCTCTGTCGGGCCCGAAATTGGCGCGCAGCAACGCGCAGCAGCGCGCCGTCGTCGTCGCCTCACTTTTTTCCGCCCCCTCTCCCGCCCCCCGCGCCTTGCCTCCCCCCCGCGTCAGCGAGCGGGCCCTTTAGCGAGCCCTTTGGCGGGCACCGTTTCAGAAGATGAGACCTGAAATGATGTGACTTTGCGTCACCTTCCTGAGGTACTGGATGGCCTCAGAAAATGAAAGGGCCGTGCCTCGCTGCCGCCATGCCGTCGCGCATGGCGCAGAGCTGCGCGTCGCTCCGCGCCCTTCCGGGAGGCTGCGCCTGTAGAATCCGGACTAGATAGCGATCGCCACTGCAGTGCCAAAAAAACCGCCAGCCTTGTTCGCCTTTATTAAGGGGCGGCGGGCCGCGGCGCCTTGGAGGTGATTTCCGCGCAAATGAAGGCCTGCGGACCCTGCGGCCGCCACGCCAGCGATGCCAGCGGCGCCAGCGGCCGGGACGGCGAACTGGTTTATTAAAATTTCTTGCGGCCTGCTGCACATCAAGTCACCCTCGCCCAGGCCGGCCGGCCTAACGACGACGGGGCGGCGCGTGCCTTCATGGCGAAAACACGGCCAACTTGGTGTGGTCCGAGTTCCTTCCTGATTTAATGAAGGCTTGAGGTGAGCAGGGTGCCGCCGTGCCGACCGCCTTTGAGCATATGTAGATAGGAATCCAATATCATTTTGTCAGCAGTAAAGAAGGGATCTACTAGGCACCGGGGCTATCTGCGGCCCCCATCTCCTGGCCAGCCGCCCCGCCCCGCCCCGCCTTACGACCTTGTTCGACAGGACATCGCCGGCCGTGCCAAAAGTTTTTCGGCCAAAGAGAGCGGCCCGCCTGGAGGTGAATGAAGCCCACAGCAAAGCCCGGCCTAACTTTGTTTAGCGCGGCCAGGGCGGCCAGGGCGGTCAGAGCGAGACCCGCACCGCAGTCTGAATTAAGTTTGTCGCCACGATTGGCCGATGGCACTGCGGCCCTATCGGTGTTGCTGTGGTGTCGCTTTGGGCTCCCGTCGGCCGCGGCGGGGCGAGGTGGGGCGGGGCGGGGCGGGGCGTGCTGCCTGCTTTAATTGCGAGCTCCCTGATTAGAGTGCAATATTGATTCGTCGTTGCGCGCTGCCAGCGTCGTGCAGGAATGCAGGAATGCAAGACCCGTCGAGGTGGACGCGACTCTCACGGACTCGCTTCGACCTCCCCGTTCCCTCGCGTTGAAATTGAATTAGACGGATGACGGGGCCGCCACTGGGTTGCGCTTCTAGGCGACCTGAACGCGGCCGGCACTGCGTTTCGCCCTCGGCTTCGCCCGAACAGGTCATCTGGCCGCTCCACTGTGCAACGAGGATAATTGTCGGGGCCAGGCGGGCGGCCCGCATGCTTCTGGCAGTGGCCGCTGCCGGGAAAAGAAATAAGCATAATAAAAAGCGACGGGCAGCGGGACGGGTGGACCGGGAGCGTTTACCAGTCGTGGAGCACGCATTACTTGCGGCTCTCGATGGCACTCGACGACCTCGCTCCGCCCCGGGCCGGGCCGGCCGGTCTGCACGCCGTCAAGCCCCGCACCTGTGGCGTCCGGGTCTCCTCGGCGTCCTCGGTACCCGGCGGCACGCGGCCCACACGGCAGCGCGGCGACGCGGCGACGTGGGCCGAGAGAGCTAATAACAGCCACCGCACAAGGAACGCAGCGAGCAATTTAAAAACAGGAAAGAGGAGTGTGAAAAAAAAAGTGAAAAGAGGAAATGTTGGCATGGAGAGAGAGGATAGGCCGTCGGTGTTTTGTTGCTCCAACCACCATACGCAAGCGGCGGCGGCAGGCACTGCAGGCACGTAGCATGGAGGCCCAAAATTTGTCCGTGTTGTTGCGATCACCTCCGCTGCTGGGGGTCCCTCCCAGTCCTTTCTCGGGCAATACATCACCGCGCGCGTCGCGGCGCGTCGCGGCACGTGACCCCTGGCTCCGGGCCCGGCGGCCAGCACGACGCAGCACGGCAAAACATTTTTCGGGTCGTTTGTGCGTGGAGAAGCGTTTTACGGCCTCGCCGAGTCGTTTTTGTTGTTGTTGTTTGCTCAGTGATGGTAGCAATTCGTACAGTTTAAAGCGTGTGAGCGGGTAGACGGTTTGAACGTGGCGTGGGCCTTTGAGTGAGTGCGAAGCATCATCATTTGAGGCCTCTTTGTGCCGCCCGCTTCTCAGGCGCAGCCTGTTTACGCCAAGCACACACTGAAACAGGTACACTGGCGTGTGCCGGGAACGCAGAACACAGCACGTTGCGGGACGCTTCACTCTGCTTGCAGGCAGGCGCTGCTGGCGCGTCAGGGGAAAAACGACTCAATTCAACACGGGCAGCAGCAGGAACTAGTCTCGTCGCAATATTTAGATAGGCGTCGCCGCTGACCATCCATCCGTTCATTCATCCACTCATTCATTCCAAGACGAATCGTTACGGCGGGGCCTCGGCTGGGCTGGCCCTGCCCCGGACCCGCATGTCTCGGCGCGCCGCGGCGCCCAGCTGGGCGGCCCCGCGGACTGCATGCAGGCCCCACCACTGGGCTGCAGGGCCCCACCAGGCCCCACCAGGCCCACCAGAAACAATCGGAAACAGGAACGGCAATTTATTAACCGCGCGTCGCTGCGGCCTGCGGCTTTTCAGTGCCCTTTCGTCTTTGATTATTCCTCACACTGTGTGTGTTTATGCCGTGGACCCAGTCTATAAATAAGGAAGGGAGGGGGAATAATAAAGGAAGGACATGAAAGCGACTCGCCAACATACGGCCAGCTGCAGCGGCGCCTGGGCGACACGTCCGCCGTGCTGCGCTCGCCGTGGTGCAGCGCGGCCGCCACGTGCCAGACATTCGGTATTCGCTGCCGATACACTGTCGGCCCGTATCGGCCGCCCCATCGCCCTGCACGTTACACTACGCCGGGACGCCTCGCTGCTGTGCCCGGCTGTGCCCTGCCGACCGACGCAGTGACAGACAGGACGCCGGGACAATCTGGACGGACAGCGAGGCAATAAAGATTTATTGGGCGCCTCGCAGCGCTGCCGCTACGCGCTGCTGCATGTCTCCGTTGCCCGGCAGCGCGCGCCGGGATGGCACAGCGCTGCACTGAGCGCCGGAACGCGTGTCTTGTCGTCGTTGCGCGCCGTCTAGATAAAAGAATGTCGCGCGCTTTATTGACTTATTTTCGCGCGTCGCTCCGCCTTGTGTTTACATTCCGCGTGTGGAGCCACCTCGCGCTGACGCGCCGACGCGCTGACTCCGTGGCGTTTTTATTGGCGCGGCCCGCGACACCGCCTCGCTGTGCCTCGCTGTGCCTCGCTGCCAGCGGCCTACAGTATTCAGTGCCGAAACGAGTGGACGGACAGAATGCCTCCTGTCTTCGCGCTCGCTTTTCATGTCCCGTCCCGTTACTGTTTTCTTTGTCTTCCCTCTGTATAATTTATTTGGCTGTCGCTCTCTTCTATTTCCCCCCCCCAAAATTTGCGCCGATTTGCAGCACTCTGTGTTCTAATGGACGTCTCGCGGTGGAATCCCCGCTCTGATGATTATTCCCTGTCACTGGCCGTGCGGCGCGCCATCGAAGGGAGTAGCTAATTTCATTTACTCGGCGCGCGTTGAGCGCTCATTCTTCCCGCGCTGCGTCTGTGGCTGGCTGTGTGCACAGTGTAACCAGTTGGGCGACACGACTCGGGGCACATTCGGCGCTCGGCGGTACTCTAATGGGTCTCGAATCAAACACGGCTTGTCACGTACCCATGAGCTCCTCTCTCGACGGGCAATCCGAGGGTATCATGGCGGGTTCGATTGGAGCCCCGTTTGAGGGCCGCAGCCCAGAGTCGCACAGTGGGCCAGAAGACCGGTGGAGGCGGCCAAAACCAAAGATCGTCAACGGGTGGATCGCGATGGATCGTGCTCCCGAATGTCGGTTCGGGTCGGTTCCGAACCAAACCGAAGCGCCGGTTTTGGCCCAAACCGTTGACCAGCTTCGAGTCCCGGCGGCGCTATAATTTTTTTTCGCGATTTCAGAGCTGCAACCGCAACTAACATTTCACGGCACACATAAATACCGTGGAGATTCCTTTTCAAGAACCTGAAGGGTACCAGAGACCGACAAAAATGCAGGCTTCTGCCGGGACTCGAAGCTGGGCCAGTCGCCGGCCGGGCCCACGCCCGCCAGGCTTGGGTCGGGACCGACCCGGGCCGACGTTGGCGAGCACGATCCAACGCGATCCACCCGTTGACGATCTTTGGCCAAAACTCTAGAGACGTTTCGAGCTCCTGAGTCGCTAAATGAGACTCGAACCAAAAGTGTGACCCCACCAATGGATTCCTCGTTCGCAGAGCAATCCATCGGTGGGCGGTCACACGTTCGGTTCTAGTCCTATTTAGCGACTCTGGAGCTCAAAACGCGTCTAGAGTTTCAGCCGCCTCCACCGGTCTTCTGGCCCACTGTGAATCGCGTCCGCCTGTCCGCCGAGCCCCTGGCCCACTCCGCGCATTGCCCGCTTCGCCTGCTTTGCCGCCACACCGTGTAATTTGTCCCTGATGTATAAGACGGCCGCCGCGATTTGCATTCTCGTGTGTTGTCCCTCCAAAAACGACGAGGAGGAAAAAACCGTGGCGGCGCTGCCGGTGCGCTGCCGGTGCGGTGCCGCTTCTTCGGGCCTTGTCGCGCGGGAAAAGGATTCTGCCTCCTCGGGCCTCCGCAAAAAAGATTTCCTAGTGGTCGGAGAAATTTTGTTTTCTGTTGGTTTCTGAAACTTTTTAGGGGGAAAAAATCATTTGATTGTCAAGTTGTTAAATCCTAGAAAAGAGGCATGAGGGCTGTCGTTTTTTTCCCCTCTTTTTTTTTCAGACAACCCACGAAGTTAGAATATTATTTTTCACACGCTCCCCGCAGAGGAGAGAAAGAGAACAAAGTTTTCTTCGGGACAACTTGAGGTGCGTCGCGCGGCGTGGCTCCAAACTCGGCGTGATTATCATGTGGCACCCACGCGGCCGCAGCCCGGCCAGCCCGGCCAGCCGAGCGAAGCGCCCACGGCTGCATTATTAGTCAATCATGTTATCTATACATCTGGGCGGAGCAGCAGAGCGGGCCGGACTGGACAGCAGGCGCCTCGCTCAGGCTGCTGACCGCGCATACGTTATGTCTCAATCACCTGCTGAGGCGTTCTCGCACCTCTCTCTCTCTCTCTCCCTCTCTCTCCCTCTCTCTCTCTCTCTCTCCCTCTCTCTCTCTCTCTCTCTCTCTCTCTCTCTCCCCGGGTGGAAGGACTGCAGTTCATACTAATTCCCAACTACAGTCTTAAACTGTAGTGCCTAAACTGTAGTGAATAATGCAAACGAATGCATTATGAAAATACAGATCGCCATGTAGACTGGAAAGTAGACAAAAACATACGTGAACTATTATCAAAGCATGTTTCGACTGCAGTTTAGAAGTAGCATTCTAAGCGGTATCGAGTCTGCAATCGTAATGCATTTTCGAATGTACATTTAAAGTGCTCATCGACTGAAGTAATAATTGTATTTTTATTCTAGTAGTTTGCGCTTCAGGTTTTCTTTTCGCCATGCGTGTCGCACGATGAGTCGAACGGGGGGGTTTATACTCTTACAAGGCATACCTGTTAAGTTAGACGCGAAGTGTCATCAGAATTTCAGACTATAAGCTGTTCGTCCAGGGGTTTTTGTCCTTGATCGGGGAAAGAAAAATTTTAGGTTCGGCAAGGCAGCATTGGGTTTTAGCGGAGAAAACGAAAATTTTTTCCCGGCAAGTGCATTTTATGTGTAGCTCAACTGAAAAAAAGCTGTAGTTCTCTAAACCCGTCGTTGCGGCGGGGGGCCCTTTGTCATGTGGTCGGGGCATCGCACACTCGCCCCCAGGGGCGCTCACCAGCGCAGTGGATAACACAACAACTCCACAACAAAAAAGATCCAGGATCGAATCTCAACACTGACTTACCCTTTCACAATTCCAAGCTACAAAACCCATCCCATGAGGGGAAAGGGGGGCAAGGAGAGGGGCCGGAGGAGAGAAAAAGAGACGGAATGTCAAAAAAAAATTGATTTTTGAGCTTTGCATTGTTCAGTACATTTATGATTGTAATGGGGGTTGTAGTTTAAATACGTTTTGGAGCTGTTTTTTAAAAGAACGATGTCAACTAGATTCAAAACTGCAGAAAAACTGCAAATGTCCGAAAAAACTACCATTTTCCCAGTACATGAACTGCAGTTGAACTGTAGTTAACTATAGTTTAACTGTAGTTTGAGCATTTTAAAGGCATTTGGGAAATGCAGCTGGACTGCATTGAACTAACTGCAGTCCAAGTACTATTAGTTAACATTTTTAAAAATTTCTTGTGATCTAGATTAACTTTTCCATGCACAAATAACAACAAAAGTCTTACAGTTTAAGTTGTAACACCTCATTTTCGAAATGTAAACGAAAGTACAGTCCTTTCCACCCCGGGGCTCTCGCCCCCCTCCCCTCTCTCTCTCTCTCTCTCTCGCTCTCTCTCTCTCTCTCCCCCCTCCTCTCTCTCTCTCTCCCCCGCTCTCTCTCTCTCTCTCTCTCCCCTCTCCCCCTTCTCCTCTCCTTTTCGTTTTAGCTCCTTTACTGTTGATCAAATATTTATCTCGCACCGCGTTATTTTTACTGCACCGAAGTCTGCTTCTAATCTGAGCTTTTGCAGTCGGGTCGCACCTGTCGCGCGGGGACTGCCCACGCCCACGCTTCTTCGGTGACAGTGTGAACGGACAGGTCCCCACACTGTAAAATCAAACGTGGAGAACTCCCTACTTGAAATGCAGAGGTGTGGACTTTGCAGTTTTGCAGTCTCCACACATGGAAGTGCAGAGTTTGCAGCCTCCACATTTTGCACCATGCTGAGGGATAGGGATTCTGAGAGCTACACCACTCTTGAAGTGTGGAGACGGTAATCTTTGCACTTCCAAGTGTGGAGACCTACTCCTCACCTGGAAGTCTGGAGTTGTCCACGTTTGGTTTTACAGCGCAGTTATGCCCCCCTCCCTCTACCCCCGCCGGGCAAGCTTTCCCCGCGGAGCTCTGACATTTCACTGTAAAACATTCCGTACTTTTGTACGGAATTGGTACAGAAAAATATAGTACGGAGGTACGGAGAAAAGTACGGAACGTTCCGTACTTGCCGCATATGAACCCATGTAAATGGGTACGGAAAAAAGTACGGAACGTTCCGTAGTTGGCAAGCATGGACGGTCCAGGCAAATTATTGACCAGACATGTTCCGTACTTTTTCCGTACTTTTTTCTCACAGTGTTTTCTGAAGGCTGAAATTGTTTTTTGGCCGGTGCTATGATGAAGGCTGTATCGCGCCCCACGCCTAATGTAATTACCCGGGGCCCTGCTCTCAACACCTCGCTGGCTGTGCTGGCTGTCGCCCCGATAGCTCCAGATTAGAGGATGCTTTACTGCCTGTCCGTCCCGACTCCGTCCCGACAGTCTCCCCGGCGGAGTGGACCGAAGGATGAAGGCGGCAACTTCCGCGCCAGGGGCCCTGCGCGCCCCGCATAGTTTCCAAGTGGGCGTTAGGAAGCCGCTCGGCGTCCAGCAACGCTAGGCCGCGGCTGGCGCGGCCGCAGTGGACATGTCCTACGGGAGCATCGGCACGGCGGGCGGCATTCAATCCGGCCAATGAAACCATAATGGGCCGTGGGCCCTCCTGGGGTGGCGACCTGGCGGGGCGGGCCGGCGGCGTTCGGCAGCAAGCCAAATTGGAGTGATTAGAAGATGCGCATCGCCAGGGCCGCGCTGGTTGTCTGCTGGGTTCCTCGGGTCGGGAACCCGAGTGAGGACACCGGCCCCTCAGTCTTTAGGCCTGTGTGCGGCCTGCGGTCTGAGTCTGCGTACCAGGGGGAAAGGGGAAAGAGGGGGGGGGGGGGGAATGCTTGATAGCGCGTGGCTGCCCGACTCCATCGCCGTGCGGAGTGCTAATGACAACGAGACGACTGTGACCTTGCATCGCCTTGCATTGTCTAGCGTATCGCGGCCACCCATTGTCAGCCTGCCTTAAAACAATGACTCGTCGACCGCGGCCCGACGGCTGGTCTAGGGGCTGGACTAGGGGCTGGTCTAAGGGGCTAGTCTAGGGGGTGGTCTAGGGGCTGCCCTAGGGGGTGGTGGGCTCCTTGGAGGTCGTAGAAAAATATAACAGCGGGAAGGACGTCGGACGAATTTCGGCAGGTCGGACAAAAAGAGGTCGTACAAACCATGTACTCCGATTCCGGTCTCTTGCTCAAAAAACAGTGGGCTCGGCCACCGTGTTGAGCGTCTCACCAATAGAATGATCAGTCGTTTTTGAGGGGGCAGAGTGCTCTCCTCCACAGGGGCCTTGGCACTTTGCTGTGGCGTGGCTCAATGGGGCAGCAAACTGCCGATCGGTATCCCCCCCCCCTTTCCAATAACTGCAGCGCCGCCTTGGCCCGTCTTGTCGCCGCCCTTTGTTTGGCCGCCGCGTGCCTGCCCGCCCCGCGGCCCTGCAGCCTCAATTTATGGATTCTTGTAGGAATTAGTTTGCTGGCGTTGCCGGCCCTGTTAGGTCTGGATGACCTTTATTCATTACTAGCCAGCCATCCAGCAGGGACCCCCGGATTAAGTTATGTGGGTGTGATTTGGCCGGGGCGTGCATGCGTGGGTTGAAGCGGACCAATTGATTCCAGACTGGCCCTACGCCTGGCCGGCCTCTCTCTGTTCTTTTCAACCGATGCTTTTCGTCGACGAGGTGCTTCTGGTTGGCGGAGTTCTCCTCGTCGACAGGGTGCTGCTCCCCCACCCCCTGTTCCGGGTGCGCAGGTCCTGCGGCGGCACTCCGAGGAAGTCCCTGCTGGTGTAGCGCGCCGGGACCCGGGCAGGACTTTCCCTCCGTAAATGGAAAGTCATGTCTTGATGCATTATTCGCACCATAAAGCAGCCCGGCGAGGGGCCGCGGGGGGGGGGCGGCGGGGGGCGGCGGGGCCTCTGGGGCCTCGAGCGGCACTTGGGCAGCCACGCTGGGGGCGAAGTGGCCGCGCTGGTCGTGCTGGTGCGGTTTTTAGAGTTCGATTTCCAGTTTACGGTCTCCCCGGCGCGCGGTGGTGCGGTGCACAGCGGTGCACGGTGCAGTCGTTGCACCTGCGGGCTGCGGGAAGTTCCTCCCCCAGCTGGCGGCACGGCGAGCGGGTCCCACACCGACGCTCCCCACCGCGTGGCGGCATTGAGCGCGGAGGGGTTTTCTTGCATCAACCTAATGACCTTGTTCTTCTCCAGGTCGGCCCGTGCCCACGCTGTCCTGGTGGCGCGGCTCGCAGCTGCTGGAGTCCATGGACACGACGGCGGAGCTGGCGCCGTTCGGGGCGTCCGGGCCGCGGTCCAGGAAGCTGCGCATCGCCAGCCTGTCGCGCCGCCACCTGCACGAGGCGCTGCACTGCCAGGCCGCCAACAACAACCAGTCGCGGCCCGTCTCCACCTCCGTGGCCGTGGACATGCGACGTGAGTACCGCCTCCACTACGGGCTGCCGTCTTAGCGCCCAGTCCGCCCAGGCCCCAATTTCAAGTCGGAACAGCGTGACGCGGCGGCCGGAAAACCGTTTTCGGTCCTGAAAGCCGGTTGTGATTACCCTTCATCTGGATTTCTGTGGGGCCGCGCCAAGGCTACGCCAAGGCTTCGCGGAGGTTTCCATCAGCTCGGTCTATTGGCGTTGGCGTGGGCGGGGCGCGGGACCGCGCGGACCCGGAGAAGCGAAGCGGACCCTCCGCCGCGGTCACGCCATCGAAGGGAAACGTGGCAGCGCGCGGGCTGCAGCAGCCAACTGCAAACATCTCGGCAATCGGGCGACCGAGGACGCCGAGGACGCCGTCGATGCAGCGGCGCACGGCACCGGGCGGCTTAGACGCGCCGCGCCGAAAGGCCGAGAGGGACAAGCAGGCAAGGCAGGGGAAAATAGTGGGAAATGCGGTCGTTTCCGGGGCGCGGCCGAACGCGGCGCGAGCGCGGCAATAGAGCGGCCCGAAGATTGACTTGGTGCGGACAGCGGCCGAGGAATGAAATGGGCGGGCGGGGCGGGGCGGGGCGGGGCAATCTCTCGGCGGTGACCCGGAGACGCGAAAGAAAAGAAAGAAAGGGGAAAAAACCGCTGATGGATTAGCAAAGGCTCTTCGGCCGCGCCATTTCATGTGATTTTTTTCCCTCGTCCTTTTTAGACCTTTATTTTGCCGTCTTGGTGACCGCGCGCGTGGTGTGAAATCAGTCGGGACTAGGAAGCAGGGACTTGCCGTGATTCAATAATCCAGGAGGAGTGGGAAAATGACTGCCGTTTGATTTGTAGGCGGGTTTCTTTGATTTATAACGGAGAGGCGTGGGTCGTGGTGGAGCCGGCGGCGATGCGGTGGCCGTGTCTTCAGCCTGCCTGGTCACACACTATTTTGGGAACGTTTTGTTCGACCACTTTGGGACTAAAGCATCTGCACACTGTAAACATTGATTTCGCCCGACTTTGCCTCCGCACCGCCGAGAGATGGTACTTTTACCGCTTTTGTCTCGAGCCGTCCCGGACCCCTGAGTGGGCGAAGCTAGAAAGCTCGAAATAGTTTCAGGACTGGCTCGGACCTGTCCTGTCCCGTTCCGAGAAAGCCCGAGTCGCCGCTACCGACTCGGAGCTGTCCCGCCGCGCGCCTCGCACATGCCAACGCCGTGCTGCAGCATGCTGAGGGGTGGGCGGTGGGCGGTGGGTGGCCGCTTCAGTGGAAAGTGACGCGTCCTCGGTATAAAAAGCGGAGTAAAAGTGTCGGGGGTGGGCGCGCTCCGCGCGGAGGGGAGTACCGGAAGGTTTTAACGGGTTGGCGCTGCTGGCGCTGCCGCCGCCGTGCGCGCAGGAAGCGTAGGCTGTCACTCCGGCCGGGCTTCCGGCGTTGCGCGCCATTACACTTTCATATTGGTGTTCGTATTATGCCGCAATGAGTGGCGACGGGGCGGCCGGGGCGGGCAGGCCGGGGCGCAGGTGGCGCAACAAAGAGACTTGCGCGGTTTCACTTTGAGTGGCTCGCGCAGAAATTAGGGTGACGGTCGATCAATGCGCCATTCCTCCGCCTTGCCCCACTATTGAAAGGCCCCGCAACGAGCAGAATCTGGAACATATTCACCCAAATTCACCCAAAGTCCACTTGCACACGAGTGGACGGGAACTGTTGGCGAACGACAGCACAAAGGCACGCCGACCGCTCACTTCCTATAATAATATTTCAGACATCATTCTGTTTCCAGTTCGTGGAAAGTTCACCTGCCCGCTGCCGGTGTCGTGTTATGGTCGCTATCGGCATGCCACGTGTGCGACAGGTCCATCGGCCTGAGCAACACCGGACGCAAAAAATGGCCGTTGTCAGAGGATGTGCGCCACAGTCAATTGTGTCGACGTGTTTGCGTAGAAACAGCTGTCAATCAACTTTGTTTCCTCTCGAGTTTAGTTTTTGTTTGCTTTTAGATTGATGTCGTGTACGTTCTGTTTTCGAATGATTCTTTTAAACTCTGTGTGACACCTATCATGAGCACGTTAAAAACGGTACCTGGTTTTCCCAGGAACCGCCTGGAAATCGCCTATACAATCACCATTGGCTTCCTGGGAAAACCAGGTTCCGTTTTTTACCGTGCGGACTGTCACGGTGCGAGGCGTGACTGCATGTTCCATGGTCACACACTGTGTGTCTGTCCGTCCGCACGTCTGCCCCGATGACGGACGGTGCCGTGACGCGTGCAGATTGAGCTGTTTCCGCGACGCCGTGACACGCATTGTCTTCCCAACAACGTTGCCGGGACCCAAATGAGAGGCTTGCAGGGGGCGGTGGAAGGGGGGGGGGATTATTTGTACTTCGGGGTGGCGTGGAACGAGTCGCCGCGGTTTCCAGGGAGTGAGCTGCTGCCGGTTTCGATCCGCCCCAGACGGGCGCGTCACTTGCTTTGATGTGACAGCCCCGAGTTGGCAGCCCCGGCTACCCGTTCCAGGTGGTGGCAATGCCAGCGGATGTCGCTGTTTACAAACTACGCACAGGCTGATTGACTACATTCTACAGCTGGCCCGCCACGTGGCTCGCAGACCGCCGGGCAGACCCTGCCTCGAGCCCTGCCCGCACGCACCGCGCACCACCCCTCGCACACGTGGGGCGTGGGCCTCAAGACACCCAAGGCCTTGCTGAAGGCCGCCCCTAAGCCAAAGTACTCTTATTTCCGGACCGAATTTTCTATTCTGTTGGCTGAGTGAGTCCGCGGCGCCACGACGGTACGGTGGTGCGGGTCCCAGTGCCGGGTCCCAGGTCCCCGCGGACGCGTCCGGGGCTGGGCTGGGCCGGCCGGCTGGGACAAAGCTGCGCTGCCGCTGTCCGCGCGCTTTTTGTGCCGAGGCTCTCCTTGAGCGCGCCGAGCCGAGCCGAGCCAGGCGAGCCAGCCGAGCGCGGCCCGTGGCCTGGTGGCCTGCGGCCTGGTCGGTCCCTCGATAATCCGCGACAAGCAGCAGCCCCTCCCCCATAATTCGCCGTCCCCCCCCCTCCCCCTCCCCCTTTCTCGCGCCGTGTTTGTTCGTCGTCGTCGCGATTTCTGCGGTGCCACACCCTTCTCCTCCCCCCCCCTCGCTTTTTCTGAAAGCCCCGCCCCCTGCCCTAGTCCTCGACAAGCCTTCCCTGTTTGCTCGAACCTTATTGCATATTCAACTTGGACAAACGAGCGAGTTCGCCATCGTCTTAAGCACACGCCCCCTGCTGGGTCGGGCCGGGCCGCGCCGGGGCCACTGTGTGGCTCGGACGTGTGGCTCAGTCGTTTAGGGGCCGTCGATAAGCGGGGGGGTTTCGTTGCGAATAGTGTTTCTTCTGTTGCACTGCTGTGGGACGCCCTCAGTGCGAGTGCGAGAGAGATGCAGCTAAAAAGGCACTGTTCGGAATCAGCCTGAGAAAGGGGGGTCGGTTCGTCGGGTTGCTTGGGGGAGCCAACACGGGCTCGATTGACATGTAAAGTGTCTTCAAAATAAGGTTCGAACACGCGGTTGAACCAAGAGATTGCTCCTTTGCAAGCGCAACCCATTGCTTCGAGTCCCATTCAAGGAACACAGAGTCAAGCGCAAGGTCCCCTGGCCTGCTGTGGCACTGCTGCATCCTGGTGCAGTGTTTTCTTGCCTCTCGCCTCCTCATTTGCATTGACTGCTGCGACAAGATCGTCGGCTGAGGGTGCCTAATGTCGAACGGAAGAACAGGAGGGCCTCATGGTAATGTTTGCGGGGACTGTTGTGGCGCTGTGGCTCCGCTCTCGACCGCACGCGCAAGGCGAGGGCGAGCCAACTGAGAAAAGACTCGCGCTGTGGTCCTCTGGCTAGTCCTCTCCTGAGAGCGTTTTCTAGGAACCTGCTTCCGGACTTCCATATTCGCTCGCACGCATGCTGTGGCCTGTCTGTCTGCGAGAGAGACAAAGCGAGAGACTTCCAGGAAGCCGTTGACCGCGTCGCGGACTGGATGGAGTCGTGCCAGAAGCTCTTCTCGGCCTGCTGCCCATATTTCTGCGTGTTGCTTCCAGAAGCCCACTGCGAGCCAGGTCGCCGCTGCCCGCTAAATGAACGGGAGAAAGGCATTTTGGGCCACAAAGGACCAGGCGGAGGGGGAGGGGGGGTTCAAAGGCGATTCATGTTGACTCTTCTGTCCATGCGGCCCGGGCTCGGCTGGGCAGGGCTGCGCTAAATGTGGTCCTGTAATCCCCCCGCCTCCACGCGCCAGATCCCGTCGTCTATGGCGCTCCCTTTCTCATGTGAGTTAATTAGAATTAGATTCAATGGCTCGAATCGCAGAGTGGCCCTCGACCCCTTGATTTCCATTGGCTCCGCGGCGACAGTGATGGTCAATAGGGCTTCGGCTGGCTTTCGGCTGTGTCTAGTTAACCGCCTCTGTCGCGAATCCAGGCCTGACTCGCTCCGTGCGCCAAGGTCGATGTGACTGGTCGCCCTGGTCGGTGAAGCCAGACCAGCAGCCCGGCACCAGCCCAATGCCCATGCCGACAGTCAATGCCGTCGATTCTCGAATGACGAGGGGCGACCGGGCACGCTGGCCCCTTGGTTGACGGCGGCGCGCGTGCACGGAGACGCACGAGGCGCCGACCGCAGCTGAATCCCGAGAGCGACGTCTGAAACCCACCCATAATGCCCCACAGCCTCACGGAGACACCCTCCATTCCCAATCCCGATGCCAGTGCGATAGTGATATAATTGTGTGGCGGGACGGAGCGCGGTGGGGCGGGCTGGGGTGGGGTGGGGCCCCACTGTCCCCCCGGTGCGTATTGTCTCCCCTATCACCTGGCCGCCCAGCAAGGCCTCCCTTCATCAAGTCCTCAGGGGGTCCTGCACGGCCTGGCAGGGCCTGGCACGGCCTGCAATCCAACTCGTGATGGACAAACGGTGGCGACGCGGGGAGGCTCTCCTGGCCGCCCTGGTCCTCCTCCGGGCAGCGGAGTGTTTGGCCGAGTGATAAACTGGAACTACTCCCCGCCCCGGCGCGGCCCCGCCCCGCCCCTCCCCGCCTCGCGCCGCGCCGCGTTTAACTGTGCGGCTTACTCGTGTCGCTGTCGCGCTGCAATCTGTCGGGGGGCGGGGCCGGGCGGGGCCGGGCGGGGCGGCGGGGCTGTGGCCGGGCTGGGGGACTTTTTTTTCGTGCGCGGCGCCTTTTAATGGAAACAACACGGACCCCTCCCGGCCGCGCCGCGCCGCGGACCCTTCCCCGCCGCGCTAATCCGCTCCTTGGCAGTAATTTGGCGTTGTAATGGCGCGCGGTCGCGGCGCGGACGACGCCCCGGACGACGGCCCTGCGAGCGCCAAGCAGGCTGGCAGCCTCGTCGGCCTCGTCGAGGGCACGGCGAGCTATGGAAATCCGGGCAGCCTCGTCGCCTTTTTTGCAGCCCCTGCAGCCGCCGCCCCCGCCCCTTCATCGTCGCTTTGGCACGTGGGCGGCCGCGGGATCACGCGAGTCCATTCTGCTGCCACGCCTTTGCCCGCCGACTTGGCCGCTACAGCTGCGTGCGGTGTCGCGGTGCGTCGCGGTGCGTCGCGGTGCGTCGCGGTGCGTCGCGGTGCGTCGCGGTGCGTCGCGGTGCGTCGCGGTGCGTCGCGGTGCGTCGCGGTGCGTCGCGGGGTGAGTCGCGTCTGAGTCGCGCTCGTTTCGCGGTCCGCGTTGGTGGGGCCTTTGCCCGAGTGCCTCGTTTCCTCGGCGGGCCCGCGGCCCCTTCCGGCGGGCCCCGGGGGGCCCCCAAAAAAAAATGGTCCCCGTTCCAAGCTTGTCGAGTAAAAAAGAAAGGGCGAGGGCGGAACGGCGTTTGTGGAGCGTGCGTACTCTGTAAGTGTCGAACCCCTGGGGGTCTGGGCCGGGCCTGGGCCGGGCCGCTGGCCTGGGTGCCCCGGCCATATCGCGGTGCCCGCCGCGGCATCACCACTCCCAGGCCAAGGAATGGCTTTCACCTTGGCCGGCCGGAGAGCGAAGGCGTGTATGCCAAAACAGTATGCCGCCTTCGCCCCGGGCGGCGCCCCCAGCGAGGAGGAGGCTGCATCGCGAAGTGCGCCCCCGAAAAACGAAACTCGTTGCCGCTTTCCGTGCCCGGCGGCAGCCTGGCTGTCGGGGTGCTGAGCCTTCACCTCAGCGCGAGACCACGCAGCGGGGCCCTCCCCTGTGGCCGTCGTCGTGTCCACTGCCGCGGCGGTCACACACGCACATTACCAATCGAGAAAAATCTTCCTTCCCGCCGTGATGGCTTTTGTGGCCGTGCCAATTTCCATCTCATTCGCAATGCATTCATTTCCATATTCCAAGACGATTACGGGCCGTGCTGTGCCGTGTCGTGGTGGGGCGGGGCGGGGCGCGGGCCGAGGCCGAGGGAGTGACTGCTGGAATCGTTCTGGGCTAGTAGAGGCCGCGCCCCAAACGCACACACGGGTATGGTGCGGGTGGTTGCCAAGTCGGGATAAAATTATTCGCCCGGCTTTTGTTTCAACGAGTGCGCGCGCGGCGAGGTTGGTCGGGCTGCTGTGCGCGCCATGTTTTAAAAATCCCTTTTTTCCCCCTTTTTGTTCTTTAGTTCGTTTCATTTCTTCTGTTTATTTTTTGGCATGGAACAAAAATTTTGGCGGACCTGAAGTGTGTGTGAAAGGGGGCGCGCGGCGCCGGTGCAGGGTGGGTTGGAGGTGGAGCATGCCGTGTGCAGGCGCAAAAACGGGAATCGACCTATGGCGTCCGGCCCGGCCCGGTCCGTGGCGGCGATGTCGCGCTGTGGATTTACCGCGCGCGCTTCGCGTTTCGAGGCTGTTGATTACCGCGGCCCGCACGGCCCCTATCACGGCGCCCAGCCCAGCCACCAGCCGGGCCGCTAAATCTCACCGTGTTTGCGCCTCGCGAGTGACCGAGTGGCGCGCCGCGTGGGCTGTGTGCCCGCCGCCGGGGCACACTTTGCTGCAGGGCCATGTTTCGCCGGTTGCTAGACGACACGCTGCTGCTAAGCAGCCAAGTAGTAGCTTGCAGTGCTGCTGACCAAACGGGCAGGCCTCCTTGGTTTTCCTCAGTGTAACCATGGCTGTTTCAATCTCGTGACCTCGAGCCGCGCCTCTAAAACGAGATACCCTTGGGATCGTTCGCGCCTCGGCCGTCCTCGCGGAACAGCGTCGAGTCCGGGCGTCCGGGCCCGGCGGATCAACCCCCAGTCTGGGGGCCCCAGAGCGCTCAGCACGCCGTGGCCCCTCAGGCCGACCTGCCGGGTGTATGTCGTTTGTCCGACCTTCTTTTGTCCGACCTGTCCAAATTTCCCTTGCCCGTGAATCGGCTGAAAATTTTGACCGACCTCCGTTTTGTCCGACCCACTTACACCGCCACGCGGTCAGGCTGCAGCTAGAGAGCAACTCGGCGGCGCTCAATTGATCTAAACACCCGCGGCTCACTCTCTATGTCAATCAAGACTGGATGCAGGACAATCCAAAGACATTTTAACACAAAATGTATTCAGAGTAACAGAAGTAAAATGAACACTATAAAGAAAATTTCAGCGAAAGAGGGCACCCCGGCGAACCGGCCCTCTTCCCCGCTGGCTTGGTGGACCAGTGGTTCCCCCATCTCATCACAGGAGCAACCTCAGAGTTAAACCGCAGTGGCCCCGTCATTGGTCACGTCATCTGTGATGTGGAGGAGTCCTCTCATAGTAGGCCAGGCTGCCACCTTTCGCAGTAGTCGGGTTTCGTTCCCGGCCCCCTTCCCACTCAGGGGCCATGCTACTGGTACTCAGGAGTCTGCGTCACCCTGCCCAGCAGCGGAACCACTGGGCTATGAGAGGCACACTGCACGCCGCCCGATTTTGTATACTTGAACCGCCTTCTTGCGATGCAAGCTTGGTCAAAATATTCTTTGAGGTGCTGGGTATCGAACCCCGGACCCCGCAGTCGGGACCCGACGCCTCTGCGCTCTCGGCCACCACGGCCCATGGATGACGTTGTGCGAAGGGGAGCATTTGAAGCCGCTGGTCCGAACCGTATAGTCAGACAAAAAGAGCGGGAAGCTAGTATTCGATCGCTCAATCCGAGTATAGGATTCAGAGATCTCAACACCTTCGGCCACCGTGGCTCGCCGTGTGAGCCGAGTGGCGCAACGGGTCCAAACCGCACCGGGAAAGCCACTCCTAAAATGTAAAGAATTGCAGGGAGTCGAACCCCAGCCTCTGAAAATGCGGGTCAATGCATCTGCGCGCTCAGCCGCCGCTGTTTCTATAAAGTAAATCGTAAGTCCCACTACTGGATTCACACTGTGGCATCCCGAGGAAATCATGATCACGCGCAGGGGCTGGGGTTCGACTCCCAGCAATTCTTTACATTTTAGCAGTGGCTTTCCCGGTTCGGTTTGGACCCGTTGCGCCCCTCGGCTCACCCGGTGCGCCACGGTGGCCGAAGGTGTTGAGATCTCTGAATCCTATACTCGGATCGAGCGATCGAATACCAGCTTCCCGCTCTTTTTGTCTGACTATACGGTTCGGACCAGCGGCTTCAAATGCTGCCCTTCGCACAACGTCATCCATGGGCCGTGGTGGCCGAGAGCGCAGAGGCGTCGGGTCCCGACTGCGGGGTCCGGGGTTCGATACCCAGCACCTCAAAGAATATTTTGACCAAGCTTGCATCGCAAGAAGGCGGTTCAAGTATACAAAATCGGGCGGCGTGCAGTGTGCCTCTCATAGCCCAGTGGTTCCGCTGCTGGGCAGGGTGACGCAGACTCCTGAGTACCAGTAGCATGGCCCCTGAGTGGGAAGGGGGCCGGGAACGAAACCCGACTACTACGAAAGGTGGCAGCCTGGCCTTCTATGAGAGGACTCCTCCACATCACAGATGACGTGACCAATGACGGGGCCACTGCGGTTTAACTCTGAGGTTGCTCCTGTGATGAGATGGGGGAACCACTGGTCCACCAAGCCAGCGGGGAAGAGGGCCGGTTCGCCGGGGTGCCCTCTTTCGCTGAAATTTTCTTTATAGTGTTCATTTTACTTCTGTTACTCTGAATACATTTTGTGTGAAAATGTCTTTGGATTGTCCTGCATCCAGTCTTGATTGACATAGTGAGTGAGCCGCGGGTGTTTAGATCAATTGAGCGCCGCCGAGTTGCTCTCTAGCTGCAGCCTGACCGCGTGGCGGTGTAAGTGGGTCGGACAAAACGGAGGACGGACAAAATTTTCAGCCGATTCACGGCAAGTGAAATTTGGACAGGTCGGACAAAAGAAGGTCGGACAAACGATGAGCACCGCAGATGACGTACTGTGTCTGCACGGCCTAGCGGGGCAGCCGGCCGTCCAGTCGTTTGCCGAGGCACCGTGTCGTTCGGACAGTCAGGCCGCGGCCGAACCGCTCGCCCGGCCTCGTTGGTCAGCCTGACCACGCCATTGGAGCGCTCTGCAACTCATCCCTGACCCGGCGGGAAAGTTTTGTTGTTGTTTATATTTATAATTTGGTGTCTCGTTGCTCCAGCGTATCGCTCCCTCGCGTTCTCACCCAACTTTTGGGTCCGGCCTTCACCTTTACGGCGTGTGTTCGCGCTTCGGGCCGGGCGAACGCGGCTAACGCCACTGGCAAAGGCCGAGACCGTCGGCCGCAGGAGGCGGTGCCTCGCCAGGTCGTCAATTTCTTATTATGACAACAAGAAAAACTCGGGCGGGCGGCGATGGGCGGGCAGGTGCTCGGCCCGCCGCCCAGGAGCGCCCAGGAGGCGCCGCAGACAAACCCGACAGATAATTGCGCCGCGGGTCCCCACAATGAGCCGCGAGGCCGTGAGGTACAATGCCGGCCCTCGCCGCCCTCACCTCGCATTGTCGCGCCCGGCGACGCCGCGCCGCCCCGCCTCCCCAGCCCCTCTGGCGGCCCTTCTGGCGGCCCCGGCGGGGGCCACGTGGCGCTGCCGATAAAGGTGGCACTCATTGTCACGAAGTATGGCGCATTGGGGTCGCCGCCTCGTCGTCGACATCGTCGACATCGTCTACATGGCCCCGGTGTCGTGGCCCCGCCCCGCCCCGCCGGCCGCCTCCGCACCTTGCCGGTCCTTGCCCTCCAAATTCGACTCCCCCTTCCTGCCTTGTTGTCGCCGCCTTGTGGCCGCCGTCCCCAAGGGACGCCGCTCTCAGGACCGCAACCTGCGTGCTTCGCGTCCCTCTGGCAGCGTCCCTCTGGCCGCGTGCTGTGGCCGCGTGCTGTGGCCGCGCCGCCGCGCCGCCGAGGCCCAAGGCTCGCCTCCTCGGGGAGAACTTTGCCTTCCGAGTTCGTCACTTCTGTTCCATCGATCTCCCATCTGCATGCGCGGAGTCCGGGGAGCCAGCAAGTTTCGGGTCCGGTCTACTCCGTGCCGCCGCGCTGGCCCCGACCGCCGCGCCCCGCCCCGCCCCGCCTCGCCGCACCAAAGCCGCGCCACGCCGCGCTTGGAATCGAACTCTGGACGTGAGCGGAATGAGAGGAAGCTGCAGCAGCTAGTTGGAGCGGTACAATGGCTTAAGCTGCGATAAGGGCGGGTCTGTGACGTCATCGTGACGTCATCGTGACGGCGCGCTAACCACCAGACCGATCACTGGCATGGCGGCCCGCTTCGCCCGGGCGACACGACGCGGTGGTTGAGAACGACGCCGGCGAGGCAGGAGGATGGCTGGCGGTGGGAGGATGACGGAGCCGTGGGTGGCGATAAGCTGCCGGGTGTGCCTACTGGCCGCGCCAAGCGGATCAAGGCTTCAGAGCCGGCCCTCCGCCGTCCCTTCGATAACGTGGTTGTCGATTTTAAAAACAAAAGGGCGTCGCGGCCGAAGCGTGGCCAAAATGTCCGCCGTGGGTTTTGGTTTTTTTTTTGCCACGGTGACGGTCGCGGCGTCCTCTTGACAGTGTACCTTGTTGCTCGGGCCTTCCCTCTGGGTGTGGCTGGCCGCCCGTTTCTGCGGCCACCGAACGCTGCTTTAGGCACGGCGTCCAGAATCCGGCCTTTGGGGTCCATCGCCTTGGAGGGAGGCCGGGCAGGGCAAGTTCGTCGAGCTTCGGTCGGGGCGGGCCGGTGGTGGCGGTAATGCCCGGTCCACGTCCGCGGCGCTCGCCGCAGACACCGCGGGGCAAAGCGCGGCACAGCGCGGCACAGCGGGCCAGAAGATCGGTTTAGGCGAGGCGAGCATAACTCTGGCTGAGCCTCGATCTTTGAGCCCAGCAAGTCCAGCCAACGAAGATGCCATAGCTCGCTCGTTCCAAGGGCGATCCATTTGAAGCATTAGAAACGAGGCGTCTTTGAGCGCCCCGTGTCTGCCTCTGGCGGCCTCTGGCCTGCCGACCCACTGCCCTTGGCCGCGCGCGTCGGCGGCACGACGAAAGCCCGGAGTCCGCCTGCCGAATTAGCGGCTCGGCATTATTGAAATGTGGCGTGCCGCGCGCCTCGAGTCTCGATTTTGCAATCAGTGCTGCGAAATGTATGCGCTCCCGTGTCCCGTGCCGGCAGCGCTGTAGCGAGTAGACGAGCAGAGGAACGAAATCAGTTTCTTGGGGCAGCAACGTCTTCTGCATAAAATATGCAGGAACAATCTGGGGTCGTCTGTCCGTCCGAACAGCCGACAGCGCCAGCTATTCGTAATGAGCGGATTCCGGTCGCCGTGGGGCCAGCCGTGCCGTGCCCTGCCGTGCCGTGCCGTGCCCTGCCGTGCCCTGCCCTGCCGTGCCCTGCCGTGCCGTGCCCTGCCGTGCCGTGCCCTGCCGTGCCCTGCCCTGCCGCGTCCAGGCGATCCGAGAGCCGAGCGCTGTCTTCTATTGCGCCTTCCTTGACTGACACTACGACCGGTGGAACGGCCAGGCGGCCACCAGGTGGCCCTCGCGCTGTGGTTGTCGAGGAGCTCGCTGCCGGCCATCCGTATAATCTTGACCTGGCTGGCACACGCCACGCCCCTCCACGCCCTCCACGCCCTGCACGCCCCGCCACGCCACGCCAAGCGTGTGGGGGGACCGCCACGCCAGCTGCTCGGGATCCACTACCAAGTCCTATTATATTCACGGTCCAGTAAACAAAAGGAAAAGGGAAAAACGGAATGCGCGCTGCTTTCCTGCCTGCCTGCCTGCCTGCAAGGGGAGCAAATCATACACGATTCCCCTCTACCCCAAGGTGCTCAGGTGGGCGCATCGCTAGCTCGCATTATATACAGTTGTTGGGCTGGGCCGCCGGGCCGCCTGGAGGAAAAGCTTGTTACCTTCGCCGGCGACTGTAATTTTACGTTTGGGTGCGGGCGAAGTAACCACATCACGGCCAGAGCGGCCGTGTTCTTCGGATGGTCCGCACTGCCGCCAGGCCTTTGTGTGCTCGCTGCTGGTTGTCTCGGCGAAGGCCTCGCAGTGGCGTGCCGCGCGTGCCGCCGTCTCTCCTGTCTAATGGCCCAATTTCCGGCGTGTGGCCCGGTGCGACCCGCTGCTGCCCCCTCCAAAAATCACGCGTCACTTTCACCGGCGACTTTTAATTAGTTCTCCGACTCCTAATCTGCACGCCACTAGCTAATCGCACCCTCCCGTTACCCATTATTTATTTTTTTACGGTTTCAGTCTTCTCCCGCTGACCCCGTTCTGGCGGCGGGCAGCCGGCCCGTCTTTAACTCGGGCGTCGGGAGTCGGGACGGGAGTAATCCTGTGGAAATTTTCATCGCCTTTCCGCCTTTATTATCGGCGATCCATTATTATTCAGGGCGACCGTAACATTTGGCTAGTTTTCCGTTGGCAGCCGCCTTGCTGGCCGCCTCGCCGCCCAGCCGAGGGCCCGCCTTGCTCGCGCCGCCTAATCACTGTTTGTGCTGCATTTTAAACCGGCCGATAATTTCGGCAACAAAGGCGATTAGGCCGCCGCCACTGGCCGGGGAGGCTTCGTTATTTGGCCCCTCCTTCCGTGATTGATTTCACAGCCAACTCGCCGCTCCTCGCCCGCCTTGCCCCTTTGACTCGGCCGCCTCGCCACTTTCGGCCGGCCGGCCGTCTCGAAACGCCTCGCGCAGTTTCTGTTTTCCCCGTTTGGACGTTTTCCGCAAAGAAGGCCTCCTGGGCCTGGGCGGAGTGGATTGGACTTTGGAATGTGTCGTTTTGTGCTGCGTTGCTGCGTACCGTGCGCCAGTCCTGAGACGGACGTGGCGTTTGAGCCGCGGAGGCAGCCAATAAGGGTAATGGGGCCCTCGTCTCTGTCTCAGGCTCATCTCAGATGAGCATTTCGGAGTAGGAGGGGAGGGGGAAGGGTTGCATGGCTAGGCACTTCCGAGGGAACAAGCTTGCATAGCGGAACGATGGCCAAGACGGCGCCTTTACTGCCCTTGCTCTCACAGCCCTTTGGCTGTAAAGAATCCGCGGGGCCCTCGTCGCGGGGACGGCTGCACCGGCTGGACCGGCCGGAGGGTCGACCGAGGGGGCCGTGCTCTCGCCCTGCCGCCGACTGCCGCCAGTTGGACTCGATTCCACTCAGGGCCCGGCCCGGCCGGCCAGCCAGCTCCAACAACGCGCCCGCCGCGCCGCACACATGACTTGACCGCGCTCCAAACTTCCAACATTGCTCTGCACGCGAGGGTGGCTCGCCCGGCACGCTTCTGCGCCGCACACACACTCACACACACACACGCTCGGTCGCGCGCGGGCCCACGCACGCACACTGCACAGTGGCGGCGTGCGGCATAATATGTGTCGAATAACCGTTCCTCAATATATATCGAATTCCAGTGGGCAGCGTGCGGCCTCGACACCCTTCCCCCTTCCGGCCGCATATAAAGCAGCTCGCATCAGAATCAACATAACAACGGGGAGGGCATGATGACCGGCCGGCCCGGCTGGTGGGAGTGCGAGTGTACAGCCCGGCCCGCCGCGGGTGGGAGTGTGCAGCCCGGCTCGCTGCGCGCTGCTCGCCGAGGGCTGAAAGAAAACGAGGAAGGGGACGACTAATTACGCCCGGGTCTATTGGTCCGTGGGGCTGTCGGGGCTGGCGGGGCTGGCAGGCATTGAGTGCGTTTCCTCTCCCTCGCCGCAAAGGCTGCCGCAGAGGCTCGCCGCGTCGGCAAGTGCTAAGCCCCGCGACTGCGAGGCTGCGGGGCTGCCAGGCTGCGGGGCCTCAGAAGACTTAGCGCCATCGACCGGGGCAACCGGGGCGACCGGGGCGACAGCAACAACAAACTGCTTTACTACTGCCGGGCTTCCAGACGCCGGCGTGCGCTGCTGTCCGGAGAGAAGGGCCAGCCGCTGCCGGTGCGGTTGCTCTACAGCGAGCACAGCACGGGGTGCATCACGGGGTGCATCACGGGGTGCATCACGGGGTGCAGCAGGCCGATGCAAACACGGCGATAGCGGTGCCAAACAGACTCTGCCCGGCCGCCACGCCGCCGGACGCGATAACAGCTTGCTTTGGGGTGCCGACGAGACAAGGCCTTCATCAAGCGGCCACCGAGGCGGCGCTTGCTCGGTGGACGAAGATTCGAGTCCCATCCGAGGGCCTCGTGTCTCTGAACGCGTCCCTCTGCGTCCGTAATCTCGTTCGCCCAAACTGGGCTGGCTGGGGCCGGGCGGGCCGCCGTGTGCCAGTGAGGTGGCCGGAGATGGCATGTGGGGTTCGAGTTAAGGGTCGCTTTGTCCTTGACGCCGCCGCGGGCTGCACCGCGCCGAGCGGTGTGTCAGGGCGTGCCCGTCATAGCCTTTGTGGCGCTAGTTACCGCAAAGTCGGGTAACAAGTGCGTGGCCCGGCGCGGGGCGGGCCGGCCCGGCCTTGGGGCGTCCCCCAACTCGGAAGGACTTCCATAAATTAATTAGCCGCCGAGTATTCGGACCGGCCTGACCCTCGCCGAGGGTATGATAGGACTGCCCCGCCCCGCCGCGCCCCGCCGCCGTGCCGACCCTGCTGCCTGGCGGGCCCGGCGCGCCTGCGGAGTCGGGGGTAGGCAGCTCGCCGACGCCGGAGCGGGCGCGTTGCCTACCCAGCAGGCGCTCTCCGCTGCTGCACTGGCGTGCCGCTCGACGCGGCCGGGCCCGCCGCGCGAGGCCTCCCCTCCCCCGCCCTCGCCACCGCACCTCCGCACCCGTAGCGCCGCGTAGCGCCGCGTCCCCGGGGAGGCGTGAGGGCCAAAGGGGATCATGCCCGCCGTGCCCGCGCGGCGCGCAGCACTCCCGAAAGCCCCCGGGGCCGCGCGGGGGCCGCCCCCTCCCCTTTCGAGGTCACTCCAGGACAACGCGCGGCCGGACTCACAACCAAACACGCCAATGGACTGCTCGCACGGAGGGCAGTCCGTCGGGCCACACCACGTGGCCGCTTCGAGTCCCGTTTGTGGACGCGAACACGTGGCGCGGTCTGGCGGCTCACCTTCCGCGAACCCTTACTGGCCGCAATGCGCCTCGGCTCCGTCTCCACGTGCGGACCGGCCTGCCGCTTGAGTCAGCAGCGTTACATGCGCACCGAAGTCTTTGTCATGCGTGCACAATATTTCGCATCCTTTGTGTACGTATTGTGCACAAAGATGCGTTAAATGTACGTAATGATATTAAACACAGCCTACGCACTTATCGGTACATAGTAAAAGTCGCCAATACAAGTTTTTAGTGTGTTGGTACGTTGCAAACGGACACGTGGCAAGGACGCGGCACAATGCAGGTCGGGACGCCGCACGGCGTAAGTGGCCGCGAATCGGGTCGGGGGCCGTACTTTGGAACCTGTAGTGCCTCGCCCTAGTGTCGGCGATGTGCCGCGCGCCCTCTTGTTCATGAGGCCTCTAAGTAGCTTACCCAGCCTCGCGCCGCGCCCGCCGCCCTGCCCGGCCCTGCCCGGCCCCGCTGAAGGACATCCCTGTCGCCTTCAGCCACCCCCTTTTCCTCTTGGCGCTCTCCTCCGCCGGAAATCCCCGGCCTGCCGAATCCACTTTGCACCTTTTCGTATTCAGGTCCCCGTAATTCGTCCGCATGCTCCACACCGGCTCAAGCACCCCACCAGCGGCTGGTCCGACTTCCGCTGTTGGTTTTGTTGGCGCTTGTCGTTGTTTTCATTCCATTTCGCCCTCTCCCCTTTCTTTCTCCCCCTTCCCTCCGTTTCTGGCAGCTATGATACCGATGAAAATCGGCTCATTTTTTGGTGCAGTATAAAAGCTGTAAAGCGGCAAGGGTAGTAAAAACGGAGAGGGCGGGGCGGGGCGGGGAGGGGAATACGGCCGCGGGGCGTTCCTTGGCGATGGTGGATGCGGACCATTCAGGGGAATGACACAAGTGGCTCAGCGCCAGCAATGTGAATTGGCCGGATGAGCGTCCTTCTCACCTTTTTAAAAGCATTCCGCGCGCATTCGCCGAAATACAATTCCACCGCCGAACTTGCTCCCCTTTTTTTATCTCACATCGCGGCCTCTTTTTTTTCGTCGAAAATAAATGGTGTTTGCGTTTGGACGGGTGGTGGCAGCGTGCAGAGCAAACTCGCCCGCCGCGCTGCCGGGCTGCTGTGCTGCTGTTTTCTGGAGAAGCGACGCGGGGCGACGCGGGGCGAGACGCGGGGCGAGACGCGGGGCGACGGCGCGAAGCGGAACGCACTGTCATCGTCGAATCGATCATGCTGTCGATACAAACGAGTGCAGCCCGTGTCGACGCTGCCGCAAACACGGACACACACACACACACACACGCGCGCGCTCAAGCCAACGGAGGTTGTCTAAAAAAAAATGGAAATGGTTCCGTCATCTCAGACTTCGACGCGAAAGCGAATGTCAATTTTAAGCGAGGGGACGAGCGCGGATGCAGGGTTGTTACGGAGTCAGGGAAATTATGGAAAGTCGGTGAATCAAAATTAGGTCAGGGAAACCTGACAGAGATAAGTCAGGCGATTCGGCTCAAAGGTCACGGGATATCGAAACATTTGTAAAATGGACAAATTGACCACTGCGGCAGGCACTTGTCTACATATTTCTTGGCGATCGTGGTCATCTTGGTTCTCTCTCTCTCTCTCTCTCTCTCTCTCTCTCTCTCTCTCTCTCTCTCTCTCTCTCTCTCTCTCTCTCTCTCTCTCTCTCTCTCTTTCTCTCTCTCCTCTCTCTCTCTCTCTCTCTCTCTCGCTCTCTCTCCCTCTCCCTCTCCCTAGACGTTGTGCTCATAAAAGTGCTCTCAGGCGCGCCGTGCTGACCTGTCCCTCCGCCCCGGCTTGCGCGGGACGGCCGGCACTGGGGCGTCCCCCACGACCGCCCACGCCCCACTGCCGCGGCCACCGCTCACCTGCTCGTCAGCAGTGTTAGTTTGGCGCCGCGCTGACGGCGCTACACTGCCGGCAGACCGTGTCTGGGATCGAGTCCGAGATAGTGCGCGCGTCACAGAGGTCTGACCTAAATGTCTTCTGTTGCAGTGAGGCCGCTGAGCACCAGCATCCTGCCCACGGACGGCGCGCCGCTCTCCGCGCACAAGCCCGTGCAGCTGGTGTGCCAGTCGGTGGGCTCCCGCCCGCCCGTCAAGATCACCTGGCTGAAGGACGGCAAGCGGCTAGACAATGCCAATCAAGTGGTAGGTTCCTGGCGTTCCTGGGCTGCCGCTGGAACGGTCGGGAGCGTGGCTGCACTGTGATAAAGTGCTGTCGCTCATCGCACTAAATAGAGAATGCCATTTTCACATTTTCATCGCTTTCATATGGTGGCAAATTTATCGCGAATTGATGGCATTTTCATGAAAGATCCAATACTTATCGCATGGGCGTCAAAAGTGTCATCAACTGATTCGGTAAAAATTTGGGAAGGAAATAAGCCTTGAAATTCTCAAGTGACAACCACAAGTCTCAGTCTGTAACTGGAGTCTTAAAAGACCCGCAAGAAGGAGCATGACGAAGTTTCGCAACACTGGCCACACCATTCGCCGAGCCATTCGCTCCATCATCCGAGGACGATTTTTTTCGCGTGGAGCTGCCAGTGGAAGGTCTGCTTTTGAGGAATGTTTTGACTGTCGGACCGTGTGTGGCTGGACACTGCAGCTGGATTTCGCCACTATCGGCCGCACATGTTTCCCGTTCCAAACCGGACTGTTGTTTCATTCTCGCTGTGAAAGAGGTTCCCTTTATGCCAGTGTACGCGTTCAGCCCACCGGTCTGAGGGAAGGTAGGTCGGGTGGAGGCTTGACTCTCGCAGGCTCTGACGGGCCATGTTTGGCGGCTTAGCGCGCTGCCCCGTGCCTGACGGCGTGGCTGGCGGCGTGCTTGACGGCCTCGAACCCATCACGACCGTCACGAGCACGTTCAGCCTGTCTCTTACATTTCAGCCCGGCCTATTCCTGTCTCTCGGCGTTTCCTCGCGGGATTACCACGGACGGCATCGTGCGCGTGACGCAGCGTGACGCGGCCGTGACGCCGGCGTGGCGCTTGGCGTGTGCGTTGCCCGGCGGCTGGGCCGGGTTGGGCCCGCTTCCTGGCAGTGTTGTCGGCGTCACTGGGGGTTTGTTCACATCACGTGCACAACATTCGCGCTGGGTATGCGCATGCCGGGAGTAACAATGGAGCCAGCGGGGCGAGGCTGGGCGAGGCGCGGCGCGCGCGAGCGGCACCCAGAGGTTGGCTGTGCTGCTGCCGTGCCGCGTGCGCCGTGCGCCGTGCGCGGGCCCGTGGCAGTTCCACCAACTGTGAAGTCATAGGCCGCGGCGAGGCGCCCCCGACGGCATACATGCCCGCAATAAGTGGCACGCTGGCAACCGCCGCCTGTGTGCCCCACGCACACACCATCGCCACTGATGGGCCAGTTCGGGCCCTTAGTGATGCCTTGCCCCAGCAGGGCCCTCTTCGTGGGTAGGCTTGAAGTTGTTGTGGCTGGCCGGTCGGGCGGTCCGGTCTGGGCGGCCGCGGCCCGGTCCACGGCCCGGTCCACGGCCCGGTCCACGGCCCGGTGCGGCGTGCAGAAGAGCCGCAACAGTTTGCGGCCTCTTGGCGGTGGCCGCGCAAATGGAGGCCGCCCGTAACTTGGCCCGCGGCTGTCCCTTTTCTTTTAATCTCCTCTTTGGCGCCGCAGGTTCGCCGTCCCCGCCGTCGGACCGTTCAAAACAAATACAAACAACCTTTTGGTAGAAAGTTTCCCCAAAATTTTGGGTAGTAACGAAGCTTGCTTTCATCTACCCATGCCTCTTTGTTTTATGTGTGTTCCGATTTGACCTTGCTCTAAAATGAAGCCCTTGAAAATTCCCGACCAGCTGGCGGAGCTTCGATGGTATTACGCACCACCTAGCTTTCCCAAATGCCCTTCAGCGGCCGTCCGGTTGGTGGGGCCGCCGACGGTCCGCCGTGCTCCACCACAGTCGCTGCCCCAGTCAGTGAGTGAGCTTCACTCCCCGCCCCTATCGAGTGCGTCACGGTGCGTCATTGACGTCATGGCGGCACTACACAGTGGGCCAGAAGACAGGCGTCGGCGGCCAAAATTGTACACGCGTTTTGATCTCCGGAGTCGCTGAACAGGACTCGAACCAAGCGTGTGACCCCACTAATGGATTCCTTGCTCTGGGAGCAATCCATTGATGGGGTCGGATGGGGTCACGCGTTCGGTTCGAGACCCATTTAGCGACTCTGGAGCTCAAAACGCGTCTCGAGTTTTGGCCGCCTCCACCAGTCCTCTAGCCCACTGTGCACTGCCGCCCGTAGCCCGACTCCTGTAATGAGCTCCGCAGTCGGCGAATCGAACGGGCGAGGGGTGCCACGGGCGCCATGGGCGCCACCACGCGTTCGGTTCGTGTCCCGTTTGAGGGCTGTGTCCGACTGAACATGCGGTCTGGCGGTCTGGCCGGCGGGCCCGTTGCGGTGTGAGCCTTGCCGGGCCTTGCCGGGCGCACGCGCTTCCCTTCGGGCCGCCCGGGGCGCGATCACGCCGCGCCGCCACACCGCGTCCGACCGCACTCCGGCGCACCTGGCGCCGGCCGTGGAGGCCGTCAAGGCAGTGTTAAGTAACGTCGATAACGCGGCAACTTCGGCACCGCGGCGGAAATTGGCGTCAGGCCCGATCATGAGCGCCTGAACCTGCCCGAACGCCGCGGCACGATGCCCTGTCCTGACGCCGCGCCTCTGCGCCGCCTCGCTGTTCCAGGAGACCAACGAAGGCAACGTCTCCACGTCCACGCTCACGTTCGTGCCGCTGCAGCGCGACAACAACAAGACGCTCAAGTGCCGCGCCGAGAACGGCCACGTGTTCAACGGCACGCAGGAGGACGTCATGAAGCTCAACGTGTTCTGTGAGTAGTTCCGAGGGGTGGGGGCGCGCCGCGCGCAGCTCGGGGCTCGTTTCCGAGCCGAGTCCTGCCCGAGGCGGGGCTCCAATCGGGCACTTGGCTGGCACGGTGGATCGCCTAGCGAGTGAGGACTAGAAATCCATTGGTCCATCGAGTGCTCGGTTGAGTTCTGTGGCCAGGGAGGAGCTCAAAACAAGGCCCGAGTCCTCGCAAATTTGGCACGCCTTGCCTATTCGAGCTGACGGTCTGCGCTGCTCCGTGATGACAGCCTCCTCATGGTTCTGATGCTTGCAGTCCCGCCGACGCTGCGCCTGGAGCTCGGCAAGGGCATCAATCCCAATGACATCGAGGAGGGCGACAACGTGTACTTCGAGTGCCACGTCAACTCCAACCCGCCGGCCTACAAAGTGGTGTGGAAGCACAACGTAAGTAGAGGAGTTGTCGCCGAGCCCGGGGGGTGGGGTGGGGGTGGATGTTGTGCTGTAGCGTACTGATTCGTTGATTAAACACTCGCCGCCCGCCTCCGCCGTGGCATGCTGCGCGCACGCATGGAGCCCAGTTTCGTTCATTATTTCGACTGCGTGGACGCAAAAGTGCAGTTTCATTCGGTAGGAAAATTAGCGATTTATCAAAAAAAGTTCTAGTATACTTGAAAAAAAAAACACAAAAAAAAATGAGATGTTTGCGTCATGCTTTTGCAAGGTGGAGTCCCCCGTGCAGCGGAGAGGCTTTTTCCCTCTGCCGAAACTCTCTATTTGGTGTGCATCCGGGCGGAGAGGCACTTGCAGACTCATTAATTGGCCGGATCTTCGTTTGATGACGAGCGAGCCGGCGAGAGAGTCAGAGTCAGGACAAGATAGGGGTGGCGTAGACGATGAGTGTCCTTTTCTCAGCTTTTCGTTTTTCTTATCAAGAAAAAGCTCTTGGGCTGCACAGGCCACGAACCGTTTCCAGAAGTGTGTCCGTGTGTAGCGGTCTGTACTGTTCGTCGCGTAGATGCTCCCGCCCATTCAATTCACACTTGAATCCAGTTTGTGGACAGTGTATACCCGGTGTATCCCAGTGTATCCACGCCGCGCAATTCAGTGGCATTGTTCCTCGGCCGCTGCGCCGCAGCTCGGCGGCTGTGCTTCTGTTTACCGGCTGTTTGCGTTAAGTTGTGTGTATATGTGCGTGCGTGTGTCTATAGGTGTGTTTGTGTGTGTGTCTGCATGTGCCGCAATCACGCGTGCAAAAACAGCTGTTTGTTTGTGCTGCTTGGACGGGTTTGTCAATGTCAACGCTGTTCAGTTCGGTGTTTCTCTCTACCTTCGCAAGATTGTGTTGTGCGAGCCAAGTGAAAACGTGTCCACATGTGGCTGGCCGCGTTCCACCTCTGCGCTCATGTCCGTCCGTCTGTCTGTTGCAGGGCGTCCCCATCCAGGGCAACACGCGCGCCGGCGTGATCCTCATCACGCAGAACCTGGCGTACCAGCGCATCTCGCGCACGCAGGCCGGCAACTACTCGTGCGTGGCGTCCAACGTGGAGGGCGACGGCACCAGCAACCTGGTGGCGCTCAACGTCATGTGTAAGTGCCTCCCCCCCCGGCCTGCCCGTTGCCGCCGGTTGCAGGGATTCGGTCGGTGAGCCGGACCGAGCTCGCCACGGCGCGCCAGTCCGTCGTCAAATTTATACGGCCTGGCAGTGCGCCGCGCTGCCACGCCGCAGTGGTCGCCGCTCGGCCCACCTACGCGCACGCTGCGCTCTGGCGCGGAGGTTAGGTGTGTCGCGCCGTTTCATTGCCAGTAAAGCTCCCCGGCGGCCGACTCATCATTTACTTTACTTTTTGCGAGCTAGTGTGTGTGAGTGTGGGTGTGTCGCTGTGTGCATGTGTGCGTGCAGCGGCCGGCATAACGCTTGGACCGAGTCGCTCTGCTCTGGCCACCGGAAACGCGGTGTAGGATGGCGTACTTCCGGCCGGGGCTTCGTGGATGGGGTGGCTCGCGCCTCGGCAGAGTGCGTTCGCTTCGCATGCAGGCGGCATGCAGGCGGCATGCAGGGCAGGTGTTATCATTACAGCGTGTCGTTGTTTAGCGCCGGGTCGGTCGCGTCGCGTACACACACTCTCCGTCCCTCTCGCACACTCAGGGGTATGGCACTCACAAAATCCGGGGCACGCCGCAGTTGCAGTAAGTAGTTTCGGGTGGCTCACAGGTCAGGACGCCGCACCGCACCGCGCCGCACCCCGCCGCAGCTCCACTGGAGAGTCTGTGTCCCTTCCGCCCGCAGCCCGAGCGCGGCGGCGTGGCGGCGGCGGCCCCCGGCCTCCAAATTTACGCATACATGTTATTAGGGAAGAGCTGGGGGGCCGTCCCGAAGGGGGTGGGGGCGGGCGGCGGGGACTGGCCCCCTAGCCCCGCTGACTGCGCCTGGCCACCGCGCTCGCCCCGCACCGCGCCCTAGGGTGCCGTTTGGGAGGCCCTACCTTAAGCCACATTAATTCAGCTTAAAGCAACCTCTTAGCCGCGGGAGCTTGCAACAACGCAGTCCAGCCGCCTGCATATGTATAGCCCCTCGGCTTCTTTTCCCCCATACGCCCGCCCGCCCGCACTCTACCTCTTTCTCTCTCTCTCGCACACTCACAGAGTTGACCCCGCCCGGCATTCATTCTTCCCACGGACTTTTCAAATGGTATTTCGCCGAGCACAGTTTATTTCGGGAATGCCGTCCCGTTTGCCCGCTGTGCTGATTTTCATTCCTCCGGAATACAGCACAAAAACGCAATAAAACTATACAGTAGCTTTACCATCCCCGAAAGCCAATCCTTTTTAGGGGTTCCCAAGAACCCCTATTGTCCGAGGTCCGTGGATTCCTTCCCCCCCCCCTCTTCGATTTTCAAATAAACAACGCTAAACTATTTCAACCATAAAAAAAACGAAAATTCCAAATTTTTTCGAAAATTCATCGTGGAAATTTTCCGTAAACGCGAAAAACATAAATTTGCAACAATCGAAAACGAGAACCGTTCATGATATGAAAAAATGGTTCAAATAAGAAATGTACCACTCCTCAAAACTAAACCTCCTGGCTCATCAAAGTAACAAGAAATCGCCTGTGTTCTGAACAAATACTTAAAACATGAAAAAACAATCTCCATGGCAACGGCATGGTCCCATCGTGCCACCCGTCAAAATTTAAAATACCCCATTAAAAGAAATCTAAACCCCGTGAAATTCGAAAATGCTAATGCTAACGCATTGCACGGTGTCTCAACGTTGGAACATCTTTAAAGTCTGTCACTAGTAAACAGTTCGTAGCAGAAACGACACATCAAATTAATTTTCGTGGGTTGGCACCAATTTGCTTGCCGTCTGCGCCCTTTCGAAAATCGCGAGGCTGAAAGAACGAACAGGCGCCCATTGAAACTGCCCCTCCATTGTTGCTGAAGTTGGATTGTTTGGCATGCTCTCAAAGGCTGCGGTTGTCTTGTCACCACAATTTCTACACATTTGTTTATATCTTACTTTTAAACCAGTTATGGAAACGGGAACACCGTGCAATGCGATTAGCATTGGAATTTTTTCATCTTCATCCTTTTTGCCATTGCGAACCACATTGCATTTTTTGGAAGTCTACACGATACGAGGCATCTGCTGAAGGTGACTCGGAAACAAATTAAAATGTGCGGCTGGTGAATGGGTGCGTGTGCGCGCGCGTGCGTGCATGCGTGCGGTACTTTATCTGGGCCGGGCTGGAACACGACGTACTTGAAGTAGCGCGAGGCCTTTTACGCCGCCCAAAATGGTTATGGCGCACGCCGCGGGCCGGCCGCCGGCTTCGGGGGAAAAAAAAGCATATTCTTAAATAACCATGGCGGATGAATGTGTGAAACTTTGGGCCTTCCTGGGAACGGCTCGGCCTTGGGGGCGGCTCGGGCCGCGCCTTCCCGCGCCCCGCAACCCCATAACCGTGGCGGGGCCTCGGAATATATGCACGCCAGTTAGCACTACGCCGCGGTATCTCCGGGAGGCATTAGCGTGGCAGGCCCCGCCGCCCCGCCCCGCCTCTCCAACCAGACCTCAGAGCGTCGTCTACACTCATAATTCACGATTACGGGCCTCACCTCGGCGTATTGACAGGGGTGCGTCGCAACGTTGGCTGCCCCAAAATTAGCTTCTTCCATGCTAGAAATAGAGGGGAAGGTGCGGGGTCTGTCAGTGCCTTGTTTTTGCTGCCGATTTTTTGTTTTTGTTTTTTTTTTGGAAAGGCGTGGCCTGCCATCGGCGTGGATCCACGCGGGACCGCAGGGCTGGCGAGGCTGCTGGCTCACCGGGGCCTGGGAAAGGCTTTCGGGGCTGGAAAGACGCGGGGATGGGGGTCGCCCATATTACGCGACGGGAGGGCTGGGCCAGGCAGGGCCAGGGCTCCGCAGGCTCGGAGGGCCGCCAGGGCACCGTGGGGCACGGCGGGGCTCCGTAGGGCACGGCCGAGGTATAAGGCTGCTTTATTTTTCTCCTTGCCCTTCCTTTATGGGACCTATCTGCTTGCCTTGGTTCTCTTGCCACCACCAGCGACGCCTCCAGCGACGCCTCCAGCGACGCCACCAGCGACGCCTCCAGCGACGCCTCCAGCGACGCCACCAGCGACGCCTCCAGCGACGCCTCCAGCGACGCCACCAGCGACGCCTCCAGCGACGCCTCCAGCGACGCCACCAGCGACGCCTCCAGCGACGCCAGACGCCACCAACCACGCCACCGTCGGGGCCGCGGCCACCGCCGCGACGCTGAACTCACGGAAGTCAATCCGCTGAACCGGCGCGGGTCCCCCAGTGCCCCGGCAGTAGCTTGTCCATGCGCGAGGCCTCGGCCGCGTCCTCCCCGCCAGCGGCGCCGCATGGTCAGCATCACGGTGCGCGTCGCGTCCCCAGAGGGCTGCCCGGCCGTGGAGGACCGCCCCGGTTCGGCACTGCCACCACGCGGTCGCGGCGCGGCCGTGTGCTGCGTCCGGCACGACTGCCTGGAAGGCGCTGGAAGGCGCTGCGGCTGAGAGGGACTGATGGCGCTCGCCACCCGCCCGGGCCGGACGCATGATAATTCCCGCCTGTCGATTCCAAACGCTCCAAACGAGGCGATCAGGTTGCTCGTTCTGGCCCATCGTGCGCGCCCCACCGCGGAGGGCACGTCAAACGTTCGGGGTGCTGGCGAGTCCCTTCGCCTGGAGGGCCAAGGGTGCCGTGCTTGCGTCCGAGCGAATGCCTATGTCTTGCGGCTATCCCACTACGGGTCAAACCCGTTGCCTCACCCAGCTCGGCCTACAGACCTCGGTGGCTGAGTGCGCAAAGGCGTCCGTCATCGACGCCCGGGTCGGGCGATCGAAACCCAGCACTCGCACATTTTTACTGGCTCTGCCATTGCGAAACGAAGCCATAGCTTCAAGCAATTCGTTCCACCGACACGATCATATGAGGCATGGTGGCCGAGAGCAGAGAGGCGTCGGGTCCCGACATTGGAGTACGAGGTTCGAAACCCGTTCGGTCGAGAATGTTTTTACTAAGCTTGCGTCGGACGAAGGCGGTTCAAGTATACAAAATCGGCCGGCGGCCAGCGTGCCTCTCATAGCCCAGTGGTTCCGCTGCTGGGCAGGGTGACGCAGACTCCTGAGTACCAGTAGCATGGCCCCTGAGTGGGAAGGGGGCCGGGGATCGAAACCCGACTACTGGGAAAGGTGGCAGCCTGGCCTACTATGAGAGGACTCCTCCACATCACAGATGACGTGACCAATGACGGGGCCACTGCGGTTTAACTCTGAGGTTGCTCCTGTGATGAGATGGGGGAACCACTGGTCCACCAAGCCAGCGGGGAAGAGGGCCGGCTCGCCGGGGTGCCCTCTTTCGCAGAAATTTTCTTTGTCCTGTTGGTTTTATTTCTAGTAATTACTCTATTTTTGCGTTAAATTGTTGATAAATTATTGAAAGGCAAACAAGCATTATCAGAGCAAATTAACAGGTTCGGGATTTTTTCTGTGGGAAAACTCCCGCAGCCATGCCTTGATCGACATCGGAGGGTGTTTGGATCAGTGGGGCGCCCGCTCCATGGCCAGCTCCATGGCCAGCTCCATGGCCAGCTATGGCCAGCTCCATGGCCCGGATCAAAGTCGCTCTCGAAACAAACTGCGATGGACCTGTTCTCGAAACAGTTTGCAATCTACTGATGCAGCAGTAATCTCTGCATTGCCTCGGGCAGGGATCACTCAGAGAAAAGCCGCTCAGATTACCATTTGGTGTACTTTCTGGTGCAGGCACCGACGAATGTAGAGGGACATGGCAGGGCAGAGGCCAATCGGATCAAATGTAATGAGGGGGCGAGCCAAACGTCGCTACTCTCTCAATTGTCATTTTTTTTTTTTTGTTTTGTTTTTTTGCGGCTCGCGCCGCGCGCCACCTTCGGCGTTTTAGGCGGTGGCGGCGGCCCGTCAGGGCTAATCTGTGCCAGGTGTAGTCACAAATGCAATTAAAAGCCGTTCGTGTCCAACTTGCAGGGGAAGTGGTTGCTTTCCGCCACGATCTTCCGATAGCAAAAGTTTGCAAGCGGTTTGATGGGTTCCAACAGAGACCCCTCCCCCGCCGCCCCCTCGTTCCGCCTCCGCTCCCTCAAACTACTTCGCGCCTCGGGGCTGAACTACAATCGATTCCAGAATGTGTTTTGGCCGGCTCATTACGGCCCGGGAAGTATGGCCGACTGGTATGGAGCGCCACTGCTAACTTCTTTAGAGTTAAATTGGACTGTGTTGCTGTGGGCCGAGTGGGGCCGAGTGGGGCTGAGCCAGGCCGGGCGGGGGCGACGCGGGGGCGACGCGGGGGCGACGCGGGGGCGACGCGGGGGGCGGCGGTCCCCCGACGCGGCGACGCTGTTAGGGCGCGGAGCGTCCCACCGGCCTTTAAGGCGGCGATGCTTGCTTTTAACGGCGACTTGGAAAAAAAAGGGGGAAAAGTAATTTAGGAATTTGAAAATGAGGCGCAGGAGAAAACGGGCGCCTGTTTGTGTCTCCGCCTTATTCCGTCGGTGAGTGACGCTAAGGTCGACCGGGCCGTGCCGGCCGTGCCGGGCTGACGAGCGAGGTCGCGGCGGTTGCCGCCCTGGCCGCCCTGGCCGCCCTCTCCGAAATCCAGCCGCGGCCGCGCAGGACGAAGGGACGGAGGGTAGCGCCGTTTTTATTGTGCTGTTGCTGGGCACTCAGGAATTCAGCTCTCGGACCGCGTCCCTGGGTACTCGCAGTGTGCTCGCAGGGTAGTGCGAGTGCGTAACCGGGCTAAAATGGAGGGCGGGGAAGTGGCAGGGAAAAGCGAGAGAAGGTGATCGAAAGGGAGAGTAATGTGGCACCGGAGGCGAAATACTCCAGGACTAAGAGCGGTGCCGGAACACAGCGGGGTCAGAACATTTTGGCGGCTGTCCTTCAGCCTGCTTCACTGCGCAGAAAAAATCTTTTGTCTCTCTCTCCTCGTTTTTTTTTTTTTTGGGGGGGGGAGGAATATGATCAAATGCCTTTGTCGCCTCCGCTGGCGCGACAGCGGTATGAACTTTCTGAGCGCGAGAGATTTTCAGACGTCAGGCTGCGGGGCTGCGCGGCGCCTCCGTAGTTCTCCCTCTAGCGCCGCCATGCGCCCCGCCTCTCGAGGGGAGCGGAAATAATTTCCAGGATCACACGTATTCGCGAATACGCCTCGCTCAATAACAAACTTCCTGCGGAAGCAATCAAGGTAGATCGAGATGCAGTGGGTGGCAGTCAGAAAAAGTTACTTCGGCCTAAATTTTCAGTTTTTGATGAAGCAAAATTCGGATTATGTTTTGTCAGCCATAAGAATTTCACCAATGCTAGGAGGATAAGATCCCACCGCAGTAAGCCCTCGGCTGTGTGCAGGGAGGTGCCAACGCCGGGCCGCGAATCGCGAATCCCTGTAAGTGTCAAAGCGCTTTCAGACTCAGTCCGCGGCGCTCCACCGTCAAATGAAGCGCAGTTAATCGCTGCGCACTTAATCGTCGCAGCAACCGCCTCGCCTTTCGTCGTGAAAGAATTTTTCAAGCGCGTGATATACGTGGCGGTGGAGCCTTTATATTACGCGGCGGTGTTGCGTGTGTCCGGCGGTCGGTGTCTCCCACACAGACTCATATCCGAGGCCACCCATCTCTGTAGCCAGCCTTATCGCGGGGGGAGGGCAGGAAGTACCGGACAGCTGCTTTTAGGGGCAAGCTTGGCAAGGCTCTGCCCAGCCAATCTGCAGCGCCGCACGGTGCCGCACCTACTCAAAGGCCGTTGGCCCGAGCGCCAGAGGACGATCCTGCCTTTCGACCCAGCTTTGCTCCGTTCCAACTCAGCTCCGTTCGAATCGTCCACGTAAAAAAAGAATTTGTTGTGACTGTGTGGTTCTGATATGCAAATAGATTTTCGGATAGCTAAAAAAAGTTGTTAGGCGTACTAACAATTCGTTGCCAGAACGAACATTTCGTTCTGACAACGAACTATATCGTCAGGAGTACTAAACATAATAAAAATGAATGTTTGTACTCCTGACGAATTATTTGTCGTGAGAGCAAAGTGTTCGTTCTCACAACCAATTATTAGTACGCCTCACAACTTTTTTTTTGCTATCCCAAAATCAACATACATTTTCGTTGTCACAACAAATTCCTTTTTTCCGTGTCGGGTGCTGCGCTGTCAACGCTGAGCCCCGAGCCCGACTTGCGAGCGGCGCCCGGTCGCCTCCTAACTATTCGCAGCCGGGTGACATGTGCCCGCTGGAATGAGCAAATGCGCCCCGAGTCGTCGCCGGCTGCGCGCTGCGCTGCTGGCTGCGCTGCTGGCGTCGCGGTCGAGTTGGTGGTTTCGGTTTCAGCACCCTCCGGGGACGACGTCGGCGTGGCTGCCTGGCGCTGCCTGGCGCCGCCGCGGCCTTGCGGTGCACAAGTGCACTTGCCGCTCGCGCCCTCGGCCTCGGCCCGGCAGACAGACAAGCCCGGAGTGGCGTGGCGACCGTGGTGGCGCTCCCTGGCTCGAGCACAAGCACACTGTCATCACGACTCGCCGCGGCCGGCCGATCTGGCGAATGCTCACCTCGGGTCAAGGCGGTGGGGGGGCGCAGTGGGGGAGCTGACGCGGGTCGCGTGGGGCGGGGCCACCTCGGGCCACCTCGGGGCACCGCGGGGGGCGTGCAATCGGCCACCTGAAGCAGGCCATGAGAGCCGTGAGCAAGTCCAGCCAGTGGAGGTGCGCATCACGCGCGGCTGTCTCGCAGTGTCCCCGCCCAAATGGCCGAAAGAGGCGGCAAGAATTCTTCCTTTAGTCCCTCGGAAGGCGCGGTAATGCGCGACCGCCCCGCCGCGCGGATCGCCAAGTTGGGGGGGGGGGGACGCGGCGGAGACACAGGGATGCAGGCCAGGCAGGCCAACTTGATGGAAAATAAATTACACTCGATCTCTCTGATCAAACTGGGATGAACGATCGGCCAACTTTTCTCATAAGAATGGCCCAATATACAGGCTGGCGGCTGATATCGGCTCCTCGCGGCAGGGGGTGTGGCCGAGGCCCGGCCGAGGCCGCACGCAAAAAAATAATTCGAGGGCCACCTAAAAAATTAGCACGGGTGCTAAAACTGTTAGCTGTGTAGGCCCAACTAAAATTTTAATCGTAGTGCTAACATTTTAACTCTGTTGCTAATCGCGAACTCCCCAACTAAATCATATTGGCCTCCAGCTACATTATTTAGCACCTGTGCTAATTTTTTAGCTCTGCTGCTCCGAATCCCCACTAAATCGCTTAGCACTGATCTGAAAAATATTTTTTTGCGTGCGAGACAGGAGGTAGCCCAGACCCCCGCCGGTAGCGGGCCGGCCTCAGCCGGACTCTACCCCCTGGTTTCAATCAAAATATTCATGGAGAAGGCGCGCACGACCCGCGGCAAGGAATCCATCAAGAAGCTCGCATCCGCGCCGTAGTGCGACTAGCCCTTGATGCGTTAGTGACGCGTTTTCGCGTCAGCCCATCGGGCCGCCACCCCACTGCCGCCGCTGCCGCTGCGCGACTCCAGCATCTGATTGGGGAGGGTGCCAGCCCGCCAGTCAGCCCGCCAGCCAGCCAGCCAGCCGGCACAAAAGAAGTCGCTCACGACGTTTTTGACGGCCCGCGCGCTGAAAGAGTCTTTCTTGTCCGCCCGCTCTGCATGGCGCTGATACTGATCTAGGGCCCCGTAACGTCAGGAAGAATCTGGCGGGGAATCTGTAAAGGCGCCGTGTGTGTGTGTGTGTGTGTGTGTGTGTGTGTGTGAGAGAGAGAGAGGGGGGGGGGAGCGGAAAGGCGGTGCCCCTTTTCTTCGGCAGAACAGCCCGTCGAAGTCTGGCGAGGCTGGCGAGGCTGGCCACACTGATCGCCCGTCGGGGGGATTACACCTGCTGGAGGATAGCGCTGTGCAGCCGCCGCCCTAAAGCGCCCGGCCTAGCGACTCCGAACAGTGATTGCGTCGCTCTGTCTCTCTCGCACCTCCACTCGAGGCGCCTCGTGAGTGAGAGAGAGAGAGGCAGCACTCCTCGGAATGAGACTGCACAGGAGGCGGCAGTGTAGCTACGGAGCAGTCCGACCTTGCTGCCAGTCTGCCGAAGGTTCAGCGTGGGTGTAATGTTGATGCTCCCCTGGCAGATGCCGTTTTGGCAGGTGCGCTACTGTAAATCCGGGCAAAGTCGGTCGAGCCAGGAGAGGCATGCACTCGTCCGCGCCGCTCGCGGGGCTCGCGGGGCTCGGGAGCTTGGAGCTCGTTTCCGAGGCTGCGAGGCTGAACAGCCCCTGCTTCAGTCGGCGAGAGGAAATCTCCGAGCTCGGTGAAAGACTCCGCGAAGCAGCGGCAACACTCACAAAAAGGAGGAGCTGGATGCAGGTGGTGCGTATTTCTGGTCCATTCTGGCCCGTGCCAGTGCCCATTTGCCGCGCCCGATTTACGGGTCAGGCTGTCGATAGGCAGCTATTCGAACACGGCCTGGCCCCGCCGCGCGGTGGCGCCACCGCGCCTTCGTCCGCACCCTCCTCAACCTCAACATTATCTGGTTTCCGCCGCGGCCGTCTCATCCCGTGGCGCTGGCGGCGGGCGGGCGGCCCGGCGGCGCGGGGCCTCCCCACCATCCGTCTCTCCGACTCTCATATTCCGGGGCCGGCCGGCCGCGTCCGGAGGGATGTCCTTGTTCCCGACGCCCCACAGTGGGCCAGAAGACCGGCGGAGGCGGCCAAAACTCTAGACGCGTTTTGAGCTCCAGAGTCGCTAAAAGGGACTCGAACCGAACGTGTGACCCCATCAATGGATTGCTCTCCGAACGAGGAATCCATTGGTGGGGTCACACGGTCGGTTCGAGTCCTGTTTAGCGACTCTGGAGCTCAAAACGCGTCTAGAGTTTTGGCCGCCTCCACCGGTCTTCTGGCCCACTGTGCGCCCTCCCCACTCAGTTTGAGGGTGTTATCTGGCCGCTCTATGCGGAACGTCGGCGCGGATCCCTCTCGGCGAACTTGGCGGGGCCGAGCCGGGCCGAGCCGGGCCGAGTCGGGCCGTACGAGTGGCGCGGGACAAGCAGGGCGACAAGCAGGGCGCGCATTGAGGAAACTTGAAAACGAATGAGGCGGGCCCGGCCCTATCTGGCCGCGCAGCCACGGCGCGGCCCGCGATGCAGCAGCCAGGCGCAGCGAGGACTGGGCCGCAAGTCCGGGCACGTTTTGCAGTTCTGCAGCCCTTGAATGGGCTTGAATCAGACACGGGAGGCAGCCCTTCGAAGGAGGAAGCCAACAGGCGACGGACTGCGACGCACAGGGCTCCGCGGCGTGGCCGGGATGCAGCAGATCGTCGCGTGGTACCTTGACAGGGGTGCTTAGTACTTCGTGCAGCGCGCGGCGGAGCGGCGGGCTCTGGGAGTTAGCACTGATTCCTCGCGCTACGCGGCTTTAGGAAGGTAGACGGCCCAGGAAGCTGAGGGCGGAGTGGCGCGTTTTGAGCTCCAGAGTCGCTAAATGGGACTCGAGCCGAACGTGTGACCCCACCAATGAATTCCTCGTGCGGAGAGCAATCCATTGGTGGGGTCACACGTTCGATTCGAGTCCCGTTTAGCGACTCTGCAGCTCAAAACGCGTCTGGAGCTTTGGCCGCCTCCACCGGTCTTCGGGCCCACTGTGCGGAGCGATGCGGAGCACTGCGGAGCGACAGCGTTTTGTTTTATTTATCCTTCAAGTTAGTGTCAGGATGCGCGGGCCAGCCGGCATGTGTCGTGCGACGCAAAACGTTTTCCGAAAGAAACGCATTCTCCTTTTCCCTCTTCGGGCCACTCTTTCTTTTCCCTCGGTGACATGTGTGCGGCGCGGTAGTAACGCACTAATGCAGCTTTGAAAGTTTAAGTTTATTGCTGCATAAAACGGACTTGTTGGGGCGGGAATCGGACCAAAGTCGCTGCCAGACCCCGCCGTACGCTCCTCTGGCCCGCCTCCTACCCCTGCACTTCACGGCGTCGTGGGACTTGCACATTTCTGTAAGCAGCTCCCAGGGGCTTAGTGCGCCCTCCCTGCTCGCACCCACACATGCGCACACACACACACACACACACACACACACACGAGGCCCCTTCTCTCCCTCTACATGTCATGGGTATGTCCGAAGCTTCAAATTAACTGAGCGGCTTTGGATTCCCGGCAAGTTGGTGCTATCTCCGCGAGTTTCGCAGCAGCGTGCACCCTGTGTGTCTGTGTGCGAGCGCGCATGTGTGTGTGCGCGCGCGTGCGTGCGTGTATCTGTGTGCGTGTCTTTAGTACTGACGCACGCAAAAGGAACCCTTGACTGCTGCAAAGGGGCGCGCGTCCCATAAAAATGTGGGTCGAGGCGGAGGCTGCATTTATGTCGAAATAAAAAGAGGGCCGGCCTTGCCGCCGCGGTGGTGGCCTCTGTCGTATTAATTAAAGAGGCGACGGCAGGTGGCGGGGCATGCACGGCAGTCGGACGGCCGTCGCGAGCCGTCGCGAGCCGTCGCGAGCCGTCACTCCGCCGCGTGGCCGCGCGGGTCGACAGGTATTGGCGCACTCGGCCGTCTGTCGACGCCCTAGATCGCCACGATCCGGCAGGCGGCGACGGCTATTGGCAGCGTGACACTGTGTGTGTGTGTGTGTGTGTGTGTGTGTGTGTGTGTGTGTGTGTGTGTGTGTGTGTGTGGCATTGCCCAGGCTCGTGTGTTTATTCGCCGAAACGGTCCCGCGTCTCGGCGCTATTACTCACTCATGGGCACTGTGTTGCATGCGAAATGCGCGCCTCTCCACACCGTCTTGCGTTCGCTCACACGCCTCGCCTCGCCTCGCCTGGAGATGTAAATCCCACCCACCTCGCACATTCAGGTAAGCAGCTGTCCCGGGTGAGGGAAGGCCGCCTGGCCTGGCCTGCCTATGGCTGCGCGTTCGGGTCGCCACGCCGCTTATCCACGATCGCGCCGCGCGACAATGTGACACAGTGGACCGGAGGACTGGCCCCGACTGGCCCGGCCGGAAACGGCCCAGTCTTGCGCTCTACGGCCCTCGATCAGAGCCCGAATCAAACCAGAGCGAGAGCCATTTTGCAGAATTCGCTTCCATTGTCGTTGTATTGAATCTGTTGTATTTTGCCTCTAACGAAGCGCTTCTCAACATTCATGAAACGGATAAATTTTCCGTTTGTATCGCACTGGGCTGAAATAAGACCGCTTAAAAATGACTTTGGGCTGAAGAAATGCTCTGGCATGATCGATGGCCTGTTCGACGTCAGTCCGACGGTGTCGTGGTGCGTTTGGCTGGGCGTTTGGCTCTCGTCCCGTTTGAGGCGACCAGGTCCTGCATCTCGCCCTTTGCCTGACAGGCGCGCGAGTCCGAGTGGCTCCGCTGTTGTTCGCGGCCCCGGGGCCCGGCCCGGCCCGGCCCCACCGCCCCACACCGGGCGGCTGGCTTGCCCCTGGCTTGTCGATGCCCCATTTAGAGTGCCTCAGCCGAGTTGACGGATTGTGGGTGGATCTCCGGGCAAGCCTAATGGCAAGCAACAGCGGCAGCGGAGTAGGGCCCGCCGAGCCGAAGCAAGGCAGGGCAAGGCCAGGCAAGGCGGCGGGGCGCGGCAGGGCGGGGCGCGGCAGGGCGGGCGCGGCGCGGCGGCTCGGCTGATCCAATAAACGCGTCTTGACGTAGGGCTACCCACAGCCTGGCCGTGACTAAGCGAGAGCGAGGGCTGAAACCCAAGGAGGGGGCGGGCCCCGGGCGGGGAGGCTGGCGGGAGGGGCACTTCGCAAGTGGGCCGGCGTGCACCCGCCCCAATATGGCAAACACTCCCCCCGAATTGGGTCCATTTGATGCGACTCGCTGAAGTAAAAAGCATGACTGCGACGGGAGGTGGGGGAGGGGGGGGGGTACCGGCCGCATTGTCCGCTCCACATCCGAGGCCGGCGCCACTGCACTGGGTCACTTCCGGCCTGAGAATGTGACCGCCAAAGCGCGCGTGATAGTGAACTGGACCCGCAACTCAGGATGAATTTCGCATAACTTGTGCAGCAAACTTGGGCTATGCAGCGGCGCGCGGGTACCCCGGCAGTGCGAGCCGGACGGGCCCGCCTGTCCGTCCTTCCGTCTTTCGGCCTGGTCGTGGCATTGTCTGCCTGGGCATCTGTCAATAGTTGCCAGTTCCCCTCCCTGGCCGTCTGTTCTCATCAAGTCGTCGGATTGCGGGGCTAGCCCTTTGCCCCCCCCCCCCCCCCAGCTCCTCCGTTCGGCCCCGAACCTTACAAGCGCCGCGGCGACCGCAGCTCTGCGTGCGCTCCCGGAACTACCCGAAGGCATTCCCGGCACTAGCGGCGCTCCCCGCACGAAGGCCGCGCGCGCCTCGGTTGCGGAGTCAGTGGCGAAAAGTTGCCGCCGGATGGTGTCGGCAGTAATTGAGTCGCCCCCTCCTCTCTTTTCCTATCTTTCTTCTTCTTTTTTTTTTTGTTTTTGCCAACTTTACTGCTCGCTCGCCGCCTCACCGCGGCGCACACCTCACTCAAAATAAAAATTCAACAGTTGTTTTCTGGCGCGCGCTGGCGGCCCAGCTGCGGCGAGGGAGGCCTGCCTGGCAGTGCCTGGCAGGGGGCTGCTGGCGTCGTTGGCCCGGCGATGGCGGATCCTGGAGGAGGAAACTGTATCGGGGCAGTTCCGACGACGACGTGGAGGGCGGGGTGGAGAGTCTGGACCACACAAAGGAGGCCCTCCGATTCGTCCCCGGATAAAGCGGCCCGCTTGTCTCGTTAGCGTGGCGTCGCAGGGCGGCGCGGCGCGGCCAGGTTCGATCCTCGTTCGGCTCGCAAAGTGGCGGGCTTTGTGCCCTGTTTATGTCGCTGTGCCCGGTGCTGCCGCGCTGCCGGTGCGCCCCGCGATTGAACGTCAGTGTTGGCGGCGCCGTTCGATCCCAACGAACGACCCGGCGCTCTCTCTCCGCCCCGGGCACGCCGCCCTGGCTCGGCCCCGGCCCCGCGCATGGATGGGAAACATGCGCTGGCAACAGCGTCGTTCCGGTGGTTTAAGGTTGCGCGGCGCCGTCGGCAGCATGGCGGCAGCATGACGGCAAGGCCCTTTACCGCTAGTTGCGGCCCTTGCGGCCCTTGCGGCCCTTGCGGCCGGCCCTTGATTCTTGATTCGCGGCGCCGTGTCGCCGTGACGGTCTCTAGGGCCGCCGGTTTTAAGGCCCATCGACCGGCACGCCGGGCTGACGCGCTGTTTATCCTTGGAGACGGCCTCGGCCTCCTTGACGGCGTACTCGCAGCAACACCGCGAGGCGAGGCAAAGCGCGCATCGGGATGGCCCATAAGACGGCGGCGTCAAGGTGCTCGGTGTGTGGCACACTGTGTGCCTCTGGCCTCGTCCTCTTCGACGGTCCTTTCATTTGGCTCGAACCGATCCCATCGGACTCCCTCCTCGCGGGGCAGTCCGTTGGCTGTGCCATGTGCTCGATTTGAGTTTATCGTGAGAACCGTGGGTCCAGCGTCGTTCGTGTCCGCTCGAACTGGCCTTCTGGCCGACTGCGCCACTCGCCGCGGACCCTTGCCGCGCACCGCGCACAGCGGCGGCAGAACGGATGGGGCGGGATGGAACTCCCCCGTACCGCTGCGGCCCGAGCGGCCAGAGCGGCCCGTCGCAGACCGCCACCGCAGCCACAGGCGGCCCCGGCAAACTGATTCTCCGTCGCTCTGTCTCTGTCGCACCCACGGGGCGTGGCGTGGGGCCCGTAGGGGTGCGACAGAGACAGAGCGACGGAACGACTCACTGGGCGGCTCATTGCTCGCGCGGCCGGACAATGTTGCAGCGAACGGCCGGGCGGCCGGAGGCGTCCTCGATCAACCGTGAACGGCCAACCGCAGCGCCGTGGCCGCGCCGCCGCCCAGTGTGTGTCCGCAGACACGCGGCGACCAGCTCATAAAGGTCGCAAGTGACGGGCTTAGCCGCCCCACCGCGCCCCTTCCCACTTTTAAATGGATTTTTGTTTTCCGAGCTCTCCCGGTCCTGGCCCGAGGCGATGCCACGGCGGTGGCTGGTTGCAGCTCTAGTACAGTGGGCCGCCATATTGCGGCGCGTGCATCCGCGCTCCTCCTTTCCTTGACTTACCCTCACTCCCCCCCCCCTTTTCCCTCGGCACGCCGTCACGCGTCTAATTAAAGGAACGGCGCCGTAAATGGCTGCAGCCTGCAAGGCCGCCGGGGCCTGCAGGGCCTGCAGGGCGGCCAGGACGTGGTGCACGCCGGACACGCCTCTGTAAAATACGGGCCAGCACAATGCGGGGGATGCCTTCCAAGGGTGCAGTTTGAATAATTGGCCCTGTAATGTGCACTGCAATCGACAGGGGGCGATTTACGTGACTTTTAGTGCCCCCCTTTTCTTGCTGGCAGTACGAACAACATTTTTGATGGCCCTTTTTGGTCTCTCTCGGTAAACTCTTGCCACGCAAACAGGCTCCTTGAACCGAGAACTTATCACAAGCGACGTGAAAAACCAGGACCACTGTGTATTTGGGTCCAGAGAATCCGTTCTGGTCGACACAGATATGGACTCTTTTGAGCTCTGCAGTCCTGATAGTCAAATAGCACTCGAATCAAACGCACGTGAGAGCGTCAAACCGATTCCTTCCGTTTGACGGTTCTGTGCCGCCATGTGTCCGCAGTCCCACCATTGGAGGACTGAAAGCTGCAAACGTGCCCGGAGCCCTGTCAGCGTGCTGGCTGGTGCTGGCTGCCGCTGGCTGTTGATCGGCACCCGTCCCGTCCCCCCCCCCCCCCCCCCCCCCCCCCCGGTCCGTCGCGCCTGTCTCACCTCCTGCCGCCGCTCCTCGCGCTGCCCGTCCATCAAATCGCTTTATTTATTGTCGCCGGGAAATGGACCGCGCGCCACTAATAGGATGACACTGATAAATAATGACTGGCGCGTTGTTGTTTTTTTTGTTTTTGTTGTTTTTTTGTCTTTGTTACTCGCGGCCCGGGGGTACCGGCTTGGCAGTGGCGTGACGCGGCCTGACCGCGAGCGGCTCCCTTAATTCATCCCGCGCGACGGCCGGCTTACGAGAGAAGGCCGAAGGGGGGCTGATTGCCTCCAGCCGGCCACGTTCTCAAATTTTAATTACAATGGCCGATTAATTCAAGCCCTTCGTTTAATAGACGCGGCGCGTGCATTTATTGAAACAAAGGCGAGTGAATTAAGCGGCGCGTTTGTCGGGCCGAAAGCCGCGCCGCGACGCGGCAACACAAATCACCCCCTCCCCTTTTTACGTCGTTTGACGAGCCGAAAGGCCCGAAAGGCCCGAAGGGGGTCGCGGACTCCCAGACGGTCTTTGTTTTTCTTTTCGCCGAGGAGGGAAGCAAGGGGCTCTACTTGGCGGGCGCGGCTCGCGGAGTCGCGGGGTGCTTGTTCCTGCCCGGCAGGCCTGCTGGGCCGGCCCGCCGGGCCCGGGCGCCAAGGAGAGGAAAAAGGGGCCGCAGTCTCTCCCATGAGAGTATGCCGCACGTGTGTGTGTGTGTGTGTGTCTGTGTGTGTGTTTGAATGCAGTCGCGCGTGTGTGTAGGTGTAGTTGCGTGCGTCTGTCGCACTCCTCCCCTCCCTCCCCCCCCCTCTCTCTCTCTCTCTCTCTCTCTCTCTCTCTCTCTCTCTCTCCTTTCTCCACAGGGTACACTCTATACAGGTCCAACTCGGTGTCCAACATGATGTCCCCCCCCCCGGTCACCAGTTTTTATGATGTACACCGCACAGCGACCCCGCCACGCACTCGTTGGCCCGCACAGCACTTGAATCATAACGGCCCTGTGTGGCCGCACGGCCGCATGGCCGCAACAAAAGTGCAATAAAATCAATGGCAGAACGGGGCGATGCGATGTGTTTAAAAGAGGCAAAAAAAATGATGTGCGCCTGCCGGCTATCCATTCGGTCCGCTTTGCCGGCCTCTGCGTCGGTCTGCCGCTCGGCCCGCCGGATCGAAACTCGCAACAACAATAGTGTTGGCCGGCCATTACCGCCGAGTAATGAGCGAAATGCGCGCCGCGCTGATTGGAACAACCTACAGTCGTAAATCGCGGCGGGCCGTTCCCGAAGAACGACCGCGCCTTTTTCACCGAATGGGAAAAAACATGGTGATTTGTCAGGTTTGCGCGAACATAAGCGCGAACCTCGTTTGGGTGTGTGTGAGTGAGTGTTGGAACCAGCTGCTTGACGAACTGAACCTCATATGTGGCGTCTTTGTGTTGCAGACAAGCCGGTGTGCGTGGAGGGCCAGAAGCGCGTCTACGGCGTGGCGCGCCAGGAGCGGGCCGAGGTCCTGTGCCAGGTAAAGTGCCTGCTGTTTCCAATCGTAGTTTCGTGTTTGTTTTCCGTTTTATTCTCTTTCATTTTGTCATTTTCTTCGTCTCTCGTCGAGCGACGAGAGATCAACTTTTCCGTCCCGGTCTTTATTTCCTTGGCGGAATACCTAATGACAGGAGGGAGCGAAGTTGGCGGGCTTTTGTTTCGATGTGCGAGTAGCTGGCCGTCCCGGCCAGGCTGCCACGCCAGGCTGCCACAGCCCACAGCCTGTGGGGTAGCCTGTCCCGCAAGACACCCGAGTCGAGCGGGCTGGCCTATCGCCGTGAGCGCGGGCGCTACGGCCAGGCCAACGGCCAGGCCCCGAGGACCCCGGCGCGGTCCGCACTCATTGTGCAACTGGCGCGCAACCGACACACTGGAGAACTGGAGCGCGCCGGGCCCGGCCAAGTTGGGTATCTTCTGATGGTGTTGCACGCGGTGTTGCAGGTGGCCGCCTACCCGCCGGCCGAGTCCTTCCGCTGGTCCTTCAACAACACCGCCGAGACGCAGGACGTGCCGCCGGCGCGCTACAGCACGGCGCCCACGCACGTCCCGGGCCGCGGCAGCGCCACGCACTCGGGCTCCACGCTCAGCTACACGCCCGCCACCGAGCTGGACTACGGCACCGTCATGTGCTGGGCCACCAACCGCGCCGGCAGCCAGGCAGAGCCCTGCGTCTTCCACATCATCGCCGCCGGTGAGGCTTCATAGCGCCAACACACACACACACACACACACACACACACTCGGGCGCGCAAATGGGACGCGGTTGTGATTACGGTGGCGCTGCGGGGAGAAAGAATGAAAGGGAAGAGTGAAGGCAGTGGTGTGCCTGTGTCTCTGGCCGCCTCTGGCTGTTGTGTCATTCGGAGCCACTGATTCGTTGATAACTCTTGACGGATGTGGCGTGAACCACTGATTCCACACCACGCAGACAGACAGACAGACAGACAGACAGACAGACAGACTGACTGACTGACAGACAGCTCTCAGTCGGTCACCATTCCACTCTCGCAGACGGACGGACGGACGAACCGACAGTCACGACGTATTTCCATTTTGCCGTCCGTGTCCCGATTCTGTCCGAGAGCAACTTTTCCGCATGCGGCGTTCGCGTGGTCGTTTTGGTCGGTGTGGCGGCACGTGGTGGGCGGGGTGGCGCGCCGCGGCCAGGTATCGCTTTCAGGTGGGAAGAGCGCATCAAACCGGCACAAAACACGAGGGACGAGGGATGCTTGCCGTGTAGAGGGGCTGCTACACGGCCAACCGCCCGCGGGGACGTCCCGGGACCGTGTCGTGTACTGTCTCCTGCACGGGGAGTCCCATCGGGGATGACTTGAGGAAAATAAATTGGCTCGAGTTCAGCTGTGATCCGCGGCGCGGGCCAGACCACACGACGCACTCGGAGTGCCGCGGGGCCGTGCCGTGGCGTGCCGTGCCGTGCCAGGCCGGGCCGCCATGCGCGAGGCTCGTCGATGGCGTCCAGCGGGCACGTCGGTGGGGAGGGGCGTCCGCCATTGGCTGACGTGTGTGTGCTGAGACGTTTTCGGATAAACAGCAGCAGGGGTCGAAAGGGTTCTTGATACGGTGCGGAGATGTGTATCCGTCGTTTTCTCACACTCTGGGTTTTGTTCTCGTCGTGTGGCGATCCCCGTCCGCTCCTCTAAACACACTTGCATACTCGCACAACCGCCTCCCTTCACTTTCACTCACCTCTCGTGTTCACCTACTCATATGGAGGGGGCGCGGCAGTGCTCCTTGGCCTCGACCAGACTCCTGCTCGATCTCCTCGAAGGTTCCCCTCGCAGCCTGCAACTAGTCAGCAACTACCATGACGAGTGTTGTGGCGGAGGAGACGCCCTTGCCGCTGGGCCCTCGACGCACGCGCACACACACGTGCCCAGACTTGCACACACAGGAGCAGTTGTGGGAACTAGTTCCTCTCCCTGACCGCGCCCCGCGCCCCTCCCTTCCCTGACGGTGTGGTTGCGTTGCAGGCAAGCCGGACACGCCCTTCAACTGCACGCTGCTGAACCAGACGTCGTCCGCGCTGGGCGTGGAGTGCGTGGCGGGCTTCGACGGCGGCCAGCCGCAGCGCTTCGAGCTGGAGGTGTACGAGGCCGCGTCGCACCGCCTGCTGGCCAACGTGTCCTCGGACCTGGCCGGCTTCACGGTGACGGGGCTGGCCCCCGGTCTGGTGCTGCGCATGCTGGTGTTCGGGACCAACAGCAAGGGCCGCTCCGAGCCCGCCAAGCTGGAGGGCTTTACGCTCAAGAGCGCCGAGAAGCAGACTGGTACGTATAGAGTGTCTGAAACTGAAGGAACCCTTGGCGCCGTACTTTCCGTCGACTGAACGAACTCGCAGTAGAGACTAACCAGCCGCTGCCACGCGACGCGCCGCGACGCGCTGCTGTTCCACCGAACTAATCCCTCTCGTCTCGTCGTGTTGTAGAAGAGAATCTGCTGTCCTTGCTAGGCCCGCCCGAGTTGACGCTGACGCCGGTGCTGGGCGGCGTGCTGGGCGTGGCGGCCGTGGCCGTGCTGGGCGCGCTGCTGGTGGCGCTCGTGGTCAAGCTGCGCGCCGGCTGCGCGCGCCCGCTGGGGCTGGCCCTGGGCGGCGGCCACGGCGGCCACGGCGGCCTCGGCGCGGCCGCGCGGCCCGCCCAGCTGCCCCTCAAGGACAAGGCCGCCCTGCCGCTGCGGGACGACGCCGACGACCTGCCGCCCTACTCCGACAAGGACGACCGCAACCCGGACCTCATCCCCTGCAACAAGGGTGAGTCGGCGAAAGCGCCAAGCCTCACTAGCGTAACTTTATTTTGCACGTAGCGGCCACACCGCTGAGTCGTGACGCGGCAGTGACGCGGAAGTGACGCAGTGGGGACGCGATCGCGACGCGGCCATGACGTGCCTTGTGTGTCGCCGGGCTAAGTGCGCGCCGGCACGCGACCCGCGGAAGGACGCCTGGATTTATAGCAAACAATAATAATGAGGGTTTCGGGGCGATCGGACTTCGGGCCGCCTCGGATTGCGTGCGCCTTCGATTTGCAGTGCCGCAGCGACACGAGCCGCGCACGCCACCACGTGTGTGTGTGTGTGTGTGTGTGTGTGTGTGTGTCTGTGTGTGTGTGTCCGTGTCTGCCTGGGCGAAGCGGCGCCCACGACACCCACACGCAGGGGCATATATGGATTTACTGGAATGCCAGCACCTCCTAAATCAACGCAGCTTGCCAGAGTTGAGGAGGAGGTGAGGGCGGGCCCGCCATGCCCGCCATGCCCGTGCGCGCACGAAAAACCGCACGGGACCGACAGTGACAAATGAAGGAGACTCTTGGAATGAACGGGCGGGGCCTCGCACCTAGAGAGAGAGAGAGGGGGGGAGGGGAGGAGACGGAAATGGGGGGATTTGCACTTTTCAATTTTCCACGCGTGCGTGACTGCCGCTCGAAGTAGTGCGTCGAACTACTGGTAGCGACGCGGCTTTCGCGGGCGCCATCCATTTCCCTGTTTTGGCGCCGCACCTTTCCTTGACGACGCCACAATCAGTCAAACAATGATCGATAAGGCCAAATCAGCTAATAAGTCGATCCATCACGCCGTGCCGGTATCAATCACACGTGTTGCCGGGCCGTGCCGAGCCGTGCCGTGCCGAGCCGTCGCGGACGGTCGTCGCTCCACTTCGCTGGGGAGTCGGTTGTCGGTTGCGCTGCGCGCGGTTGCGCGTTCCCTTGGATGGATCGGGACGAACGCACTCCTAAAATCGAAAAGCGCATTTTCCGCTTTCGCACGGGGCACTCTTGTTTGCTCGGGAGGCCGAAAATTCATAGTGAAATGCGTCACAGGACGGAACCATCTCATCAGTTGTTCTTAGACTGGCCAAGTTGTACTTTATTTTTTCTTTCCCTGTGAGCACGTGCCGTTGCCGTCCGGATGGCGTGTAGTGTAATGAGACATAGTCGTTTTCGCCGTCGTCGGCGTCGGCGTCCGCGCCGAAAATGAAAACATTTCGATAACAGGGTGCTGAGTGCTGACGCTGCTCTGCGACAGCGCCCCGATGTAATTCTTTTCTTTGGTAGGAAGGCGAATAATGTCGAAATTACGGTCCCGGCGAGCACGGCAGCACGGGCCCGGCGGGCGTCGGCCGTGGAGCCGTGCAGATGTTGCAGTCACTGCCTTTCACTCACTCCGGGCACAACAGGAAATCTGCGAAGGCCGCGGGGGCCGTGTCTATGGCGACAGGGCTCTCTGCGCTCGTTCGTTCGGAGTCCACGTCGCAGGCCCGGCCCGGCCCGGCCGGGGGGCGGAGGGCGGCTGGCCGGCAGCGGAGCGGGCGGGGGCGGGGAGGGGGCGGGGAGGGGGCGGTCCCATCGAAGGCCCCAAGGACCTCGGCGCCCCCAAGCCCAAGGCGCTGCTGGCGGTCTCACCACCGCCCGTCACCGGGCCAACCTTTTTAAATTGCGTCCTTAAGACTCTGAATCGCGTATAATTAGGTATTTAATAGGATTCGCAAATCTCGCCCCTCCCCTTTTTGGGCAGTCAGTATTATTTTTGTTTCGGATCGGGCCGTTGGAACGCTGGGCCTCGCTGTGCAAATCCAAGAGGGGCGCGGGGGCGGGGCGCTGTGGGCTTAAGGATTACCTGGCCCGGCCCCGCCCCGCGAGGATTCTCCTATTTCTATCTTCACCAGCGCCGCTGAGCCCGCCGGAGTCAGGCCGTATAGAGTCGCACCGAAATACACACACACATTCACACTCCACACATACACACATAGTATCTCTCTCTCTCTCTCTCTCTCTCTCTCTCTCTCTCTCTCTCTCTACACACACACACACACTCTCTCGCGCGCGCGCGCGCGCGCCACTACCTGGTACAACGGTGTCATACGTCACCAGTCACCAGTCAGACAATGGCTGCAAATAAATAAAAAATGAACCCTACGACTCCTCCCTCCATTCGGAGTTCGAGCCGTAAAGGGTCGGTACGTTGTCACGGGCCTGGTGCTCCCGTAGTCCCCCGCACCGGGGCATCCAACAAGTTCATCGGGCCAGATTGCCACGTTTCCCAAGCAGTACCGGCCCCCTTCCCACTCGGCGAGCCACTGCTGGTACAACGGAGTCATACGCCACCCTTCCCAGTCGGACGGTGACCGACCGTCGAAAGGTTGTATATATACCTCACGGAGTAAGAGGAGTTACCACCGCGAGGGAAGCGCCCGTCGACGCAAAATGGCGAAGTCGGAATGTGGTCCGAAAATTGTGGACACAGCGGGTGTCGATCCCCGGATCACCAGGTCGGGATCGGACGCCCCTACGCATTCAGCCACCGCGGCTCGTCGATGGGTCGGTAAGGCGGTGGGTATGAAGCCAGGCTTGATTCGCTCAATGTTTCTCACAGTGGGGAGGCAGACGCTCTGTCTCGCTGCAGGCCGCGCCCCGCCGCGCCCCTGTCACGCATGTCGCTATAAAAGCGCCACGTAATGAAATAGAAGCAGCGTAGCCCGGCCTCGACGCCATCTCGGTCCTCGGTCTCCACGGCGCGCGGGGTTTTTGAACCGCACCGCGCATTCACGCCCCAGAGTTATCATTGGCGAATTTATGAAGTCGGCGGCGGGGGATGATTGGAATGCGAGCGAGGGGAGGGGCGGGGAGGCCTGGCGGCATTGTACGCGCAGATTGGACCAAGGTATTGTGGGGGGGGGGCAGGGCCGCATAATCCTCTCGGTTTTACACCGCCGTTTTCATTATTACCCATAAGAACTCGGGAGGCGCCGGGACGGCCGGGACGCGCCAACAACGGCGTAGTCGCGCGCGCCCGCTACGTCGCAGTAAAAAAAAATGTGTAGGCGCGAGGCGGCCAGCCCTGCCAGTCCTGCCCGCACCGGCGTGGGGATCAGCATAAATGTTGTCTTGGACGAACCGGATTACAGCCCGCGAGGCCAGCACTGCCAGTCCGGCCTGCCGCAGTGGCGCTGTGCGGCCGCTGACCGGAGCGGCAGGAGAGGGGAGGGGGGGGGGGAGCGCCCTGCGGGTAGGCAGCGCCGCCACTGCCGTGTCGGGCGGGCGGGCCTACCCTCGCGAACGCAGGCGCCAAGCGCCAAGCCGGCAGGCGCGCCGATCCTTTCTGTCCTTCCTTCCCCTTCGTTTTCCGTTCTTTCTTCACCCATTCTACCTTTTGCCCATTCTACCATTCTTTCTTTTTCCATTTTGTCTTCTCCCATTCTATCCTTTCTTTCCTCGCCTTCAGTTCCCTTAATTTTTGTTTTCTCTTTTTGGCCCTTGTTTTGTCTCCCTGTGCTCTCTCTCTCTCTCTCTCTCTCTCTCTCTCTCTCTCTCTCTCTCTCTCTCTCTCTCTCTCTCTCTCTCTCTCTCTCTCCCCAATTGATTCTTATTATCCTTCTTGCCTCCATTTTGCTCTTTTTCTCTTTCCTTTGCCATTCTCCTGTTCCCGCCACAGCTATTACGATAGGAAGGCCCGGCTGCATTCTCGTCGGCCGGAAGTGTGCAGTTTTGAGTAGTGGTGCGGCTGCCCTGCCAGCCTCGCCGGGGCGGCGCTCTCTCAATTACGCCCCTCGCCGCGCCGCGGGCCGCGGGGGCGAGAGCGAGATGGGGTTGAAGCGAGTGCGTCGCGGGAACAGCCTGGGAACAGCCTGGGAACAGCGCAACTCCGCGCCATATTTTATCTGGTCCATAAAGCAACCAACAGCCACCGTGGCGAGGCCGTGCTGCCGCGCACTGCCGCGGCGAGGCCACTAGTTGGGACTGTAATAGCCACATACAGCTTGCACGCAGGCTTGTTGGTGGTCGGCCCGGTGCGGTGCGGAGCTGCGGCCGGAGGTCTTTGTCCTAGATGATGCACTCTGCGGCGCTGCCCGGTGCTGCCCGGCCCGGTGCTGCCCCCTGCCCCCAGCGCCCCGGGGCCAGGGCCTCCCGGCCTCTCAAACTCCCATCGAAGCAGCGAGGCAGCGAAGCAGCACGGAAAGTTGAGGCCACGCCGTTTCTCAGCCGCGTCTTCGGCACCGCCCCCTCGCCAACCCCCGCGCCCCGCCCATCGGCCGCGACTTAGCGAGGTGTGAAAGTGCTATATAAATACATGAGGCCGCCATCAAACTGGGGTCAGCGGTCAGCCGGACGAGCGCCCGCTGGCGTCGCAGGGTCTACATCGTTTGTCCGACCTGCCGAAATTTGTCCGACCTCCTTTTCCCTTAAATTTTTGTCCGACCGACGTTTGTTCGATCACTTTTCAGGAAAGAGGGAGGGGGAGAGTAGAAATATCCCACGACGTCAGTGACAGATTGGTCGTCAGGATGGACAAAGGGGGCGGCCACGGTGCACATCGTTTGTCCGACCTTTGTACGACCTGTCCAAATTTCACTTGCCCGTGAATCGGCTGAAAATTTTGTCCGACCTCCGTTTTGTCCGACCCACTTACACCGCCGCGCGGTCAGGCTGCAGCTAGAGAGCAACTCAGCGGCGCTCAATTGATCTAAACACCCGCGGCTCACTCTCTATGTCAATCAAGACTGGATGCAGGACAATCCAAAGACATTTTAACACAAAATGTATTCAGAGTAACAGAAGTAAAATGAACACTATAAAGAAAATTTCAGCGAAAGAGGGCACCCCGGCAAACCCGGCCCCTTCCCCGCTGGCTTGGTGGACCAGTGGTTCCCCCATCTCATCACAGGAGCAACCTCAGAGTTAAACCGCAGTGGCCCCGTCATTGGTCACGTCATCTGTGATGTGGAGGAGTCCTCTCATAGTAGGCCAGGCTGCCACCTTTCGCAGTAGTCGGGTTTCGATCCCCGGCCCCCTTCCCACTCAGGGGCCATGCTACTGGTACTCAGGAGTCTGCGTCACCCTGCCCAGCAGCGGAACCACTGGGCTATGAGAGGCACACTGGACGCCGGCCGATTTTGTATACTTGAACTGCCTTCTTGCGATGCAAGCTTGGTCAAAATATTCTTTGAGGTGCTGGGTATCGAACCCCGGACCCCGCAGTCGGGACCCGACGCCTCTGCTCTCTCGGCCACCACGGCCCATAGGTGGCGATGTGCGAAGGGGAGCATTTGAAGCCGCTGGTCCGAACCGTATAGTCAGACAAAAAGAGCGGGAAGCTGGTATCCGATCGCTCGACCCGAGAGTAGAATACAGATAGCTCGACACGTTCGGCCATCGTGGCTCTCCCGGAGAGGCGAGTAGCGCAACGGGTCCAAACCGCATCGGGAAAGCCACGCCCAAAATGTAAAGTATTGCTGAGAGTCGAACCCAAGCCCCTGAAGTTGCGGGTCAACGCCTCTGCGCTCTCGGCCACCACGGTCCATGGGTGATATTGTGCTAAGAGGAGCCTTTGAAGCCGCTGGTCCGAACCGTCTAGTCAGACAAAAGGAGCGGAAAGCTGGTATCCGATCGCTCGACCCGAGAGTAGAATAATACAGACAGCTCGACACGTTCGGCCATCGCGGCTCTCCGGGAGAGCCGAGTGGCGCAACGGGTCCAAACCGAAACGGGAAAGCCACGCCCAAAATGTAAAGAATGGCTGGGAGTCGAACCCTAGCCCCTGGAGTTGCGGGTCGACGCCTTTGCGCTCTCGTCCACCACGGCTCGTGAGTAACGGGGTGCGAAGAGGAGCTTCTGAAGCCGCTGGTCCGAACCGTAGTCAGACAAAAAGAGCGGGGAGCTGATATCCGATCGCTCGATCCGAGTATAGGATAGGTTGCAGACATTTCTACACGTTCGGCCACCGCGGCTCACCGGGTGAGACGAGTGGCGCAACGGATCCAAACCGCATCGGGAAAGCCACTCCTAAAATGTAAAGAATTGCTGGGAGCCGAACCCTAGCCCCGAGCGATCGAATACTAGCTTCCCGCTCTTTTTGTCTGACTACGAATACGGTTTGGACCAGCAGTTTTTCCCATTCTCCCCTTTTTTCCCTTCAACGCTTCACCCAATTTTGCCTTTTGGTGGCCCCTGAGCTCTGTACTCTCTGCTCCCTTCTGCGGTCTCGGGTTCTCTCCCTCACTCCTCCCCCCCAAAAATTTATTTTTGCCCCACGTTTTTCCCCCCCACGCAAAAAGGGGGCGGTTCAAGTGTGCATTTTAAGGGGCCCGGCGTCCAGTGCGGGGCCCTCCCCAATTAGCCCAGTGGTTCCCCCTGCGGGCCGGGGTGGCGAGACCCCGAGATCGGTTGCATCCCCGAGTGGGAAGGGGGCCGGGAATCGCGAACCCGCCCCAAAACGGGCCGAAAAAGGTGGCGGGGCCGGCCGCACGCTGCCGCGCACTCCGCGCAGCCACATTTGGGGACGAAAAACCAATACAGCTTCCCACGCGGTTTAATTGGGGGTTTGGGCCCTGTGCGTGCGGCTGGGGGAGGCCCTGGTGCACCAGCCGCGGGGAAGCCGGGCCGGTTCGCCGGGGGCCCCTTTCGCCTCTAAATTTTCATCGTAAGAGTTGAGGGTACGTTGTTACTCTAAAATTACATTCGTTTTCAGTCCGTCTTCGGATTGCCCTGCACCCCCACCCCCTTGATTGCCCGTAGACTAGTGAGGTGGGTGTTTAAAAGATAATTTGAGGCCGCCATTGGTCAGCGGTCGGGACAAAGCGCCGGGTCGCACTCTCGGCCGCACACGCCGCTGCAGTTTGCAGTGTTGCGCGTCCCGAGATGAGCTTGGCAGCGTCGTCACGAAAATGTCGCTTGTCGCCCCGCTCTGGGCGTGCGGCCTCGTCGCTGCGGGCCCCTCGCGCCGTTCTTACCTACTTGACCTGCAATAAATAAGGGATACAGCAGCCCGCTGCGCTGCAAACTACTACAAGACGAGGCAAGACAAATACCATTCGCTGAAGCGCTGGGAGCGGGCGGCGCGGGGCGGCGCGGGGCGGCGAGACCGCGAGGACGTCGTGTGACGGCGCAGGACGGCGCCGGATGGTGCTGGATGCCATGTTTGTCTTGACTTGGTGTTCCCGGCCGGGCCGGCCTCGCGGTCCCCGCCTGCCCCGGCCATTGACTGCAGCGGGCTTCTTTTTGGTGGGAGAGACGCCGGGGCGGCCGAGAGTCGTCCTTGACTGTGTACCATCCACGAAACACAGGGGCAAAGGGCCCGGCAGGCTCGGCAGGGCCGGCAGGGCCGGCAGGGCAGCCCCTGGGACTTATCCAAGGGCCAGATAGAGTGGGCCGCCGCCTTTGCCTTTCAAATTGCTCCGGGTTTAGACCCGCCGCGCACCTGCCCGCCCCGCCCCGCCGCCAGTTGTCCCTGATCGCACCGCACCAACCAATGGCTGCCCCGCCCCGCCCGCCCTGCCGGATTACTGCGACACATCCAGGCTGGATAGACAGACTGCCCCGGAGCCAGGCCGTGGCCCGGGCCGCCTCTCAAGGCGAGGCGCCCTGAGGCAGCCGCGCCGGAAAGCTCCGGACCCGCTTCCGGAACACGGCTTGGCTCGGCTCGGCACGGGTGCAGGTGGATGGAAGTGCGGCACCCGGTGGCCCGGTGGCTCGGTACACAGGCCGAGGATATCCCTTGTTTGCGGATTCATTGCCCTCCATTCACGCGAGCGGCGGGGCGGCGGGGCGGCGGGGCGGCGGGACGGCCCTGAAAAGGCACAAGGCTGATTAGACGGCAGCAGGCGGTGCGGCGCGGTGCGGTGCGGCGGGCAACCCCTTACCGGCTGGCTGCTGGGGTGGAGGAGGCCTCACCATGCTACGCCGTGCTTCGCCGTGCCTCGCTGTGCCTCGCTGTGCCTCGCTGTGCCCCGCGTTGCGAGGCGCGACGGCGCCGCTCGCCTCGCCGGATGGAAGGTGTGAATAGTTATCCCCGCCTGGCCGCGCCCCGCTCCACCGATGCCGAACAGCTGAGCGGTTCGTGGCCGTCTCTCACGCACCCCCGCGGGACGCTCCGTGAGTGCGACGGAGACAGAGCGACGAAAAGGCTCTTCGAAATCTGCCTGCTGCGAGGCCGTGTCCTCGCGGCCCGAAGAACCGAACCATCTTGGCTGTCGTAACCCGCGGCGCGAGACTCTCATCGCTGCCTCCTCGGGAGGCTCTCGCGCTCGGAGAAGCAATGATCAATCTAATGAGATTGACGTTTGACTGCGTCGTCGTGGCCAAATGTGTCGCATCCATACGGTGTATATGCAGTGACGAGGGGTTGTGTAGGAGGGTGGTTGGACTTCGTATCCCCCCCCCCACACACACACACACTGCGGACGCTGGGGACACACTGCCATGGGGCGATGTGACCACGTTATGCATACCGTTCGCGGAGCGTAGTTATGAAAACTGTTTACACTGCAAACACCAAAGCCTGCTGTGCTACCGATGGTGCAAGCTACTAAATAGCTCGCTGCTGGCCTGGCTGCCCCGAGGCTGCTGTCCGCCGCCCACCCCGCGCCAGGGTCCACACAGTGGGCCGGCTGGGCAACGAAGCCAGCCTCGCAAGAGAGATAGTCGACGGTGATATTGGGCGCGCATGCAGCAAGCTGCCTCTTACTCTCACTTTGTGACACTGTTTACGCCCTTCCGTGGGGGGCACCTTGTTCGCACAGGTTTATGCTGCCAACGCCTTGAAGGTACAGCAGTAATACAGCTTCTTCGATCGTCCCAGGGTGGGGGGGGGGGAGGGAGGGGATGAAGAACTCAGCTGAGGCAAGTCTATCCCTGGCCGTAAAAAAATGGGCAAGCCGATTCGGAGGAGGGGGCGGGCGGGGATGTAAGTGCAGGGATGTGACCGCGGCGGGGATGGCCGTTGAGTGGCCTTGCTCTGCCCGCACCCTGCAACATGTTGTACTAAACCGACGTCTGGTCTGTTTCAGATTCGGACTACCAGCTGGGCACGCCCGGCCAGAAGACGCTGACCCCGGACAACGGTGTGCTGGGCGGCCACCACGGCGTGGTGCACGCCACGCTGCGCAACGGCGACGTCTTCAGCAAGCAGGACAACCGGGAGGCGGAGCGGGAGCGCTACATCGGCAGACAGGTGAGCCAGGCACGGCCAGGCACGGCCAGGCACGCGTCCTGCCAGGACACCCGTTTCCAGGACAGGGGTGCCCAGTCCGTCGTTTCGTCCTGGAAACGGGTGCCTTTGGCCACGTTTGTCACCCGGCTCCAGGACGGCGTCGTTTCCAGGACCAAACTGGTTCAACTTCGCCTCCCCCGTCCTGGAAACGGGTGTCCTGGTACGTAAAGGATGCGTCGGTCCTCTTTCAGGACCGACTCACGCGCGCGCGCGCGCTTTCAGGACAGTCTTAGCGTGTGCCGCCGTGTGCCGCGAGCTGTTTGGCGTGGGCTTCCCGACGCGCAGACGCGCTGGGCGTCGCGCTGTCCGACGCAGCGCCGCGCCGCCGCCGCGCCGCCCCGGGCCGCGTAACATTACCCCGCGTTGCTCTTAACTACCTCGCGCCAAGTCTCTCTTGCCCCGGAACACAACATGGCAGGGCGCGGCGCGGCGCGCTGCTGCTCTTAGCCGTTCCCCGACCTCGCCCGACCTCGCCCGACCTCGCCCCAACGTCGGGCCTGCGCCCCGCGCGCATCCGAGCGTGGTAACCTTTCTTGGTCTGCCACCGGCTGTTCGGACCCTTGGCCGCTCCGCCAGCCCCGCCCCGACGCGCCTCGCCTCCAGAACGAGCTGCTCGAGTTCATCCACACCTTGCCACAACGCCACTGTTGCTTCCCAGGCGGTCGCCTCCTGCGCCTCTACGAGAAACACCTCTAAATCCGCGGCAGTATACCTCTAAAATATAAACATCGGAATCCCATCCACGCAATATCCGTCAGATGCATAGGTGATTACGTTGTTTAGGGTTATACTGCCTTCCATTCTCGTCTGCTCGGATCTAGAGGTGTTTCTCGTAGAGGCACAGAAGGCGCTATCTAGTATTATGTAAAATATCGTTACAGTTTCGGGAGGTGCGGTGCAGATGTTTGTGCAACATTGGTGCCCTTACCTTGGATCCCTTAGAACTCGAGCCTCGTTTTGAAGGGCAATCCTAGGGTACGACCCCCGTGTGTTTGATTCGAGTCCCATTTCCCACTGATGGAGTCTGGAGCTCAAACTGTGCCCAGAGGTGGCGCCTAGCCTGGTCTTTCCTTTCTGCCCTCTTCATTGCTCCTCGGTGAGCAGGGTGCCCCCGCAAGCCCTACTCTACCGGTGCGCGGGGCACACCCCGGGCACGCCCGAGGCGGCACTCGCTGCAGCCTTGTCAATCCCACGGACCTCCATTCCGCTTTTGTCGTCGGCCTGCTGCCGCCTGCTGCTCCCTCCTCGGCGTGGCGGGGCGTGGCGGGGCGTGGCGAGCAGGCCAGACAAAGTACTCGCCGTATATCCTCAAGACTACCCCACCCCCTCCCTCCCCGGCCTTTCCGCCCCGCTGGTGTGTCGAGCTACGCAGGAATATTTTGAATTAATGGCGCGGAGTAGCCCCAGCTAGGGATCAAGTTCCTCTCTGCGCCGCCCCAGCACCAAGCTCCGGCTGGGCCGGCCTGCCTGGAGTGCCGAGTGCCCGGGCACCGCGTGGATGGCGAGTGGCGAGTGGCGAGCCACGCCGCCCCACAAAGAACAACAAAGACAGCAGGACCTTGCCGCGCCCGGCCCGCCGCGGGGCTCGGTGACCACGTGACCACCTCCGGTGGCGGTGGCTTTGAAAATGGATTTCCTGCAGCGGTGGCCCGGGCCCGCTCGGCGAGCTTGGCGTCCGCTGCACTTGCCACATCTGCGGACGGCATCGCGGCGGTATTGTGGAGGGCGGCGAGGAGGCTCACAAAGGCAGCAGTGGCGGCAGAACGCCAAGGCGGAAGGCCTCAGTCACTTAATTCCCGTTTGCTGCAGACTTTGTTTTTGTCGCCGCTTCGCCGCTTTATTTTCATGTGGCGCCTCCCTCTTCCTCTCCGCTTTCCCCGACGGCGCTGCCGTGCAGCCCATTGGCTCGGCGCGCCCGACGCCGTGAATAATCAGCCTGTTTTTTGCACGTGCCCGCAGGACGACGAGGTGACGTACGCGGAGCTGGTGCTGTCCGGGAGGGCCGCCCACGCCGCGGACGCCAACGGCGGCGGCACGCTGCGGCGCGGCGTGGCCACCATGGGCCGCGAGCCCACCATCTACGCCCAGATCGACCACTCGCGGAAGGGGCTGGCCGGCACGCCGCCGTCTCTGGGCACGTCGCTGTCCATGTCGCCGTCGTGCAGCGTGGGCGGCATGGCGGGCGTGGGCGGCATGGCGCCGCCGCTGCGGGAGATCGTCACCGTGCGGACACCCCTCATGGCCTCGCAGCAGGAGAGCTGCGTGTAAGGCAGTGCGATAGGCAGTGTGTGTGATAGTTTGATAGTGTGCGGACCTCGCGGGGCCGGACGCTAAGAGCATCGGACTCGCCTGCCGGCCCGTTCCGGGGAGCACGTGGCCCTGCGCCTAGATAGATAGTAGCAATGCTGGCCGCGTGGCCGCTCCGAAGCCGCCGTGCTCGCTGGTCGGCACGCCGCGCTTCGGCAACCGCAGCATCGCAGTCGTGTGCGCTGACTTGGCAGACTCGGCGTTCAACGCGCCTCAAAGCAGAGAGCACGCATCCAGACTTTGGGAGTCGTGTTGCACCTTTTGCCTGGCAGGCGGATTCAGAATGGGGCGACTCTTTGCCTACCTTGCGGGTGGATCGCATCCCTGTATTCGCGCCTGCTGGCTGGCTGCAGCACCGATTGCCTACCGATCAGGCGTGTCACTGGCGTCGTGAAGGCTGTTCATCCCCTTCACCCTTCTACATGTTTATAATGTGTCGCTATCTCTGTTTACCCTGTGCTGATTTTCGCTCTTTCGTGCACTCTTCTTGTCTGCATGTGTGACACTTTTGGTGCCGTCTTCTCCAGCTGTAAGGTCGGAAAGAAGCTTTACAGACTCTCGTTCTATGAAATGTGAGTGTGTGTGAGCGTGTCGTGAGAAAAAAAGAGTGTATGTAGTGTAATCAGAACTAAGCCAACACGCCTTGCTTTGCTTGATGTATATAGTGTACATTTGTGTTTACTGCCATAAAGAAAGATGAAATCAAGGCAGTTTAAAATTTGTGATATGGATGAACTGAATGCAAGCGTATCACCTTGTAAATAATTCTGCAGTGCTCCATCTTATTTTTGTACTTTCCAGCCTGGAAAACTGGTGCCGGAAATGGATGATCGATCTCTTATTGTTTTCGTGGTTTGTTACCTCTGCTCGGTCCTCTGTTTCCGCCGTCCTTCCGAAACGTTACATCCCTGGCACTGCCGACGCACAAAATATCATTTCACAACTAGTATTTAGTCTAAATTTTTGTTTCCCGATTGTGAGTTTTCTTAGAGTAGGGCTAGAGTTGTTTGGACTCCGGATGATTCAGAACGTCATCTGGAAGAGTCGTAATTTCTGAGGCCCTCTTTCTCTTTAAGCCATCTTCGGCAGCCCCTCGGTTTCGCTCTGCCCTGTGAGCCATCTCACTCCAGCACACCCCGAGGCATGTACCATTATCATTATAACTATAAGCCTCAATTCAGGCGCGGTTTAAGGAGCCCCCGCCAGGGGGTGCGATTGTGTATATTTTGCCTACATACAGGGGCATGTGATGCTGGTTGCCTACTATCAGGCGTTTATGCACCCTTGAACTTGAACTTGAGAGGCTAGACCACAAATGATCCTTTGCCGTTCGGGCCCGGTAACTGCCCCTCCCCCCTAAACCACGCCTGCCTCAATTTACCCTTGTTCGTGGACTGCGGCAGAAATGCGGCTCTTACACGTTCAGGTGTTTAACCCAATACTAATCAGAAAACAAAAAAACGTATGTTGTTGCAATGCTTGGGGTGGTGGCATATCATTTCAGTCACTTTGAACGTAATAAATGTACGTTTTCCTTGCCAAAAAGGCAGTGCGTTAGTGCGTTTTTAATGAAAGTGAACCTTGCATACTACTGTTCGACTAATGTATTATTTTGTATAGAACGTAGACAGTGCGTGGCCTCGGGCCGCGCCGTACTTGACTGTATAGTAATTAAATGGAAATATTTCGGTGGAGTGTCGTTGGCCACCTTCTGTACATTTTGTGTATGAATGAGAGTTTTAATGTCGATATTTTTGTACTGATATGATTGTACAGATAGGAAAATTATGTAAATACGATATGACCTTCTTGGTCTCTTTGTGCATATCGACAAGTAGCATACGCGACCAGAGATATTATTACCATAATTAAAATTATTATTATAATTGTATATGTACAGATATGTCTTTTGTTCACTAAGTCAAAGGTTGTGCATCAGGCACTCTCCTATTTATCTTTGTTGTGTATAAGGTATTTGCCCACCGTTCCCCACCGTTTCACTCTAGGTATTCCAAAGTCTTTCGGCGGCCAAGAGGCAAGCAAAGAAAGATAGTATAAGTATTCCCATCCCCCGCGCGAGAGGAACCCCTCTCTGCGCCGACGCTAGTACCTGTTCTTCACCAAGAGCTCCTGTTTTTTCTTTTCATTTCTTAGTATTCAGGGATCACAACCCTCCTGCATGATTTTGTAATACTAGCAAGCGGCGTGTCATACGCGAAACTATGTGCCATAAATGATGTAAGTCACATTTTATGTAATAATTCTTAATAATTAAATAAAGAGATATACAAAAGCATTTCTGTCTTTCTCGGCCATTCCTGTTGAGAACGCGGTTGCCTACTACGTTGCATCCACACAAACTACTTGGTTTCCTTTCAGTATTCTGACTACCAGCCTGTATCGTGCCAGAAGGGCGGTATACCTTCCCGGCGCAATGTTACATCGGCGACAAAAAATGCCTTTTCTCGCGACGCTGGTTGAGAGGTCTGGTGCGACGATGGGTTGCCTACCTTCTTGACGCGTGCTCAGATGATTCCAGTTTTTCGCGAAGACACGGCCAGAGATGAAGCATGCGCGATTTAAGGAGCTTTCGACAGGGAGGGCGAGGGGCATGTGATGCTGGTTGCCTACTATCAGGCGTTTTGGGTGGGGAATCCCCCTTCCCCTTCCCCTTAAACCACGCCTGAGATGAAGACAGACATAGGGAGAGAGAAAGTGGGGGGGGGAGGGGGAGAGAGAAAGGTGAGGAGGAGGAGGAGGAGTCGGCAGAAAGAGGAGAAGGATACAGCATTAATAGGCCCATTTGCAAGTTAGAACAGCAGTATGCAAATGCTGGCATCATTAGAGAAGGGTTAGTTGATAGCACTTCGGGGCGCGCCAGGCTTTTGCTGTCCCTGTAAATGCCGAACACTAACTCGTCGCGGTGTTCATATCTCGCGGCCAGAAGGAACCCCAGATCCCTCGAAGGAAGAAGGCCACTGGCCAGCTCACGGTCTAGCTAGGTTCAGCCTACCTCAACTAATCTTACCCAACCAAACAAACCAGCCCAACTCCGCTTGAAGTCTCACAGAGGGCTTTTTCAAGGTCTCAGTTCGAGTTTTTCAACGTCCTGATCTCTAGATGTGGGCGGTTCCGATGTCCCACGGCTGGCGTTTTTGAGGTCTTACCCTTATTTCGACCTCTCACAACAGGCCTTCGCTAGGTCTCGCGAGGGCCAGCGAGGTCGGTCGCACGACACGCGTTTTCGAGTGCGTGTCGTTGTCGTGCGGCAGCGAGAGGGCTGCCTATAGTCACTTTGCTCCAAGTATTTTTCACTCGAGTTGAAGAGGACACCCGCAAACTGAGCGCGGGGGAGGGGGGGCGAGGAGGAGGACAGCAGTGTCGCCCTGCTGGCCAGCCCTGCCCCCAAATCCCTTTTCCTTCCATTTTTCTGCCGACCCTACCCGCTTCTTCTTCTTGCATCTGTGACGAATTGCGCCCATTTAAGAATTCATAGTAGCCATCCCGTCCGCCTTCTCCTCCCTTCATTCGTGGACAGACCCTCTCTGCTCGGCGTGGCGTGGCATGCGGCGCGGCGTGGTCCGGGCCACAGAAAAAACAACGACCTAAAAGATGCAATATTTTATGACGGTCCTGCAAAACGGTGCTATATTACTGTCAAACGAAACAAACTGCAAAGATCCTCGAACGGGTTCGCTGTTAAGTGGAGAAGAGCTTCTGCAAACGGGGAAGGGGGGAGGCCGTCCAATATAGCCTTCACACACCGGCTGCCGATTCGCTGCCTTCGTCCGCCGATTGAGACTTTTGGTCGGCGCCTCGGCGCGGATGGTGACTGAGGCCGAAAAAAGCGGCCCATATTTCCAGAGAAATTGACAAAGTAGCTGACCCCATCTGGCGCTCATCTCTCACATGTTTTTTTTTTTTTGCCGCTCTGCTTCTCACTCTACCCTCGTTTTTCCTCTTTCCGTGTAGAGTCCGCTATCAGGTCTGTGTGAAGCAATCTCCGGCTGTTGAGCTAGGGCCTCGCGGGGCGGGCGGGGCGGGAGGGGGCAGGCAACCTGGCGACGGGAGGGGACGCTACGCGCAACGCGACGGTCGGCTGGCTACTTGGGCACACACTCTTCATTTTTGATGACCGTTCCATTCAGGGTCCGCTTTTCTTAACTCACAAATATTTGGCCACAATTAAAGGCATGAACTCGCCGTGTCTGTTGGTGGACCAAGTCCTGCATGAGTACGGGTGCGGGGCCCTGTCCGTCCTGGAAGGACTTCCCCCTCCCCCCCGCTCGAGATCCTCTAAAGTGGATGGCGTACTCAGTGTTTCACGGGAGACTGACCGATGACAAAGGTTTCGAAATCGGCTAGGGCTATGACATGCGGAAAGGGAGTTCCGAGGGTGGCAAATAACGAGTCATAAATTGCTCACTGAGAAATGAAGTTTACTCAAGCAGACACCTCATGTTTACAAATTATGAAACCTGCGGCCCAAAAAAGTTATTATCACATCCTTCAACAGACACGAGGGCAGCTATCTGACTCAGAGCAAATTGGTCTGTACTGTCATGCTTTAAACTACGTATTCACAGCAAAAATGACTATTTCCAAAAGGGAAGACATTTGGTAGGTTATTGATTGAAGTTTCAGTAACTCATATTCTCTTTGACATGTTCTTGATAGTAGGCGTATTAATACACCAGTGACGAGATAGCATGTCTTGGCTTCTTAACCATATATTATTAGCAAAATGTACAGTGCTTTTCAGTCTAGGAGAATAAAGGGGAAGTTCAAAGAGCAACATGTTCATCATACATTTAATACACTTTGCACAGAATAAATAAAGCTACAACAGTACTTTTTATCCGGGAAGGGAGCAACCAAATACACTTGCATATATTCAGGAAAGGAAAGGAAGTTTATGACCACAGATGTCATTTCAAGAACCAAAAGAGACAAAATATAATACAAATAAGTACTCCAACTAATGCACCAGAAGTTTTACTACACTCTGACTATAAGATAGAAAAAAAAAAAGGTTTGCTGGCATTTAGTCCCAGAAGAAGGATAAAGTAGGATGAACTAATTACAGTATATATTTACATGATTCATCACTTTTGGAAGTGATTCAATGTTATGATATACTTCTCGATTTCAATGTTCAATGGTATGGGGGAAACTTTTCATTGTATCACCACCCCTAGACAGGGAGCATAAATATTTAAATTACTATCACAAAGTAACGAAACGCATGATAACAAAAAGATAAGAAGTATTGTATTTTGTATTGATTATGAACATTTTGAAAATAAAAGACTTAACAGCATCCTTAACTGGAATGCATCTCATCCCCAGAAACAATACAAGGATGGGGCTTCAAGATTAATGTATTTTCCTTACCTAGTGACTAAATAGTAAGAGTCAACAAACCCCCCTTCCCAACTAATTCAATCTACATCTGATGACAAATAATATGCCTAAAAGGAATCAAAACCAAGCACTGTATACTTAAAACAAACAATAAAGACATTTTCATAAAATTTCAAACACAATAGAGCAAATTCAAATCTCCCAGAAGGACAAACGAATTCCCTGGTGACTACAGAACAAAAACAGAAACAATAATGCATATTGGGTACCTTGCCTGTTAATTCTGGACTAAAGTCATCAATAAGAGGTGTTCCAATATATTTTGTGCACATTTCCCTTAACAACATGTATTTACAAAACACATTTTTAACAACATATAAGCACACCTTAAACACAAAATAAAACTAAAGAAAACAGACTTATTGACCTCACAAACGTTTTACATGCTTTGGCAGAAACACACCAACTAACTTCTTTTCAGTGAGCGATTTCAGTTTCCAATGTGTTCTATAGGATACCAGAAAATTTTCAGTTCATGAAAAAACAGAGAATGCAACATATTATTGAAAACAGAATTGAATGGAAATGTGCTGGTTTCAAACAGAATTAGCATTAACATTCATAGAATTTGTATGAAATTTCATTTATGAATTGAGAAAGCACCACATTTTACCACACTCCACATTACACAGAGACAAGTACAGACGAGTTCAGAAAATAAGCCGAAACTCCACTGGAATCGAACATTACGAGCATCATCGCTACGCATGTAAAGAACATTCAATTATTATATTTTATTTCTGCAAATAAACTCAAAAACTCAATGTGAACAAAATTACTGTTTGGGTCTAATTTTAACAGATGCAGAAGAAGGAAAACGAAAAAAAGAAAAATTATACCTTAAGTTAAAGGTACAGTACTGTATCTATATATTTACAAAGACAACAATTGTTAAACAAATAAACAAACAAAAATAAACAAAAGAGGGGATCCAAAATATTGGTAAGAGACAGAGAAGAGACCTTACAAGTGTTAATTTTTCTTAACAGAGGCAGAATGACAGGTACCTGAGTTTTGTGAAAAACTTTCTCAATAACACAAGTCAAACAAAGGGAGACTCCCAAAAGAGCAACATTAACCAGTTTTTCAAAATTAAGCACAAAGAGGAAAAAAAGCATAAAATTTCTATAACAATTTTACTTTATACTCAGTCCAAGGGTTCAGGATTTCCTGAAAATTTTTGTAGACGTCGCCTTCTAATTTCATCTTGCTCTCTTGATAGTCCTGTTGCAACTGATGGACTGCTGCTAGTAGCGGTACTGTCTGGTGTACCTTCTGATCTGTAGTTTAGAAACAAAATGGATATATCAGAAGAAAGCAACTTGATAAAAGAAGATGATATTAGCAACATTAATCAGACCTTGGTGAAATTTTGACATCAGTAGATGCTTTTAATTCTTCAGATCTACTGCTACTTGGAACTTCCGAGCTGTGTGTTTTTACATTTGCAGGTGTGTTCCTAAGAGATAAGGTAAAGTTGCTATTAAGAGCTGCTTAAACTTCAAGAGAATGCAGTATCAAGACTACATTTTTGAATAAAAACATTCATTATACCTGTTTGTGCTGCTGCTTGGCTGCGAGGATGGTATAGTTGCGGATGCATTGGAAGAGGAACTGGAGGTGGATGAAGTTGGAGTGGCGGCAGTGGGCGCCGCCGATGCGGTTGGCATTTGGGGCACAAGTGGCACGTGAACCAAATTTGTTGCAGCTGTGGCAGCTGCATTAGAATACTGCTGCATTAGGAGAACAGCTGCATCCAATAATTGCTGGATGTTTTGGAGGCACTGCAACCGTGCTGCAATCCCTTCTCGAGCAGCACATTCCATCCTTTGCAGCTCTTCATCATTTAGATGAGCTAATCCTGGAGGTGGCATAGGTGGTGGTATACCTAAAACACAAAATGTGTTGGTGGCATGTTGAGAACAGCAACAAATTAAATCAATTACTTCATTGATAAAACTTACCAAATGGCGGCGGCATAGGAGTAGGTGGAAAAGGTGGGTAGAAAAAGGGAAGGCCAAAGCCAGGTGGCATAGGAGGAAATGGTGGTGGCATAGCATTAAGTCCTGAAACATTATCATTATTTATTACAGTATTATAACTTTGTTTCCAGAAAATTGAGCATTTAAAAAAAAAAGCAATTTAGAGAAAGATGGTAATTGCAGGGAGCACAAGAAATTACCTGGCTGTGGTCCAGATGCAGACCCTGAGGAGGTAGATGGCTCCTGCTGGGGAGGATGGCCTGGTGGATGGTGTGGCTGGTTGGGTAAAGGATTTGGTGGTTGCAGGTTGAATTGCTGCTGCCAGAATGGGAACATTCCTGGAAAGACGCCATTGACAAACGGATTTTGAAGACCTGCAATAAAACCACGTGAGACATAAGAATAGCAACAAAGCTATGATTTGGGAAGAGCAAAAAGCAAAGTGGGCTTTAGTACCAGGATGAGGAACGGGAGGAACATCTGGTGCATGTGGTGCCTGAGCTTCCGCACCTGCTGCAGGATTAGCAGCAGTGTTACGTTCTCCAGGAATGCGTAAAATATTAAGACGACATGTAGGACATGTCTGCTGACGTTGGAACCATGAGCGTAGGCAAGATGTGTGAAATATATGATTACATGGCAGCTTTTTGGATGCTAAAAAAAGGAAAGAAGCATTAATGAATAAAATAATGACTTTATGTGAATTCATTACACAACTACACATAAAATAAATTACCAGTAAGCATTTCTTCACGGCAAATGATGCACACATTATCTGCAGCAGACAACTCTTCAGGGGTGGCATCGGGATAAAGAGTGTTCATATTTCGAATGGCTCGCCGGGACAAAATTACATCATTAATTGCCTTTCGGAATGACCTACAGTAAGATGGGGCAAGGTGAATTGCATGTGTGGTTTAGATAAATTAATAATAATATAGTAGGTATTACTTGCACTAAGACGCAAAAGACAAAGTTCTTGAACAGACATACCTTAGTGTGTAATACATTGGTCGAAACAAAAACAGGGGCAATGTAAAGATGCGTACCATTATAATAAGGAATGTAAAATAGAGCACAACCTTAAACAAGCCTGAAAAAAAAAAAAGAAGAAAAATCAATCAATCAATCAATCACGCAACCCCTCTCTTTGCAACATCCAGGCATTTATTAATTTATACAATCAGAGCGTTTGCATTTTAACTAGGAGGGTATGAGGAATTGAATCTTGACTTACCCATCACAACTTCAGTGTAGAGCAGAAACACAGCTTTGTTGTCCCAAGGATTTTCTGAATTAAGGTCTATTGTGTGCAAGACATACTTAATTCCGATGTTCACGACAATCATTAGAAGTATCATGTACTCAAATCCAAAAACAATCTGAGCACTGGCTCCTCCAGAAACTGTAGACTCATATGCATGGTTCACAAAATAAAGATCCAGAATACTGAGGACAAACATTAATGCTGCAAATTAAGCAAATGAAAATTAGAAAATTAGAAATTAAATCCATTGTAAGGACTGAAAGAAAAAAGATTTCACTTACAGATAACTCGAAGATGGAATATCCATGATATAATTGGGCTCCTTTCCATCTATAAACAAAGAAAAATATGAGAAATACTATAATCTATTGAGAAGAGTACTTTAATTTTGGAAGATTGGATATAACTCGCATGCAACTTACAAAATCAACACGATCTTCTGCAAGCCAATGGAACGCTTTCAGAAATAGAAGGAGTATGAATTGAGCAACAAATCTTGGAGCAAAGTCGTCCCGGAAGAGGGTAAATGCCAGGCACGTTTCTGTTACAGCGTACCATGAACGGTCAGCCAAATGCTAAAACAAAACAAGTAAATTATCATGAAAAATTGATGCCAAAATATTGCAAAAGTATTTCATCAACATCGGGAAACTCACCTCAAATTCAGCAGCTCGAAGTTGTCCAAAGAAAACCTTTTGCATTAGCTTACCCATTAGAACAACTACAACAAGTGCTTGGATGTATATCACCTGAAAAAAATAAAAAGAAGAAATGTGTGTAGGCAAGAGACGGCATAGCTTTAGCTTAAGAGATAGGACTGAAATCATGAGTCAATCTTCAGACAGTGAAACATGAGAGGAACAGTCACATATTAATAATAATTGACACTTGTAGGAAATGGAAACTAGCACATCTTTAAATTTGTGATTGAGACAAGAAGGAAGGTTATTGAAAATTAACATGGAAGATTGAGCTAAACAGCTGATACTTAGTTCAGATTGAAAAGTCGCAAAGGACCATTGGGATCAGAGGGCGATTAGCCTAGGGGTGAAACGGCAGAGGAAAAATTTTGGACAATATTACTGATGAAAAGAATAAAGGTTACACCTACCGCCATACTGGGGTTAGATTTAGTGATATACACCACCGATGGATAAAACTGTTTCTTGTGATAAAATGCATTTCCTACGACGGCTGAAGTTAATGCCAGGCTAATAAATGTTATGCTAGCCGCCCTCATTATGACGTGAGCGGATCAAAACACTCGGCACCATCCAAACAATCTGTAGCCGTCGTCAGCTCGCCTATGTTTTTGTTGGGGACGGGGACCACGTATATCTGCTGTCATTGGTTAGGTTAGGCGCTCAGCAGCAACGCCCTCTGCCGGATGACTGCAAGCAGAAGGGCGGGCCATTCAAAAGGCTCCCCAGGGTGTTCCCGGGACTTTCAGGCAAATGACACTTTTTTGCCCGTATAGAAAAAAAATCATGATTGATTTTTACATTGGCTTTAATGAATGACATGTATTGGTGTGAAGCCTTGAGGATAATGGGAAAAAAAATGAAACTGAACTTAGAAAAAGGAAAATTTTAATTCAAAGAGCTTAAATTACAAATATAACAGTACTCAAATAAACACAGACACATGTTGAGCAATTGTGCAGATGTGTTTACAAAGAGAAAACTAGTTAAAGGCAACTGTTTTTAAACCACTTCAGAAAAGATATTTCAGCACTTCAAGGAACCCACTCCTACTTTTGCACAACTTTAACAGTTTCAGAGCTTCATGCAAACAAAGCACTTGTAGAATGAACTTCGGAATTTTGCACTATAACGAAGACTAGTATATATACATGCGCACTTTGTCAAATTCAGGTGTTGACCGAATAATACGTCAAATAAATCCTTCTTAAAACTCCGTTTACAAAAGGAAGTTCAAAAGAACAACCCAACAAGTCACAAAGGCATGGAAACAATTTATTGCCTTAGATTGATCATAACAATTTCTACATAATATATATTATTATTGTGCTTTGAATGAACATACCGTACTACTTTCAATACCAACCATTGTGTTTTCTTAAGATAAATATTTCTATCACACTGGATGGTTCACAACCCATCATTCTGGGGTGTACACATGTGTGTACACATTAGCTCACCCACATAAAGAATTAAACCAACACGTGTACATCATAAAAAATTTAATGCTTCAGGAAAAAGTTATTCATAGAGAGGAATGTAGTTTTTAACATAAATGTAACAACTCCTAAAAGATTCATCACATGGTGACATTGATATGGCATGTTTCAGATTTCTGTTCCAAAAGCTTAGTCTATATAGAAGTAAAATTCATAGTATTTTCATCACTTTCACATTTTATTTTTGTACAAGTAATCTTTCAATGTGAACGATGAAAAGTTAAAGTACCGGTTCCTAACAAATGATTGGTTGAGCAACTGTGTCTATGTAAGTAGACAAAATTTCCATGACTGTACATTCCCACATCAGCACAGCAGCTAATTGGATGAGATGAAGACACAGCCATTTATGCATAATAAAGTCCCAAACTGATAGCAACATCACTCTTTAAGAAAATTGGTGCAAATTTGTGGTAGTTGGTGTAATACTAAACTACACTGTGACAAAATTATTTTGGTCACATAACATGAATTAAAACTATTTCGAACTTATAGTCTCAAAATATTTGATCAGTTCAACTGCTTCTAAAATTTCAACACAAATAATTTAAATACAGTGGACACTCATATTATTATAAAACTTTAGTTGAAAAGCCAACCTTACATGTATTCAGTCTTCATTTAAATGGAATCCTAAAAAATAATATTAAAAAACACTGCATGCTATTGAGAAAAAGGTTTGGAAGACATCAGACATTTATTTACTCCTATAAAACAGAACGAGACGATTGTACCCGGTAACAAATGCTGATGTAAAATTTAACAGTACTAAATTCATAAAGTAGTAATACCCCTATAAGGGACAGATACATTTGTGCCTATGCTTGGCTACAATCAACAATACACTAAGTATATAACAATCTCACAATTTGGCGATCACTTATTGGTCCTTGAAAATTACATTACACATTTCATTATTCTTATGGTTTAGAGCATAGGTCCTACCAGGTATATGAAACACCTGGTACTTTGACTTTCGTAACCTGTGTTTGCTTCCAGGAATTCTTTCCACTTTGTAAACATTATGTCTTAAGAGAAAAAAAAGAAAAAAGAAGACGGCAAAGGATTACAAAACTGAGATTATATGGTAGCAAATTAAAAAAAATAAATAGAAAGCATCAGCATAGAACAACACTGTGAATAGGGCACTTACTTGAGAATTGTGTCTGGCTGTTTTAGTTGCATACAAAGAGCCATGCCACTGTAGAAGTCAAGGTTAGATACAAGATTTAACCGAGGCTCTGTTGCTAAATTGAATTCTACTTGACTCTTCACAAATTGGGAATCAACTCGAGTCAGACCAGTCAATGACAAACCGGCACTGTAAGTAAGGAAAATTTGTATTAATCTTTGATCCAAGTGAAAGGAGTAAACTTGATGGTTCTTAACGCCTAATAAAACAACTTACTTTTTTTCCACGGTAGAATGAGCATTCCTGCTCCAAAGACTAAGCTGAACCTCTCCAGCCAGCTCAAATGACATGCCTCCCAAAAGTGTAATGTCAGCAATGAAACCAGTTTGTAGTGGGAGGAGTTCTCGATGATCATGAAGTAATGCTAAGGCCTGGAATGCTGGAGTACGAGTGGATGCAGTGCCAGACCAGACATGGCCCATAAGTTCTCCTTGGCCATTAAAGAAGACAAAGGGTCTGATTTGTGTGCCCAACAAAGCTATTTCCATGCCTGCAGTGGCATCTTCGGTGACCTCAGCTGAAGATGCACCAGCTCCTTCAGAATCTGAAGAGATGAATGATGACAGACCACCAGCAAAAAGACCGAGCTGTAAACAAAAATTTATAGAAATAAATCGATCATGTCTCTAGAGAAATGCTGCCTTTTTTTCTGAGCTTCAATCACACTAAGCCCATTAAAACTTTCATAAAAGCAATTGGATGTCCGTACTTACGGTAAATATACTGCTGCTTTCACCTACGCTTTCCACCGACACATCAACAATGCCTCTTTTCAACAATCCACCAGAAATTTCTTGAATAGATATCAGGCTACCATTGGCACTAGGACTACTTAAAAATGATCGAGTAAAAGCAGTAGTCAATCCTCTCTGTCCCAAAGCATGGTAAGTAAATAATTTAGACTTTTCCTTCAGAAAAATATCACGAAGTTTTGCTCCAAATTCTATATTTCTATAAAGATGTGAAGGTTAATAAATAAAAACTACTAAAATTCATAACTGTAAAAAGATCATTGCACACATACTTGGATGATATTTGACGCAGTCTTTGAAGAAGGTACTGCTTAACTTCATAATTGGGATCTGGTTTGATGAGATACAAGACAACTTCTTCCAGTAATTTCACCGACGGTGCAGCTTCTAATATGATGTCCAGAGATAGAGTCCGGGTACTGCTATCATACCGTCGTCCCAATTGAAGAAAAATGCGTTCACAAGCTTGAATAACCTGAGAGAAGCATAAATTTTCCAAATGTATCAAGTGCATTATTCCTCCAATATAAATGTGAGTTGTAACTTACTTTGGAATCCCAAGCTGCCTTGGGAAGAGCCACCAATGCCTTCATGGCAGCAACTGTTGTTTTACGAGTTCCATTGAGAGCATGGTTCAACAAGAGAGGAACACTGTCGGGGTAGGCCAGGTTGCGGAAGGCTCTAAGATATCGAAGGCGACAAGTTTCATCAACAGAGTCACATCTTGCCAAACCATCACTGAGTGACTTAAACACCTCTTTCCCAAGCTATGAACAAAAAAATTAAAATCAAACAAAAAGAGGATTTATTTGTGTGTGTGTGTTTTCACTTGTACAACTACACTTTATACCTTAGGGTTGCTGTTAGGAAGACGCAGGTAATGTTGAGCCACAGCTGCTACAGATAAAAGAAGCGTCTCAGATAATTTTTCTTCTTCATATTCTTTTTCACTTAGCTGCAAAATATCTGTATTAAAAGAAAGGCAAATATTAAGTGTCAGCCTTGAGAAATTAAGACAGTTGTAATTCGCTAGGATTAATAAATACCAGTTAATATTTCAGCTTTTGGCTGAGCTCCAGCACTCAGAGCCCATAAATATCGTTCTGCTGCATCTAATTCACCTTTACCATCAAGACGAACTGCTTTCTTAATTGCCTCATGAGCAGCAAGTGTTTGCGCAGCACCAGCCAGATCACAAAGTGCAAGCCTAAAAGGGAATTTGACAACAAAAGTATTCACAAATTTAAAAAAAAAAAAAAAATGTTTTAACAGTAACAGATTTACTTACAATATTCCTTTATTGCCTGGATTCTTCAAAACCTTACTAAACTCTTCATAAGACGCTTCTCTAGCAAAAGGAAGCAAACGAACAAGAACTGATGCTGATTTAATGGAGCCTAGGTATTTCTCATCAAGGGCTTCTCTGTTTTCTTTCACCATTTTCTGAAGCTGTGTGGAAACCATAAATATTAGACAACACAAAAAAAACAAGACAAGAGAAGGCAAAATAAAAACCCAACACAAATTTTATCTTACAGTGGGACAAGAATAATCTGAGCATGGTAGACTTTCCCTCTCTAAAATGAGATTTTGTTGGACATAAAGCTGTCCAGAATTTTTCTCTACTATTCTCACAGCAGACTGAACATCATCAGCTTTTATAGGTAAGACCTTCACAGTGTTTTCTGAAAATAAAATTCACAAATTATGCACACTGATGCCTGTCAATTAATTGGTTGCAGTGACCGTTCATGAGAATACCTGTAAGAGTGAGTTGCTGAGTGGCATGTACTTGGCTAGCAGCTTCGGGTCTGACATTGACCGTCATTGTGTGAGTCTCTTCTGTTTCTACAGACTTAAGTGCTGACATGTCTTGAGCTAGAACAATACGTGTTTCTCTTTTGGATGTGACAGTTGATCCAAGAACCTGTGAAACATTGCAAATAAATTATACTACTTTAAATAACTATACAGGTAAATATACATTTCTGTCATTAATTTATTTTGAAGAAACCAAGAAACTGCTTTTAGTTACCTTATCAGTATGCTGTGAATATGGAGTGCCCTGCACAGACTTACAGTCTGTTTTTGTTTTCAAAATTGTGGTAGGATCAATGCTCTTGTACGACACAAAGCAAGCTCCAGAAGAATCGGTTTCATTGGTATCCATATCCAAAAGCTGATACTGCAACAGGGACAAATACATATAAGACCTGTATTTTTTTAAATTTGATACCAGAAATAAAAATACTGAAAGAAGAACAATTTATTTACTTGAAGTAAACTAGAAATACCCTTCTTGAGATTGGAAATTGAGGTTGTTTCATCTTTGGCCAAATACATATGGAGGACTCTTCCATTATTCCAATGGACAAGATATGGTCCATTTTGTAGATTTTCTAATTCAGAGGAGTGAGCAACAAATCCTTCAGGTGCTGGTGCTTTTCTAGATTTAATGTGAAGTTGCGGTTTGGCCACCTAAAAACATTAAACAGTATTTTTATGTTACACGATATCCAATGTGACTAGCGGTGAAATTAAAGTACTTATGATACTTACGTCAATTTGAATTAGTTTGTTGTTTGGATCTGTCTCGCTGGCCCAAACTGTGCCTATGGTCACATCAGCAGTGATTTGGTAGCCAACATCTTTTGCTCGAAGACTTGGTTCGCTGAGCAAAAGGGTGGATGTCAGATGGTAAACAAGACCAACCCCAGGCTCCAATTGTCTAGCAGAACCAGCTGCCGCTGCGGAAGATGAGAGCAAAACAAATCCTGCACCGCACCACCAGCAGCTCCACCAGCACCAGCACCAGCACCACCCTCGCATATTCATCGTTATTGTTCAGGGCTAATTCGCTTTGTTTAAGACAGTCAAAGCATTCTTTGAATGACGGTCTTGATGAGTGGTTGTAGCCCTGCCAATTAATGAGACGGTCTCAGACATGTATCATGTAAACATAACTCAAAAATGGAACAAATCAGGGTAAACTGATAAATATCACTGAATAGAGATAGACCTAAATTATTTCAAGAAGACTGATGCCACAAAATAGTAAGGTCTTGGTCAGCAACTCATAAATCTGTCAATATCTCATATGAATGTTGCCACAAACAAACAGTGGAGTCACCACATCACGTAGGTAGCTATTATCATGAAGCCTTCGTGCGTTTCGTTTCGGCAGACGTATTCGCATTGGCCCACCGCGGCTACGCGGCCCGTGACCGGACCGTATAGCGGTTCCAGAGATCAATGACACTGACACACTACACCGCAGCGCTTAAGCCGCAACGCGTCGTCTGCTAAGTTTAGGCTAGGTCCGTTCAAGTTCTACCGGCAGCACCATCGGCTCCAGAGGGTCTGATGCTAGCGAAAAATCTCCATATCTCTGAGTATCTTTACCGTGTATTCACCCGACAAATTGTATTCCGCTTAGGCCGCAAAAACAACGTTTGTTGTGCTTTCTGTTTCTACGTCCTCCCTTCCCCCTATGTCCCCCCCTCTCTCCTCTCCCCCCTCAATGCCCCCTCCCCCTCTCTTTCCCCCCGCGTCCGACTGCGTGAGAAACACGTGGAAACACGCGCATCCGTGGCCAGTGGCTTCCTGGCCTCCTGGAGGACGGAGGGCCTTCAGAGGACCTGACGGCTGCGCAACGAGCTGGTCAGCACAAATCACACGCATCATGGGCCGTCCCACGCCGAAGGAACTTGGGCACTCGCAGGGGCCTTGGCCGCCTTGGCGCCGCACTTCCGAAGTGCGCTTTGGGACTCTCCTTTGGAGAACGCCCTGGGGCGCGTGGCGGCGTGGCGCGCGTCGTACCTCCCACCAGACTTGAGTAGCACCTGCCGAATTCCTGGCTCCAGAGCGCGTCGGCGTGGCGGCGGGGCGGCGGGGCAGCGCGGCGACGTGTTCGACGTGTCAGTCCAAAGATCTCGACGACGATCTCGACGTGCGGCGCACGGTCAGCCGACTGTACACGGTGCGCTCGGACTGCCTCCACCTCCTCCTTCCTCCTCTCTCGAGCGCTCTCGAGTCGGCAGGGCCGCGCTGCTCCCAGGTCCCCCAGCGGCTCCATTCCGAAGCGAGCCCTCGTCGCGCTCTCTCTCGTACCCGTGGGGAACGCGTAGGGGTGCGAGGTAGACAGCGACGAGGGCGCTCCTCGGAATCGAGCTGCGGCAGGGCGGGGCGGGGCGAGGGGCAGCGGGGGCCAGCACGAAGCGGAGGCTGACCCGAGGGCTGACGTGTCCGTGTCCCGGCCCGGGGTGATCGGACGCAATCGCCCCAACAACAGCAGCGAGTTGAACAGTCTCAGCATTTTGGTGCGGATGCAGTTGCGACGTTACCCCCAACCCTCCGTCCGTGGGGAGGGTGATGTTCACTTTCACAAGCCGAACTCCTTCAGACCGTCTCACCCACCACCGTCAAAATAAGTTACAACGTTCTCATTCCCAACAACTACTACCAAACCGATACCCGGCCACTACACAATAGTTTCTCTCATTTAAGGTTTAAAGTAACAGTCTCCAAAGAGGGCGCCGAAATGGGCTAGTGCTGGTGCTGGGTTAAAATTCAGAATTGTACGATGACACTTCATTACCTGGTGCAGCCTGACAAGATGTACCTGAAATCAGAGAAGGGATCAATCAGCTTCAAAGTAACGTGTGCAGTAAAATCTAGCACGAAGTAGACCTCCGATCCCACCCGATGCGGGGTGCAATGCTTGTGCGTGCCCAATTGCCAGAGCCCTTCGCGCTGACGGTTCCAGCCGTGCGGGTAGGCACCACTTGCACACCTGGGCTCGCCCGGGTGCCTACCCTCGATTCGCCAGGCGCGCGCCGCTGGGGGCCAGTCGGCATGCCTGTCGGCCCGTCAGGCCTGCCTCGTCTAGGCGGTGCGCGGCCGGGCCGGGACAGCCGTGTACAAACAACACCGCCAAGTCACTTCAAGGATTGCCGCGACAAACCAAAGAGAACCACTCGCGTGGCTGTAAGCTTGCTGAAGCTCAACGCCAGCAAGCAGTGCAGTGGTATGAGGCTGTTGGCACTGTTGGCGCGCGTCGTGTTTGTGGAGCACCCCTTCCCCGCGAGGCCCCGCGAGGCCGCGACCAAGATAAGACTGACTGATGCAGCACTGGCCATCCTTGCCGCAATTGTAAACAAATGACAGAGGCACCGCGGATCCCATAAACGATTGAAAACATATTCACAACGGCCCCGTCTATGACAATTCCCGCCAACCGCCTAAAATGGGTCAAGCCATGCAGGGGGTCATTTGGCTTTCATTCCACCTCAAGTACCAGTTGAATGCTAATTTTTCGCACCCTCGGGGACGGAAGAGTGAATTTCTACTTCAAGCTAATTCTGCCGACAATTTAATTGCCGGGAGCCCGGCGCAAAACTGAGTCAAGTCGTCAAGTGTGTGTCTGACTGCAATTGGCGCTATCTGGGCGGCAGTGACTCGCTGAACTCCCGGCGATACAGGGTAGCCGCGTCCGCCGCATCCATCCAGTGCGATTGCCCCCGGGACGGCGTCGGACTCCGGACTGGAGTTGGCGGCGGTGGAGGGCCTCGGCCTGGCCTGCCTCGGCCCGGCCTGCCTCCACGAGGCGGAAGAGGCTGCATGCCATGCAATGCCTGGGCGGCCGGCCGATTTGGCAACCGCCAGTGGCCCGTGCAGCCCGTGATAGTGTCGGTGATAAACGCGCCTTCACGCCGTCGTCCGCGATGCCTGCCCCTGCCATCGCTGACTGGCCAGTGTCAACGCAAAATCCTACCCGGCCCGGCGTGGAAGTTCGTTTCACATTCACACCACCTGGAAAATCTGATGAGGCCGAGGTCGGGCGAACACACTATGCACGCTTCGAGCTCCGATTCCGACCAATGCCCTCAAATGAGCCTCGAACCAAACGCTTGGTCTGAACCACGTGGACTGCCCTGCGAGCGAAACATGAATTGGCACTATCGAGTGCTCGGTTCGAGCTCTACTTGAAGACTTGTGCAAAGCTCAGCGTCTGGCGACGCGCCTTCAGGACCGCTCGGCATGCGGTGCACCGCCTCCACACGTACTCACCGAGAATCACGGACAAGAGCAGGAGCATGGAGCACGACATCTTGACGTTCTCCAGCATGGCCGCGCGGCACCACGCGCTTACTTGGTGGCAGGTTTGGCGCGCTTCGCCTTCTCGACGACCGCGTCAGCGCGTCACACACGCACGCGTCCTGGCGCCGCGACTAGCCGCGACCTCTCCGTCTCGTCGGCGAAGCGGGCGGAGCGCTCCCCTTGTCCCTTGTCGGCACGGCGGCGGCCACCGCATGCACTGGCCGGCCTGGTAGCTACAACTCTAATCTTCCACTTCCGCCCCACCACACCGGCCGGGCCGCGTCAACCCCGCGCCTCCCTGCCTCCCTCGCCCTGGCGCGCCCTGGCGGTCAGCTGTGGGCAGTGCGTGTGAACGCCTCGCCTTGCTTGCCTTGCCTCAATATGACGGACAGATGGGCGAATGAATAAATAGATGGATGTGTGGATGGGGAGGGGCCGCGCCCTATGAACTCGGCCCGCCGCGACCCGCCGGCCGCCGAGCTGCCAGTCTGTCCAGCACACGGCTGCCACGCTGTCCCGCTCACTGATAAGTCGACGAAAGCAAAGGGTGCCCCGGCGCGTTGACCTCGCCCGCCCCCCACCCCACCCCCTCCCCGCGGCTGGGTCGCTGCAAGCGTGCCGCCGAAGCTTCCAACCCCCGAACTCTGCACTTGAGGCGAAGGGCCGAACGGCCGAAGGGGCGCCGAGCGCTTTATTGCGCGGGACTCGGGAATCGGCAAGGGCTTCCACCAGCTCGTCCGCGAGGCGCTCGAGGCTTGGCCGCGGCACTGATAAGGCCCCACTGCGGGCCGAGGCCGCCGAGGCCGTGAGTTCCGAGTGTTCCACGAGGCCCTGACCGCCTCTTTCCTTGTGGCCTCAATCCGTCCGGTCCACTTGACGGACTGCTTGACGCGCTACATCTGCAGCCGCCGCGGCCGCCTCCTGGCGCCGTCGCCGCCAAGTAGTGCGGCCTGTAGAAGAGCTCGCGCGCCCGGACTGCTGGCCGCGATGGCGTCGGCAGGCGCCCCGGGGCCGAGGGTGGGCGCGGGAGCCGCGGGCGGGGTTCTAGGCGGGCCGGGGGCGCGGCGGCAGTAGGCGCGCAGGCACAGCGGGGCATGCTGCAGGTGCACACCGGCGGGCACCGGCAGACGGCACGCTGTGGCTGTCGGGCATGGCGGTGGTGGTGGTGGTGGCGGTGACGACGGTGGCGGCACGACCGCGTCGTTGTGGCCGTGACGTTGGCGTCGTCCTTCGGGCGGTCCTCGGCACGTGGTCGCTCGCTGCCTGCGTGCCGATCAAGGTGCAAACCGGTTCAAACCCGCCAGGGGAAGACAGCTCACCGAATCTGAGGCCGCACACTTACGTCGCGATGCTCTGGGGCCATCCTGGGTTGGTGGCGGCGTTGGTGAGGGTCTCAGGATGGCGTACGGGACGCGGAGGCCGGCCTGGATGCGGTTCCGGAGGACCATGAGCCACTCCAGCAGGCCGGCGCCCGGGCCGCCGAGCGCCATGACGGCGGTCTCGGGCACCTCGGGGGCGCGGTGGGTTGCGGGCCGCAGCGCCTGGCAGCGCCCAACAATACCGCCCCGCCACGACGCCCAGCCCGCGCGGAGCAGCAAGAGGAAAGCCAGCGGCAGTGATGCAGGCCTTCGCGATGGGCGCCCCCGCGGCGGTGGCCTCGGCGACGATGGAGCGGCGGCTGTGTGGCCGCGTCAAGGGCCGCGGCACGCTGGTGCAGCGCGGCGACGACGCCGTGCTCGAGCTGGACCTGTCGGTGCGATACACCGAGAGCGACCCACCTCGTAGAGGCGCGAGACGACCACGGAGCAGCCGCCCGCAGCCGAGGGGGCCGAAGGCTGCAGAGAAGGGGCGGCAAGCAAACCTGGAGCCGGGGGAAGTCCTGCCCTGCCACCCGAGAAGCAGCAGCAGCAGCGAATGCAGTGCCTCAGACTGCAGCTGCTCCGGCAGCGACAGTGGACACGCGCCCTTGCCGCGGTGCCCGTGCTGCGGCTGCCACAGTGACACCGTGCCCAAGGAGTGGCTGGCGCCGAGGCTGGCGCGGTCTGCGAGAGCGAGGGTGGCCACAGTCCGGGAGTCCGCCGCACCTCGGCCTGCCCGCGGCACCCTGGGCACGGGCACCTCAGGCCTTGCCTCAGGCACACGCACCAAGACGAAAGAGGACGAGAATGCGCGGGGGAAGGCCAGACGCCGGCCAGGTGCTGAGTCGTCCACCGAAACCTCCAGGGCTGTTGAAGTGTGCCAAGCTGCCCAAGCCGTGGCGCCGCAGCGCAGCGAGCAACACTGTGCCGTCCACTGCGCCAAGACGGCCTCCCCGCCGTCCAAGTGGGTTCGAGTACGGCGGCGGGCGGCACCATGACGAGTGGCGGGGCTGGGCGGGGCCCGATCCGATTGACCCCTGCTTTCCTTGTCGACAGCGGCACCGGGTTGCCCTTCGCGCTGCCCTTGCCATCCTCACGCCGGCCGGCGCACCGCACCACTTCCACCGAGTCCTCCGACTCTGACGATCCCTCCGGGAGAACAGCGGCGGGTCTTTCCGGGCCGGCCTCGGCGACGGCAACGCCGGATGTCAACAAGACGCGCCGAGGGTCGCGGCCACCGCGGCAGCGCGCGCAGAGCCGGGCGAGGCGGCGTGTCTACCACCTGCGGTGCGAGGCCGAGTGCGAGGTGGTGGACCAGCAGCACCGCAAGGCCCACGCAAGACGACCAGGCCAACACTCAGACTGAGCAACGAGCTCTGCAGCCTGTGGCAACGTGGCAAGGGCTACCAATGCCAACAAATAGGTGGAGAAAAATAAATGACTCGACCGGACCGGGAACTCAGTTCAATGTCGCGTCTGCTTACAGTGTCGTCCCCCCCTCCCTTTTCCTCCCCGACAATGGCACTAGACACGGCGCAGTCTTTTTTCTCACATTGACTCCCTAGTTTCAGTCTAAGCAAGCCATGTCGTCCCGGGCCACGTCATGGAACAGTACGGACACACCATCCAGTCTCCAGTGGAGCTCCTCGCACCTGCAGGTGGGTGCAGATGCGGCGTCAAGCAGAATCGTAGACCCTAGACCTTGCCTCCAAGGCGCGCCATGCTTTCAGAGTAACCGCCACTACACCTCAGCTGCAGACGCGGAGGCTTTCCGGCAGCCGCCCAGCCTGGCCGAGCCGCATGCCTTTCAGTGAGTTCTAAAATTACTAAGTAAATGATGGCGGTGTCCACAAGAGCAGTGATCGTATCGGAGAATGGATGACGTCGGACCCAGGATGCCTCCGATGACTCGCATGCAGACGTTCTCGGCGATGGCGGACTTGGAGCTGGCGAGAATGAACGACACCGAGGCCGAAACAGTTCCAGGCTACCACCCCTTGGGGCCAGCAGACCACCAGCTCAGGGTGCGTGGAGGCGAGGCGCGGGGGCAGGGTTCACTGTGCACACGCCACAAGCCGGTGGAGCGGAGCACTGCGGAGCACACAGCAGGTCGCTGGACAGCACAGCGGGTTGCAGGTGGCGCTCGGCAGGCTGCTGCGCGCCGAGACGACGTTCGACTTCGCCGCCACGGTCAAGGACGTGGACGCGGCGACGCTGGCCGTGCGTCCGGAGGACAGGGAGCGCGTCGCGGCGATGGCGGCCGCGGCCAGCGCACGGCGCCGGGCGTCGCAGCGCGCCGCCGAGCAGCATGCGCACATCGTGGAGGTCATCAGGCAGCCCGTGCCGGCGGCCGAAGAGGCAAGCGCCGTCGGCCAGGTCGCCATGGAGGTCGTCGGGTACGTGGGCGTGACGGGCAAGCGCGAGCCAGAGCACGACCCGCACGAGGGCGCGTCCACGGCGAGCTGGGACTGGGAGTGAGGCATCACCTCAGAGGCAAAGAGAAGCGACGCCACCCTTTAACTTAACTTGCCTTTATTAATATAAAATTGATTTCAAGTAGACAATGTTTTAAATCAAAAAACATTTTTAGTAAAAAAAAAATCCTAGCAAAATTCATATTTGTTAGGGAGTATCACATCTTATTCAAAGGAGCTTCAACAGTCTGTGGCGAAAGTAAGTTTATAATCTGAAAGATAAGATAAATGAGTAACAGAAACTTCAAAAGTAAAACAAACAAGAATTGCATTGCAGGAATGATGCTTACCTTTGAAATATTAATGCACTTTTCATGAGAAATTTTTTTTAAATCATCAATTAGGTGTTCTTGTTTCTTGATTGATAAAATTTTCTGAAATAGCGAAAGATCAATATGAATTTAAGTGTACTAAAAACAACTGAAGAAAAATAGTTTGTAAGTTATGCACACAATACCTCTTGTCGTTCTAGCATCAAGGAATAGTCAACAAAAGGAAGCAGAAGTGCTGCCATATCAGGCATTTGATTTGTCAAGCAATGATCCAAAGCCCCAACAACATCAACATGCTTCAAAACAGGACAGGAGGGAAGCAGAGTTATAGACCGGAGCATGGCCGACTTCTGCTCTTCATCAGGATTTGAGCTGGCTGTAAATCAACATCAAATACGCAGTGATCTATTTTTGTAATGGACTTAGTTTCATGTTTGACAAGTCAGGAGAAAAGCAAATACCATTTCTAAATGGAGAAGTGAGCAGTAGGTTCCATGCCTTGCTGTATGAAGGTACAGTCCATAATTGATACATCTCTGATGTGTGTGACAAGGCCTGCTCTAGTTCCTTCATCTGGAAAAAAGTACCACAAAATCTTTAATACATGTAGGTCAAAGCCAAGAGCATGTAGCAACTAATATTATGTATGATACAAAGGTAAAACATTGGTAGAGCAAACTTGATATTTATTACCATTGACAGATCTACCAGCTGTTGAAAAACAGCATTCCACAGAGACATATTCGTAATGTTAAAATCTATACACAGGTGAACAACCAGAGATATAGCTCGTGGGCTCTGAGTTTGAGTTCTCAAAATCAGGTTGGCCAATTCCTTTTTATCACAAGAGTCAAACCCAGATTCAGAGTATCTGAGGCCAAGAATTTCAAGATCCTTCAAATAAGCCAATGAGTGTAGCTTTTTCCTGGAGGTGAACAAAATATATGTAATCAAGACAAATTTTTGAGAAAGGAAATGAAAAAACTTATTTATTTACTAACCTAATGTCGGACATAGTTCTTCCAGCAAGATATTCCAGGGTCTCATCATCTGTCAACATGCAGAGACACTGCATTGCACGTAATCGCATACCAGTGCATGCTTCTCCTTGGTACACAATACCAATTAGGAAGTACGCCCATTCCTGAACATCACCATGTTCCATAATATAACGGGCTCTGTGTGACAAAATTTAACAGCATCAGGAAAAGTTGTTTTACCCTCTGATAGCATGCAAGTAATAAAAGACATGGTGTGATCCAACCAAACAATACATTTACTTACCGCAATATGTTTTCATCAGTACCATATAGGTCAGAGTTATCATAATCTTTTTTCTTATTACGATTAATGCTTCTATAGCAGTCTTCATCCATTGATGAATTGCAATCCATAAGAACGTCTGGTTGCAACCACTCAGTTACTAGATTTATGTGCAAAGTCTTCAAACAGATGCTATGTAGTCGACATATTTCTTCAACCACAGTATTAATATCTGAAATACAGGAAACAAATAAGGAATTAAGAATTGCAATCAAAAGAATACCTATGTGACAAGAAAAATAAATTTCTTGGACATACCAAGAGAATAGGATGCTGTTCCTCTACACAATTCTAATATTGTTGGATGTTGATACAAAGCTGTGATTAGCTCTGTTGGATTTCGGACAAGCTGAAGATAAGATGGCTGACCCAGCCCATACATGTGAAGGGTTTGCAATGTGGCAAGATGAATATATTTCTTCTCTAATTTTATCTTGTACTCTGTTTCACCAGTCTGATCATAGACACTTTGTGCATACTGAAGACATAAATTTGCCACAGCTACCTGATCCAAACCTGACAACAAAAGAGATTCACTCGTTAATAATTATACTGTAATCAGGTACTGAAACAAAGTTGCACTGAACAACAAATACAAACCAGCAGGAATTTTGCCCATGAAAAAGTAAAGAGTGGCAGCTGCTTGTTCTATATTATCCATGTCAGCTACACAGGCTGCAATGGACTCAAAAATGGCCTCATTCTTCAAAGTCCCACACCACTCCAGACTATTTTGGTGGCCACTAAACTCTTCTGTCACCTGATTTAAAATACAGTTTTGTACATTTATTTTATACATAAATAAAAAGGAAATTTTTTTAGAAACAGTGAAAAATAATATAAAATAATAATTGTAAAATTATAGAGAACTCACACTTTGGTGCACAGCTGAAATACATAACTTGTCCTTCGGTATGTTTAAAGCAGCAGCAACTGTCAGCCATTTTTTGTAGGTATTTAAATTTAATTCATGCCTGACCACTTTTAGAGGGGTATCAGTCAGCTTACGGCTATAAGGCAACCGAAATTCGGACATAGGAGGGAGGCCAAAAGATGATGGAAAGACCTCTGACCAGAACTCCTCCTCCTCTTCATTTGGAGGCCTACAACACAAGTTAATTTGATTCACATGAGTAGAGTAACCAAAGAAAACCAAATTATCACACAGCAATAAAAACTGATCTCACTTAATTCTGCGGTAGTTCTTCAAAAAAGTTGTAGCAAGTCTTTTTTCAGTTTGTTCATCAACACCATGCCGTTCTAATATGTCTAAAATGACAATGAACACCTCATGATGATAGAAATTTACCTGAACATTGGAACATGAGTGAGTCATTTCATTAAAAAATGAACTGATAAAACATTTTCTCAGTGAAAGGAAAATAACATGTACCTTCGGCCAAGAAGAGACTACAGTGGTGCACAAGAGACTTTTGTTTTTGATGTGCTTTTGTATCTCCCAACATTGATCAAGCAACTGTTGATGTGTATTGCGCAGAATAACGTCTGTCAACATACAGAAACACAAAAGTGTTATAAACTGGCACAGATTATTTCCCAACAGTGAGTTGAGGTAATCATCATATAGAGGAAAAGAAAACGTCAGTGTAAACCAACCTTTAGTTCCATCTGGATTCACAGTGACAATGGGTTCTGGGTCCCAAGAGAGCAAAACAGAACAAAGATGTTGCAGAAGAGCTGCCTGCAAGTCAAGCTGATAGTCTGAACAAAGAGCACTTAAAAGATGAGGTGTTGCGTTTTTGGATTCAATGAGTTTCTGAACTACAACTTCGGTGTCAACTTTTGCACGAAGCAATTCTGCAAAACAAGACGAAAGACGAGACGAGATTTAATCAACCTTGTAGGAACAGGTTCGGCCATGAGAGATTGACCGCCTCCTACCATGACCTTGTACATCTATAAGCCTATGAAGAAAGATACCTTTAGCTGGTATGCCAAGTTCAGAGAGACGTAAGCCCCAAGTACTTTGAAGAGACATCAGTTTAAATTGGGAGTGCAATTCAGGCATATTCCATAAGTTACTAACAATAGTTCCTAGGAATGACAACGCCTTTTGCCTCTGAAAGTCCATGTGCGCACTGCAAAGAATTAAGTAAGGTGTCAATTTGAAGAAAACAGTGGGAGGGGTATTGAAGAAAATAGAGTGCATTGCTAAAGTACCTCTTGCTAACATGTAGCAAATATTTTAAAGCTGCTGTTCGACCCATAGAAGCCAGAAGGCTAAGACCTAGATGTTTGTCAAAATGACGTGCCCCAGACACTTTGGACAGCAGCACTTCACAAGACTTATAAAGGGATTCTTCAACAGCAGGGCAAACCTCCTGAAATTGTAATAGGTGCAACAAAGTCACATAAGTAATTAATTGGAGAATACATTACTACAGGTAGGTAAAATGAAACTGAGGAACATACTTGTTTTGACGAAGTTTGAATAGCCCAAAAGAGTTGGCTCAAAATTAAAACCACAGCAAGATCATGCTGATCGTTTCTCAGTTTTGATATTGATTGTGTCACTTCAGAAACAAAATTTTCACCTGAAACTGAATTATACAAATTTAAATGGAGATATTATTATACTAACATGAAAAACAAAAATTACATAAGTGGCATATACCTTCAGGATTAATGATAAAGCTGAAAGCATTGCATAAAAATTCATTTAAGTTACAGCCACTCATAAAACCAGCTAGACCAGGATCTTTATAAAGAGGTGTAAAGCGCCAATGCTGCAATGGATCCCGTTGCCCCAGTAATGAAATTTCTTGCTGTCCAGACACAAAGTCCCAGACCCTGCTCCAACCTAAAACTTTTGATACACCCCGCAAAAGGTCTGAAAAAAAATTTACACATAAGTAAGGATCAGCAATGGAAACAATCAACAGGATACAGCCACATATTAGAATATCTGCCTGTCTTTCATCACACAAGAGTCCTGGGCCTGAACTATATGGTGAAGCAATTTTCATATAGGAACCATGTATGAAGCTCCAGTGTTATTGTTTCTAGAGGCAATAACCAAAATATTTGAAAACCTACTTACCCAAATCACAATGACTGCAAACTTTTGAGACCAGATTGTAAACTTCAGAGGAAGCTTTTTGGATGAGTTCAACATTCCTGTCCTTGCGATCTAAGGATTGCAACTTCTTAAGAAAGAGGGCGGGCAGCCGGCTTAGTCGCTGGATAGTAAAGCTTGACAAATTTTTTAAATCATTGTTAACTCTAAAAACAAAAACAAAGGGAAAAAATTTTTTTTTACAAAAAATTAAAACAAAACAAAAAAAAACAACATAAAACATTTTTTGACTCACCCAACTATAAATGTCGCTAACTCAAAGTCTGATAAATTGATAGCTTGCTCAATTATTTCAGTGAGTGACAGTGCAGGAGATAGGAGCAACAACTGAGCAGCATAGGATGACTTGCGGTATATGCGAGTTGTCCTCTCTTGAGGTTTTTCATTTTCTACAACTAACAGAAAACACAATTTCATCAAAACCTAAGCAGAATGTTAACAAATAAAAAGGGGTAACTTTTGAATAGAAATAAAAGTTAAGTAACTGAAAATAATGAAAACAATTTATAAAATTTACCTTCAATCAATAGATCTTGAACAATATCTTTTAAGGCATTTTCACGACATTGCACATCAGCCATTTCTTTAACAGTCAAGTACTTTCTGAAATCTCTCTGAAAGAGGGAGAACAAGATTGCAGCACATAGGTAAGAAGTAATGAAGACATTGAAAGCAATGAAGACATTGAAGCAGGTTTTTGGTCACATCATAAAACGCAACTTCACTGAATTTACAAACCTTTAGACAGAATCTGTTTTTGATCTCTTTAATAGAAAGAGGTAAATTTCTAGGATCATCTAAGTCCTCAATTTTACTAATCCCAGGCGGATTTGAGGCTCTTGTTGTTTCATGACATATAGCAACAGCAGAAATGAAGTCCAAATCTTCTTCAATAGGACTAACATCAGGTAAGTCCAAAGTCAAAGACACTGTGTGAATGATCTGGGGACACACCTCCACTATCATAGTATCAGGTAGTTTCCTCAGCACTTCAAGCGCTTTAGAAGCATTGCTGCAAAGATGTAACCAAGTCAGGCATGTTCTACTGTTGTGCAGATATTGTTTAATTAAAAAAGAAATACATACCCCAAAAAAAATAATTCTTGAATCACAATAACATAGTCATCTACAGACTTCTGAGACAGCTCTGCTATGTCACTGAACATGTCAGCATGATTTTGCTTTACAATGTTTCTGAGCAACACTTGTCTCTGTAATGAAAGAATTCAACATCTTGCATTAATGATATTTTTTAAAATAAGAAAAGAGAATGCTTTTAAAAAATGATCATACATCAATTTTATTAATATGTATGTTAAACCCATATTTCTTAAGAACGAGATTAGTGCTGATTTGCTTTTGCTTCTCTCGAATCAAAGATGACAAGGGATGCTTCAACTTGAGTCCTTCTTCTGCCACTGCTGATATGACAGAACTCCAAGGGCATGGAGCCGCTTCCAGAGCTGCATTTATACACTCCAAACGAATCTAAACATACCAACAACCATTGTTACACACACAAATTTTCATCAGTGCTGTTCAAACTCAAGGATTTTTACCTTATAATTGGTTATATGCGGTAACAAGGTTGCTATCCTCAATTCCCATGGGGCCTCCTCCCAATACCATTCTCCATTTGAACATTGCAGAACAAGCTGATGCATGAAATCATACAAAGTTGTGGTTGTTATTGTACGCCAGATCACAGTTATGCTATCACCCATAACAATCTGTAATAATTCTGATAGTGTACCTTAACATATGTAGAGACAATTAGATCAATATCAAGTTTATGATTCAGGACAAAGCTCTTTAAATATTGGGTAATAAAAGTAGAAATTAATCCAACATCTATGTTATCAAGAAGAGTTATTGCAACATCTTCTGGAGGCTGGAAAAGACAAACAACAATAGTGAGCTAAATGTAAGTATGCTAAGCAATGTTGAAATCATAGCAAGGGTATGAAAGTACCTGGCTTAAGTCCTCAAGAGTTAAAAAAATATAATATTTAGAACGCAGACAATGTAAATCAGCAAGGCAACAACGAAGTACAACAAGTGGCCTCAGAGGTGAAGCCTCCACACCAAGAAAAGGACTGGCTATCTTTTGAGAGGCCATCAAATTCAACATCCTTTCAGCATAATCCAAACCAATTTTAGGCCATTCTCTTGGATGCGAGTCTTCCAAACCACTGCAATAAAAAAAAATTCAATTGGCATTACATTGATTCAAAAAACAAATAAAAATGGCATTGATGGTTCAAATGAGTTGGGCAAGAAACTCACGAAATCTTTGAGAGCATCCACATGACAACTTTGGGGAGGGATGCAGGCTGAACTTCAAGAAGAGAGGGCAGTAAATGTACTAGCCACTCTAAGATTTTATCCAGAGGAACCCAGGCAGGTATTTCTTCAAGCAGATAAATGACTATATATTCATCAGCGAGGCAGTCCTTGAAAGATGATTTGTGTCTACTCCAAATGATGGAGGCTTTTGACAACTCTCCCTACATCCCATGAAATAAGTCATTACAAGCAGGACAATAAACTCAAACTGATAGCAATTTTCAATTTAAAAACAGACCTGTCTAATCCAGGTTTGAACATCTCTGAGAAGATCAGCACGACTGAACTTCAACCATTCATCCACATCCCAGGTGCATTTGAGCAGATTGAAAGTTTCCAAGCGAAGTATAGAACCACATACACTTGCAGACAGTTTGGAAACTTTTGATTCAAGTTCGGGGTTCTGAAAGCAACACTCATGTGATTCTTTTGTGATGTCTTCATACACAGCAGTGCAATAAGAAGATTTAACATGATAACAAACTTACATTCACAAAAAATTGCTCTAAACGGTTTTGAGCATAATCTAAAAGAGAATGTGCAACAAAGTAATCTGGTGGTACAGCATTTACACAGCAATTGGTAATAAAGTCCAGATCCTACAAAACAGAATTTGGGAGATACAGTTTGTTTATCTACATCATTATAAAATTATCAGATATCAGCCTAAATTTCATAAGCCAGTACCTTTATTTTATCAAGTTCACTTAATAAGGTGCCCATGATGCTTTTATTTTCTTCAGAAGAATAAGGAGAGTTTGTTTTCCAAGGCTGCATTTGATCAAGGAAACACTGAGCTCTAGCCATATGAACAGAGGACATATCCAATCCAAAGTTTTTAGCAAGAGATTCAGCTGCATCGAACTTCTTTCTTGTAAGCAAACGCTCAAGCCTACAAGGCAATAATTGATAAGACGTATAGTACAATAAACAAATAGAAATGTTTAAGAGCAGAAAAAAAGCATGCAGTACCTGAAATTGGGATTAGTTTGAGTTGCTGCCTTCAAAGATACTGTGGCAGCTTGTGAAGCTTTAACAATTCCAAGTTCCAAGAACGGTATGTCCTCAACATTGCACATTGTTTCCATAAGAAAACACCGTTGCCCAACAGAAAGGGAAAATTTTTCTTGCAAACCTGTGTGGAACAAAACATACAAGGATCAATACAGAGCCAATATTATCATAATAGTGTTAAACAAATTTAACATACCTGAAAAGGACAGCATACAAAGGTTACAATTTTCATCACTGGATGGAGTCACAGCAACAATGACAGCCTCAGATGTACTGTCACCAATGAGCTGGAAGTCTAACAGGGACTTGTAGTTCTTCTGTGGAAGTTTTACTGTCATCAGTGTGAAGGGGCACACACATAAAAGCTGACCTGTTGCATCAAGCGCAACAAAAAGTCTGGAAAGAGTATATAGAATAAGTGCAAACTGATGCAAACATAGTACAAATTAAATCTTTGATCAAAAGTGTTCATGGAGTAGAAAAAAAATTCTTTTATCACCTTTTGTCACTTGTGGCTTGCAATTTGATTAAAGTAGTTGTAGATGGGTGGTCCGTCCACTTTACTTCCCCAGAGTCACCAGTGGGTGTCGAGCTCACACCTGTGGAGAGTGTTGCAATGCCCTCACCAACAGCAAGAATTGTAATCTGGTCCCTCAATATCAGACTGGATGCTGAACGTATCTAAAAGAAAACAGATAAAAAATTAACCAAAATGGGCAAACAAAACACTCTGCTATCTTTACAAAAACTTTCACACATGCAAAGTTACTTACAGGGGCAATCGAGCTAATACCACAAAGTGTAGCAATAGAAATGTTTGACCTCAGCTCTTTCATTTCAGATGGATTTCCACTCAAATGCACAGAATGCATCAATTTAAAATCAAAATTCTCAAAACTGAAAATTTAAAATGCCAACAGTAAGGACAAAAACTGAAAAACAAAGACCTAATAGGAAAATGTTAATTACAAAACTTACTTTACAACAATTCCTGATGCACAAACCACTAACACATCTTGTGGACATGATTCGTGGATAATAAATTTCACAAACATTCGTCCTCCTCTGGGCTGGGTTTGAAGCTTTCTGAGGAAAGTTTAAATATAAATTTCTGTAAGTATTCATGTTACAAATTGATCATTCCAAATAGGCAGGATGAAAGCACTTACTTAATGTAAACTGCTTCTCCTTCGGACGGGATATGTAGACAGTGCACGTAGCCATTGTTCAATCCAACCAATAAAAAGTTACCATCCGGAGAACAGGTGAAAGTTTCAATGTCTCCGTCAAAAGCGGAGTTAAAGAGCGATGAGGAGCTCGACTCATTTGCAAAAACGGTCAAGGTGTTGCCCACACAGACGCAGACTCCTCCATTGGAAATATATCCAAAAGTGAGGCTGGATGGAGTATCTGGAACCTGCACATTCATTTGACAAATAGACAAAAGCAATATAACACAGGCCAGAGAAAGATTTTTAAAAAATAAGAGCAAATGATAGAAACCAACATCATTTTCATTTTGAAAGGTGGCAGCCGTCGAGATTTCATAAATGCAACCATCACTTTCGGCGTAGGCCCTGGTACCGAAGTGCAGTGTCTCATCGCCTGGGTCGTAGTCATTGCGAATGTTCCACTCCATAACGGAGGGGGAGTGTAAGTAATAAGCCTTGGACAACTAACACTTGCTTAAGTACTTTCAGGTCACGGCCAGGGCACTTGAAATAAGTTGGGCCAGGAAACCAAACCCAACCAAATCCAAACCAGTTGTTGTTTGTTGTGAGTTTGACTGCGCTTTGGCGCCAAGCGGCTCACAACGTCAGGATAAGAAACTTACGGGGGAGATGTACGGGTCCTACGCACTGTCATTATGCCAAAATTTTCGAAAAATCTGAAGGCTACACAGTAAGAGAATAAGCGATGGTGGCTTTGCTAATGGCAACACATCTTATAGCTGCAAATGGAAGATAAATTTTTGCATGACAATGGAGAGAAATTGTAAGACTCGACTAGGCCTGACTACGACATTAGAGAGATATTTCCCGGACAGAAGGATAAAGACCGTTCCTTAAGATGAAATTATCAAGCTCATATCTATAAATTGTTATGAATTGTCACTAATTAATAGTTCTAAGTATTTTCCCATCTTCATCTTTGGAAATTACACTATTTCACCACTTCATCTCTGCGGGACTTCGTCTTTCGAGAGTTGGTATAAAATGACGATCGGAGCAGACGACAAGTGGACAAGTGACGCAAAATCACCTCATCCCAATACTGGCCTCTGATTGGTTGTTCTCAATGTGGCGTTATTGCGTGCTATGGCGGACAGCGGTATTGTAGGAGGATGGCCTCCTCTCAATGAAGACATGTCTGAAGCGAATGGAGGCAACAGTTTTGCCATGGTTGACGGATTTGGCATCAACGAACTTGGGGGCCTTGATGGTAACCATTGTCATTGTTGTTATGGCTATCTTATAGGTTATGTAAACATTGTTAGACACTGTGACGCACTATGTTTATTCCTTGTTTACCTTGAAAGGACTGCTTTTCTATACTTCTATTTACATCTTGGAACAAGTATTACCTTGGTCCATTCTGATGCCAGGGCTCACGCTCCCATGCTCTAATATTGACATAATGACCTGACTCATTGAGCTGGTGACACTCAGTTTGATGTAAACATTGACTTTTACTTGTAGCCGCACAGTCTCTTCACATTCATACTCGGGCTCTTGAGACCCCACTTACTCCTCTTATTATTTGTGCTAAACTGTGAAGCATGTGTTAACTGAAATTCAATTTGTTTGTGTTTCAGACCTGTTCTCTGACAATGGCCTCCTTTCGGATTTGCCAGACCCTTTTACCATGGAGGATGATGGAACCTTCGACTTTTTGGGCCTTCCTAACAATTTGGCTTACATGCAGCAGCCAGAGCAAATTCAACAGCCAGCATCAACCACATCGCAGTTCTTGATGCATCAGCCGCTTTCCCAGCAGCCTCAACAGCAGCACAGCCCACTGTTGACAGCTCATTCTGTTCCAACACCTGCCCCACCTCAAAGGCCCAATGTCAACATCAACTCTGGTCCAACGCCCAGTCTTTCTGTCCTTCTTCAACAAGGACCTGTGGGCTTCAGCCCTTCACAAGTACTCCAGAACCAGCAGCCTTCTAACAATCCACAACAATTGGCTGTACCATTGCATGCACAGCTCAAACAGTCGCAGCAGCTTGCTCTACCGCCTCAGCAGCTACAGATGAAGAAGCAAATATCCCCCAAACCCACTCAAATCAAGAAACAAGCTGCAATACAGCAGAAACCAGTTGCACCTGCAACATCACAACCAGGACAGATCGTCTTACAAAGTGTTGGACAGCTTCCCAATGGAGACAAAGTTCCCCAGGTATATTAAAAATAGATATTTGAGTTTTAAAAAATGTTAGTCATGTGCAACAGGTTTGTTTTGCTTTAACTAATTTTTATCTGATCCTGTGTTTGTTAAGGTTGTGGTTCAAGCTGCACAGCTCTTAAAAACTGAGCCATTGGTGTCCATACCAGCAACAACACTGATGTATACCACTTCAACATCATCAAGTCCCAACGGAACTCAACAGTGTCAGCCTGTTCACACATTTGTTAATGCCTCTGGTGGAACCATTCTTGCCACTGGTAAATCGAAGTATTTGTTTAGAATATTACTTCATTGCCTTCTGTGGTCAGTTTTTTTTTTTTTTTTTTCTAATAAGTTTTACTTTTTAGGTATTCCACTGGTATTGGATGCTGACAAAGTTGCCATTAACAGATTGCCCTCTGTTTATCCTCAACAATCGTCAAACCAAACTGCTCAACCTAGGGTGAAAGAAGTAAAACGCAGTGCCCACAATGCCATCGAGCGAAGATACAGAACATCCATCAATGATAAGATAATTGAACTGAAAGATATGGTTGTGGGCCCAGATTCAAAGGTACCTATCATTTAAACTACTGTTTATGCCTTATTTTAATTATGATTCTTCATTATGTATGACTCAAATAACTCTTTTTCTCCAGCTGAACAAATCTGCCATTCTCAGAAAAGCAATTGATTACATTCGTTTTCTACAAAATCAAAATAATCGATTGAAGCAAGAAAATCTACAGCTGAAGATGAATGCACCGAAGCAGAACCTTAAGGACCTTCTCACAACAACCATTGTTCCTCCTGGATCATTTACACCTCCTCACTCGGACGTTTCATCGCCGGAACTGTCACCGCCACACTCTCATTCTGATGCATCACTTCCTCCTTCTCCTGATTATTTCCCCAAAAAGAATGAGGTACATCAGTAAAAGACAAATAATCATATTTTTGAAATTATTATCAATATTTTTATTGCATGTACTTATCTGTTATTTTTTTTCAGCTTAAGGAAGAAGATGAAGATGATGATGACGCAATGAGTGGATCAAGTGATAGAAGTCATCGAGGAATGCTTGACACATCTCGTGTAATGCTGTGTATGTTCATGGTGACTGTGGTGGCTTTCAACCCTCTTGGGCTTGCAATTCATGGTGCAAGGTCATTCAGTTCTCAGGAGTCTCATGCTAGAGGCCGAAGCATTCTGTCCAGCCATGATACAGGTTTGTGTTCCATACACATCACATATTAATTTAAAAGATTCCGGTCCCCTCAGATCCCCTTGGATTTTTTCCCGAGTAGGATTAGCAAAACTTAATAATTATTATTGTCAAATATATTAATATTTATTTGAAATTTCTTTTTTTCTATTTCAGATAACTCTGAAGGGTGGTTTGATGGTAGCTGGTTTAGTCCTGGAGCACTCTTGTTATGGATGAGCAATCTGCTTGTGCTGACAGCCTGTCTTATCAAGCTGCTTGCCCTCAGTGACCCTATTATCAGCTCATCCAAAGCGTCTACAGCATTTTGGCGCCACAGGAAGCAAGCAGAGTTCAACCTTATTAAGGTAAATGGAAATTTCAGAATACATATTTCATTTGCAAACAGCCGAAAAAGTTTTGTATGTTCAGTTTTGTTAACTCAGCTAACTTTTTTCAGGGTGAGAACATTTCTGCTCAACAAGAGTTACGCCGCGGTCTCCAGGCTTTAGGCCGTCCTCTCCCGGCATCACGAATTGAACAATGGAGCTGTGTGGCTTGGCAAATAATACGCCAATGTTTGCATCGCTTATGGATTGGCCAGTGGCTTTCTCGAAATGGACCTACAATTTTCTCTAGAAATGGGCAGAGAGTATCTGCTCAAAGCGCCCGGGAACTGGCTTTGGTGTATCATCGGCTGCATCAGCTCCACCTTGTGTCCGATGGTGTGAATGCTTTGGACGACGGAGGGCCCGTGGGCACGGGCAAAGTGGCTGGGCTGGCTTTGGCGCTGAGTGCTGTCAACCTGGGAGAGGCTGCTGGTCAGGCCCTCTCCCACCACCAACTGGCTGACATGTACGTGGCCTATGCCCTTCGACTCAAGACCATCCTGGCACCTTCATTTCAGTCCTTGTGCAGGTATTTGAAGCTCTGTTCTCTTCAAGCTAGTTGCCAACTTTTTATGAATCCTCTACGACCCCCATCTTGCCGTTTGTTACAGGGGCTACCTGTCCTTGGCGCGCAGCCACGTCCTGAGAGCGACCGATCCAGTCCCAGCTCGCCTGCAGTGGCTGCTAACGCCTTACGGTTGCCGCTTCTTGGTCAGCCAGCAGTGGAGCTACAACCCCGCCAGGTCCTCGCCATTCAGCATGTTGGGCTCCGCCGGCGACCCCCTCGCCTACGTCATGAGGGTATGCTTCGGTCGAACCGTCCCTGACGTCACTCAGCATGCACCACTCGCCGACTCGTGCTCACCGCTCGCCTTTGCCTCTGTCTTTGTCGCTCTTGCAGGAGTACCGCGAGCACTTGCTGGAGAGGGCCCTGCACACGCTGGTGCTGCCCGGCGGCCGCCTCGACGCTGGCGGCACTCCGAGCTCCAGCACGGAGGAGGAGCCCGCCCGGCGCGCCCAGACCCCCGACGCCCTCACCTTCATCCAGTTGCTGCTCGAGAACTCCACGGACATGGTGGACGGCGACACGGCAGCGGCCGCGGCCGCGGCGCTCCCGACCCGGAGCCAGCTGCAGGTTCCCAGTGAGTGATAGGATAAATTTAGCTGCTGCCGCCTCTCGCTCGCCGGAGCTGCTTTGTCAGGGGTTGCCCATTTACGCCGTGTTCCACGGTGTTCCAGGTTGCGAGGACGAGTTGGCGCGCTGGTGGGCCTCCGTGGTGGGCGTGGCCGCGTACTGGCTCCTCGGGGAGGACACGCACGCCGAGAGGCTGTTCGCGCGCGTCGAGCTGCTCCCCGACGAGCTGGCGACGCAGCCCGACCCCGTGGCCAGGGCCGTGCAGATGGCCTTCCGCGCCCGGAGGACGGTGGCGGCGGTGGTGCGGGGCCACCTGAGCCCGGCCTCGGGCGCCTCCCGCGAGGCGCTGCGCCTCTGCGACGCGGCCGGCCGCTTCCTGGAGGACAGCCTGGCCTACTGGAGCTGCAAGCAACCCAACGACCTGGTGCTGGTGCGTAAACGGTTCCCTAAACTTAGGAAACTCCCTTTCTGTCTAGTTTGTTCTAAGATTATTTGTTTTAGAAAAACTGCGCAATTGGCCGCGAAGGTTTTCAAGTTCTGCTATAATCTTATCTTATCTGTTTCTAGCTTGTGCAGTTGGTGGCTCTGGATTGGCTGTTGGAGACTCGCACTGTTTTGTGGGAACAGGAGAGCTCTGATTCAATGACCTCGTTGCCCAATGGCGACCTCGCTCCAGTGCCAGTCAGTCCGTGTGTTCTTGCTGGCTTCCAGAGGGATGTGTGCAGCCTTAGACGTCTTGCTCAGCAGTTGCCTGTAAGCAGCGTTTTATTCATTCATCGTAAAATGTTCAGAAAAACTTTTGAAAAACCCTAGAAACTGGTGTCTTTTTTCTCCTTTTTCAGGCTGCTGTGCCGAGGGTGTTTGTGTCTGAAGCCACAGCTCGGTTGATGGCTGGGGCGTCTCCAGGACGCACGCAGCAGCTACTGGACCGCAGTCTGAGGCACAGGACTCAGCGAGCCACTCCTATTTGTGGAAAAGGTATGCAGACAGCAAACTAACACTAAAACGTAAGAAATAATGTATTTATTGAATTTACTTGATTGCCAATTTTGCCTGTTGCAGACCGAGACCGGCACGCGGGTGGGGACCGGGAGCACGCCGCGGCGCTGTTCTTGGCGTGCCGGCACCTGCCCGCGCCGCTGCTGTCCACCCCTGGAGAGCGGGCCGGCATGCTCGCCGAGGCGGCCAAGACCCTGGAGCGCATCGGCGACAAGAAGCGCCTGGAGGAGTGCTACCAGCTCATGAAGTCCCTCACCTCCACCGTCAACGCGGCCTGAGTTCCGTCACAACTTCAGCTTTTGTTGTTTGGAAAAGAAAGAAAAAGACAAATGCACAAAAAGAATTCTGTCTCGTCCATGGCTTTAGTGTAGTTTTTTTAAGGGTTGGCAATGTGTGTATGAGTAAGTTTGTATATATGTCTATGTGTGCGTGATGTTGATTGTATGGCTTTTTATGCCTTTCTAGTTTATTTTCTCTCTATTAACTGAAAGCTGTTTTTTTTTTATAATTTGAAAAGTCTTTCAATCATGCATATGTATCATTCCGTGTTTAGCCATATAGTTAGCTAAACACAGATTTAAAATTGCTTTTTTTGTTTGAATTTTTGGTTTTGTTTGTAGAGATGTTAATTAAATGTGCAAATGTTGTAATAGTTGGAAGTCTACCTAGTTTTAGCTGTACCTTTATTATTGTTGTAAGTAAAATTTTGTGTCATTTTTGTACATAAGTATGTCATACAGACTGCAGCCAATGTGATGTCATTAGACTGGTTAGACCAATCAAAAGTAACGTTCTTCTGTTTTAATTAAGAAAAAAAGTATTCGTCAAAACTGTTAATGTTGGTGGCTTGACTTAATTGCATCAAACAACTTTTTTCTTGTTTTTTTTTTTGTGTGTGTAATTTTTAAATATGACATCATTTTTAATCTTGAAGAAGATTTCACTTTGAACAAATCAGTTGCATTTACATTCTTACAGCCAGCATCCCATTAGAAAAAAAATTGTTGCCTGTATTTTTTTTCTGTTTTAGCTTTGCTCTTCTTATATGTAAATTTTACATAATTCTCATGTTTAAATGTTACTCATTCAACTCATATTTATTTTCTCTCAGTGAGGGAGGTGTCTATTAAAATGTTCGTAACATTTACTTTTCCTGTATTTTATTTTGTGTGTATTCCGGTTTTCTATACCTGAAGTTAAACAAGAGCACAGACCCTATAGGGTTAGGTTGAACAGTGACTTGCGAGCGAGTGGTTGGGTGTTGAGGAAAGTATTCAGACATTAACATTAATTACTATGTTGTTAAAGGCACATAACGCCAAAAAATTGAACTCCAAAGTGTCCACATGATGGACACCTTGATTCGACTGCTCGGAAAACATGAATGAAAAGTGGAACAGTTCACATCATCACATTGAAGCTTCTACTGAACTTTCAATGAGGCGCTCTTCTTCAGATGTTTCTGCTAAAGGCCTACCCCATGACCCGGCCAAAGCTATTTTCATGTGTGACGTCAGAGGTGGGATGTAGTTCCTCGGTATTAAGAAAGTTGATAAGTTGAATAGGTCCAAGAACACCTTGTAGCGATCGCTGAAAGAACAACAGAGCTAGTCATTGATAAGACGCGTTTTAAAAGATACAAGTAGCATGTTTCCAATATTCACCTGAGTGTCGACCGGAGGTACTGGTATCCAGAAGAACCACCTGTCCCGAGTTGTGCAGACCCTATCATCCTCTGTACCATGATTACATGGTTATCTGCAGGCGAAACAAAACAACAAATGCAGTGGCAAGTTGAACCGCATCGCTACAGGCAGCGTCGGCGGTCGGCGCCGTCGGCCCCACTTACAGCGCCACTTGGTGATGAGGGAGTCGATGTCCATGAGCAGCGTGAGCAGCTGGTGCGGCTGGCTGAAGCGCGGCTCGTCCCTGTAGAACGTGATCATGATGGCGCCCTGCAGCGCGCGGTACGAGAAGCGGCGCTCGCCGCGCTGCAGCAGCAGCTCGTGGGTCTCGGGGGAGAAGACGCTGTCGAAGACCTCTCGCCGCTGCGCCACGTCGTGCAGGAGGAACTTGCGGCGGATGTCGGTGTCCGCGTCCATGGCGGCCTTCTCCTGCTTCTCCAGCATCCGGTCCACGGCCTGCCGGTACTTCCCCCAGAAGTCGAAGCCCTCCGCCTCCAGCCCCGGCGTGCGCTCCAGCCACCGCTGCACCAGCTGCGCCAGGCTGGGCTCCTGCTCGGACCGGCTGATGGCGTCCGCGGCCGTGGGGTCGTCGCCGAACACGGCGCTGTAGCGCTGGTTGAAGCGCACGCGCTGCTCCTGGGGGCGGAGGGACGGGACGGGACGGCGTCATTGTCAGGGATCCGCTTTTGCTTTACTATCAGAATACTCCCGCGACTCGCGGCGACGCCTCACCTGCTTCATGCCGAGCTTGTTCTCCAGCAGCCGGAACTGGAGACTCTGGAAGCCGGAAGCAGGGCACAGGTAATTCCGGAAGTCCATGAAGTCGAGGGGGGTCATCGTTTCCAGGATCATGACCTGGTCCACCAGGAGCTGCAACATGAAGCAGAGATTCGACTTGCCGCCTGAGGCGCTCACCAGGTTCCGTCTAGTCGTCAAGGTTGTGCCATTTTTGTGACGAACGCACTTTGAGGATGAGGACGATCCTGTGCAGCCGTTTGAGGATCTCCAGCGTCTGGCTCTCGTCTAGGCCCTGGAACAGGAAGCTGCCCGTGAACCCCATGGAGGTCGTACCGTCGCACTCACACACCCCCACTCACAAACACGCGGGAGATGCGTACCTCGCTGCTGTTGAAGAGCGCCCGCACCGAGTCGAGCTCGTGAATGATTTGTTTGAACCACAGTTCGTAAGCTGCGAAGGACATGACGAGAATTAGGTGCAGACGGAGCCGAATTATTTAAAATTATCAGAAAAAAAGCATAATACACGGTTAATAATAAGAGTTTGTTGGCCGCTCACCCTGGTGTGTGACGATGAAAAGGTGCTCGTCGTGCACCGGGTTGCTGCTCTGTTGCGACAGCATGCGCTGGGCGCTCAGCACCTTGTCCAGCATCAGGTACTCGCCGTACATCATGCCCTCCTCGCCCAGCTGCTGCTCCCCGTCCTGGGCATCCCTGCGAGCCAATCACAAGGTGAGGGCGGCTTCAAGTTCGGGCGACGGGCTGCAGAGTAAACATCGGCTCCACAGGGCGCCCCTGACTGGCCATACTGTGAGTGGGGGCTTGTAGTCGCTTGAGGCTCTTCCCCGCCGGGATAAAGTGTCACCTTAGTAAGGACGGCCATGTCTCGTTTTGCAGTGCAGGCGGGCATGTGTCGGGCCCGAAATGGTAATGGTAATGGTGGGTAGGCAACCCTTCGTACCCGCTGCCGCTGCCGCCCCGCTTCTCCGAGCGAGGGAGAAAATCGAGGCCCCCTCCTCTCAGTGGGTAAGTGGGTAGGCCGCCGGCAATACAATGGCCCCTCCCGACTCTCGTCATGTCATGCCTGATTGCGCCCCTGTCTTGTCCCACGCCCTTGTGCGAAGCGCACATCCAGCAAACAACAAAACGCCTGACAAGAGTCTTGATTGGTCCGACAAGGGGCTCGCCGCGCCTTATCACGAAACAAGAAAAAGGGGGGAGGGGCGCTCGCACGGCGATGATGCAAATCTATCGCTTTTGTTTACCCAATGTTATGAGAGGCTTGATGACGGAGCTCTCGTGGTGGAGGAGCCACAAGGACAGGGGCCCGCGCACACACGCACACACGCACGGCCCGGTGCACGCGCACAGCCCCCTGCCGGGAAGCACAAGAAATGTCGGGGCGGTGGGCGTGGCGACGCCGTGGCGACGCCGTGGCGTGGGGGGCCTCGCCGCCAGTGCCGCCGCACAGCTGCCGCTGCCGCCGTACAGCCAAAATTCGTGCCAAACCTCGCCGGCGGAACCTGCTTTGGGCTTTGGCCCCAGAGAGTGCTTAAAGGGCCGTCGAACACATCGTTGGATTTTCAACTTTCAATCAAGAATGGCTAGTCTACAGTGGAAAGGCGCTATGGCCTGCCTGGCACTCTCCAGCCCAAGCTGCGGTCTCTGACGAAGGCCGAGCTCGGACAGAACAGAAAAGGGCCAGGTGATGCTATTTGGGCACAGTCGCAAAGTCGAAGTGTCGCGACAAAAGTAGAAAGAATGGCACAATATTCTGTCATACACACTGTCCGCCGGTGCTTCATTCAACTTCATTATTTTTGGAGCAGACTAAGTGCACAAAGCCTTTGAAACTTCCGGTTATGACTGGCATCAACAAGAGTTTTCACTTTTATTATCCTGGACTTAACGATGCTCCTGTGGCTCCCCAAGAATCAGTAAGGTGTGCGCTTACCTTTTGCTTCCGCTGTATATACACGCCATGGTCGCTAGATCCTCAGTCAGTCTCGCGCGACGCTTCCTTCCCGACGGCCCGGCCCACACTGATAGCTTCGCATGCTTCGCATCCCGCTGTGGCCTGTGGCCGAGCCTTTCCGAGCCTTTGGCCGAGCCTGTGGCCGAGCCCGTCCCGCCCGTCGCCCAGGTCTTGCCTTGCCGCCGGCACTGTGCACTGGGCGCACCGCCCGCCCGCCCGCTAGAGGCCGTAGAGGCTCTGGTCCCACCACACCACCACCCCCGCCGCCCCTCGTCCCGGCCGCTCCGTCTACGCGTCTCCAGGCACGCCCACACCGTCACCACCCAGGCCGCATCAAGTGTGATGTTTGCATCACCGCGTTGCACACTTCGTACACCGCGTTCATTTAATCGCGGGTCAACGACCGTGGTGAATCTGGGCCGGTTCCTGGTCATTGTCGCTCTGCCCCAATCACTCCCCAGATCCACCCCTAACACGGACCTCACCAAAAATCACCACTCGCCCAAAATTACAACAACGCATAAAAGGCTTCTCGCAAATCTCGGGCTTATTTGGGTCCGCCTTGACTCAGCCGTCCCGGGTGGCGTGACACAGCGCAGAGCCTGTGCGGCCTGTGCGGCCTGTGCGGCCTGTGCTGTCCGCGGGGATCGCATTGCACCGGGTAGGGCGGAGGGCGGCAGGGCGGCAGGGCGGCAGGGCTGGCCGCACGCCACCGTCATTCCATTAAGACGGGTATTCGCACCTCGCCGTCTGCCATGCCCCCCGCCGCCCACGCCGCCCCCGCCGCCCCCGCCGCCCCCGCCGCCCGCGCCGCCCCCGCCGGGCGTATAACAGCTTATATGACTCCGCTGTCAACCATGAGTTGTTTTGCCGAGTGGTGAGGGGGCGGGGGCAGGGGGCTGAGGCGGTAATCTGGAGGGAACCACAATGTGACGCTTGAAGCTCTGTCAATACGCATAGCAAAACCGGTCCAGCCCGTAATGGTAATGGTAATGGAAGGTAGGCAGGCCGAGGCGCAGCGATGCAGCGCTGTTCGGCGGGACTGCCTATCTGCCGGACCGACAGGGGCTCGAGCGGCTGGGGCTCTCCTCTGCGGCTCTGGACGTGCCACCCGACTGCGGACTGATTTCGAAAAACATCACTCCGGTCGCTGTGTCTCCCTCGCACTCGTGGGCCATGACGGCGCGTTCCGCATTGGGGCGAGAGAGACAGAGGCTGTACGCGGAGGTCTCTGCTGAGCAGCACTAGCGGGCTGTGCTGCCAAAGCCGAGAGGCGCGTTCTCACCTTCGCCAAAGTGACAAGACTCGCATACGATGCAGCATTGCAGCGCGTGCCCCGTGGCACCTCGTGGCCGGTTGCGTAAGTGCGTGTCGGGTATCTAGAGCAGGCTGGAAAGGGGAGGGGGGCCACAAGGGGGGCCAGGCCACAAGGGGGGCCAGGCCCTGCGGCTGAGGCCCGGGCTGAGGTCATAGTAGTCTACTTGGTGCACTTCATTTTCCGTTTTTCGAGCGACACTCCAATGGCCGTGTGCCGTGGCGGCGTGCCGTACTGTGACGTACGTATTGTTGGCGCCCGGCGCGGGGTTTGCTTTTGACGAGTGCCGCTGACGCACTGCGAAATCCCGGCGCCGCGTTCTGCCGGAAAGGAGAGCACGCGGCGCGTCGGCCGCGACACGATGCCGGCGCGTGAGCAGGCAGGCTGGCGGCCAGGATGACGGGGACGCGGTCCATGTTGCGTCAGGCTGCCTGAGGCTGCCCGAGGCTGCCTGAGGCAGCCGCAAGGGGGTATTCACTCCTAAAAGTGGTCGACATACTAATACCTTTTGAAAAGTATTACATGAATTACATCCTATTACAGCTAATCTGTCAATTACGTGTATTACCTCACTATTACGGCTATTACAGACCTATTACAATACTATTACAGCAATTACAGACGATTACATCGAATACAAACGACGATTACAGACCTATTTGAGTGCTATGAAAGCAATTACTGACTATTACATCAAATACAGTCATTACATAAATTACACAGTATTACACACCAATTACAGCTATTACACAACAATTACAGCTAATACATAACAATTACAGCTATTTCATAACAATTACCGTCACAACAACGCCCTTTTCTGACATTTTAAACGATTTATGTATTACTATTACCACCTATTACACATCAATTACACTCCTATTACACCTATTACGGGGCCATTACAGGTAATACACCATATTACAGCAATTACACAGATATTACCTATTACAGCAACTATTACAGGGCTATTACATACCCTTCGACCGACTAATACCTGAGTGAATACCCCCCTTGGGCAGCCGCAGGGCGCGGCGGCGTGGCGGCGCGGCGCACCCCCTGCCACTGGCGGCGGTGCGACTGCCCCTTAATTTCGCAGGCACCCTAGCTGTGAAGGGAGCAATTATCCTTCAAGAAACACAGAGGGCACAAATCATCTTCTGGCCTCAAAAGTGCTGGTTTAACGGATTTCAATTGCGGTGTCCGCCAGTCGGATTATCTGGAATCCACCCCCGCTCAAGGGGGGGGGAGGACAATCCCCCCCCCCCCCTACCTCTAGATAGCCGCCTGAAAGGTAGGCAGAAAGCACCACTGCCCCTGTAAGTAGGCAAAAAGTGCCCCCCCCCCCTGGACCGACTCTGGATCCGCCACTGCCCTCGCTCCGTGCTACGGACAGATGTGCCTTCGAAGTGCCGTTAGTTCCCCTCGCTAGACGCCTCGCATCCCTTATCGGGTCTAGTGCGTACGGCGTATTTACGGTGGCGTGAATGGGCCGCGAGGGCCGCGAGGGCCGCGGGCGCCACGCCGCCGCCGCATGCCCGCCGAGGGGGCTCGCCCGGTCGCTCCGTCTCCCTCACTCTCCTGGGGGAGGTCCCATGAGTGTGAGAGGGACAGAGACAGGGCCTGCGCAGGGCTGCGGCCATCATCGCTTATCGCGCGCGCGCCGCGTGGCTGGTCTGCGTGGCTGGCCGCGGGACGACGGCGAGACGAGCCCCCGCCGCGGATTTCTAGACGCTTTATCAAGCCAGTGGGTCGGCGGGGGCGTGGCGGGTCAGGCGACAACAGATCGGGAAGCTGGTCGGGAAGGCGAGGCTGGGCAAGGCGGCGTCAAGCTGCCACTCCCCCAGGGTAACACAACCTCGTGACGCACGTGTGAGTGAGTGAGAGCGTGAGTATGAGTATGAGTATGAGCTCGGCAGTGTGTCTGTGTCTGCGCGACGGACAATGTCACGGCCGCCACGGGATTGACAGGAGTGGCGGTTCTCTGCGACGATAATAAATCAAATAGCGAAAGATAAAAAGTCTAGTATTTATTTTATTTCTAAGAAATGGCGTTAAAGTTAGTTGCTAGAACAATGAACTCCTTAACGGGACGCAAAGGAGACATTTCACTAATGAAACAAAATACTGATCAAAGATGTACAGTATCATAGCAGAGAACATGATGAAAAACACGAGTTGAAAACAAAACAAAACTTACGACTAAATGGAATTATGATGCTACACGACGATTCTACAGAATGGAAGTGACGTCCTTAGAAATAAATAACAGTGGTGTTGGGTTTCCTAAGGCACGGAGACTCCCACGAAATGATGCAGACTTGAGATCAAAATGCACTGAGCGACCTTGGCGAGGATGGCATGGTCTTTACTCTTACAAAATGTGTAAGGCAGTGTTTGGCACCGGGAAGGATAGGGTGCATTATTTGTGGTAACGGATAGCTTCCTTCGGACGAGGAAAGGGAAGGCAAACTTATTTGGTAATACAAGGAAAAGAACTACTCTAGTAGCTCCGATGCGAAGTCTTTCGGTTTGTGTAGCGACTAATTTTGATTGGATTTTGGGATATTTTTACGGCTATTTCGATTCCTCTCTCGCAATTTACAGCGCGTTCACACTGTTTCGTACTAATTTTTACTCGCGGGTGTAGGACCTATTTTCGCAAGTGAATTTCCCCACGCCCTGCAACTATCGGAACAAAACTTTTCAAAATTTTACCATGTTTTAAAAATTTGTTCAATTTTTTTTAACTTTTCATGGCAAAAATAAAGTGTAACGGGGTCTTCCGACGAATGGCAATGTCCTGCGACTCCGAGGCTCGAGTCACCGAAATCTTCTGTTCTGCCGTTCCGCGGCTCCGCAGCAGCAGTCAGTCCCTCGGCGGCGTGCACCCGGGCAGGGGCATGCCGTGCGGCGTGCCGTGGGAGGGCGCCGAGGCCGCGCCGGCGCCGAACTTGCTGAGCTCGTGCTTGATGGCGGCGATGAGCGGCACGGCGGGGTCGTGCGGGGGCAGGCGCGAGTCGGCCAGGATGACGGCGGCGTCGATCCTGGGCGTGATGCTGCCCATGGGCGAGGTGGCGAGCGCGTCGGGCAGCTGCGGCCGGTGGAAGGGCCCCGCCGACAGGGGCCGCGCCACGGCCTGGTCCGAGCCCCACGCGCCGCGCGGCCCGCTGCCGCCTCTGCCGCCCGCCGAGCCGTTGGAGCCGTTGGCCGACGCCGTGGACGGCCGCCGCGCGTCCGTGACGGACGTCTTGGGCCGCGGGGCCACGTCGCCGACGGGGGCGCCCACGGGCCTGCAACACAGTGGCACAGTGGGGTGAGGTAGGCCACCCAGCCTGCAGCAGGCCATCGTCACAGGCGCTTCAGTGTTGCCACCACGACACATCAGTGCCGAAAGGGTCAGCATTACCATTAGAGGCTAGACCACACATGATCGTAATGCCATTTCGGACCCGACACATGCCCGCCTGCACAGGAAAACGAGACCCGCCCAATGTGCCTGCAGCTTCTCGAGAGCAAAGCCCTCTGCTACACTGCGCTATTCAGTGTAGTTTCTGCACATCTTGCCACTTTGTTGAACCACACAGGGCGTTCAGTTTCTACACACCTGAGGTACTACGTGGCAACACTCTTGCGCAGGCGGCAAGACGACCCACTGTCATTGCCTACCGTTCGACAGCCGACTGCACGCGGTGGTCCGGGGGCGGCGCGGGGAGCACGTGGTCCAGCACGCTGCTCAGCTGCAGCCCCGCCACCGGCGGCCCAGGGGGCGGACCCGGCGGCGGCGATGACGAGGTGGAGTCGTCGTCGTCCTGGGAGCCCTGCGACGCGGACCTGGAGACGGAGCGCGAGCCGGCGAACAGGCTGAAGGCGTCGTCCAGCAGCTCGTGGAAGCGGCGGCGCATGCGGCCCACCTGCGGCGGCGAGACGGGCGAGGCCGCGCCGTCGGACAGCGTGGTGGTGCCCGTGCCGCTCGCGTCGCTGGCGCCCCCTGCAACGGACGAGCGGACGCGTCAGTACCTCCCCCTCCAGTCACCGAGGGCGCCTCTCGGCCGGTCTCGGTGACGCCGTGGGCGAGGTGGATGCCAAGAAAGTTGCCCCCGTGACACCCCTGGGGACGTCGAAAGCGAAGTCGCACCTGCCGACGTGATCCGCTGGCAGCGCAGACCCCACACCACGGGCCCCAGCACCCCCGGGTCGCCCTCCAGCGACGAGTGCCTCACGCCGCGGTGGGGCTCGCGGGCAGGCTCGCAGGGCGTGGCGGGGCCGCGGGCTGCCCGTGGGACGTCCTCCGGGCGGCAAAGGGCGGTGGAGGTGGCCGTCCTGGGCAGCGCGGTGGACGGCGGCGCGCGGACCGGCGCCGTGGTGGCCTGTCGCGGGGGTGGCGGCTGCACGATGGGCCGCGGGTGGCCGTGGCCCTGCCCGTGGCCCTGGGCCTGCCCGGGGGAGGGGCTGACGGCAACGCGCTCCATGGACTCGTCGCCGTCCAGGTTGCTCACGCACACCGGCTCCAGGACCCTCGTCAGCGGCTCCGGCAGAGCCACGCCCCTGCAGACAAAGCTTGTGCAGTCGGTACTAGCCTAAGACCATTGGGTCATTTCGTCTGGCTAAAACATGCTTACCGCGGAAACTGCTTGACCGAGGGCATGGAGAGGTACGAGTTGGGGCTCGCCCGCCTTGGGCCTGCCGGCGAGGTGCCGGTGTCCAGCACGTCGAGCGCGTCCTGATGTACCTGCACCGCCTTGAAGCCACTCGGCGCCGGCCTGGACGGGCCCGCCGCAACCGCGCCGCGCGGGTGCGGCACCACCACGTCATCCTCGGTGAGATGGAGGGCGTCCACGAGTGCCGGGTTGACGGCGTGGTGCAGCGCGTGGTGAGCGTGAAGGTGGGGATGGTGCTGGCCGCGCCGCCGGACCAGGGCAGCGTCGGACAGAGACCCCGAGCACGAGGAAGCACACGAGAAAGAGCTCCGCGAGCCGCTCGCGCTGCCACTGCCGCTGCTGACGCCGTGGCCGCCTCGGTCCGCCCCCGCAACGCCCAGGAACCCCGGTGACGACTTGTCCCTCTGCGAGCGAAGAGCAAGACCATGAGGGTGAGGGTGAGGCTTGGGTTGGCGGCTGTCCCGGGCTGTCCCGGGCTGTCCTCACCTTGTGGGCGTGGTCGTCGGGCAGGAAGCCCTTGTTGTCGCGGCCGTGGAAGTGGCGCCGCCTGTTGGCCGCGCCGTGGCCGCCGTGCCGCTCCGCGCGCGCGTCCGCGGACGTGGCCGACCCCGTGACTCTGCGCCGCCGCCGCGCCGCCCTGGAGCGCTGCGAGAGCGCGGCCCCGGCCAGGCCCAGCATGAGCAGCAGCAGCGCCACCCCGCAGCCCGCCGCGCCCACCAGCAGCCAGACGTCCCGGACACGGCCTCGCGCGGCCAGCGGCACCGGGGCGTGCAGGTAGGCTGCGGACCAACGCGATGTACGGTGTAGCGAGGCGACCCAGTGAAAAGGTGGCTGGGAGTTGTGCGAGACTCACGCTCGGCCTTGGTGATGATGGGCAGGCCCAACTCCGCGGCCATCTCGTGGTCGCTGATGAGCCTCATGTCGTGGGCCGCCGTCGCGGCGGGGACGGGCCGGCCGCGCACGCGCACCCAGTACAGCAGGCGCGCCGCCGCCGGGCTGGCCGCCGGCACGCCCTGCACCGAGCCGCCGCGGACCAGGGTGGTCACGTTGTGCACCGTGACGCGCACCACGTCGGGGGCGCGGCGCAGGCGGGCCAGGGCGGCGAGCGCGGACGCATTCACGATGCCGAGGTGGCGCTCCTGCTGCCTGCTGGCCAGGGAGTGACAATGAGCACTGCGAACCTGGACCCTGCGGCCCTGGTCTCACCCCACCCCTCCGTACCTGAGGAAGGCCGCCTTGTAGAGCCGGGCCAGGCGCGCCTCCAGCAGGTCGGTGGCCAAGTGCCAGTCCTGGGTGTCGTTGGCCTTGAGCACGGTTACGAGCCAGAAGCGCGGGTCCGGCAGCGAGTCGTCGTGCGCCTCGTCGGGGTACTGGGGGCCGCTGCCGTTCAGCAGGGTCCAGGACGGTGACGCCGTGGAAGGCACGTTGCCGCTGCCCTCTCCGGGCCAGGGGAAGCTCGTCGTCGGCGAGATGGGTCCCACGGGGGAGCTGAGCAATCAAGACGAACTCAAATAAACAACACCTCCGCGAGGCAGTGGGGGACACAGCAGTGGCCACAGCAGCCAGTCGCACTCACCGAGGCACCTGCGTGATGATGAGCGAGGTGGTGTAGAGCGGCGTGGGCGTGGCGAGGACGGTGGTGGTGGCGAACGCGGTCGTGGTCTTGTACACAGTGGTGGTGGTGAACCCTGGGATTCCCCCTCCCGGCCGGGGGCTGGCCTCCACCTCGCCGTCCCCGGACCCCGTCCACAAGAAGTCCTCCAGGCGGTAGGTGCGCCGCATGGCCGCCTCCTCCAGGACTCCGCTCTCTGGAAGAGAAGACTGCCTCAAGATCGGAGCAAGGCGAGCAGGGCGGAGCGCGGAGCAAGGCCGCCTGCGGGGCCGGAGGTAGGCAGCGCGCTCCACATCTGCTCCGTCGGGGTGCCTACCCGCCAGTTTGCAGGCGCCAGACCGTGCATTGCGGGGTGTCGTCGATGGTTTTCTTTTGGGACGCCCTGCGTAAATCCGGCGTTTATATTTGAGAGCTATACTGCCGTATAGGTACATTCTCGTCTACTCTCATTTCGAGGTGTTTCTTGTGGAGGTGCCGGGCTGTTCCGCGCCGGCAGGCTCAGCAGGCCCGTGCTGCATGCCGGGCGCGCGGGCGCTGGCTTCTTTGCAAGCCACCTCCTTTGGTTATCGACCTGCCCATGCCCACGTGGCCGTCGTACCGTGGTGGTGGTGGAGGCGGCGAAGGGGGTGCGGGTGCTCCCGCCTCCCCCTCGATGCACCTGTGCGTGCCAGCCCTGCCAGCCCTGCCAGCCCTGCCAGCCGAACCCGCACGCGGCGCCCTCCACCGCCTCGCTCGCCGGGGAAGTGACACTCCGTGCGATGCCCCCCCCCCCTCTTCTACCATGCATTCAACTAGCCCCTGCCTGCCAGCCCTGCCAGCCCCCAAGGCGGCCCGAATAAAATCCATCGGCATCGAGCGGCGCTCCTAGCGGGGACCCCACGCACTGCGCGCACTGCGCACGCATGCGGGGCGCGGCGGGAATGCAGCACTGTGGGACGGCGGGGCGGCAGGGCGGCGGGGCGGCAGGGCGGCGCCCAGCGGCCTTTGTGCGGCCGTGCGGCCAGTGGCACCCTGGAGGCACCAGGACGCCGCCCTGCCCCGCCGCCGCGGCGCCGCGGCCAGGATCACGCCAGTGGACGCTAGAGGCTCACCGGCACCACAGCGGCCACCTCGCCGAGGAGGCCCCCGAGGCCGCCGAGGGCCTGGCCGGCCTGGCCGCCGTCGTGGCGGCGGAGACTTGCACGCTGGACCGCTGGAGGCAGTGTTGCCAAAATAGATGCCCACGTGCACAACTATCGAAAGGGCTACGGCAGTGGGCAAGCTGGTTACGGTTGGCCATGGATTTGCGAGTGCCTGGCCTTTATTTTATTTTAAGTCAATTTGAACTTTTTGATTTTGATTTTTACGCTTTTAAGGTAACGGAAAGCGGACTGACTTTCATAATCTTTCGCGGAAAACGGCGCTCTTCGTCCGAATGGTTGGTGGTGATTCCCCCACCTTCTAGCCAGACAGTGCGTAAGGAAGGGCACGAGGCCGACGTGCCTGGGCCTCCAGTGGGCCTCGGGGGGGGGGGGGGGGGGGGGGGGGGGGCGTTGGCGGTGACAGGCGCGGGGCTCTGCGCCGGCCCGCCTCCACGACGGCACCCTTGCTCGCAGCCCAAGACGGGAAGCGTCTGTCAATTTAAAAGCAAGTTAGCTTCCCGCTGCCTAGCTCCTTGGCACGGAGTACGGAGCCGAATGCCAGAACGAGCCGGACGATGGGAACACGCCGGGCTCACTGAGAGGCTCGGCTCGCTGTGCCTGCTGCTTGTTTGAGCTTCAAGTGCTGAGTGCGGGGCAGCGCTGACTGTTTGCAGGTATCGATCCGCACGGCCTGCAAGTGTGTGTGAAAGAGAGGGAGGGAGAGAGAGGTAATGTGTGCACCGGCGTCCGCGCCGTCGGGCCGAAATGACCCAATGCCTCACTAGGCTCTGGCCGCGCCGGGCCAGACTAAGCGCCAAGGCACGGCCACAATGCCTCGTCAGCGTCCGCGTGCTCCACGACGACCATCGGGACGCCCTCGCCGCGGAGGGAAGTCCGGCCCGGATTGCCCCCCCCCCCACGAGTGGCCGGCTGACGAGGGAAAAGGGGGAGGGGCGGGGGCGGCCTGTCAGCCTGCCTTCCGTCGGGGCTTCGGCTCCGCATTGCTCCGCATTGCTGCGTCGCTCGAACTTGACGCGTCCGTGGCGCGCGGTAATATTCACAGTGCGTTACGAGACTGGGGGCACCGCGCGGCACTGCCTTCCAGGCCTGACAGCCCTTCCCTCCCTCCCAGCGGCCTGGAAGGCGGAAACCTGCGCCTTTCAACGGACTGCGCCGAGTCAATAACCCGGCGATGAAACTTGGCCCGGCACGGCCGGCACGCCAAGCGACGCGGGTGTGCACAGCCGGGCCAATGAAGGTTAAAAGAGGGGGGCAGAAAACCGCTCCTCGTGGATTCCGGAAACCCCTAGACAGTTTGCTGCAGCCTCCGCGCCCCCTCCCTCCGGGCTTCTTTCCCGTGGCTCCGCCAGTGTGATCGCCCCAGTGTGCCGGCGCCGGAATGCGCGAACCAGGATCCCGCGCATGCAGCGACGCGCACGCAGCAGTGACACGCAGTGACACGCAGCCGCCACTGCGCGCCACGCTGCGTCGCCACGCTGCCTCGCCACGCTGCATGCACGCGCGGTCGGCCCCAGCCGTCGGGCCCGTCAGCCGGTCGGCCCGGGCGCTGGGCACGCTGGGCACGCTGGGCACGCTGGGCGTGTAAGTGAAGCGGAAGTCGGTGCTCGCTGGACCGCGACGCCGGCACGCCGGGACCCGATTGCGCAGCCAGATAGAGTAGCCAGCCGAAGTGGCGGCCAGGGCCGGTACCTGAACGATGTCCACACACTGGCTATGTCATGTTTCAACAACAACACTTTCAGGCAGTTTTGCGTTGCGATTCGAAGTCCCGCACCGTTGCCCAGGTTTTGGGTTACATAGTATTGGTAAATATTGCTAGGCTGCCGTCGAGCAGTTTTGTGCGACTCTGCGAGTGGAAGACGGGAGACGCGGCGTTGTTGTCACGTTTTGCCTACTTTCAGGGGCGCCACGTTTAGGGCAGTGCCTCGCCTGGAAGTGGCCACGCCGAGCGCAGCCCGCTGCAAAGCGCCAAAGCCGCGGCCCGAATATCCGGACCGGAGGCCGGCGAGGGGGGGGGGGGGGGGAGGCGAGGCGGATGGCGTGCGCCTCACGGAGCCGTGCTGCCTCGCTGTCTTCCCGGCGTCGGGGCGGCCCGTCCAAGGGGCGGCCCAGCGGCCCAGCCGCCCAGCGGGGCCTCACCTCACCTGCCGAGGAGGCGCCGCGACTTGCCGCGAACTGCGAAATTGGGGGAAGGCGGAACGACGTCGTTGGGCCCGTTGGGCCCGTTGGGCCCGTTGGGCACGTTGGGCCCGTTGGGGTAGGACAGCACGCGAACGGCACGCGACGCGCCGGGACGAAGCCGCGACAGCCTGGCGGGCTTCCCGAATGAATTCGGCACGGGGGGCAGCCCAGGCCAGCCCAGCCCACGCCGTAGGCCGGGCTAATGTGTCTGGGTCACGATGCGCGGCTCTGCGCGCTCACCCGGCCCACCGCACCGCGCCCCCGCGGGGGCAGCAGGCCAGCCAGCCCCGCATCGAACGGCGGCAGGAGGAGCGGAGTCAATGGGGCCGTTTGGGCCCCAAATAGGGATGGAGATTTGAAAAGCGACTCCCAGGACTTGGCCGGCCCGCCGGCCTCCAGCCATGGCATGGCCCAGTAGGGCAGCAGACCGCGAGGTGTCCGCAAGCATTGCTACGCACTGCAGGAAATAACCACAACAAAAGTACACAAATTTCTGGCAAATTTTTTATCAGGTTTTTATTGTACTTTCAAAGTACAACAATTGTTGTACAAAGTACAATGGAACCGGCATGACGAGTGCTGGGCAGTGCAGGCCTCGTTGTGGTTTGTACAATTCTCGTTGTACTTTCTACAATCCCTGATGTACTTTTATTGTACAGTTTTTGTTGAACATTTGTTGTACTATTCACACTTTTTCTTGCAGTGCGCGTCGCTACGCACCTGTGCGCTCGGGCCAGTCATACTGCTGCTGCAGCGCGTGCTGGGAGCAGAGGACGCCGATGAAGAGGCTCAGCCCCAGACAGCGCATGACGAGACAGCTCAGTCCAGTGCGTCCGGCGACGTCGGCGGCGTCCTGGGGGGCGCAGGGGCGGCGCTCAGCGCGGCGGGCAGGCGAGCGTCCCCGGCCATGGCTGCGGGCGGACTGGGGACTACTGGCGGACTGGCGGCCAAGCACAGGCACAGGCACCGGAACCGGGCGCCCCACCGGCACCGCCCCACGCCCCGCCCCGCCACGCCGCGCCACGCCGCGCAGGACCCCGTGCCACCCCACGGCAGCAACGGCAGCCCCTACGACGAGGCCCTCCCCGCACTGGCTGGTCCGCGTAGGTAGGCAACCCATTCAACACGCATGCAGTCTGAGACGAGCTTCCGCGGGTGCCGTGAGCTGCCCCTCGCCTTACCTCTCGACTTTGGTGGCTTCAAAATAGCTGTTATGGGGGACAACGGGGACGAAAGGGAAAAGTGTCTGCCGTTTTTCGGTCGCGCTACCCTCCGCCCGACGGGTGGAGCTGTTCAGTGTCTTAAGATCAGGCGGCACGACTTTAATAGTAATGTGTAATCGGGTATTTTCGTCAATAAAAATGCATGTCGTACACATAATAAGAATTTTAATCTATACAAAGTGCAGTGCAACAGTTGTTTACATCCATTTTCGTTTGACAAAGGATAAAATATAACCGTAAAAAAGAAAGGAGTCGTCATCCACAACTGCAAAATAAAACAATTGAATCGGGAAACCGAATTTTATTCCGTCTTACATGCACCCTGTAGGAAAAAAGGCGTAAGTTGACTTGTTGAACTTGCAGAGCTTTTGCGAGCTGCTAGACGCATAGTATTGACTCGAAATCAAAATGATGCCCGGAATAGTAATAACATTTTATGTTTGTGTCATCGTTTCACTCCAGAATGAGACAATACTATGAACTTTTTTTTTTGATCACTGGGAAAATCAGTCTTTTCGTTAGCTTAGTTGATTGAAAAACAAGGCTCGTTTCCTTTCAAGTAGTTATCCAGAATTACAATTATTAAAATAGAACACATGACTATGAGGTAAACCACCGCGTCGCGAACTTTAGACCTACTTAACAAAAAATTCTACATCACAACATTATTTCGATCTAATGTGCGCGAGCGACAAGACCAATGCCCAAACATGTGCTCCGTGAGGGAAGTCCCGGGGTGGCTCCACTGTGCACGGCGGCAATTTTCCTTTAAATCTAGAAACCAGTACGACATTGCAACAATTTTTTTCTGCGCGCTACTCAGTGATTACCCTCTGCCCCTCGATATGGTACCCCTGGACTAACTTTCCTCACCAAAGAAGAAAATAACTGGCCTGAAATATTGTCTTACCAGTCCAACATACAAAACAAAAAAAATTGTTTGCTTCTTTAGCACATTTTTGAGCATGGTTGCGGTACAGTTTGGTGAGCATTCATGCACCGGTGTATAGAGATCTAGTGCACATCGCAGGTACAACATTCAAGTGAGCAAATCGTACGATCATATGGCGGCTAACAAATGAGGTAGAGACTACATTTTGGTTCATATTGTTCAGCAACAAGTTAAATATTACAACAACCAGATTCATGAATATGTAAAGATACCCGGGAGTGAAGCTCCTCTATGCACAAAAAAAACATTAAAAAAATAAAAAGTTAAATAATGGAATTTGACTCTGGATGCGTGAGCGAAACAAGGTGACCAGCCCTGTTTATGGTTTAGATCACATTGCGGAGGGATGGCCACCGCGCTGCCCCGCGGAATCGCTTCACCAAAGGCAAATGTACCCCAAGTAAATGAATACAACTTAAATACGAAAAATACCAGCACTTACAGCTGCATAGCATTGAGAAAAAAACGGTCAGTCTTCATACAAAATAATATTGTAAATAAAACGATGTGGTACTTAGGAAATAACGATATGGCCATTTTGTTTCACCCATGAAGAGTAGGACTACCAACATACAAACACGTCCTTTGCAGGAACTACCACATAGTTTCCTGATGAACATAGTAAAGTGTAACAAATAGTTGTCTTGGAACGAGCTACTAATGTGAAACATAACTTAACGAAACCAAAGACATACGAACTCGCAAAACAACGAGCAAATTAAGGCACCTTAATAAAAATTTCCAAAACGAAAAAAGAGGAGGGTGCGACTGTGTGGTGTCGACGTTGCAAAGTGCACCTATAGTGCTCACAAAATAGACCGAACATAACATCTAGTGACACAACACACATTTTTTTTTCAGAACTCGTAAAAACACGCAATACATGAAAATTTAAAACACTTTTGAATCTGACTGATTTGCTATTTAGAGCATCACGAATATCAAGGCACAAGTAGAAATTTCCCATATTTTAAATTAACCGTCAACACACATAGCATTCACTTATACAAAGCACTTTCACGTAACCCTTCTCTTTGACAGCACAAAACCAATATTCGCGCGTCTGCCGTACCTTAAGTCATGGAATGTATTCCTTTGAGGTAGGCACTCAACCAGAGACAAGGCACGAATTTAAATTTTTTTGCAACAAGATAGTAGGTAAACTCTGACACCTTTAACTTATGAGCTACGAAATAATTCGCATTAGTCGCCCATTACGATTAGCTTACACAACTTTTGCAATATTACATTTGAAATCACAGATCTAATTTTAAAAATTATTTCGCGAGCCCTTTGGGCGCCTGGTTTATGTACAAATACTATGATTTCAAACACTTGAGTTAAAAACCAACCATGAAAATATTTTGGTGGCCGTCGCACTTTCGCACAACGGTGGAAAAACGAGGCGAAACGATAAGGCACGTCGGCGACTGACTCTTAGTCTACAATAACATACATACAAACACAATTCAGTCTTTTAAGCCTATGAATAGACATAGAATTGTAACATTTCAATAACAAATATCATAATCTACAACTACAATTCGTTAAATAAGTGCCATTTGTACACAGGAATAATCATTATTAAAATAATAACATTGATATGAACAGGGCTGGGAGCCACTTCATATATACTTTCATATGCGCTTTACATGGTCTGGATGAGTACAGTCAGTACAGGAACAAGTAACGGTACGTACAGTAATTGAGCTTTAAGGTACTGCGTTTGGTGCAACGCGGCGCGACCAACGCGACGAGAGGCAGTGGCAAGACCCGTCGTCATGGAATCTTCCACTGACTAGAGCGAGGGGCACGGAGGGACAAACCAGGTTTGCAGCCCTTCGTGAGAAACAGCTGAGCCTCAACAATAAAATATCACAACACCTTGTCAAGGCAAAAAGTGAGCAAGGACATTCCCACCAACGAAGCGACTTCGGTAAAATATTAAAACAGACAACTATAAGTCGACTAGCTGATGGAAATCTTGTGTAAGAACCCGGTATTGATTTGAAAATTGTTCAGAAATGACAAAAAGAAAAGAGAAAACATTAGAATCAACAAAAAGAAAACAAAATGACTCGAAATTTCTCTCTTTAGGACGGCAGTAATTATGGTACTTGTTCCCGGGGATAAGGCACTGGCCAGCGCTTCGCTTGGCACGACCGGTAGTGGACATCACAACAAAACAAGTATCACTTCGCCAACAACAGAAAAAAATGAAGTCAATCACAAAAATAACACGACTGAGAGAGCACTCTTCAAAACGCTAGAAGCAACAACGTCGCGCCGATGAACGAATTGGAGTTGGGCCCGTAAAGACTGCCCTCTCAAGTCAGTTCCGATAAAATATCATAATTCGTCAAATATAGTTTTCAAAAAGCTTGCACAGCTTCTATACCCACTTTAGGCATAACACACTTCTGCTCAAGTAGTTAAAGACACTTCAAAAGGAACAATAAAAATAATAATAATAATATAATAATAATATTAATAATATTAATAATCATAATAATAATAACCACTAACAAATAAATCTATTTACATAATTTATCTTTTATAAAACTCTCATTCTCTTTCTCTCTCACACATACAAACACATTCACACTCACAATTACACACAGTCATGCTCTCTCTCACTCTCTCTCGTTCACTCTCCCGCAGGTAGACATTCGCACTTTCAGTCTTGTACCGGCCAGCTGCCGTGCTGCCAACCTTACACACTCACATCATGCTAAAGAAGGTTACAATAAAACTACTCGGGCCGGGTCGGCGAGGTTGGCAGCACAGCGGATTTGAATTGAGTCCTCAGTCTTATCGTTGCGTGAGTGCTGGAGTCCGAGATGAGGGAGGGAGGCTATTGCACGTTCCGTCCTGGGGCTGCTCACCCGGAGGGGAGGGGAAAGGGGAGGGAGGGAAAAGGGGGGAGGGAGGAGGCGGCCGAACGCTCAATCCCGCTCACCGCCGACTTCCATGGGGCTGCCACGGGTCTCCTCCATGCCGATGATAGGCCCCCGTATCTCCAGCCCCCGATCCAGGTCCCTCTCTCTCTCCCGCTCCCGTTCTCGCTCTCGCTCCCGTTCCCGTTCCCGCTCCTCCTCTTGGCGCGCGGCCTGCATGCTCACGATGACGCGAGAGGCGTGGGCGGCCGGGCCCGGCGGGGACATCTCCTCGGACGACGACGTGGTCCTGGCGACGGACAGGTCCTCCACCTGGTCCTCCTCGACGTCCATGGCGGGTGACGGGGCGTCGCGGGGCTGCGGCGACTCGCTCCGCTGGGGGCCCACTCCCTCGCGGGCCTGGGCCTGGGCTTGCGCCTGGGCCAGGGCGTGGCCCAGCGAGCCCAGGGGCGCCAGCCCCAGCACGCCGGCCAGGGCGTGGTGCGGGAACCGCGGCGGCACGGAGCCCTTGCCGCTAGGCGAGGGCGATGGCGACCGCGCGCCCTCGCTGCCCTGGCGGTCCCCGTGGCGGTCGCCGTGGCGGCTGTCGCGGTCCTCGGGTGGGCTGTTGGAGTTGCCCGAGTTGATGCTCAGGGCGTGCGCGGCCTGCGCGGCCTGCGCGGACGCCATGGCGGCGATGGCCTCCCGCTCCATCTCGGCCTTGTCCATCCAGTGCTCCACCAGGCCGCTGGCGGACAGCGCGGCGCCGACGTTGGGCGCCGTCGCGTTGTCGCCCTCCTCCAAGTTGTGGCCCATCCACTGCGGGGCGCCGCTGATGCCGAACGGGAAGGCGACGCCGTTGGCGGTGCTGGGCCCGCCGCTGTTGCTGCCGCCGCCGTTGCCGTTGCCGGCGCTGCTGGCGCCGCCGTTGGAGGCACGCTTGATGGGCCGGTTGGTGACGATGCCGCGCTTCTTCACCTTGTCGTACAGCGTGCGCGACGGCACGCCGAACTTGCGCGCCGCCTGCAGCGCCGACATGCCGGTCTTCACGGCCTCGATGGCGGACTCGATGTCGTTGCGGGTGTACTGCTTGTAGCGCTTCCACTCGGGCTTCTGCTGCTGGACGTAGGGCACGATGTTGGACGACACGCCTGCAACACAAAGCACTGGTCAGTGCGCGGGGAAGAGCGAAGCCGCCCGGCGGCAGGCAGCGGGCCGAGCGGGCGAGTCGGTTGGGCTGCCTACCCGCCGGGCGGCCGTCGCCCTCGCGAGCACGGCGCGGGGTAGGCAGCCCATCCGGCAGCTGTGGGGTCGGCTAAGTCAAATGGGCTGACAATGACATTGAATGAACACCAACAGAGTCGGCATCAAGTGATTATGCAGTCAGCTCATTGCCCTCGGCGCAGGGCCCCTCCCTCGTGCCTGCCCCCCCACCCTCACTCCCCCCTCACTCCCGCGGAGTCCCCTTGAAGTCGCCAACGGGGTAGGGCTACTCACCTCGCATGTCGGCGGCGCTCAGAGGAGACGAGGACGGAATCATCATTCGAGACTGCGGGGAGAAACAACGACTATTAGTGTACTGTCCAGTCCAGTGGTGGCGGCGCCGTGGCAGCCTGCGCTGGAAGGAGTTGGCTGCTTACCCTTTCCAGATCCTCCTCCGTCATCGAGGTGTCAGTGTAGGGCGAGGGCGAGCCTTCGTTGCCTTCCTGTTTTATCTGTGAAAAAAGAAAGGGGGATTTGAGACACTCCGTCCGCTGTCACTCTGGGCGCTGGCCGCTGTGATTTGCAGGGACGCGCCGACACATCACTCAGCCACTCACCTTCTCGAAGTCGTACATGTAGCCGTTGGAGTGGGCGTGCGAGCCGGGCCTGGCGTCGTGGGAGTCGGGGTGGCAGACGAGGGACACGGGCTGCGACGAGTCGGCCTGGCCCTGGGCAGCGCCCGCGCTCGCACCCGCCGCGCTGCCCCGCGAGCTCGCGGCTCCCTGGCCGTTGCCGGCCGCGCCGCCCTCGGCGCCCTGCGCCTGGCCCAGGACGGTCCGCAGGATGGGGGTGTCTCGGGAGTGCAGCAGCAGGGAGGACAGCTTCTTGCGGTGCAGCGGGGACATGTCGCCGGACTCGTAGGCCGCGGCCAGCAGCGAGGACTGCGCGGCCGGCACGCCGGGCAGCGCCACTCCGGGCAGGCCCCACAGCGGCAGCGACAGGCGCGCCCTCTCCCTCTCGCGGTCACGCTCGCGGTCCGACGACGGCGAGCCCTTGAAGGGGTACTTGTAGGTGCTGTGCGGCGGGCTGGAGGCGCCCAGGCCGGTGGACGTGGTGATGGAGGACGGCGGCGACGGCGCCGAGGACGGCGTCATCTCCTCCTTGGGGTTGCTGATGGTGTTGTTGTTGTGGTGCTTGTCCTTATAGTCTTCAGCAGAACAGCTGGAGTGGTGGCCGTTCTCCTCGACCAAGCCTTTCACCTGCAGAACACACAAAGGGGTTAGACGACGAAACCAAACCCGAGACACATTTCGTTGCCAGAGCAGTGACCCACCTTGAGTGTCTCGGCGACCCGGATCAGGGCGGTGAGCTGCTGCTGCTCGACGTTCACCTCACCGCGGTACATGTACTCCAGGATGGCCTTCATGTCCGAGTACTTGACGTCCTTGAGCACCACCACGGGGTGCTTGCAGGGCAGCTCCGCGAAGAGGGCGGCGAAGTAGCCCGAGCACGCGGCCAGCACCATCTTGTGGCACTTGATGGAGACGCCGCCTTCGCAGGCCAGGGTGACGTCGGTGAAGGCCTCGGACTGGAGCAGCTGGTCGAAGACGGTCAGCAGGTTGGAGCGGTGGTTGTTCCATCGCAGGCAGTACTGCTGGCCGCTGTTGGCCATCATGGCGCCGGCGTCAACGCCCGAGGAGGGCGACGGGCTCCGGCTGCTGCTGCTGCTGCAGCTGGGCGTCGTGGTCTTGAATGGGGTGGTCGCCGGGGGTGTGGCCCGCGTCGTTGGCGGCGTGGCGACAGCGCTACGACGGCCGTTCAGTCTGAAACAGAAGGAGGCGCCGTTGAAATGACGGCCTCGATTCCGCAACCCTCGCGGATGGTGTTGACGCGGACGTGTGCACACACGCGCTAAAAGGGAGAGCGGCGACCTTCCGCAAGGCCAGGTGGGGGATGCCTTGCACCTCGCAGTCTGACCGCCGCGTGGCCGCGTGTGCCGCGCACCCTGCGCGACGTGCGCGACAACAACGCCGTCATCCTCGTGGCTCCCCCCGAGCAGGCGGCCGAGCCACGCCAAGCCAGCGCACACCGAGCCTTTTGCCTTTATCGGAAAGCGTGTCACGGGGGTTGCGAGTGCGTCCCTCCCCTTTGTGCCGGCCCCACCAGCCCTCATCCTCACAACACTCTCTCACACACATGCACTCACACACACGAGGCCTCACACACGTGGGCAGGTACGGACGGCTCCGCTATAATCCGCGGGGGGTGAGAAGAGAAGTCGAAGTCCACGCCGGGCGACGCCGTGACGTGACGCCAGGTGGCGATCGGGCCGCGCGCCCTCCACCCCCGCAGTCCCGCCCCTCGCCCGCCCGATAGGGGTGCCTAGGCGCGTCTAGGCGAAGCCGCGGGTCGCACGCCCTGCGAGCCGCGCCGGCCGGCCCCGCCCACACGTGACGCCCTGTCTGTCTAATCACAACTCCAATTGTCGATAAGCGGACGTGCATTGTTGCCGTGAGCAGGGAAGTGGCGAAGTCGCCCCGGCCGGGCCCTGGCCGCGAGCTGCACTTCGGTCTCGCGGACCAGCGGCGGCGGCGGCGGCTGCATTGAATGCACACGACGACCACGGCGATGCGGACCAGACGGAGAAGGGAACAGGGGAGGGGGCGTCAGCGGCGCGGCTAGTGTGCCACGCCGCGCCCTGCCCAGACCGCCCAGACATACTCCACGCCCCCGCGCCGCGCGCCCGCTGCCTTACCGACCTCGTCAACGCAGTGCGGCGTCTCGCCGCTAGATGGCGTGCGGCGCGGCGCCGCCCGGGCCTACTCGGGCCTACTCGGGCTCTGTGCGCGCGGCGCGTCCTGCGAACCCTTTCGGGTAGGTAGGACTGCGTTGGCCGCGTGGTCCCACGCGCTGCGCTCAGCGCTCGCCCCCCTGCCTGCGCCCCGCCGCCCCGTCGCCCCGCCGCCCCGTTGCCAGCGCGTCCCGCCCCGTCCGGAAGTGCACGCGGACAGTTTGTTTACCCGGCGACGTCACGCCGCGCTGCCGCGCCCTCTGTACGAGCAGGTCGCCGGGGCGGGGCGGGGGGACTGATAATGTCGCCAACTAATCAGCAATAGCACCGCGGCAGCACCGCCCGGCCGAGAAAGAGGCCTGCTTGGTGCGGCGCGGGGCGCGGGCCGGCCGGCGGACCGCGCCACCAGTACAGTGTACCAACAGCAGGGGTGAAGGACAGCTTTCGCAAGTCGTGTCCGGTGCATTGCCGTGCACTAGCGTACGTTGCCACCGGCCCGTCGCAACCTTCGAGCCAAAAATGCAAATGTGCTGCGTGCGGCGCGGGCCTACGCCGAGTGCCTTGTCGGTGCCATGGCAGTGCCATGGCAGTGCCTTGGCGGGGCGGGGCAGTGACTTCACTGGGCGTCGATGGGCACCACGGGGGTGGCTTAGCAAGAACGCTGTGCATCCCGAGGGCGTCCCGACATGGCACCCCGACGGCGTCGCGGCAGTGGCTTCGCCGGGCAGCACCAAGGGCCGTGCAGTGCCCGCGAGTCTGGGCCGGGGCCGGAGGGGCGGTAATGCACGCCCTGGGCGGCCCTTGGTCGGCCGCCCCCGCCGAAAAAGAAAACAAATCGGCTACACTCTTTACGGCCCGGCCGGCAGGGGGTTGCAAATCCGTATGCTAATGATGCTTAATGGGGCCTTTCGATGAATCCTAAGCGCACGCAGTCCAGTGGTCGACCAGGCCGCCAGGGGTGGTCGGGGTGGCCGGGGCCCAGCCGGCCAAGGCCCTGCCTAGCGTGCCAAATGCACATTACCAAAAGCAAGATTTGGCACTTTACGGCCGAAACTTACATCAGGGCGCCGACCAGCCCAGCCCGCCCGGGCGCCGGCTGGAGGGGGCATGAAAAAGTGGACGCGTGAACCAGGCTGGATAGGCAATCGTTTTAAGGGCCTTTTTTGAGGGGGAGGGGGAGGGAAAAGCGAACCGCTTCCGCGAACGGTCACCTCCCTCCACTGGGTCAAGTGGGTCTTCACGTCGGCCAGGTGAGGGGAAGGGTTTGCAAAGTGTTGGGGGTGCGTGCATGGTGCATCCACAAGGTTCGTGCTTGGTTCAAAGTGCCAAAAGTCACCGTGCTCTAGACCTGGCTTTCCTGTTCAAAACAACCCCGCTTGGTGCCCCGATTCGACTCACGCTGGGCGAGGCACTCTGATGAGCATGGTGCTGGCGGCCCGTCCCACGCTGCAGTGGCCGGCCCGGCCTCCTGCACGGCCTGCGCGGCCAGCGTGGCGAGGCGCGGCCAGCGCGAGGGTCACGGCGGCTATTAGCGTGTCGCCACGTCAGTACTAACTAGCCAGATCAATAGCCCCCATAAGACACAGCGGCCACGTGAGACACTTGCAAAGGGGTGCATTATGCAGGACGCCAAGCGGGCCGCCTCGCGCCGCCTCGCGCCGCCTCGCGCCGCCCCGCGCCGTCGCGGAGGCGTATAGGTACACGTGGGACTTAACGGCTGGCTGCATCAGGGTCGATGCAGGCAGGAGGAGCATCTCGAGCCACGTGGTGCACCACCATTGGCTGGTCACTACGTATTGGAAGCGCAGCGTAAGTAGGGCAAATTGCGCCGGGTCGCGCACAACAACATGCGGGTCGGGCCGGCGGCCAGAACGAGACGCGACAACGCCCGTCGACAGCCTCGGAGGAAGGGAAGGAGAGAGGACGGTGTCGCCACTGGAGGGCCGAGCACTGGAAGTGCAACAGCAAGTCCCAGCACAGTGCACCACGCTGGAGGAGCAAGTCCCGGTGCGACGCACGCCGGAACCGCAAGCCCCGGCGCGAATCACGTCACTAGAACTGCGAGTCCCCGCGCGAAGTGCGAAGCGCGGAGCACGCCACTGAAAGTGCAAGTCGGGACGGGGCGCAAAGCGCTCGGCCGACCGACCTCCGAGGCCGCACATCCAGTCGGGGCCGGGAGGCCGGGCACGACAGCGAGCACCGGGCTGTCAGTTCGGCCCTACCAACAGGTCGGCGTCCAGGGCGTCCTGGGGCTGGGACGCCGAGGGACGGCGGACACCACACATACCTCGGCGGGGGGATTCGAACCCGCAAACCTGCCAGCCGCGAGCGCCGGCCTGCCGGCCTGGCAGCGGCAAGACCGGGGAAGAAACCCGGGCTGTCAAGGAGTTACGCCGAAGGGCCACTCCAGGTGGGGCTCAGATGGGCCGTGGGGCTCCGCAGAGCCACAGGTTAGCGCAGCTTTGAACACGCCTGGTGAGGCCGCAGGCGCCGCAGGCCCGCCCGGAACCCAGACGGCCGGCCCGGAGGCCTTCCCCGGGGGCGTCGCAGAGTCGCTCTTGATAACAACACAGTGTAGGTCCTCGAGTCGCACTAACACACGCACACAGTCCGCTCAGTTCGGCACTTCACTATCACTACACTTGTCACAACACACTGCACCGCACTGCACCGCCGCCGCACTCGTGGCATGGCATGCGCGTAGCGCAGCACACCTACCTACCTCAGCACTACGATAATGGACTTGCACTTGCCCGACACGGGGCCTGCCTGCCAGTCGACCTCCTGCGTTCCCTTCCCTACCCGAACTGAGGCTAGACGCAACGCATGTGGTCAACAACCTTCCCTCTACCCCCTCCAAGCTCCGAGCGCACCCCCTCCCTCACCGACCCGCACCCTTCCCCCTCCCCAGCCGGGCTAGGCCGGGCCAGCCGAATGCAACGCAAGATAGCAGGCTGGCTGGGCTAGGCTGGGCTAGGCTGCGCTAGGCTGCACCACGAGCCGGCCGAAACGCGGCGCGCGGCGACCCGAAGCATTGCCGAACGAAGCCGAAGGCGGCGGCCGGGGGCCGAGGGGGCGGGGCGGGGGGAGGCGGGGGGTGGCGGCGCGCCAAAGGGGTGGGGCGCACTGCCGAACTAACTGGCGGGCGGCGTGCACGAGGACCCAGGGCGGCCCAGGGCCTAGCGAAGGGCCTTCCCTTCCGCTGCCAGCGCTGCCAGCCAAGCCAAGGGCAGCCATGGGGCCGGCGAGGCAGCGCTGCAGCGCCGCGCCCAGCGAGCCCAGCGATGAGCAAAGGGCCGGGGCCAACGCGGCCCCAAAGGATAGGTCCGGCCCGCCCGCCCCGCCCGCCCCGCCCGCCCCCCCGCCCCGCCCGCCCCGCCCGCCCCGCCCGCCCGCCCCGCCCCGCCACCAACCTGTTTCACTTAGGACGGTCCAAAAGAAGACGCTCTCGACGGTTCCTGGGCGGCACGATGGTCGGCAGGCTGCTGCAGCGCTGCAGCGCGCCGCGCGGCTCGCTCGGCCTGTTCTGTTTCTCAAGTGTTGTTCCGAACGGTGCTTCATCCGTCGTCCTGTCTCTCTCAAGCCCAGACGGGACGCCCCCAGCGCGAGAGAGAGAGACAGAGCGACGAAATCACTGTTTCGAATCAGCCTGCGACGGAAGTCCGAACGAACGACCGGGGTGTGAATCGCGATAACGGTCGCAGCAGAACCGCCCGGAGGAACCAATGCCAGAAATACTAAACAGCGATGCGAGCCGGACCGGGCCCATCAGAAAACATGCAAACGAAACCGAAAACCGAATAAGCCAGTCCTAGAGCGTGCCCCCCTTTCCCCGCTGCACCTTCTGCCGCCCTCGGACAGGCCATGCGTCGCAGCGGCAGCAGCGGCGGCATGTGAAATTTTGCATAATTTATGCATCGGCCGCCGAAATTCTCACGCACATGCATTTCGGTGCACACCGGCCTAGGCGCGGCCGCGGCCCACCTGGGCGGCACTGCGCGGCACTGCCAGGCCGCCTCGGCCAAACCCGGGCAAACCCGTTGAGCGGCCCGCACCGCCACACACCGCCTCCTCCAAGCTCTCCAAGTGCGCCACCTTTCCGATAGCGTTCCTCCGCCGGCCACATCGCCACATCAGACCGTGCGAGCGGCACCATGTTTGTCGACCCGCCGCCCCGTCGCCAACACCGCGCGCGAGCTGCTGCAAGTTTGATGCGCCCTTCAGCGAATTTCGGCTTTGGCCCAGGTCGCGAGTCGCAGTCACTGGCTTCGCTGGCTTCGCGACCGCCGCCGGCCTGACCCGCGCCGTCGCGGCCGGATCGAACGCGGACTGCGGCTTGGCGGCAATCTCCTCATGCAAGATGAAGGCGCTTCCCCGGGCCGGCCCGCTGACCTCAATGGAACGACGTCCGCCGATACCTGCGAAAACACGCGCAAACATTCATCTCTGCCCCAGTTGTTTCATCGTGTTCGCCCGAGGATGTTTATTTTTGCGGACGTCCTTCATTATGGCCAGATTTATCGACGATCACGCTGTGTCCGCGTAGCCGAGGCCAGCCGATGCCACTCGCAGTGGGAAACACGAAGGCATGGAACGGTGGAAAAGTCACAGAGATGCAAACGCCACGGCCAGCAGCCCCCGCTGCTCCTCCGCCTGCTGCAAAAGGGTGCATACCTTCTGGGTGCATGCAAAGTAATTTCGACAAAATTATGCAGGGGACCTTTTAATTCCTTTCGCACTTTCCCATAGCCTTGGCGGCCTGCACGCCCCGCCCCGCCCCGCCCCGCCCTGGCGTGGACCCGCGGAAGTGAAGACGCTCCGGGCCGCGACCTGCAGGCCCTTGGCAGCCCTTGGCAGCCGTATGCAAATCAACACGCAATCCTTTCGTGGGAACGCACGCACTTACTCCAGCAATGAGGGTGCGTGTGCGTTTTTCCGTGTCCGTCTATGCAAAGCGGCAGAGCGGCTCCACCCCCTGGCCGCCCGGCCGCGCGGCCCACTGCAGTGGCGGCGCGGTGGCAGTGGCGCGGTCCAGGAAGGGAGCGCGAGGGATGCTGCGGGCTGCGTGCTGCACCACTTCCGACTTGCCGGCATTCCACGACGCGGCCGCGGAAAAGCTGTCCGTCTCTCTCGCACCCCCACGCGACGCCCCGAGGGCGAGAGAGACAGGGCGAGGAAAGCACTGGCTCCAGGTCAAGCCTGCTGCAGCGAGGCGCCACCACGTGCGCCGTCCCGTTTGTCGGCGACGCCGAGCCTCTCGGCCAGATGGTGCGGGTGGCCGACGGCACCATGACGGCACCAGGTGACCGCCAGGCCACCAGGTGAGTCAGTTCGTTTTGCTCGGCCATAATTCTGCAAAAAGCTTTTGGTTTTTATGTCAGGAACGTTGCTTGTGCCAAGAAAGAGCACATACTTTTTCGGGGCGTGCGCACAAGTCAACGGCTGCGAACGTGACCGTGCATCGCGCATACTTCAAGTGTATTGGACAACGATGTGGCTCACAACTCGTCGTGCATTGTTTTCCGGCCGACGGAGGGGAGATTTCCGATTCATATTTAGGAGAAATCGGCGGGAAAAGAGCCAGAAGTGGCCGGAAAGCCGAATCTCGGCGTGTGCAGCGCGGCCGCGGCCACAGGAAGCCCGATGCTCGGCCCGATGCGTGGAGCCGGCCAAAGGGTTCCCTCGTCTGGAAGCCTTCCAGTGGAAGGACCGGGCCGCAGTGGGCCAGCACGCCAGCACGACGCCAGACCGTCCAGACTAGCCGGGGAATCCGAGCAGAGTCTCCTGAGGGATCGGTTCGCACGCATATTTTGCATACGCAATGATTGATGTCAACTCCTAGGGGGGTACATCGCGTCTTAATGATATGCAAAATACGGGCTGCGAAAGGAGACGGAGGGGACACGCTCCCGAAAAAACGGGAATAACTAGGAGAGCGTCGTCGTGCATGCCGGCGATGCTGGCGGGGGTCGCGCGGCTCGCCGAGCAGATCCATTTTTTCTGTCCCCTTCATTGCATTCCTTGAAGGGTTGCGGACGGGGCTTTGCAAGAACACGCACTTCATGAAGGGGAGGGAGGAGGCGGCCGGGCAAATATCTGAGTTTAGTCGGCGTTTACGTGGTGTTACTCTTTCTTCGCAGAAGTGAGTGGAGGTCCGAACGCGGCCTTCCGTTTTCGCCATGCCTGGGCCGCCGGGGTGCAGCCTTGGTGCAGCCTTGGTGCAGCCTGCAGCTTGCAGTGCCCTAATAAGGGATCGCTAATCAAGCTTTCGGAACGGCAGCTGCATTGTTTCTCGTTTCCCGAGTAATAACGCAGCGAAAAGCAGCGCCAGCAGCGCGCGTGGGCCGCCAGCACGGCGGCAGCACGGCAGCTGCTCCGGCCCGGCTCCCCTGGCCCTGGCCCGACCGCCTCGGCTGGGCTCTTGCCTGTCCTTGCTCGGCTCGGCTGCGACGGGGCAAGATTCGCCGAAGAAAATAATTATGATCGGATCGGCGGCGGGTTGGCGGGGAGCTCGCAGGCAGACCAGCGCATCCCTGAAGGGTTGCGGCGGCACGGCGGCGCGGCGGCCACTCCACCGCGGCGACGGCCTCGCGCGGGTCGTGCGCACCCCTGGCCCCCGGCCCGGTGCGGTGCGGAGGGGGGAAGGGGGAAGGGGTCACCCAAACATTGCCGAAATGTAAATTTGGCGTGGCCCGCCCGACGCCGCGTGGCTAGAGTACACGCATCGCCTCGGCTTATCGAACTCCTTCAAGAAACATGCAAATTTGCCGTATTTCGTATTCGTGTCGGCGGGGCGGGGCGGGGCGGGGGCACGCAGGGCCGGGGTCAACCCTTTTGGGCAGCCGGCAGGGCTAGAGGCCGCGGCGTTTTGCCGTGGGAATGCCAAGGGCCAAGGGCCGCCCGCTTTTAGCATCACAATGCACTTTTTGGCGATCATCAAAAATTGCTCTAGACTGCTGCAATCCGTTCCGTTCCCACAGTGGCGTCCCCGAGCCTCGCCTCCGCGCCAGTCTGTTCGGACTTTGCTTCTTTCTTGGGACAAGTTCGCCACCTCGCCACCGCCGGGGCAGAGGCGCTGGATTATGGATGGCCCACGCCGTACTTTCCCAGTCTATGCCATTGCGCATTGATGGGCCACGGCCTGGATATTGACGAGCTGGCCGTGGTATGCAACAGTCCGCTGCACTGCCTATCATTACCCTTCCTTCGACCCAAACATCATGCCAGATACATGTCCTCAAACTATCCACAATTTCTCTTTTTGTTGTACGGTCACGCGAGTTTAGCGGAGATGCACTTGGAGGAGACGTCCACGAGGTGGGAGCGGGGAGGGGGAAAGGGGTGGGGGAGGAGCCGGTCACTTCCGGCCACAGACCGACTCATTTCCGGTCGCCGTGTTTTGCGAAGATCGCCGAGGGCGCGGCGTGGCTGCGCGGGGCGGCTCCCCTCGGCCGGGCGGACGCGCCTGGACGCGCCTGGACGCGCCGCCCCGACGACCCTCCCTGCCGGCGGGGCTGACCCGCGAGGCCCGCGCCCCCTCCCCTCGCTGGACAACGCGGAGGTGCAGGTGCAGCTTGTGCGGCTTCGGGCGGCCTCCTCAAGGGTTGCCACATCCTGCGCCGCGCAGCGCCCCCCACCTCTATTTTACCCCGGCCCGGAGCACGAGGCGCAACCGTCGGCAGATTCGGCCGGCCGCGCGCGCAGGGCGTGCCGGGCGTGCACCTGCCAACGACTGTCACCGCTGGCATCGCACTCCAGCCTGTCCGGGTGCCGTCAAAAAATTAAGGAAGTGATGGGAGTCGAACCCCGGACTTAAGAGTCGGCCGCGAACTGTAACAAATGACGACGTCAGCCAAAAATTTACAGTAGGGCTCGAACGTCTGACCGCATTCTCGGGAGCCGATGCCTCTACAGTCTCAGCCACCACGACTCACAGATACGCACAGTATGTGGTGTCACAGTACGTTGGCCCGCCACGCTGGCCGACTGCATTGCGTCCAGTGCGATTCAAGTCAGTCGTGTGTTTCCTTTTCCACCACGGGCCCTAGCGGCCGAGGTTGTACGGGCGTCACACTTCTCTAATGCCGGGCGATCGATTCCCTGTTAGTTCAGTATTTTTATTTTATGATGGCTTTTCCAGTGCGGTTCACATGGACATAGTAGGGGCGGTTTAAGTTGGTGACTTCGTGTCCCGCTTTTTGAGTGCCACTTATAGTCCTTGGTGGGCAAAGAGGAAAAGCGGTCATCGGTTCTCGGGTCGAGCGTTCGATTCCCACAATTACATCTGCATTTTTGACTGGCTGTCCCACTGCGGTTGTAGAGCCTGCCGCCTCAACTCACGGGTCGCGTTGGGTGATCGATTCCCGACAGATTTTCATGTTTTTTGACTGGCTAGCCTGCAGCGGATCAAAACCGTTACGTCTACCAGTGCAACTCGGAGGCCACGGTGGCGGAGCACGTAAAAGCGTCGGTATTCGGAGTCCGGATCGGGCGATCGAATCCCAGCTCTTACACCTTTTTGCTGGCTCTACTCTATCGTTGCGGTTCGAACCCACGGCTTGTACCTAGTTTCACAACACCATTGTCATGGAGCAGTGGTGGCCGAGAGCAGAGAGGTGTTGGGTCCGACATTGGAGTTCGGGGTTCGAAACCCGTTCGGTTCCGAATGTTTTTACCAAGCTGCCATCGCACAAAGGCGGTTCAAGTATACAAAATCGGCCGGCGTCCAGTGTGCCTCTCATAGCCCAGTGGTTCCGCTGCTGGGCAGGGTGACGCAGACTCCTGAGTACCAGTAGCATGGCCCCTGAGTGGGAAGGGGGCCGGGGATCGAAACCCGACTACTGGGAAAGGTGGCAGCCTGGCCTACTATGAGAGGACTCCTCCACATCACAGATGACGTGACCAATGACGGGGCCACTGCGGTTTAACTCTGAGGTTGCTCCTGTGATGAGATGGGGGAACTGTCTGGTGAGCACCACTCCCGCAGGGAAGAGGGCCGGTTCGCCGGGGTGCCCTCTTTCGCTGAAATTTTCTTTGTCGTGTTGATTTTATTTCTGATATTGTAAGTACACATTTTTCAGTCAACATGTTTTTGGGCGGCCGAGTCACGCTGCAGCTGCAGCCTGGCGGTAAATGGGTCGAACAAAACGGAGGTATATGACAAAATTTTCGGCAGGGAAAGCCCTCGCCGTCAGAGATGTCGGACAAACGAAATCGAACGAAATACACCCGCACGCAAAACCCGAGGCAAAACCTGTGAGGCAGCGCGCCACTGCACCGACATCACCTGCCCAGTGCATTCCAACCCTCGGGGCGTTTCCGTGAGCTGGCCCAGGGCTGGCCCTGCCCCGCCGGCCATATGCAGTTGGACGCGGCGTGAACCGTGTGGCGGCGGAGTGCCCACGGCGATGAGTCGGGCGTGCGTCCAAGACGAGTGTGTCCACGAGTGTCCACTACACGGTAAGGCCCCCGATAAGGCGGCATTGTGTGGCAGAAATGGCGCGGCGAGGAGGCAAGACGTCTGTTTGCCGCCGTCGAAGAATCTGCGGTGCGGCGTCACGGCGAGCTTTTTCCGCCGCGCGCTGCGCGTGGGACAGTGGGATACGGCGGGGCCGTGGAACGCGGCGCACGTGTGTGGCACACTGTGGGGCACACTGCGGGGCACACTGTGGGGCACACTGTGGGGCAGAGAGCGGGCCGAGCAAGCAAAGCAAGCCTCGTTTCGGTGTCCCTTGTCTCGTTTGCTGATTCAGCCCGGCAGAATGCAGTGCAGAGGGCAAGGAGGGCAGGTGTCAACGGTCATTCGGTGTTTGGGCCAAACACGACAAACGTTGTGCGTTACGCCGAGGACTTGGCTAGGTTGTCCGTCAGGGCGCGTCGCGTCGGGCACTCCGTTGGCGCCCGTTGGCGTGCGGGGAGGACGCTTTCTATTTTCGCACTCCGGAATTACTTTTGTCTTGAAGCCCACGCGGGTCGAAAATTACGGCGAAACATAAACAAGGTGGAGCCGCGCCCTCCTGCCCTGCCCCGCCACGCCACGCACCCCAGCGGGCAGCCCCCTCCCCCTCCCCTCCCCTCCCCTCCCCGGCGAGGCGCGCTCTGCGGGTCGGACCCCTTATTGCTTATCAAGAAAAAAACGGCGCGTTATCTCAACCAGTCGGAATAATTCATCGCCGAAAAACTGTGGCGGCGCGGCGCGGCGATGCCAACTAGTCCGAAAATGTGTCGCGCAATTAGGACTTTCTATAAATCTAGTTAATAAATTTAGAGAGCGCGCCGCGCAAAGTTTCACTTGCCGGCACGAAACACTCAGCGCGACCCTCGAGTTCGCAACGGCATTGAATTCCCCACCCGCACACGCGAAAAACAAAGAAAAAAGAGGAAGCTAAAATTTTGTCCGTTTCACTTTTCCCCGAGGCATTATTTGAAAAGAACGCGATTGCCGGGAGCTTGACTAGAGGTCCAATTAACCAGCCGCGTCCTGAGCGGATCGGCGGGGCCTTACTTTCACTAGCCCCTTCTGCACTTCGCTGGGGCCCGGTCGCCCACACCGTAGACTGCAACAACAGACCAATCAGGTCCCGCCCGGCCCCGGGCGCTAGAGATACATAGTGCCCTCTAGCAGAAAGTCTAGGGTACGTTTACTTTCTTTCCTAGCGGCAGACAAAAGTAATTAATTTTTACGAAAAATAATTTTTACATTTTCGTCATTGTTTTAGTGGTGCAAAATAAATGGATTATGTACAATGACTCTTCAAAACTAACCCACGGTGAGGAGCATGTACTGTACGTTTACGCGGAATACATGCCATTTTGGACCTAGATATTACATTGCAGCATTGCTCGCGTGGCCACTGCTTCGGGGACCTCTCGCCACACACGACGCAACCAATCGCCGAGGGCAACTCCACCACTCGACGGTTTTCGCCGTCCCGCGAAAGCAGGGCGGGTGCGGCGCTGCGCGGCGAGCGGCGCGCAGAAAACGCCCGGCGGGGTAGGCCTTCCGCGGCGCGCGGCTGCGGCGGCGCTGCCTACCTCCCTTTCACTCGGGCGTTCGCGAGGCGCGAGGCGGCCGGCTGGCGAATCCGCACGCGAAACTGTCTCCGTCTCCTTCTAGCGCGCGCGGCGTCTCTTTCTGGCGAGCAGTGTCACGCCGGCGCAGCAGTGCCGCCCCTCCACCGCGCGGCAGCGCAGCACTACGGCGCGGACCCCGCGGACCGGCGCGGCGGACCCCCACCCCGCGCACCGCGCCGCACCGCACCGCGCACGCAGCGCAGCGCACGCTAGCATCCGCTACTCCCCTCGCGTTCGCCGCCGGCCCGGCCCGGCCGGCCCACCGGCTGTCTTCCCGAATTCACTACTGCGCAGGGTAGAAAGGAATTCATGAGCGTCAACGAATGTGGAAATTAGCAACGCATTCGTAAAGACAATCGCAAACCATTCATTCGTTAGCAAACTCATAACGGACGGACGAACGTTCATTAATACAATTCATTTAGTCATTCATTCGTTCCTTCATTTAGTCAAAGTGATTCGGTATTGGGTCATTCATTCGTCCAGCGCATTAATACATTCATTTAGTCATTCATTCGTTCCTTCATTTAGTCAAAGTGATTCGGAATTGGGTCATTCATACGTCCAGCGCATTAATACATTCATTTAGTCATTCATTCATGTCCTTCATTTAGTCAAAGTGATTCGGAATTGGGTCATTCATACGTCCAGCGCTTGCGTGTTGCAAGGCCGGCGCAGCATGGACGGGCCTGAATCGTTCCTGGTCTAGCCTAGCCTATCCATGTTCATTCGCTCCTTGGTTGGTCAAAACGTTCTTTCTGGTGACATTTATATCTTCATTTCGGCATTCTTTCATGCGCGCCACAGTGCGGTCACGTTGCACGCCACGCTACGCCACGCCGGGCGGCTTTTTTTCGGGGCGTCGCGCGCTTTGCGCTTTGCTGGCCACGTTGTTGAATGTGCGTGGGGGAACGAGACTGACGAGACTGCGGGATTTTATTCTTTTCTAGAAAGCTGCGCAAGTGCTGCGCACCGGGAGAGCGTCACGCGGCGGGAGGGCGGAGGGCAGGGCCGAGGGCTCGGGCAGGCTGCGCAGCCAGGGCAGGGCAGGGCAGGCAGGGCCGGGCAGGGCAGGGCCGGTGGGTGGGTGGGTGTCTGTCTGCGCCGGGGAGGCCTGCACTGCTCCAGTCATACACGCTGTGCATAGACTGCTGGCTTTTTCGTGGCACAGATTAGGGCGTTGATAAGATAGCGCACCGCCGGGCCTTCGTGCAGCAGCGTGCAGCCCGGGGTGGGGGTCATGTGCCTCTCCGTGCAGCGCGCAGCCCATGCCGCCTGTGCAGCCTGCGCACCGCCAGCACCGCCGCCAGGACGGCGCGGCCGGCGTCATCACCGCGCGAGCATTGGCCGCCGAGACACGTCGCGACCAGGCCGGGGGCGCCGCCTTGCGCCGCCGGGCCCACAACGGGCTATTTTCCGGCCGGATAAGAAGCAAAGCACGGCATGATGCTGACCCCGTTCCGAAGTGAGTCGCCAGCGCGCGGCGGCCAACACTTTCAGCCGGGCAAAATGTGCGAGCGCGTTTTGGGCTGCACAACACCAGGCCAGCGATCAAACTCATGATGGTCCCAATGGATGGCCCTTCGGACGGGGAATCCATAGGGACCATCAAGTGTTTGATTCGAGGTGCGTTTGAGAAAATGCAAGTGCAAATGCAAAACGTGCACCGAGAGGAGTCCCAGCCCAGTGAGCGTCGCCGGGCGCGTCGTCGTCGTCCGTCGTCGTCGCTGTGGGCACACTGTGGGCGCGGCTTTCGGCTGGCCAGCAGCAGGCCGGCCATGTCCCCCATGAGGTCGCTCTGCTGTCACAGCTGCGGCTGGCCCGGAGGGGGGGGGGCAGTGCAGGCGATCGCCGCGTGCGCTGGGGCCGCTGGGGCCGGCGGGCCTCAGCGGACGGGCCTAGCAGGACACTGGGCGCGCCGACGGACGCCGCGGACGCGTTGCGCCGCCGGCACGCCGCGGCACGCCGCCGGGCTGTCGACCTCTTTCGCAACAGGCTGCACCGCCTGGACGCGGGCCGCGGCGAAATGATGTGTGGCGCGGCGGAGCGCAGCCTGATAGGCCGCAGCGCCTGGCAGCGCCGCGTAGCGTCCGCAGCAATGCCGGCCGCGCCGCGCCAGGCCCGCCTAGACGAGCCAAACTTGATCGTGACCGCGCCGCCGCAGAGCCACGCCGCGGACGCGGTACTCGCGGACCGCGGTGCGCGAGGCGGTGATGTAAGGAGGGCTCCATTACCTTTCACTGCCGTTCTCGGCCACTTCGTGCCACTCGGCCCGGCCCGGCCCGGCATTTCGGCGCGGAAAGCGGACGTGCGGCGCAATGGCGTCGTGCTGTACGTACGGACAGCGCTGGGCTTTGGCGAGGCTCTAGCACTGCAAACAGTGGCGTGCTCTCGCTGGCGTCAGCATTGCCGTCAGCTCGCTCTGGTCCAGCCAGACCCGTCCGGGGATGCAACAGGTGGACAGCACTCACTCACCATGCTGGGGCTGCATGTGGACGCAGAGAGCGAGGTAATCCATGTCAAGAGGCACACACACACACAGACGCACACACACACACGCACACAACACTGGCACAGTCGTAATCCACAGGGGCGGCGAGAGCGCGTCGCGCGGGCCGGCTTGGGCCCTAGCCGAGGACGCCGTCGAGGACGCGGCGTCGAGGACGCCGGCGAGGACGCGCGCGGCCGTGCAGCCTCTCTGGACTCGCGACTTGTCCGCTGCAGACTGCCTCGCCACGCCACGGGCCGCCTTGCCACGGCTGGCTTGGCATGGCTTGCTTGGCATGGCTGCAGCGCCGCGCCACGCCTCGCTGGGCCATGGGCCATGGGCCGGGCCCTGGGCCGGGCCATGCCATGGGCTCGCAGCGCAGGGCTGCCCCCTCCGCCAGTGTGGGCCCCCGGCCCTGGGCCGGGCCATGGGCCGGGCCCCAATCCGCGCCGCGCCCCCCACACGGCGAGATCCCCTCCACCGCGAGGGACTAGATGAAATGCAGCACCATCAGGTTTTTCTGCAGTTGGGACGGCGCGCCACGTGCGTCGTTCTAGCGACGTGTCGGCGGCGCCACAACTGATAATATTGGCTTCGATAATTGGCTAAAATCTGATGGAATTTTTCAGATTTCCGATCGTCGCCGTCACCCTCACTTGTCACCTAACACAACAGCGTGTGTAGTATCGTGTAATGATTTCCTATATACGGCATGACGACGACACACGGTGAGCGCCTTCGTGCAGGACAATCCTGAAATCATAATCACTCCGACACGTTGAGGAGCGCGTCGTCGGGGTGCGGCTCGCCCCCGCCTGCCAGGGCTGCCGGGGCTGCCGGGGGATGCGTCGGGCCGCCGCCACGTCGGCGTGCTAGAGGACGTCGACGCCGTGACGCGATAATGGCGGTCTTCCTCTTGACACGGTTCCGCGAAGCAGCGCGGCGGCGACGTTTATCTTGGCGGATCCAGCAGCAGCCGCGCCGTGCTACGCCCTTCCAAGACTACTGCATGGCTACGCCGCTGCACAATGCCTACGCCCCTGGCCACGCCCCAGGCGCGTGGCTGCGCCGCTACGCCGCTGCACCGCGGCCCTTTGCTTTTGGGCGCATGTCCTGGCGCGGCAACGCAGGCCGCGGCGGCCACGGTGCGTGTTGCAACGCGGCACCGCGCGGCCCGGACAGCCAGGCAGGCAGCCGGGCAGGGGCCGCGCAGACGAGGCTGGCAGGCAGCCGAACTGAAACTAACGCGCGACAGCGCGCATACGGGGCCGGTAGGAGGGCCGCGGGGCGGGGACGGCGGGGAAGGCGCGCACTGCAACACTCTGCCGAAAAACTAGAAAGGGTTCCGCCCGCCCCCGCCTCGGCCTCCCTCGCGTAGGGCCAAAATAAACAGCCCGCCAGAGGGCCTCCCCGCGAGGCGAGGCATTTCCGCGAGTGGAACCGACGGGAACCGAGGCCGGCGAGCTTGCCTGCGGTGCGTCGCCGCGTTGCCTCTTTTCGTGATATTAAAATGCAGTCCTGCATCGCGCGGCGAGCCTGGCCCGGCCCGGCCCGGCCCTCTGTTGTTCCGATTTTCTTGGGGCCCTTGCGTGGCCGTGCCGCTAGGAGAGAGAGGAAGGAGAAGGGGAGAGCAAGGAGGAAGCCCTTCTAGCCCTTCTAGCCGGCCTAGCGCGGCGCGGGGCCTAGCCCTTGGCCTAGCCCGGCACGCTAGGGCTGTCAAAGAGCAAAGCGCGCGTCGGGAAGTCAAGCTCGCCCACCTGCAGTCGCTCTACTCACATTATCGTTTAGTATTTAATTTGCTTTCTATGAAAGTGCGGATGCGCGCAGTGTGGCAGCCGCCGGCTGCCGCTGATCTAGTGCACTGCGCGTTGCTCTAGTGTGCAGGCAGACCACAGGCCACACGCCACAGGCAGGTCACAGGCAGTCCAGGCCACAGGCCACGCGCAGGCCAGGCCAGGCCACAAGCCACAGGCAGGCCGGGTTGGCGAGCCAGGGGAGCCAGCCAAGGGTGCCAAGGGCGGCGGGCAGCCTTGCGAGGTTGCTCGATAATGCACACCTGTGTATCGACTGTCCGGACTGGCGGACTGGCCAAGGGACTGGCGGGGTGCACGGTGCATGCCATTCTTCGATGGCCAATGCTAGAAAAGGTCGGTCACGTTGCGTCAGCGCGCAGCGCGCCAGTCCGGCCCGGCCCGGCCCGCCTCATCGCCGCTGTGTTCCTTTTCTTTCGCGGAAACCTACGGACGGAGACACGGAGACTGAGGCAGCGCGCCCTCGTCTTTCACCCGATCCGAACCGACCGCCGCGCGACACGAAGGAGGTTGGCCTGGCCAGTTGCAGTAAGCCAGATGACCGCGAACTGGTCTGAAAAAAAAAACGAAGCATAACCCATGATGGGATGGTGCCGCTATGGTTTAGTAACGTTTGTTTGATTCGAGTCCTTTCTGTGAAAGTGGAGATGGACTGGGTTCAAACTGTCGGGTTGTGTCGGCTGAATCTGGAAGTCCTCAAATGGCCACAAAATCGGTGCCAAAACTTGGCACTCATCTCTCGATGCGTTCCGTTTGACACCCCAGACTCCAGCGAACTCTCCTCGATCCTACACTGTAAATGTCTTATGCTGCGATGGGAAATGTCTTACGGTGAAAGGCTGCACCAACATATTATCGTGGCGATTTTCTCCATACCAACGAAATTGGTCAAAATATCGATGAGGTACGGTGGTATGTTATGAAGTCAGCTGCACCACCATAATATGGAACATTTTCACCGTAATATGTAGAATCTTCACTGTACAACAGTTAGAGTGTAGAGAACGAGAAGCAGAAAAAGAAGCAGCCAAGTGCTTTCCGCCAATGGAATGGCAGTGCGGCCAGAAGACGGCGGCTCGCGAAAAGAAAATGGCATCGCAAAGCTGCGCAAAGCGAATGGCAGGCCGGCCGGGCAGGCCGGGCAAGCCGGCCAGTCTGCAAGTGGCCATTCGCACGGCGGGGGCAGGCTGGCCGACCTGGCCGGTCAGTGCGGATACCTGGTGGTCCCCCCACCCCTCCCCCTTCCCCCGCCAGCGCGCAGCGGTCCCGCAGCAGCAGCCCATTGTCCCTGCCGGAGGTCCACCGGCCCTATTCTTCTCATTTCGCATACGCTGCACCTCCGTCTCGAGGGACATTTTGCCACCAACGCGGTGCGCCCCGCCCCCGCCCCCGCCGCCGCATTGTCCGTGATGCGCCGCAGGACGCCGCAGGTACACTCCACCGCAAGCCGAAACGCGGTAACGCGGTCACCATCGCCATGCATAAACGAGTGCGACAGGCTGACGGCCTGACTGCGACGCGAAGTGGGACAGTTCGGAAAGCTCAACGAGCAGCAACGAGCAGCAACGATAGCGCCTTTCTTCCGTTCAAGTGCAGGAGTCGGCCGCAACGAGCGCCACTTTGGTCGTCGACTGCACCCAAAGTGGCGCGCGCATCAAAGTTTCAGCCGGCGCCTCCCTTACCTATGAGCGGAGCGCGACCGAGCCGATGAAGCTTGACAAGCCCGGCAAGCCGGCAATTTCTGGTGTCTCAAATTGCTCCGTGAGGGGCGGTGCGGTGACGCTACCGCGTTTTTCCCCGACGGTAATCAAGAGTCTTTGACGAGGACCCCGCCACCGCCACCGCCACCCCGTCCCGTTTCCCTCTCACCCTCCCCCTTCAGTCTGCCCCCTCCCTCTCCACACTCACCCAAGTTGATGCGCAAATATTTACAAAACGCACACATCGCGCTAACTCGCGTGCAACTCATTACCTGCGGCCGACAAATTGTTATCACTGCCTTGCCGCCGTTTTGAATGTCTGTGCCGATGGCTATCTCCCCCACCGACACGCCGGGCACGCCGCTGCTGCCGCTGCACTGTGCGAATTAGCGGGCGTGAAAACGACGATTCGCCGCCTAATTATTCCGACGCACACGTGTTGCGCGTGTCAGGTTGGCCAACCTGAGTGCCTGTCGACACGCGAGTCTAATTCGCGCGGCGCCGCCCTGCCGCCGCCCTGCCGCCCCCGCGGAGCACCGCGAAGCGGGAAGCGGGGAAGGAAGCTCGTTGCGGCCAATCCACGTACACGCACACACACACATGCACACACACACACACTCTCGCGTTGCGAACGCTGCGATGGGAACGCCACCTGGCGCGGCGCTGTCCGCCAAGTTCGGCTGGTGGTGATGAATGTCCGAGGGGTCGGCAACTTCCCTTGGCCGTGTACGAGGGAGTATACGTATATTACCAGTATATAGGTAATATATGTGTAATATAAAGTAATACAAAGTAATATATAGTAATATAGGGGTATTATAGAGGAGAAATTGTGGTAATATGCAAGTAATATATGGTAATATACAGGTAATATAGGGTAATACAGCCACCGCGTACGAAGTAATATATGAGTTGCCGACCCCTCGTGAATGTCCAGTGCCTGGCCTGCTGGGCCTGCCAGGCAGTGGCCGGTGCGCCCCGCACGGTGCCCCGCGACGGCCGCCCGGCGAACCGCGGGGCGGGGGGCGGGGTGCGGCCCGGGCCCTCCGGTACCAACCTCATGTCCATTTCCACAACCCGCCCGTTCGCACACGCCGCATCGATTTTGCTATTGGCCTGTGGCACGGTGGGCCGTAAGGGCGGGTGCCGAAAAGGGAGGGTGGCACTGTTACACTACCGACTGTGTAAGCACGTGTCGTGTGAACCGGCCGACCGGCGGGCGTAGTCCTTTGTGCTCAACGCGTGGCAGCCAAAGGGCATTTTTCGCTCGGGGCGGAAGGAGAAGAAGAAAGCATAAGGACGAAAACGGAAGACAGAAATTTCTGTGAAAAAGACGCTGCAGGCCGTTTCGCCTTCAAAGCTAGATTCACTTTCTACCTTCGCTCGCCGGAGTTCGAGGACCAATCTGGTGGAAACGGAACCTGGTTTTCCCAGGAACTCCCTGGAAATCACCTATGTCTCTACCATAGGCCTCCTGGAAAAACCAGGTACCGTTTTTACCGTGTACAGAACTGCGCGCAGTGTCGTTCGACCACGTTCGACACTTGCCGTCCTTGTCCACGCTCAGGCCGGGGCTCGCGGGGGCGGCGGGGGCGCACGATGGGGTGAAGGCGCTCTTCGCCGCTTTGCCGAGGGCTTCGCCGGCTTTGCCTCGGCCACTTATTAGCCTCCACTAATGGCGCCCGCCACACGAAAGCAGGCCGTTCCACGCGGGAATAAACCGCCGTGTCGTCAATGTTTCAGCGCGCTCGGTAGTAAGCGCAGTGGTGGCCTCCGAGGCGGGCGTGGCCGTTGTATATGCAATAAGACAATGCAGTGTGGCTGTGTCTCCAAACTAACTGCCTCCTCTGTTTTATCCATTTGAACCAGAGACTTGGTGGTTCGTGCCTGTCTTGGACAGTACTGAGCGGACAGCGGCCGACGGGGATCTAAATGATGCAGCGTCCATCGTCCTCGATAGGAAGTAATTTGCGAGGAAGTCGACCGGCCGGGCGGCGTGCATTATCAAACAGTTTGTTGCGTCGTTCGTATTTGCCTTTTCGAATAATACGCCCCGCTGCGTATCAATAAGGCATTTTGGCGTCACGCCATTCGGGCCGCTGGGCCGGCAGGCCGGCAGCGAAACGAAACAAGGCGTTCGGTACAGTCCGGGGCGCCGTCAAGGCGAGGCCGAGGGACGACTAGCCGGGCGACAAGCTGGTCGAACGGAGTACGCTTCGGTGTCCCTCCGCTTCGCGCTTCGCATGCGCCCGTAGGGATGACACCACTCTGCGTGCGTCGCGTTTACAACATCGATTTTATGCCAAGTCGCCTACAATTGCACTGACAGCCCTGCCGGTGCCCTGGCGGTGCGCAGCCGGCAGCGAGGGGAGGGGAAGGGCCCTCAAGCCACCAAAGTAAAAACGAGCCACGCGACAAAAGGAGGAAACGGGGAGGAATAAGAAACAATTCCACGCGACAGTGGCGAAAATCTTGGACGGGTCGGCGTCCCGGGCGGACCTCCGGCGCCGAGATAGTCATCGCGGACGGTGCCCTCGTCGGGGGCGGCGCGGGCAGTGTGGGCGCGGCGGGGCGCGAGACGGGGCGGCGGCGGGGCGGGGTGGGGCGAGGCGGGGCGGGGCGAGGCGGGCGGGGCGAGGTGGGGCGGGGCGAGGCGGGGCAGTGGCGAGGGGTCCGGGGCCGCCGTTGCACGCCTCTTTGCACGACATCGCGCACACCCCATGGCTGTCGCTAATTTTTGAGCGCCACCCCCTTCGACCCCCTGGCCCCGCCGCCCCGCCACCCGTCTCGCTATGGTCGCGGACGGGAGGGTCCGTCGGGGTGGTCTGGCGGTTAGGCCAGCTGCGGCCCGGCACACAGTGGGACGAAACGCCAAAAACGCGGTGAGAAGTGGATTTTTGAAAATTTAGCGATGGGGTCCAACGAACTATCAGACATTTGCAAGAAAGGTCTGGGCTACACGGGACACTGCTTCGTTCGTCAATATTTCACACGTGTGAGCCCTGGGGGGCGCCGAACTTGGTCATTTTTTCCGGTTTTTCGCGCACTTACTGTCAGGGGTGTACTGTTTGTCCTCTACTGGCCGTGTCGTTTTAAATAACCTCATCATGTTATATATTTTTGGAAAGCTGAGAACTTGACAAATCTAACGCACTCCTCGGATTTAAATTTTGAGTAACCTATCAGAAGTAACAAGCCAAAGAAAGTAGAGTAAAATCGTGTCTTGGACGATTTTCACGTTGAGATAAGTCGAGTTGCGCACATTTGCGCACGGGTGGGAAAAATGTCCGTGACAGAGCAGCTTCTCTACTTTCGGGCCCATACCGCCGAATGCTCCGCAATGCTCCGCGTTTTGATAAAATCAACTTTAAAAATGCGTTTTTTTCGCGCGCCGCCGCGCCGCCCGGCTCGGCTGGCTGGCCAGGCTGTGCGGTGCGGCGCGCGCGCGCGCGCGCTGCCGGGACGTACTGTTGTTAGGTCAAGCGTATCAAAGCTTGAGCTATTACTCGCAAAATGTGCGAGGCTGTGTCTACAGTTTGGTCAGAGGCCTAGGTTTGGGATCTGTGGAGGCTGGGGCTGGGGAGGCCCGGGCTGAGGCAATGTACACTGCTCAGAAACATACCAAAAAGGAATATATATATAGGGGGGGGGGGGCCGAGCGTCGCCGTGGCCGTGGCCGTGGCCGTCGCCGTGGCCGTTTTTCGACTTCACGCCTACCAGGGTAACAAGAAAGCTGAGGAGGTCGACAGTTTCTTTTGGTGCAGCTTGCACCATAAAGGCCCTCCTATGGACCGCGGCCTGCGTGACCCCTCCGGCCCCTCCCGCGCACAGCAACGCGCGGCGCGACAGGCCCGACGCCCCCCTCCCCCTCCCCCTCAGCCGCGCCGCCGCGGCCCCTGTACGAGCCGTCATAACGGCGCTCAGCAAGTCCCCAATTTTTACGGCCGTCGATATGTAAGACTTCTGTCTTCGCGATGCATTTTGTACGCAACCACACCAATTGTTTTTAGCGAGTGTGACAGGCCAATAGCTCATGATTAGACGGCAATATTGATACCAAGCAACACGAAAATGTGACGGGAGGGAAGATTCAGCCTGCGTGATGCGTTCTGTGCGCAATCACGGAGTTCTCAAGTGAAACAAAACCGCGGCCACAGCTAGGCCGAAACAGAGCCCGGCGCCTCCCGGCCAACGCCACCAGTACCGCGGCCGCGCACACCCAAGCTTGACCTGACCCTGAGCTGAAGCAAAGCTCTCAGCAGAGGTTTTTTTTCTTAAGATATAAGAAATGTCTTAATGTGCAACTGTGTTTGTTTACCCCCCCCCCCTCCCTTTTCTTTCTCGTTACTTTTTCTGGTCTGATTTTGTCAGAAATGGGTTTCTCGCACCCGAAAACCCCCGGATAGTGATTTCGGTAGCGATAGTCGCACGCGTTCCTGGTTTACCCCCCTATCGATTGCCGGATCCGCCCCTGGCGGTACTTTTTCTGGTCTGATTTTGTCAGAAATGGGTTTCTCGTACCCGAAAACCCCCGGATAGTGATTTTGGTAGCGATAGTCGCACGCGTTCCTGGTTTACCCCCCTATCGATTGCCGGATCCGCCCCTGGCGGTACTTTTTCTGGTCTGATTTTGTCAGAAATGGGTTTCTCGCACCCGAAAACCCCCGAGTAGAGATTTTGGCATTGATTTGAGCACTTTATAATTATCACCGCGTTTTTGGCGTTTCGTCCCACTGTGCGGCACTGCCAGGGGCGCCAGGGGCGAGGGCAGTTTTGCGGCGCGCCGCACTATTAGTGTAGACACACTTCCAGCTCTGCGGTCTCTGAGTGGGCCTTGGGTCAGATGACGCCCCGGATTTGTCCTTTCGCGGAGGAATCCTAGTGCCATTTTGAGTTTGATTCGAGACCCATTTCCCAGCACCAGGACGTGTCCCCTCAGACTCCCCCCCCCCCCCCCCCCCCCGCGGGCCGTGCGTTCGCCGTGCGTCCGCCGTATGCGTCCGCGGCCCAACAAGCCACCTGTCGCGTGTTGCCGCCGGATCGCTCTCTTTTCCGTCCCTCCGTCTCGACGGCCATGTCTAATGCAGGCCGGTAATGACTGCGAGGTGGGCCGAAGTATCGGCCCGTAATGGTCCGAAGGGCTGCGCGCGACGCGACGGGGGACGGGCCGCGTCTGCATTTGTATGGTGCATTCAGTGAACCCTGTCCTCGCCGCCCTCAAAGGAAAGTTAAACAGCCACAGCCCCACTGGGGCCTCATTGTCCGAGTGCTGTTCCGGTGCGTTATAAGGGTTCGATCTTTTGTTTTGCTCGTTGTTTCGGGGCTGTTTGCCACACTCATGATGGCACCAAGAAAGGCCTGCATAGCAAAGGGTCGCCGCGAGGACAGGATTCACTGAATGGACCATAAACGCAACACAGCGGAAACGTGTGGCTCGAGGGAGGGATTATTCGCACGTATTCAACTATACCAAACAGGGGTGACATTCGGCCTACCTTCCTGGCGGCGCGCTCTTTGGCTCTCTTACGGCGCCGACCTCCCGATGGAGGCACTGGAGTCCAACCAGTGTCGGCGCGGACTGTGCTCGCCCTCCTCGACTGCGCTGGGCGGCCGCGGGGATGGGACTGACGCCGCGCACTGACCATTATGCCCCATTTCGGCGGCCGTGTCCGCCACGCCGTGCCATGCCGCGCCGTGCCGTGCCGCGCCGTGCCGCGGACGGCCGGCGCGTTGCACTGCGCTAGCCAAGGACACCGAGAGCAGTGTGCCGATATCGAAAAGTTTTGCGTCGGCCGTTTTGAGCGATAACGCATAATGGTGGCCGCCAGTCCAATCTATTTTCGAGGCGCGGAGTACTGTACTTACTGCGCCCTGCACCACCGCGCGGCCGCTCAGCCGCCTACCCCGCGGCCTGCGCCAGTGCGCTAGCCTGCACGCGGGGGCTCTCCGCACCGCAATCGGCATAGGGAGTCGCTCGCGGCCGGCGCGGCGTGGGGTAGCGAGTCGCTAGGGACGCGGCTAGATTCTCGCGTGCTCACCTTGTTCTCTGGCGTGGCCGACGCACTCGGCGACATTTCTTGCGGCAAAGTCCTCTTGGCAAGTCCCACCGCCCGACTACCGCAGCACGAAACGGTCACAACAACAACGAGTCCTCCTGAATCTCACTCCGCACTGTCCGTCCACGTGCCGCACTGTTGGCACGACTGCCGCCGAACGCGAGCGAAGCCTCCGGGGTGTGGCGTTGGCGGCATTGCTGGCCTTCGGGTCCTTCGGGACTGGCGGGCCTTCCCTTCCCGACGCGCGCCTCGCCTCGCTCTGCACTGCACCGGCAGGCCGACTCGCGAATAAAATGACATGGCAGCAAAAGCAAGGCGGAGCGGAGGTCTTCGTCCTGCCCGTCCTGCCCCCTCCCCCGCCCCCTCCCCCCACCCCTCTCGGCCGGCGCCTTCGGCCGGCGTCCCGCCTTCACCTTCGGCTGCCTTTCGGCCGGCCGACCAGGGACCGCAAAACGCGGAGCAGCTCAAAGTGGCGAAGTTGGGCGTTGGGCCCCGGGCCTGGCGCTCTGCGTCGACGTCCACCTCCCGGGCCCTTCCCTGCGTGGTGCGTGTTTGTGTGTGTTGGTGGGAAGGGCGTGCATCCCTTCGTGGAACAGGTTATGATAATCGTGGATGATGAGCGCTCTCTCTCCCTCCCCCCCTCTCTCTCTCGCTCTCTCTCCCTCCTTCCCATAAAGGAGGGTCGTGCGTCGTGTCTTCGTCTTCGCGTGGTCGTCGTCGTGGTCGTCATGTTCAGCAAGATGGTCGCGGTGCGTTATCGGTCGAGCCACAAATTGCATCCGCGCTGCCGCCTTGCTGACGGACACCGAGGTCGCCGTCGTCGTCGAATAAAAGAAGTGGAGAGTTGCCGAAGGGGCCGCCCCGCCGCGGGCCGCCGCCGCCGGCCGATCGGAGAGGCCTTGCGCTGGATGGTGTGGGACTTGTGCTGCAGTCGCCTTCTTTTTGCCGGCCGCCCTCCCTTTCCCCCTCCCCCCGCGTGCATTATCTCTGTCCGTCAGTGCGCGTCGTCCGACTGCACCGGATACGCCGAATTCCGCGCATCCAATCAGTCACTCTCCTTTTCTACTTGATCTCGTTGCACTCTGCTGGACCCCTCAAGGCCCCCCCCCTCCCCCTCCGCCCGCATCTCGCGGCGACGACGCCGAGACTCCCGAGCCTCGCCGCCACGATTTGTCGCTCCGTCACTGCCGCGACGTGGCCCCGTGCCGCCCCGTGCCCCGAGACCAAGTAGTGACACATTTGGAGGTGAGGCGACGAGGAAGAGGAACGATGCGAAGTGCTAATTGCGCTGCCAGGTGGACCACCACACTGCTCGCGCTGCTAGCGCGTGGAATGCCGGGCTGCTTCCGCTCGCCCGAAAATAATAAATGAATAACGCGACGCGGTGCGGCCACGCCGTGTGCGGCGGGGGAGGGGCGTCGGGCGTTCGACACTGAGTCACCCAGTGCGGGTACGCATACGCGGCCCGGTCATGTCCGGCTGGCCCGGCAGAATGATTCCGCACGACGTTATCCCGTCGCTCTGTCTCTCTCGCGCCCACGAGCACGAGAGGCAGAGCGACAAAAGCGCTCTTTTTTCGGAATCGGTCGGGCAGGACAGGGCCCATCCCATCACGAAGCCAGTGCATCGCCGGGCTCGCTCTTCTTGATGATGACATGTTTCCCACGAGACGGCCGACGAATCACCATCAAGCACCATGGACATAGGCTGGACCGAGAATGACTGCATCCTGATGCGACGCAGTATTATTTTGCTTCCCATTCGGGGTATCCACTGTGGCGTTTGTTTTTGTGTTTGGAGGGCCGCGCAAAATCGAAGCCCCCCTCCCTGAGCGCCTGGTGCGCCAATCTGACAAAGGAAAGGAGCAACCGGTCCACGGCCAGGCGCGGCCAGGCCAGGCCAGGGAGGGGGGGGGGGGGGAAGAGAGGGTCACAGAGCGGTCGCAGGAAATGCCGGCAGCCCAATTTGCACTGGCGTGGGCCGGGCCCATTTGCGAACCGCAACCGCCACCCCGCCCCGCCCCGCCCCGCCCCTTCCCACCCCGCCCTCCAGTGCAGCGCGCGGTATCGTCGTGTTCCTGGAAGCGGCTCGCATGACGCACCGATGCACTTTAATCGGCGGCCCGTGTCATTTCCGCACGGCGACTCCCCCTTTCGGGAAACCGCGCGCCTTTCACCGCCGCACCTGCACCGCGATGCCGAACCGAGTCGCTCCGTCGCTGTCGCACCCCCGCGGGACGCGCCTCGAGTGCGAGAGAGACGGAGAGTCCGCCCGCGTCCTGGCCGCGGAGAGATGCCGTGTGCTAATTAGGGGTTTCTCGCCGTGACTCGCCGCCCCGCCAGGGTGTCCCTTTGAGCGCCCGGCCCTGCCGCGCGGGGCGGGGTGGGGTCATGTTTTGATATCGATTCAGTAACTGCGCCGGTGTCGGAGTGTAAGTGTCCCCCTCCGCCCCAGGTACCCCCGGGTACACACGCCTAGGGCCATGGTACCGGGGTACACGACGCCTAGGTTCAATGTACCCAGGGGTACAATGCGCCTGGTGCCAGGCGAATTGTACCCCGGTACAATGCGCCTAGGCGAAATGTACCCCGGGGTACAATGCGCCTAGGCTTATTGTACCCCCCGCCGGCCGGAGGGGGATGCACGTCGCCTAGGCGCAATGCACCCCCCCGGGGGTACAAAGACCCTAGGCGAGGAGTACCCCCTCGGCCGGCCGGAGGGGGGTACAATAGGCCTAGGCGCAATGCATCCCCCCCCGGGTACAAAGAGCCTAGGCGAGGAGTATCCCCTGGGCCCGGGCCCGGAGGGGGGTACAATAAGCCTAGGCGTAATGCTCCCCCCGGGTACAAAGACCCTAGGCGAGGAGTATCCCCCGGCCGGCCGGAGGGGGGTACAATAAGCCTAGGCGCAATGCATCCCCCCCCCCCCCCGGGGACCATTTAGTTTGAGAATAAGATCGGTCGAGAGTAGGGACAGATCTGTCACGAGTAGAGAAGATCTGTCACGACCCCGTTAGGTTAGGTTAGGATTGGTTGAACCATTTAGTTTGAGAATAAGATCTGTCGAGAGTGGGGTAAGATCTGTCACGAGTAGAGTAAGATCTGTCACGAGCCCGTTAGGTGAGGTTAGGTTTGGTTGGACCATTTAGTTTGAGAATAAAATCTGTCGAGAGTTGGGTAAGATCTGTCACGAGTAGAGTAAGATCTGTCACGAGCCCGTTAGGTTAGGTTAGGATTGGTTGGAACATTTAGTTTTAGATTATTAAATAGCCTTCCGTCGATTCAAGGAAAAACCAAACCATTGCCGAATCACAATCCTTCGCGCAAAAGCATACTTCCTGGCTATCCCCCCCAAAAAGAAAAGGGGCTCATTTTAAAAATAAAACATCCAAATTTACTACTGATGAAAATGCATTTCCATCTCCAGCAGAATCCAGCTCAGCATCGAGGCCGAAGGCCTTCCCCTGGCTATTTCCGGGGGGGATGCATTGCCCCAGGCTTATTGTACCCCCCCCGGGCCGGGCCGAGGGGATACTCCTCGCCTAGGCTCTTTGTACCCGGGGGGGATGCATTACGCCTAGGCTTATTGTACCCCCCTCCGGCCGGCCGAGGGGATACTCCTCGCCTAGGCTCTTTGTCCCCGGGGGGGATGCATTACGCCTAGGCTTATTGTCCCCCCCTCCGGCCGGCCGAGGGGATACTCCTCGCCTAGGCTCTTTGTACCCGGGGGGGATGCATTACGCCTAGGCTTATTGTACCCCCCCCCGGGCCGGCCGAGGGGATACTCCTCGCCTAGGCTCTTTGTCCCCGGGGGGGGATGCATTGCGCCTAGGCGACGTGCATCCCCCTCCGGCCGGCGGGGGATACAATAAGCCTAGGCGCATTGTACCCCGGGGTACATTTCGCCTAGGCGCATTGTCCCCGGGGGTACAATTCCCCTGGCACCTAGGCGCATTGTACCCCTGGGTACATTGAACCTAGGCGTCGTGTACCCCAGGGTACCATGGCCCTAGGCGTTGTGTACCCGGGGGTACCCTGCGCCGACGGGTACAATTCGCCTCCTACCCCGGTTGACTGTTTGCATCAAAGGGCCGCGGGCCGTGCAAACCGCCCCGGCCCGGCCCCCGGCTGCCCCCGGCCCTTGGTCCGGACGGCCCGGTGGGAGCGTTTCGTGGAACCCGCGGCCAGCCGGCGCGCGCCTTCGGGCAATATGAATACGAACCCCTGCTGCTAATATCAAAAAAATTAACAAGAAAAGAAGATGAAGCCCGGCGAGCGGACGATCTTCCCTTACAGAACGAGAAGTCCTGATTCGGGCTGCTGGGATGGACTCATGAGGGACTGGTGGGTGGACTGACGGCATACTGAAGGGACTGAGTCCGACAGGTTGCCCGGGGGGTTTTGAACGGGTTGAAAAGGTTTCATATTTCGGACTAAATTCAACCTCGGAACGGGTTGATACTAGCCGCCCGGGGTTTGAATCGGTCGGTCAAAAAAACGAACAGAAGCGAGAGTTAAACCCCACACGTTCGGCTTGGTGTCCCGACACCTTAGCCGTTACACCACGGCTCATCTCTGCTCGACAGACTGACGCGGAGCGGTCTGTATCTTCGCTTGCGCCTAGCTGACTCTTGTCTTTTATGCGCTGTTATGCGCCCAGGCAAGCTGTATGGCGAATGATAAGTGTTTGTGCCTACACCCACTGTATTCTCGTAATGTATTTCAAGCTTGGACGAGCTTGGACTTGCACCCAATAAGTTCGGTGCCGATAAGTTCTGGGCAGCGGCCTGCATTGATTTTAGTCAAAAAGTTTCGTTGCTAACTAAAATATATTTTGCATTTTTCTTTTCGTCCCGTCCATCTGCCTTGCATTGGTCGACTTACGTACATAACCACGTGGCTGTCTCTTAATATTTGACTAATAACTCCATCGTGGCCATCCTCTATCAGTTCAAAGAGTGTGGGAAGAGTCCGACTGGTCCCCCAAGGGACACTGCGGGGTTGACCAGGTTGACTAGCGGACTGGATGGGCTAGGGGCGTACTGGTCAACCCAGGGCATACTCTGAGGGACCAGCAGGTTGACCAAAAGTCCGACCAAAATACTCTGGCATACTGACGTTGGACCGGGCACACTGATGCATACTAGTATCAGCCTGTTCGCAACCTCTCTGTGGACTTTTCGTTCTGTAAGGGTTTTTTGAAAGGAAGGGGTTTGGAGCCGGTCAGCGGGTCATGCTTCGGGTTCAAGGCGTCATAAACTTGCAAGTACGCCTCGCAGTAGACACACGCACAAACACACAAACGATCACACCACACACGCGTGCACACACAGCATGTGGCCCACTTCCACTTGGACGCGGCCCCATTCTTTTTCAACTTTGTATTTTTACTAACTCTCGAACAACAAAAACAACTTCTCACTGTCGTGACTCGTGGCCGGGCTACGCGCTTGGAATGGTTGAACCGGCGGTTCTAACCGTGCATCCTGGCCGCGCCGGGCCCGGCGGTAGCCTGGCCTAGGCGGGCGGTGTCCTCCGTGTTGTAATTGTCGCCTGGCCGCTTAGTAGTCGGCAGCGGCGAAATAATGCAAGTGTCCAAGTCTTTGGCCGCGTGGGACTGCGTTGCGTGGACGTCGTGGACTTGTTGTCGCTGTGCAGAATGATTAGCGTCGACGCCAAGCCCGTCCAGGGCGTCCCGGAGGCCGAGAGGTCGCCGTCGTCCTCGTCGTGTCGTGCCGTCCTGCCTCCGCGAGCACGCCGGTTGAGTGCTGGACTTGCTGGACCGCGCGGCGTGTGGCCGTCGGCCGCCGTCGACGGCCAGGGAACTGACCCTCCGCAACGGGCCAAACTTATCGCCCAAGCTGCGCGGCACAGCGCGGCGTCTCCTTGACTTCGCCGTCGTCGTGGCCGCCAGGCCCTGGCCAGGCCGTCGCATTGTTTTGACTAATTAATAATTTTGGCCGGCACGGGGTGTCGGCCGGCCTGCACAGTGTACACGGCCGGAACGGCCTGCCTTGAACCGCATGATTCGGCGGACACTTTCTGAGCTCCCCGCAGTCCCGACAAACTCACGATAGGACAAGGCCCTCGGCAGCAAGCAGTGAATGGAGGCGGCCCGGGGCGTGGCGGGGCGTGGTGCGGCCGGCTAGCCTGCTAGGCGTGCGAAACGAGAGATTAGCAAGGACGGGGAGGGGAGGGGAGGGGAGGGGAGGGGAGGGGGGCAGTCTAGACGGACGCCAGACGGCGAGGATTCGCCACGGCGGGGGAGTCCTGCGCAGAAATAGCCGGCGATTCATCTGCCCTGCCCCATCCATCACGCTCGCGCTGCTCCTGACCTGCCCGAGGACACGCTCGGACGTTGCTTCCTCTCTTTAGGCCCCGGAGCTGGGAGGCGAGGCTGGAAGTGCGTCGTCATGTAATTTTCACGCGGGTGCACTGCCGCAGTGATTGCCTCCCGGCGCCTCGAATCGCCGCATCGCCGCATCGCCGCATTGTGCTGCTTGCTGCTCGTGTTTTGCAGTCTTTTGCTCACGGCCTTGCCACGCAGCGCGCTGCGCCCTCACAAGCCGCAGCACCGCCGTAACTGGCACGCCTGGCCGCGGCAGATGCGTCGCAGCGTCGCTTTCGCGTTATTGTCGCGCTGCAGTCGGCTGCAGTTGGCTGCACTCGGCGGGGCGGCGGTGGTCGGCCCCGGTCGCGGCGGTCGCGGCGGGCAACATCAAGGCCGTGGCCGCGCCGCCTCATCGCCCGGATGCACTTTGGCGTCGTGGCACCGCGGCGCGGCGAGCGCGGCGGCGAGGAGGGTCGCGATCAGGGGGGAGCATCGGAGGGTAGGGACGTTCTGCTGTCTGACACACCTGACTCGCTCGACGACGCCCCCCGCCCCCGCCCCACCCCTGCCCGCGCGTCTCCCTGGGGACCTTGCATCGCCGCGGTGCAGGTAGACGCGTCGGATCAACGGCCATTTCGGAGCGCGGCGTGCGCGGGGTGGCGGGGCGGGCGGGGTGCAGGGCCCAAGGCAGGGCGTACCGTGGGGGACGGCCGGCAAGGGGGCCGTCGCGGAGCCCTCTGCGTCGCCCTGCGTCGCGGACCGGACGCGTGTTCGAATGCACTCTGCCCTGGCGCGCCACCCAGCGGCAGTCAACGCCCGCGCCGACATCCTTCCACTGTCACACGGAGCGCGAAGACCTTCGCCAAATTTTTCCGTCGCGTGGTTTCCTTCTCTGTTTGTCGATTTTTCGACGAAGCGCTGCAGCGGAGCGACACTGCGAGCGTCCAGGGAGTCCACCTGCGTCGGGACACCCGACCTGGAACCCTCTAGGACGACCCCTTCGCGCAGCCTGCCGCCTTCTGCCGCAGACTGGGGCAGGCTGGGGGCGGGGCGCGGCGCGGCGGCAGCACACTGCGTAGTAAAGTCGTCAAGCTCCCTTTTGACAAACACTTTCCCCGCCCCGCCCCGCGCACCGGCCAGATCCGCGTGTGCTCCTCCAAGTGCGTCCTCTTTGTGCCTCGTGGCGCGATCAACCACCAGCAGCCCGATCAAAAGGATTGTCGATACACCAACACAGACGTCCCGAAAGCGTATCGACCGCCGCCACACACTTCTGGGAACGGCATGGCACCAGCAGACCGCCGCACTGTGGGCTGGCTCAGAAGAGGCACTATGCGGATTCTTGACGGAGTCCTACGGCCCAACACACGTCGATCCTCCTTCATTCCAGCGACCGATCCATTACTGGCACCGATTTCGATTGAGATCCATTGGGTGCCTCGTCGCAGAGTCCGATGCGCGGCCCGGCCGCTAAAAGCGGCTAAAACGTAACAAGGGGCCGGCCGCGCTGGCCTCGCCATTACCGCTCGAGTCGCGCATCCCTAATGCAGCATTATGCCGATTGCAGGTCAGTTCCGCGCGTCGTGTCACTTGAATAGGCACCGCCCCGGGCACCGCGACCTGTGGCCGCGAGCCGCGAGCCGCACTCGCGACAGAGTCGGTGCAGCGCGGGCAAGCGAAGGCCTGCCCCGCCAGGCCCGCCGGGCGCGGAGCGCCCCGGAATTTTGTTTTTGTTTCGGCCGCGCGAGCGGTCAACAGCAAATACAGTGAGGCAGTGCGAAACTACTGTCGAGGTCGCGTCGTCGGGAGAGCGGCGCACTCGGGGACGGGCCGGGCAATCCTCGGCAGTGTTGCCGAAACGCCAAGAAATTTTCCACGAAAAGTGTGCGGGAGTGTGGGGCTGCAAGCCGAAATCGCGTGGAGAGCAGCGCATGTGCACGCGCGCTTGTGTGTTTGTAGAGTGTGAGTGTGTGCGTGTGCTTAGCCACGCGGCGCTGTAGACGAGGGACGGCATTTTGGCCACATATTTGGCGGTTATCGGCTCGGCGATAGCGAACCTTGGCAGAGCAGTGTGCCCCGACCTGCCTCAACTAGTACAGTGTAGAGCCCAGCAGCAGCCCAGCCACTTCCCGGGACGGCCACGGCTGCCACGGCCTGCCAGCCAACGGGTCAATCACGCCGTCAGTCGCCAGTCTCCATGACCTGGCGGGACAGCAACGACACTCAAAGATTATCCGCGCAGAAAATCGTCAAATGAGTTGCTTCAAAAAGCGTTTTTTTCGGGGACGATACATCTGACAAAAACTAGTATGCGTCACCCTAAAGTACATGTTTTATAACATGTGTCGTCATTTCTGGCTTCCATTTTTCCTACGTACCACCAGAAGCCACTTTGGAAGGGAAAAGGTAGCCCTGCACGTGAATGACACTCGGAGTGCAAAGTACCCCGACATCATCATTATTGTAAGTCCCGTCGACATTTGGGTCGGCAACGTTGAATCACATGTAGTATTCAGTGCACTCACGTCGCGACAGCCCGCCGCTCATGCGAATTTTACAAATGGTGGGAACACGCGATCCGCAGTCGTAAATGTGTTGGGGAAATAAGTGTGGCGAGTAATGGATTTCCGATCTGTACCTACATTACGTTGCAAGCCGCTCCTATTTTTCGGAAACATGAAAAGTGGGGGAAGTCATTATTGTAACCGCCTCGGTGTCTCTGGCTTTGCAACTAGACCGGCACGAGCTAGAGCAAAGCAACTTTTGCCGTGCTCATCGTTGAGGACAACGACAGCTGAACCTCCAGACCGGTGGCCCCAACACGCAAATGGCATGGGTTCCAACACAGAACTATACGCACACAAGGAAAAGCTCAACGCCCCCGGCCAAAAATCAACAAGCCAATAAATTATCAAATACGTCCAAAAAAGAAACCAGATGTTTTGACTGGGTAGACTGCGCACGTGGTGGCACATCGATACCTCTTTCGATCCCGACGGATTGGCACTCGCTATTCCATGCAGGAATAGGCTGGCGCGGATAGGGAGCTGATAGGCGCGCGGTGTGGCCGGCACGAAAGTGCAGGGCAGCGCGTTGCAACGCGCCGTGTGCAACGCGATGCACCGCGATGCGCCGAACGCCGCCGAACGGCCCGGGGCACTTTGGCGCGTGAAAGGCCCGCCGAAATGGGAGCAGCCCCGCCCCGCCCTCGCTCGCTACGCCCCGCTGGACACGACGCGACACGACACGGCGGCGTCCGCGACAGACTTATCGCAAAAATGGATTCGGCGGAAGACTTTCTCCATGTCGCCGGCGCGCCGTGGCGGGTCGAAGTCCGCGGCATGCCATTCGTAGTGGGCGGTGCATTGACGGTGGCGGCGGGGCGAGCGGGCCACGTCGGCCACGTCGCTTACCACCTCCGATTCCCCCGAAAACGAGATCGCCGGCGACGCCTTCCGCGCCGCCTTCCGCGCCGCCGTGCTCTTGGCCTTGGCGGGCATGACGCTGCGGCGCGGCGCGGTGCGGCGGATGCAGCATCACAGCGTAACGCCGCTGCACCGCGCTGCACCGCGCTGCCCAGGCGTAACGTGGCGTAACGCAACGCAAGGGACTCGGCGGTGAGCGGGTCGGAAACGCTGTGTCACTGGCCGTCACTGGACCCGTCTGCCGTGGCGTGCCGTGGCGTGCCGTGGCGTGCCGTGGCGTGCCGTGGCGTGCCGTGGCGTGCCGTGGCGTGCCATGGCGTGCCGTGGCGTGCCGTGGTGTGCCGTGGTCTGCGGGACGGGAAGGGGCAGGGAGAGGGCGGAGAGGATCCAGGGGAGGACGGCCACGACGGGGCACGGGGCCCGTCCGCGAGCCACCACGGTCCGGCCGCGCGGTCGCGCCCGGACGGGACGGGACAAAATAAACACAGACGCCGGTCCAGATAGCCAACAGCCCAACAGCAGTGCACGGTCATCGCCGCCAATTTCCTTTTGTCTCGGCAGTCCCTCTATGGCCGTTTCTATGAAGTGCGTCGGTATAAAGGTCGCGCCGCCGTGCGGCCTGTGCGCTGGTGCGGAGCGAGGGGCTGCGGCGGCCGGCCCCTAACCTAACCTAACCTAACCAAACCTAACCTGACCTAAACCTCGACACGTCGGGCGTTCGGCCTAGGTAGGCAAAGTGAACGGCCTGCCCTCGACCCTCGGCGCGTCGACGGGCATGGCGGTGAAGGGCGTCATGGCGGAGGGCGCAGGGCGGCGCGGCCCCGGATGGAACCCGGCGGCTTCTTCAAGCCGCCTAGCCGCGCCTGCGCTGTGCAGCCCGCGGCGCACGGCCCCAGGAACCCGCCCCACGGGCTCAAGGAGATAACCAAAGCCGGCGTAGGGCTGCATGGCTGCATATAAAAGGGCTATAAAGTCGCCCCGGGCGCGCCGCGTTTCGTTAGGCCCCTGCCATGCAAGTGCCGGAGACCGGGGAAGGGGGAGGGGGAGGGGGAGGGTGGCGTCGAGTACCACTCCGCCGCGGCCGGGGCGCAGGGCCCGCAGGGCTGGCTGCACACGTCCGAGCCACGGTCTAGGGAAATGGAACGGGTTGAACGGGCAGAGAAGACGCCGCCGATCAGACCAGACCGCCTTCCCAGCGGCCAAGCATGTGGTGGTGGTGGTGGTGCTGGTGGTGCTGGTGTTGGTGGTGCTGCTGCTGCTGGTGGTGGTGAGTTCGGTCGTCCCTTTCGAAGATTTTGAGACACTGGAGTCGCCTGAGCAGCACTTCTCTCTCGAAATGAAATGTGCGCCTCGGCGGGTTGGGCCCTTCCAAAGTAGCAGGCCGGCCCACGCTACCGAAACCGGTCCTGCAGGGCGTAGCGGCCAAGCGGCCCAGCGGCCCAGCGGCCCAGCGGCGGCCAAGCCTTGCCTAGCCCAGCCCACGAAGGGCCTGGCAGCGGCTGGTTACTATCCGGAGGCAAAAGGCTCGGCGTGGCCACGGCGTGGCTTGGAATGGCTGGCTGGGCCTAGGGCGGCCTAGGGCCTAGAAGGGAAAAGGGCCAGGAAAGGGGGGAGGAGGGGGCAGCGCTTGGTGCATCACACGGGTCGTTCAACTCTCGCGCCCAACGTACAAAATAGACAGAGTGGGCCTCGGCTCGGCTCGCCCCGGCCCCCCGCGTGGCCCGGCTGGGCGGCTCGGCTCGGCTCGGCGCAGCTTGGCGTCCTCACGGCGCGGCGCGGCGTCCTGGCGTCCCGGCGCGCTGCTGAGCTGGCAATGCCGGCGGTGGCGTCGCGGGAGGACCGTCACGGCCTAGCCTAGGCCTGGCCTAGGCCTGGCCTAGCGACTGAATGCCGGCGACGCGGATGCAAGACGCAGGTTGAGGGGAGTTCGGCTCGGTTCGGCTTCACAAACGTCCACACTCATAGCCGTACGAGGCGCCTAAAATGACCAGAAGTGACCAAAAATGAGAGGGGGACTCGGGGAAGAGGGGGTTCTGTAATCACCTTTCCTTACCAAGCCCCTGGTGGAAGTCGATTGGCAACTGGTTATCTAACCATCTCTACTTTTCCACCGTTTTGACTTCGTAGCCGCAGCCGCTCTAACTGTGTTCAAGTCCGTCTGTGAACTGTGCACGAAAACTGCGTGCAGATTTGGAGCGGCGCGCCGCCACCCCAAGCACACTCCGCACCCCGTCTGGCGCGCCCGGGCGGCCCCTCCCCCGACTTGGGCCCCTGCGTCTGTGCGCCGCCACTCGTGTTTCTGCACAAAAACTGCGCGCCCTGAGCACCCCGCCGCAGCCTGCGCGCCGCGACACACTCCCGGCTGCCGTCTAACGGAACCCTCACGCACATTAGCATCCAGGCCGTTGCCTCGGGGGGAAGGGGTGGAGTCACCGACAGAGACAGCCCATTAAGGACCTTGGGAGCCCACGGAATCTTGACCGCGACTGTTGAATCAATGCACAGAGAGAGAAGGGGAGGGAGGGAGAGAGGGAGGGAGGGAGGGAGAGAGAGAGGGAGAGAGAGCAGGGCTCCGCGAAAATGGACGCGACAGGCAGAGGACCGACGACCACCATGCATACATCATGGAGGGCAACTCATGCTGCATGTCGATGCTGGTGAACTGACGATGAAGCTGTGTCTGCTGCAGTGCGATTGGTGCGATGTGCACCCACATGTCGGCCCCGCCCCGCGCCGCCCCGCAGCCCGCCGGTCGTTCACCCCTTTACGCTTTTAAGTCTGCTTAGCGTGGTGCAGCAAACACGAACCCACTGTATTCGAGCCGCCTGACGGCGGCGGCGACGACGACCCCAAAAAAGTGGAGAAAGAAGCCTTTTTTCCAAAAGACTGGCGAGAGTGCGGTGAAAAAAGAGACTACTCGATGGGGGCTTGCCGCTGGAAAAAAAGAGCGAACGGGTGGGAAAATGCCTGGTGGTTGGTCGCGCTGCAGCGGGGCCTGCATGGCCTGCACGGCCTGCCTGGGGGTGTCACCGCGTAGCGCGACGCCGCTGTGCCACGCTGTGCCGCTTGGGGGAGAATGTGATCTCCCCTGGGCCCGCTGCTGCGCCTTGTGCTGCGCGCTGGCGGGGTTGGCGAGGCGTCGTGAAAATATCCCGCGCCCCCGCGTGCCCTCCGGGCCGTGCCGTGCCTTCGAGGGCGCCGTACGGTTCTTTCCCCTTCTACGCCCCTTCCGAGGGGCCCAAGCGGAAACACAAATAATCGCGTTGGCTCGGGGGCATTGGCGACGCGGCGGCGACGCGGTGGCGACGCACACGACGGCGGGCACCGTCCGCGAGGCGACGCCGCAACTCACTCCTACGAACTGCACGCGTACAAATTCTTCTCTGATTCGACTCCTTTGGTGGCAAACTGCTCAACCACGCTGCACACTAGAGTGGAGATACTGGACTGTACTCCGCCAATCGGGGGAAAACGGTGAACGCGCAGGACGAGTGGACGAGCGAGCGTGTGAACGGGAAATGCGTTTCCCTGTTGCCTTTTGCCTTTGCCGCGTATCTTATTTACCTCTGCCGTTCCCGTCACACCAGTCGGCTCACGCCATTTTCGTTGTGCAACGGGCCTAGCCGGCCTAGACGCCCCGCGAGAAAGCAGGCGGGCCGCGCATGGCCCGGCGCTGGGCTGCGTGGCGCTGCGTGGCGCGGCGAGGCGGAATTTTCGATCAGGCCCAAGTCGAAAGCCCCGTTGTCTCATTTTCGCTCCGGTCCGCGCGCGCATGCGCAGATCGGCCGGCCCCGCGGTGCCGCGGCCCTAAAAGGCGAGGCGGGCCCACTGCACTAGACGAGGCAGCAGGCTGTCTCTGTCGCACTCACGGGCCGACCCGTTTGGGAGCGAGAGAGAGGAACGATTCTTTGGCATCGCTGGGCGGGCAGCGCCAGCTGCAGGCCGATCGGCCCGGCGAAGGTGCCGGAAGGTGCGTGGCACCTGGCTGCGAGGCGGCAAGGGCCGCTTGGCCGGCGTGGCCAGAGGGCCAGGGCTTGGCCAGCAGGCCAACCTGGTTCTGCCCTGCCTGGCCTGCCCTGGCGATATTTTGGCCAGCCGCGCCACGCCGCGCCGCGCCGCTCTCTCGGGCAGCCCCGTTGCTTTCACCGTGCGAATGCTTGGCGTGCACGCATGCGGCCCCGAGACGCCCCGAGCGGACGGCGGGCCGGTGTGGGGTGGAATGGCCAGATTGGCGCACCCAGCCCCCGCCGCGCCCAGCTCCGGCCCGCCCCGGCCCAGGCCCACAAAGTGGCCAAAAACAGAAAAGAAAAGCCAGACTGTCTTTAAAGAAATGTCAATCGACTGCAGTTGCGGTTTGAACAGGGCCGACACGGTCGATGCGGAACCTGATTTGCACGGCAGCTGCACTGTATGCAGATCCAGGGATGTGAAACGCATCGACAGCTTTGCTTTCCTCCGCGGCAAATGTGTCGATTTCTTTTGGCGTGCGCCTGCCGGTGTTGCGAGAGGCCCTTCCAGGGGCGTAGCCAGGGGCGGGGCGGGGCGCCAGTGACGGTGGTGACCCACATGGGCCTGGCTGACGTGTGACTGACCCCACTCCGCCCCACTCCGCCCCACCCCGCGGCCCCGTCACGGCAGCCAAAAACTCGCACGTGCAGTTTCTATGCCGCCGAGCGGGTCGCTGGGCGAAGGCTGGGCTGGGCCGCTGCACCGGTGCCGCGTGGTGCCGCCACGTGCGCGTGCAGCCTGGCCTGGCCGGGTCTGGCGAACTAGATCCCCGTGCACGCCAGGCAGGCGGGCAGGCAGGCAGGCGGTACGTGGGACGCGCGAGGCTGTTGAACCCGGTTCATTTCGGCAAGGCGTGCCCCGCAGTGCTACGCCGCGTGCAGCGGGCCCCTCTACGGGCCCCGGGTTATTCGCCGCGCCGCGCGCTGCGCCGCCCAGACTGCCTCAGACTGCCTTTGAACAGTGTCCGTCCCTCTCTCGCCCTCTACGGTACGCCCCGTGAGTGAGAGAGAGACGGGGGCGGCGAAAGCGCTGTTCGGAAGCAGCGCGCGGCCGGGGCCGCGGCCCGGAGGCGGCCAAGCCCTTCTCGTGCGTGGCGAAGCGAAAACCAGTTCCGAAACTATTCGCGGCTGTCAGCCCAGGGCCCAGGGAAGGGCCGCGTGGCCCGCGTAGCCGCGTAGGCAGCGAGGCTCACGGCGCGGCGCGGCCCGGCCCTGCTCGGCCCTGCTGCACCAGGCGCCATTTGCATAAGCTGCCCACTTCTCTAGCGGAAAATCCCCCTGGCACTGGCAAGGGACACTGTCTCCATCCGACCGGACGGGACGACAACGCCCGCTTTTGCCGAATCGCCGCTTTTTTCGTGCGGTGTTTGTTTTCCAATTATCGCGGCACTTGCGTCGCGTCGGCTGTTTCCGCCGCCCTGGACGCCCGCCGCCGCCGTATGTATTGGCAGGCCCTTATCTCCTGGCTGCAAATGGCTGGCAATGCGACGCAATGCGTGCACCTATCGCGTCATCGCGTCATTTTCCAAAAACAGCCACGACTTGTCGTTTTCCAGTGGCGGCGCGGCAGGCCCCGCGCACTTTGCGCTCTCGCCGACACGGCGCGACGCGCGACGGCCGCCCTGCACGACAATGGCACGGCGATCCGACAACTAGAGTCGGATCCATCACATGGTAGGTGGCAGCCAATCGATTGCCCTTCGAACCCGCAATCCAAGGCCTTTCATGTTCATGTCGTGTGTTTGATTCGAGTCCTACGAGCGGGCCTCAGAGTTGCGAAAGTGCCCCGAGTTGCTCCGAACAGAGGCGGTCAGAGGTGGCCAGAGGGCATGCCGCGGTTCGCCCAGTGCGTGCGTTAAAGTCTCCGCTCAGCCCCGCCCCGCGCTGCCAGCTTCGCTGTGCTCCGCCCGCGCGCGCGGCCCGCCGGGCACCCAGGCCCGACGGGTGGCCTGCCCACACGGCGCGCCGCACGCTGGCAGAGCGAAGCACAGCGAAGCACAGCGAAGCGGGCAGCGCGCTCGTATCGCCGGATCGCCAGCAGAACTGCAGGACCATGCCGCAGTCTAGGGTCGTCCGTGCCGTGGTCCGAAGAAAACCTCCGCTTTTTGGCAGTCGCCGCTCTGATCGTCCCGCTCATGTCGCAAGATGGCTAGTGCACTGTATGCAACTGGACGGGACGATGTTTCCACTCCAACACAATAAGTGTTAATCTCACAATATTCGCGCGCCTTGAACTTGAGCTGAACGACATCGCCTGGCCGTCCACATGCGCACTGACGATCTCACGACAATGCCTCGCCTCGCCCCGCCCCGCAGCCCCGCCCGGCCGACGGGAGGATGGAGTGGAATGGAGAACGCTGAGAGGGGCCTAGAAAATCTCCAAGAGGCAGCGGCCAAGGGGGAAGCAGACACACGAAAAATTGGTGCGCGCATCGAGGTCCGTGTATCTCCCCCTCCCTTCCCCTTCCCTCCTCCCCTTTCCCTCGGCCCGGTTCAAGGTCCGATACTTTTCTATTTGGCCCCCCCACACGATTTTTCTCTTCTGGCTTATCATGGCCGTCTCTTTCTTTTTTGTATCGTAGGGCCGGCGGGCCCTTTGGCTTGCGATGTTGCCGGTGTCATGAGCCCTCCTCCCTTCTCTCTCTCTCTCTCTCTCTCTCTCTCTCTCTCTCTCTCTCTCTCTCTCTCTCTCTCTCTCTCTCTCCCGCTGTCCTTGATTCCTCTTCCAGTGCTCCTCCTCTCCTTCGCTTTCCTCGTGTGCTTCTTCGCGACGCGCCTCATGTTTGTACGTACAGCCATTCTGGCCCCGGCTGCTGCGTGTTTTCGGCTCAGTGGCGTAGCTACAGCCCTTCGGGGGAGCCCTTGCAGCACCTTCTGTCCAGCAAGACTTCTTCTGCGCGGGTCGGCTTGAAGCTTCAAGTTTCAAGCTAGGGGTTAGCATGCATGCATGCAACATGTTGCTGTGTCTGTTGAGGACTGGACCAAAGGAGAGCCCCCGATGCAGTGCCGCGGCCCTGCGCCTGCCTGCATCTGCAGGCACCACTTCGAGCACAAGCTCAAGCAACAGCGAAGCCATCCAATGAGCGTTGTCCAGCGTTGTCGCACGATCGTTACTTTTTCGGTACATTTTGGGACTGCGGCAAAGCCGGATGGCTGCGCTGCGCTCGCTGGGCTGGCCCTTCGGTGTCAAGGCCAGGCGCATCGGCGTTAGGGCAGCCTAGGACAGAGTGCCCTAGCCGGCCGAGCGGCCCATGGCCAGGCCCTCCATGGCACGCCATGGCCGTGTCGACGTGGCCGCATCCCCACCACGCCGGGCCCTGGCTCGGCCTCCCTGACCTCACCTGCGCCGCGCACCGGTAGAATGCAGCCGGGAGCAGGCCCTGGACGCAGCCCTGGTCGCAGCCCTAGCCGTGGTTCACTCTAGCGCGCTCTTGCGCCTATCCGAACCAAGCCACCCTTGTGCCTGTGGCGCTCTCCCACTTTTCAAGCTACCATGTACCCTCAGCCGAGACAAGAACGAAGTCAAAATGGGGAAATGCCCTGCACCTCGGAGTGCAGTCGAGTCTCACTGAACACCGCGTCGGGGCTGCGAAGTTCGTTCAAATTTGAGGGGTGGCCAGCCCGCTGCGCGCGTGGCTCGGCTGCATGGCTACAGCATCAAGGTCCCACCAGCAGCCGGCAGCCCCGGCAAGAGCGTGCCGGCTTGGCCTCGGCTTGGCCTCGGCTTGCACGCAGGGTACCCGTCGTACCCGTCCCGGCCGGCCGCGGCTAGCGGTACCCACTGCAACGTGTTCTTGTTCCTCTTTCTGCCCTACTTTTATGGGCCCGGCTCAGCCCACGGCTCCGACGCGACGCCGTCACCGCCCTGTTTGTTGTTGTTGTTGTTCCGGGCGCCACGTCGCATTCGCGTGGTGCCCCTCCCCCCACGTGTCACCGAGGCGACAATTAGAAGCCGAACGACGCGACGGAGTCCAATCATCCCCCCGTCCCCTCCGCCTCTCGGAATTTTCCGCTTCAATTTCGTGTCCATAGTGCGCCGGGCCGGCGGGCCGCGTGTCCGGCCGTCATGCATTAATTGCCAGTTTGGTGTCCGCCGCGATGCGGCGATGGCCGCGACGGCCGCGATGCCCAACTTCTTGAGCCAGCCTGAATAATTGGAGCGCCATCGGCTCGTCGGCGGGAATCTCTCCGGCTGGATTGAAGGCGCCGAGGCCTTCGAGGCGTTCGATACCGTGGCCTCGAGGACGGCGGCGGGCGTGGCCAGGCGCGCTGAGGAACGGCCGGACTTGGGACCCGCGAGAGGCCAGTGCGAGTGTGGACGCACTGAGAACTTCCTTCTTCGAGAATCAAGGCCATACCCAGTAGATTCCTCGTTCAAAGAGCAGTTCGTGGAGGCCATCATGAGTTTGATTCGCGCCCCATCTGAATGTGAAGCTCGAAATGTGGTCATGGTCCGCCTCGACTGATCCACTAGCCCACTGCGAGTGATGGGTCAGGCCGGAAACGCGGCGAGGGGTGTCGTCGCGAACGGTGTCCGGGGCCGCCTCCCCTGCGGGCGCACACCGCTCGCCGCCGCCACGCCGCCACGGCGGTGCGAGCGAGACGGCCTGATGGCCACTTCCGCATCCCGCCAGGATATGAGTTGCTCTCCCCTTGCGATGCGCAGTGGCAGCGGCGGCAGCGGCGGCAGCCAGGGCGGCGGATGAACCGTTGCGGCGAACGGTGCCGCCCCACGCAGCCCGCCCCGCCCGCCCCCATCCTCCACGGACCACCACGCCAACGACCTCGCCGCAGTTTTTCGCGCCCCCACCCCTTTCATCAATCAGGAGGCGCTGCGGGCCCACCCCGCCTCACCCCCCCCCGCCTCACCCCGCCCGACCCGCCTCACCCCGCCGCGCCCCACCCCGCCCCCGTCCCGGCGGACTCATCCCGCCGCGTCGAAAAGTCTTCCTGGTTTCCCACGACTCCGACTTCGCAGAGGTGAAGCAGGTGGCTTGAGTGGGGGAGGGGGGAGGGGGGGGGGGCGTCGTGCGGTTCGCAACCCTTGCGGCCTTGCGGTAGTGATGACCTAACGGCATCTTCCCCTCCCCGTCCCCCTCCCTCCTCACACTCCCCCTTGCCCCCCGCCCCCGGCAGCCTCTTGATACAGACTTTATCTCCACATATCCTTGACTTGGCATTTGCGAGGGCCGGGCCGCCCGGACGGTGGGGCGGCCTGGCCTGGCCTACCTGTCCCCTCGGCCTTTCGGGCCGCGTACCCTCGGACCCTTTCGGCCGGCCCTTGCAGTGCCCTTGCACGATTCTGCACACGACTCTGCGCGCGCCCTTTTCCGCATTATTTTTCCCGGCACTCTCTTTCTGTCTCTATTCGCCTCATGCGCTGCCATGTGCGCTGCCAGCCCCAAGGTCTAATTTGTGGCCATCAGTTTTGCGGGTGACGGGTCCCCGCGCAACGGTCCGACGCCGGATATTCGGCTCCGATTGGGGTTCCGTAGGGATTGCCTTCATGAACCGTCCGGAGCGAGTTTTGGAAACGAGGTACTATGCACTTTTGTCGCCCTCAATGCGACATTTTCGATCATTTCCAACGAAACTAGGGCCGCAAGTGCGGGCGTCTCGATTTTCCCTGATCGACTCATGCCACCGCGATGGGATGAATGATGTAAAAGCAGGAAATGGGCATGCCCCATTTCGTCAACCACTTCACCACTTTACGGACGAAATAGCCGTCGCATTACGAGTGACTGACCACCTTATGAGCCTCATCGAGAGCACAATTGCGCACAATTGCGTTTTGGTCGAGGGGAAAAAAATTGGTGTTCGAAATTTGTGTGCTGCTGCAGAAGCTTTGGGCTTTTGACCAAAACTCCTCAATATGATCTGTCTTTGGTGCCAATAACAATAATATTCGTTTTATATCCCTCCCCTCCGTGCTGAGAAGAAAAATCATTGCACGAAGTTCTCTTTTGTTTTAAGTTAAATTGGACTCACGATTATATCGTCAGAGTTTATTCGCTCTTCCCCTGGAGCTATGAAGCCCAATTTCCTCGACAGGGTCCGGGGCTCTCTTTACTGGTTCGGTTCGCAATTTCGAGTCTGCCCTAGGCTCGTGATGAGGGGCCTCCCACCTGGCGAGTCGGGGCTGGTCCGCCCGGAGTCACTTGGCTGGAGCCACTCAACCCTTTGCTGTTCCCTGACCTACATCGCGGTCCAGGTCCCTCTTCGCCGTTATTCGTAAATGGCTGGCGGGAACCCTTTTCCACCTTTTGCCTTGTGACACGCTATTTTTTATTTCCCCCCGTTGTGTGGGTGGGTAGTGCCTCCTGTCTGCCCGGCCCTACCTGCCCTTGCACAGATTTCACAGATTTGGCCCGGCTCGTCCGAACGAAACCCTTTTTTCCCCGCACAAACCGCTATCTCATCCCCAGCGACGACTGGCTGGAATTTCGGGGCCCTGCTGCTTTATTTTCCGGCTGTGTTTGCAGCATTCATGACTCTGGCTGACTGCAACGGCGTTGCACTTCGAGGTGTTCCGGAAAGCCCATGCGCGCCGCGCACATGTCGAAACGGAATGGGATGGTGTGCTGCAGCCCGAATCCAGAAACGGAACGAATGCAAGGGAAATGGCGCTCGGTGCCGCCGGGCATATCCGCCTGCAGATAGAGTCCCTGCAGAGACGTCGTCCCGCCGTCCAAATTGACAATTTTCATGGTCCTAACCGACGTAGAGTGATTCCGAACCGACTCTCTCGCTCTCACGGGCGCCCCGAGCGGGTGCGAGAGAGGCAGCGCGACGCAGAGCGCTGTTCGGAGCGAGTGGGCGTGCAGCGGCGTGCAGGAAGGCCCGTACGGCCCGTCCGAGCCCGTCTCTCCGCGCGAACAGGTGCGCGACTCTCTCGGCTCTCCCTGCTCTCCGTAATCCCTGACGCCCGGCGGCTCGGGGGCGGCCCGGCGGCCTGACGGGGTGTCTGCCATTGTGTCCCTCGGCTTGGGACGCTATCTGTGCGTCTGTCTGGCCAGCGGCGCGGTGAAGCGGCGTGAGTAGCGATTCCATTCAAGGTCTCCAGACGGGGTCCCCGGCCCGGACGGGGTCCCAAAGTCCCCAAACCCAGACGGGCCTAAAGGGTTGCCAGAAGAGCGGCCAAGACACTGAGAGGAAGTCGCACGCGGCGTGGCCGCGCCACGGCCACGCCTCGCACTTTGGGCCCCTCGGGGTGATTTGATGTAGTTATCTTGCCATCACGTAAACGATTCACAGGGGAGCCGGCACCGCCGCGCCTTTGAAGGTGCCGCCGCAGCGCGCTTCCCCCGCTGCAGGTGTACCAACCAACCGGTAGCCAGCGGCAGCCGAGTGTGGTAGCCAGGATGCACACCAAGCACTTACAAGTCCGGCTTCCCCACTGCAAATCCACGCAAGGGGAAAGACTAAAGAATAAAAGTGAATCGAAAGAAAGTGGCTGCGCGAAGACAAAGATTGCGCGGATAGTGGCGTGTCCCGCCCCGAAGGCCGCCAGAATTAATGACTCTAAATATTTGCCGTTTACCTTTCCTCCCTTTTTTTCTCCCTTTTTTCGCCCTTCGTCTCGCCGGGCCTCGCCGGGCTGTGATAAGGGTTGGCACGTCTGGCCGCCCGACTTGGCGACGATTAGGTCCCGTTACCTGCACAGGTTCCCCGCAACCCTTTGTATCGCCCTTTTTTCTGTCCTCTCGTGTGTGTGCGCGCGTGTGTGTGTGCCAATGAAAAAGGAAAGAGAAGGAGCGTCTTTCGCGTGACTTTCTTCTCGGTGCTGATCGTGGAAGTGTCCTTGTTAATCACGGCAGAGAATGCTCGCCCGCTTCCTCGATAAGATTAGTATCGACCTTTCGCCATAATTGGTGTGTTTTGTTGGTGACTCAGCAAAGTCTGTGATGAAGGTTTGCGTGGGTGTTTGTGTGTGTGTGTGTGTGTGTGTGTGTGTGTGTGTGTTGTGAGAGAGAGAGAGAGAGAGAGAGAGAGAGAGAGAGAGAGAGAGAGAGAGAGAGAGAGAGAGAGAGAGAGAGAGAGAGAGAGAGCATGATGACCGCACTTTGGCAGAGATTTGAACGCGGGGCCGCCGTTCAAAATCCCACAGCTCGGTAAAACAACAGAGCCTGTCCTGCTCATCCCCCACAGCAAAATGACGTCACTGGCGGCCGACCGATTCGCCTTTCGCACGAAGTCCCTAGGAAAGCGAATCCTGTTTTTTCATCGCCGCCACACCTTACCTCCCTACTCGCGCGTGTGTCTGCGTGTGTGTGTGTGTGTGTGTGTGTGTGTGTGTGTGTGTGTGTGTGTGTGTGCGTGTGTGTGTGTGTGTGTGTGTGTGTGTGTGTGTGTGTGTGTGCCATTCTTCGTGGGAGGAGGATACTTTCCCTTTCGGCGAGAAGAGGGAGAGATAAAAAAATCCGCCACTCCGCAGTGCTGCAGTGCTGCAGCAGTCCTTTGCAGTGCCCTTCCTTTCGCAGTGTGGCGACACTGCACGCGACCGGAAGCGGCAAGCGGCGGCAAGCGGCGCGGGCGGAAGCGAATATCGATAAGCCGGGCCGCTCGACACTTGTTTGCACTTTTGCCGCTCACTGCCGCCGGCCCGGCAGGCCGTGCTGGCCCACTGGAACGGGGCAAATCCGGGGCAAATCCGGGGCGCGTTCCGAGTTTCAAGGCCGCTGGACAACTCTCCGCCATGTTGACAGGGCGATTTCGTCTGTTCGGCCGATTCGACCATATTTGCAGTCCAATCTGCACTACTGCTATGTCCACGTAGTTGTGCAGATTGGCCTACAAACATGGCCGAATCAACCAAACCTGGGAAATTTCCCTGTGGGAGACACCGTTCCCGCCGCCGGTCCCCGCAAGTGCGCCGCGCATTGTGCGATGGGGTATCTCTGATTGCTCCGGTTCGGCCGCCTGGGCCGCCTGGGCCGCCTGGGCCTGCACTCGAGCGCAGTGCGGTGCAGTGCAGGTGGCTCCGCATAGACGGTCCCTTTATCTGGGGCGGGGCGGGCGGGGGGCGTATGCAAAGACTGCATGCGTGGTTGATGGAGTGCACAATGGGGCAGACGGTTGCGTGAAAACATTAATCATCCATACCTGTCCTGCGACCCCCGGGCCGTCGGGCCGTGGCGGGCCGTGGCGGGCCGCGGCTCGGGCGGTGCAGTCTGGGAATCTCCCGAAAGGGTGCAAGTCAGCGTCAGCCCGACAAAAAGGCCAGACTGGTCCACCCCGCCTGGAACAGCCTGGAACGCAGCGACGCGCGGCCCAAAGCCACTCTGAAAGGGCCTGGCCGGAGTCCCGTTGCGAACTTGGGGCCCTATCGGGAGAAGGGGGACTCTGTGTCGCTTCCGATGACGCAGGAAGCGGCTGACTCACAAACACCGTATATGCAAATTTCGCCGCGACGATAGAATAACAATGCCAAGAATCGTTTTCTGTTTTTTCTCGTTTGATGGGTGTTCTATTTTTTGCTGCGGTTTTGATGAATTAAGAAAGTCACGATGGCTTGTCGTGTGCGATGTCCTGTGGATAGACAACTACAAGACTGAAGCAATAATCGTACGAGCACGAACCCACTCACTCGCACACACGCACACGCACGCACACACACACGTGCAGCGCATGGGGGTGGGTGAGCGTGGGTGTGTCTGTGTGAGACGAGCAAGGCCCGATGATCAGTTCGTAATTGTGTTTTATTGACAGCGGGCGGGGAGGGCGGAGGCCCTGCTGCGGGGAGACTCCAATGCTGTCCTGCAAAACAACTCCCCGCCACTCCACGTGGATTTCAAAATAAATTTCCAGGGAAGGTTGCGGTTTACGCCCTGAAGCGCCGGCCGATCAAGTGTAATCGATCGCAAAAAGTGTGACCAAAACTGCGTATGAGTTCGGAAGCAAATTAAAACAAAGGCGCGCAGTTTCCATTCCGAACATTTCTTGTTCATTCTCTTCCGTCCGTCGGCGTGACGGCGTAACTGATCGAAGGAAGTGTAGTGCCCTCGCGTGCATGCGAAGCTACACCGCATGTCCATTCCGCGCGCGCGTTTTGCCATAGTAGCCCAGTAGTCGTCGTGTAAGCCATCAATCCATCACCTCTGTGTGTGGGGGAAAGGGGGGGGGGGGTAATCACGCGATCACCGCTGCGACCTGTACTTAGGCCCTTTGCACGGCCTCCTCTATCAATGACGATCACTAAACGCAGCACGTGTCATTATGTCACTGGCAGCGAATCGCCAAAAGCGAACGCTTTCACGCGGCAAGCACCACACAAAGTGCATCCAGTTCCACACTGAGAATAAAAAAGTCATGATCAATACCCAATTTTGGGCGAGGTTTACTTTCTCACCCAAATTTGGGCGAGGAAAGTTTCCTCACCCAATTTGGGCGAGGAAAGCATCCTCGCCCAAATTTGGGTGAGGAAGGGTGTATCAGCTCCCTATATAGCTCCATTGTATTATGACCCAAATTTGGGTGAGGAAACTTTCCTCACCCAAATTTGGGCGAGAAAATTTTCCTCACCCAAATTTGGGTAATAAAGAATTCCTCACCCAAAATTTTAGTCATGATCATGACTCTTTCATTCTCAGTGCAGTTTGAGAGAAATGAGTGCTGTGGGCGGCTGTGGGTGACCTCCATCAAATGTGCCATTTTCGGGCTCCCGAGTCCACGTTCTTCGTCTCGGACCACCTTTGAAACAGTGGGGCGCGGGGCGCGGGGCAGCACGTCGCTGCGGGACGGCCCCCTCTCGGTCCCCTCCGCCACCCCGCCCGCATCCCACGCTATCGGCACTGCCATTTCATGTTATTTTATTGTGTCCTTTCAGGGGGAAAAATAAAACTGGGCGTGCCTCCGGTCGCTGCTAGTTATTAGTGCAAACGAACGGAAACTGGCGGCGTTTCCCCCTCCCCTCCCCCCCCCTCCTCCCCTCTCACTCACTCCGTTCCTTCCTTGATTATCCCCGAACCCTCGCGTCCCTCGGCCGCCGTTTTGGCCCGGCCGCCCCGGCCGTCGGCCCGAAGTGATGAGCGTGCGTACTTATCCACCCCCGGCCGGAATTGCTGTCATTTCGCAGCGCGCCAAAGTGTGGGAAACGACAGTTCGCCAACCCGTCAAACAATCAAGTCGGTAGCCAATTGTGACGAGCGCCTCGCTGGTGCAGTTGGCGCAGGAAAAGGGAAAAAGATAAAACAACTAAAAACAGCAAAAAGTTTCGAAATGGAAATATAGTATACTCGCCTGCTGTGACTCAAAGCTTCGTCCCGACTTACCAGTGGGCTGCACTCCCCTCCGCCTACCCGAAACCTTGCGAGGCGAGTACCTCTTCCTGCGCTACCTGCTGCGTCTAGGCGGGGTACTCCAGGTACCCCCACCACTGGCACGCCTCGCCACGCCTCGCCACGCCTCGCCACGCCTCGGCCGTCTGCCGCTACGCTCCGCCACCGCGCAGACGGCGGTGCAACCCCTTCCCTCCCCCCTCCCCGGGCCTGGCCATGCCCTCGGCGTGGCCCTTGCTGCATGCTTGCTGCGTGGCCCTCGAGCCTCGTCTTCCACCAAGGTCACGATTGTTCGGCCGAAGCGCCCCTCTTGGCTGAGAAATAAGCGAACATTCTGTTTATTTTACGTTGAACCGCTTGTTTGGATGATTCACGAAGTGTTGCCGAACAACGTCAATCCGCTGTTTCAGACGGACAAAACCTGTGAAGTGATGCCAATGGTATGTTCAGCACTCAAACCAAGCCCCTCCTCCGTGGTGTCATTCGGCGGGAACAGGCGTAACCGCAGAAACCACGTGGACGCAGAGCGACAAAGCACATCGAAACGGCAAGTTTACCATACACCCCACCTCCATGCGGGACCAATTTTCCGTTTTTTCTTCGGGGGCGCAGCTGCAAACAGCGACTTAAGACAGTCGACTCTGTTATCAAGGCGTTGTTTTGCCGTCGGCAGATGGCCCTCCCCGGCGCAGCGCGGCGCTGCGTTCTCACGCGGCGCTGCTGCGAAGGGCTGCGAAGGGCTGCTCTGTAGGGCTGCGAAGGGCTGGCAACACACAAAGGGCGCTGGGCCGCCTATCGCGCTGGCGTATCGCCAAAGGATTTAACGACGTGGCGACGAATCGGCCCGGCGTGTCATAGGGCAGCCAGGGCAGCATGCAGGGCTGGCTGAGGGCCTCGGACCCTTCGGACGCCGTCAGGGCCGTCCTCAGATGGCCCCCGATAACTGATTTGGCTGCTGGTGAGTGGGACCCTTCCCACCCTCTCCGTCCTCGCTCCCACTTCCGGCCCGGACCGCCTCGGGGCCTCAGTGTCGCCAACCGCCATTTTATCCGCGGACAGCCACATCATACTTCCGATCATCGTGTGATTATTTCCGAAGTCAGCCGTTCAAGGGCTTCAGCGATAAAACTTTTCGTCGACAGGATGATGCTCATAGGCGGTGTTCTCCAGCTCTAGAGCTGCTACACTCGGGTACACTGGCATTGAAAGAAAGGACAGAATCAATGCAAACCACCTCCCCCAATATCCCTAACCCTACCGGCTGGCTCGCGTACCCGAGCGCGTACCGCATTAATCCAAGTCATTCTAATTGATAAAATCACGTTGAGACCGCTCCACCCCCGCGGCGTGAGTGTGTGCCCCTGAGCGGTCAGGGGTCCACCAAAAATAAGAAGACGACTCGCTGTCATGGCCAATCTACCAGCGCATTCGAAAACATTACTCATTAATTATTCGCCGTCCGAAACAGAGGGCGATCTTCTGCCTCGGGAAAAATAATTACTGACAACATTCCCGACGGCCCCACCCTTCTACGCAGACACGCACACACACGAGCACACACACGCCCCCACACACGCCGTACCTGCTTTTGTAAGGCACGACCGACCCAAGCCGAGGGGGAGGGGTGGGGGAGAACCTTTTTTCGCACAACGGGAACCTGTAGAAGAGGAAAGTCACTTTCGCTTTTCGTTTGCAAACTGTCCGCTCAAGTGTGTTTTGATTTATGATCCAGGCGGACCCTGTCTCTCCTAGACCAGCGCAGCGTCGTGCAGCATCCGAACGCAACAAGTGAATCTCCTCCCCAGGGGTCCCGCCCCAGCCAGCCAGCCAGCCAGCCAGCCCCTGGAGGGCTGAGGGCCCCGCCCGGACCTGTTGCAGTCCGTCTGGCCGCACGTCTAGACCCTGTCTGGCCAGCCTTATCTGAGTGCATTTTTCCCCGTCTGGTTTGATCCCCGCATGCCTGTGCAGGTCCTGCCTGCCCTGCCTGTGCACACGGAGACACCCCAGCCGGGCAGGCAGGGCAGCCAGCACCGCCGCCAGACCCGGGGCCCCGCCAAGCCCCGCCCAGCCCCGCCGGACACGGCAACGACGAGCTTCCCGTCGGACAATCCGAAATCGATGCGGCCCTTGTTGCCCTTCTCCTCGAACAGCGCCGAAGTGCCTCAAATGCAGCCGAGCGCGCTTCGAGGGAGCGAAAGCGCTGTTCCTGCAATGTAGTACGACCTAGTACAGAATGCAATTGGTAGGGACGTCAGGGAGGATTAGGATTCCTTCAGAAGATGAAACGGAAGATGGTGATTATAGACACTCGTACTCAGACAACATTTTCATCATTATTGTTTTTGGCACTGACAATGTCCCCACGCTGTGTCGACAGACTCTCTTCCTCGTCATCCTGGAATTCCGTCGCCGTCAACATCCTCTTGCTTGCTCTGCCGGCCGGCCTTCGAGGGCTCCAGGGCCATGGCCAGCTGAGGACTGGCTAGCTGGAGTGTGAAATTCCTGGTGCGTGGAGCGGCCCCCCGTGTTTGCCCTCTCGACGCCGTCACGTCGGCCTGCACACCGGGACGCGAGCCGGGACGAGCACCAGGCACACCGAGACGCGCGCTGCACGCCCACACTGGGCGTTGTTGCGCCCGCATTAAAAACAAACCATCACTTTCGGCCAATTTCCGCCTCCCCTCCACCGCGTTCGCGGAACTGCAGGCCGCTGCCTGGAAATGGCGCATCCATTCAAAGCTCTGCCGGAGAAAACAGGAAACCGGAACTGGATTCCGGTCCCCGGCGCCGCGCAGCCCTCGCGATCCATCATGCTGACGCAATCGCTCGGCCGCGAGACCCTCTGGTTCCACGTAAAAGGCGGTGAAAAGTGATCGGCACGACAAGGCGGGGGTTGACCGCGTCGGCCAGCTTGTCCAGCTCGCCGCGCTCGGCGCCCCGTTCTCGGAAAGGGGCGGAATTGCCGCCGTGTTGTGGTGGGCCTGGCACCGCGGCGCCCGCCGTTCCGAACAGTCGCCCTGTCTCTCTCGCGCTCATGGGGTGTCCCGTCCGGGTGCGAGAGAGACGGAGCGTCGAAATGAACCCGCTGGCGGCGCCGCCAGACGAGGCCTCATCACTCATTTACGTTGCGTGCCGCGGGGCCTCCCTCGTGCTGCAATTAAAAGGTGGCACCACACTCATCCCGCGGGGCGACAAGTTTGCCTCAAGTTCGGCTGCATTGTCTGCGACCACAAAACACGGTCTCAGCTTGCGCTGGAGTCCAGTTTCGTCGAGGAACCCCTCTCTGCCCTCGACTGCGAGTTGAAGTGGTAGACCTGTTTGTTTTGCGTGATTTTTTGTACAGATTTGACCTTTGACAAATATAGTGAAATCAGGCAAATAAAGAGAAAACCGCTACCATTTGTTCAGAACCTAGACGTTGTCTGACGACCGCGGCCGCGGCGGGCACCCTCGCGGACACCCGTCTCGGTCCATTCTCACACCGTGGGGAGCTCGCCGCCCGTCGCCGCCGCCCTGGCGAGGTCAGTGCCCCGCCACCCATTCCCACCGCCGTCCCCGCCATCAACGCGGTGATGTGATTCGGGCCGAGATGTCCCCCAGGCCCCGGCAGGCCCGGCAGGCCCCTGCAGGTGCGCTGGAGAGTGTGGGATTCAGATTCGGGTGCCTGGCGTCGTAAAAACGCGAGGCAAGGGGGCCGTGACACTTGCGGCGGTGGCGACGGGGATCTACGGGCGATAGAGGTAGAGGTTATCCAGCCCCAGCCGCCGAAAAGTTTCGCCCACATCGCATAAAGACGCCTTTTCGTTTCCGATGCATCGTGCATCGTTTCTGCCCGCACATTTCTACCATTCGAATAACCAGCGCTTTAGCAGAGGCCCAGGCAGGTATCGCGAGATTCGCTGATTCGCTTGCTGCGGTGCAGAGCGAGGTCCTGCTTTAGAGCCGTTTTATAGCTGCAGGGCCCTCGCAATAAACCTGTTCGGAACCCTGCCCGGTCGTCACAGGTGTCTGAAACAGCCTTAGGGAAGGAATTTCTATGTCTAGGGGAACAGTGCACGAATTTCATTACCCCGCTTGGAGTCCAAATCTTTCCCCGCCGCCAGGTCCGTCGAAAACCGCAGCTCCCGCCCGCCCCGCCTACAAGAAGTTGTGCCCGGGTACAAATTGTGTTTCATCCGCAACATATTTTGATCGGGCGGCCGAGCGCAACCGATATGACTTGACCGGTGGACCGCCCACGCACTAATGGCTACTTATGATAAGAGATCGGGGGGAGGAAAGGGCGGTACACAGTGAGATTGTGTGTGTGTGTGTGTGTGTGTGCGGCTGAGCTTCTCTGCGTGTGGATGTGGACCGACCCTCCCCCGCCCCCCATCCCTCCTCTTGATCCGCCCACCACAGTGTCGGAGCAATTAGTAAAAACGTTCACACAAATCTGATCGTCCGAAAACGCCTCCGGGTTGTTGTCAATAAATAAATACTCCTTGCGGTGTAGTAGTGCGCATTTTTCGAAATAAAAACTGCTGGGCCATCACTAATACACGCGGGCGGCCCGCTCGCACCCACGCCGTGCTCGCAGTGCGCGGCATACACCTGGAGGCCTCCATGGAGGCCGCGCGCGGAGTCCTCCTGGCTTCACGCCCCATTTGCCTGGCACAACATGGCAACCCTTTGCCCCCGTCGCCCTTCGCATCGCACATGTCGGACGCCCCGCCAGCCCGCCAGCGATGGTCTAGATTTTGGCCCAGGACAAAAAAGGTACGGGTTCTGTCTCTTGTTGTTTCTCCCCGTTCCATTTTTCCCTTCTGCTTTCCCTGCAAGCGGAATGGGGGAGAGGGACATGTGTTTGCTGGCGGCCTGGCGGCCAGGCCGGCCGGGGAGAGGATGATTTTCGTCGGGGTATGATAATAGGGAATAGATTACCGCATCGCCGGCCGGCCTGCCGTGCCCTGCCCGCTGCACTGCCGCGCCGGGGTCTGCAGTCTGCAGTTCGTTGTGTGTTCAGCCTGGCTGCAGGCCCGGCCACTGGGCCCGGTGGGGGACACTGGCGGAGCGGCAGAAAATATGTTTCCATTCGGACCGGAAGTAGGGCGGCGGCGCAGCGCCAGCAGCGCCGCGGCAGTTACGAGAGTCGCGTTGCATTCATTCCCGGGCCAGCCGGAGTCGCCGGAGTCGCCGGAGTCGCGGCGGGAATAGGGAAGGGGGCCGACTAACGCTCTGGAACCCAGCGCAGGCGAGGCCCTGGCACCGCCGTGGCGGTCACCGAGCCGTAGTCGGTTGGTCGGCTCCATAGACATAGTAGGGGTGGTTGGGTTAGGTTAGGTAAGTTCGAGTAAGGATAGGTTAGGTTAGGTTGGGTTGGGTTGGCCCTTGCTAGGCGGCCGGGCGCGGAGGGACCACCCTGGCGGCGAAGGGGCTCCGGGCGGCTCCGGTCGCCGATGTGCTTGGCGGGATTTGTATGCCGTGAAGAGGGGAGTAGAAGACGGTCTACGGGGGGGGGGGGGGGGGGGGGGTTTCCACCTGACGCAGCACGACGCTCCTCTTCGCAACCCTTTCGGCCCCCTCGACGGGTCCGGCGGGGCGAGACTGTCTGCCCCCCCCCCCCCCCCCCCCGCAGTCCGCAGTCCGGCCGAAGCGCAAGGTGCAACCTGCCGCAAGGCTGCGAGCGGCTGCAAGCGAGGGTAGGAGTGGCGGTTGTCGGTTACTGGGGCACTGGGGGAGGCGGCCACAGGTAGCAGAGCAGCCATGGCGGAAATTATTGTCTATAGTTTTCGGAGCGCTTTCGGCCCCTTCCTTTCAAAATGTAGGTCGCTACAGTGATGTGTGATTGCGCGGCGCGCGCCAGCAGGCCCGAGGGCCAGAAGGCCGTCGCCCCGTTGTTCCGTTGCTCCCCGGCAGCCAGATGGCGCCCTCGCGCCGCCACCGCCGCCATGCCAACTTCCGTGGATCGAGTTGCTGCCGGAATGACAGTCCGACTGTCGAACTGGGTCAACCCTTTCGGCCGACTCAGCGCCCTTCGCACATCTGGCGGCCCTGCTGCTGAATCGCTGGAGCAGCGGGCAGACGCGGCTTCAAAACGCTTGAAACGTGAAGCAGCAGACGCTGGCGTCGACGTCGCGGGGCGGCGCGGCTCACAGTCGGGCTGCTTGGGGAAGCTCGCCGGAGGCGCACTCTTCGAGCTTCACAGGGCTCGAAGCGCTTTCCGAAGGTTCCATCATGAGCTGGTTTCGAGTTTTGTTTGTGGATGCGGCAGAAAACAAGGCCGCTGCTGCGTGGCATGAGAAAGGGAACTGTTTTCTGTTTTGTGAGTGCGATTATATTCGGGCGCTCTACAGGGTGACTGTCAAGTCAGTGCCGGACCCGCGGCGCTTCGCTGGCTTCGCTGGCTTCGCTGGCTTCGCTTGCTTCGCGGGGGCGAGGCCCTGGCACTGACTGATAGCGCGTGGACTTCGGCCGCGGCCACGCCTCACGCGCCAGGCCGGCGGCACAGACGGCGCCCCGCCTTGGAGGCGCCGCGCGGCCATGATGGGGGACATCTTGGACGCGAGCACCCCGCACCATCACGCGAACAGCGCTGCAACGGCTGCAACGCAGTCGCGCCTCGCTGCTTCTTGTCTCCCAGTTCGTTTCTCTCCCATCCGTGAAGTCGAATTTTCGTCCGGCGCGGGCCCTTGAAGGGCTCCAGGGCCGCGCCCGGCCGCCTGCTCCTGGCTGGAGGAGGACCCGCAGGGCCTGTTCTTGCCGCCCTTCCCTCGGCCCGCCTCGGCCCGTCGGGTCCATTAGACCTGTTGGACGTACACCCGGCGCTGTTGTGCAGGACCGCGAGGGAAGGGGGCGGCGGGGCGACGGGGCGACGGGGCGACGGGGCGACGGGGCCGGCGGCGAGAGGCGTTGTCTTCAGAGGGTTGCGCGGGGCGCGCTCTAGGCGGCGGCAGCTTGAAGCTGCGGGGTAGGGCCAGGAGAGGGGGGCGGGCAGTCGCTGTGGAGGGCTTAAACCAGAGTTCAGTGATCCCCGGATTCGGCTATAGGGAAAGGAGGGGGAGTGAAACGAAGAGGGAGAAAAAAGACACGCTGCTGGCTGCAGCCACCCTGCCTCGCCCCGCCTCGCCCCGCCTCGCCCCGCCTCGCCCCGCCTCGCCCGCCTCGCCCCGCCTCGCCCCGCCTCGCCCCGCCTCGCCCGCCTCGCCCCGCCTCGCCCGCCCACCCCGCCTCGCCCCGCCTCACCCCCTGCCCCACCACCGCCTCTGTCACGCAGAAAGAATAAAAAGTAGGCGAACACGCCAGCTCGTCGGCGTGGAGGGGCCTAGGGCCTAGAAGGACCTACCTATGCTGGGCTTGAGCCAGGATAGGCGCAGCGGCGCAGCACAGCCACCTCGATCTGCCTTTAGAGCATCGTGTCCCGGACCGCGTCCAACGCTGCCTGCACTGAAAAATTAAGTGTGCAGCCCCGCAGCACAGTCAAACTACTGACTCAGAAAGACGTTTCGTTGGTCAACAAGACACAACGTAATGTTTCCTTAATGAAACGTTTCGAAAAAGCATGCTTGTACTTGTCACGAATTTGATTGGAGTTCCATTTGAACAGTCGTCGATCCCACCTTCCAGCCGACTGTAACGTCCGGTGTTGGCTGCGGCTGCGCCCCTGGTGCGCCACCCACGCCAAGGCCAAGGCAGCCAGGCTGCGTTGCGATGTCGCTGCCATTGTCATCCCCGCCACACGGCCCCGGAACCCTTTGTCCTTCCCATTCATCGCGGAAGTTAATAAGGGTCGCCCAATCAAACGATAGAAAAAGAATCGAGTATGTAGATGAGGTAAAAAATGAAAGTGAGGCCGCATTTCCGTGTGCCTTCGACACTGCCGCACCTTGCCGGCAAGGCCTGCATCACACACACCTACGCAAGAAACCAGGAAACGTCCTGCCCACCCTAATGTATGCCGTGGGGGCGCCAGCGCGCCAGCACCACGGGCCGCAGGGCCGCAGGGCCTCGCCAGGCCGGGCTGCTGCCCTCGGTGAGCCGTGAGGGTGAATGTAATGAGAGAAAGGGTGAGTCAAACAAGTCGCCCCAGCCACTTCCTGGTGCGGAAGATGCTTGGTCAACGCCCCGCAGCCCCGCAGCCCAGCCGCCTCCCTGCGCCCCCTCTCGAGCCGTGCGTTGCGTTCTCACGGCAGGGATGCACAAGAAATGATTTGATGAGGGCGATTGCACGCAGGCTGGCTGGCTGGCTGGCTGGCTGAGGCTCTGGCCCGGGGGGATGGGGCGCGGGCTGCACCGGGCGTCGGGCGTCCGCAGGGCCGGGGCCGCTGCGGTGGCCTGACGAAGACATTCGGCGTGCTCTCGTCTCGTTTTGCATGCGCGGCCTGCGGCTCGCCCTTCGATTGGTGACGAATCATACTGTTGCCACCTTCATGTGTTCAATTCGAGTCCCACGGCCCGGCACTGCAAGGCACTGCTTCGACCCGTTTGACGCGCCGCCGACGTTGTTTCGCTGGCGATACTACCTGTCGCCAATGCGATCCGGGATTTGTGTGAGCCGCGCCGGCTTATCCTCGCCTCGCCCCCCCCCCCCCCCCTCCCCCTCCCCTCCCCCTACGCCCCACCGGCCGTCTGCGTGCAGAGCGTCGTAATCCTAGCCCGATTCGAGGCGGGGAGCCGCCAGATGCATAGAAAGGGTTGAGGGTCTGTGGGAACGGCGTATGCAAGCGGGGGCGGCGGGGCGGCGGGGCGGGGAGACGGGGACGCAGGCACCTGCTGGCAGGGCTGCACTACGATTGTTGGTCTTTTATTATTATTTGGCCCCCGACGCCAACTACGCCCCGCCACCACTATACGCCTCGCCACTACGCCCCACCTCCTTGCCCCGCCACCGCGCCCCGCCAACGCGCACCCCTCAGCCGGAGCTTCGCGCTCTCGGCCTTTTTGGTGTTTTACGACGCGCCTCAAATTTTTAGTGCCTTTCTCTCTCTCTCACTCACACTTGGAGAGTGTCGTATACCGCAGGGGCGGCCGCTTTTCAACCTGCGGAACAGTATATCGATGCGACCCCGCCGCGCGCACAAAGATGAGAAATTTGTCATCTGTGAAAATGAGTTTTCCGGACGACCGGCGAAGCTAAATAACACATGTCGGCCCCCCTTTTTTCCCTTTTTCAGCTCGAGAGTCGCGCTCCGATATGAATAAAAGAAAGCAGGGTGCATTCCGGACTGTTTTACTTCTCCCTTGCAGCCGTCGGCTCTACTGAGAAACGCAAGTAGTACTTGTTGTGTAATGTAAAACAGTGTGTGTGTGTGTGTGTGTGTGTGTGTGCTTTCTGTGTGTCTGTATGTCTGTGTGTCTGTGCGTCCGCGTGTGTGAGTTAGGATAGGGGAAGGGTGGGGGCTCACATTAAGATAGGCCCCTCTGCACTATCACTTGGCGTATAGCAGGGCCGGCCCGTCTAACATCTGTCCATCACCGGCGAGGAAAAAACACCGAGTGCGTTTTCAATTGGCCGCCTCATTTTTTCTGCCAGTAATTATTGTCACTATCACGCTGCGGCGCTGCAGGCTGGGAGGATGCGAGTTGGCCCGGTCCAGTCCGGCTGGAAAATGCCGGGCTTGGTGCGAGGGGCCGGCCGGGCAAGAGAGCCGTTCGAGGGGCTCCCGTTTCTGCATGTATACTTTCAAAATACTGAAGAAAGATTTCATTTCAGTCGATTATTCCGTTGGCGAGTAGGACGTGCAGGTGTTTTCGTGTGTCGTTCTCGGAGCACAACGGCGTTGCACTAGAGTGCGCTGGGGCCGGTCCTGTTGACATACCAGTGATAAGGCCTAGACGCGACTGGCCGAGCGGGGCGGGCGGGGCGGGGCGGGGCGGGGCGGGGCGGGGCGGGGCGGGGTGTACCTTTGGCGGGGACACGCAGGAGACACGGAGGGGGCCCAACCGCCGCCCCGAGCTGAACATGTCGAAGCCCCCGCTCACTTCCGCAGAGCTGACGCCGCGGCGCGGCATGGCAGGGCGCGGCATTGGTGATGGCGGTGGTGGTGGTGGTGGTAAAAGGGGGACACGCATGTCCCCGTCGTCCCTCGCCGCCTCCGGGGCCCGGAGTGTGATTTCCGGCATATCGCGCTGTCATCCGGCCAGGGCGGCCCGGAGGAGCCGCAGCTCGGTCAACAACGCGCTGGCCGCGCTGGCCAGGTGGCACCGCATCCCCGCCCTGCAGGCCAGCCTCGAGGCCAGCGGCCCAGGCGTGCGGCAAGGCAGCTGTCCCGCACCTTGGGGAGGTTTGGCCGCTCGTGTTGCCTATCTGCAGGCGTTTCACAGAGTTTCAGGCTGCGGATTCGGATTCACCCCCTGCCTCCTATCCCCGCCAGCACGCCGGCTAAACCGAGGCAGTTCGTTGACGCTGGCATCGCCGCTGCTGTCGTCCCCGGCCCCGGCCGAGGCCCCGGCACTCCGGCCCTGGTAATGAGGCTGGCACGCTGGCCAGCAGCCGGCCGGTTCTGAACAAGGCCGTGTCGCCCTGTCTCGCTCGCTCTCACCCGACGGTCCACGAGTCCGAGCGGGACAGAGCATCGTCGAGAGCACTGTTCGTAATCGCCCTGGCCGCGCAGCGCTGCGCAGCGCGGGCCAACGCGGGGGGAAGTGCCCCTGGTCCGAGCCAAACCAGTCCCCGTCCTGCCGGCCGTCCTGGCCTAGCGTGGGCCAGCGTGGCCTAGCTGGGCCCAGCGTCCGGGCCGCAACGGGACGGCGACGGGAAGAAAGCTCCACTCCGGAGAAGCGCGTGCTGCTGCTGCTAGGCGAGAGCGGTGCGCGTGTCGCGGCACGGCGTGCACTGCGTCACGGCCGTGCCGCGGCGCCCAAAAATACGCGCGCGATCGCGGCGCGCGAGGAGGCGTGCGAGCGCGATGCACGCCGAGCACGCGGAAGCCGCCACTCACGCCCCGCCCGGGCCAATCGGCCGAGGAATGTCTGGGCCCGCCGCGCCGCCGCGCTGCCGCCCTGCCGGTGAGCGGCGACAATAGCGGAATTCATAAATCCGCTGTCTAAAATAGTGCGCGTCCGCCTCACGCCTTCCCCGGCATGCCGCTGCAGCGCGTCGACGCTCGCGTCGCGGCCGGAGCCGGAAGTGGACCATCACTCCTCCGAGGCCGCCGGGCCGCCGCGATTGGCTGAACCTGGCGGGGGTTGCGCCGTCCCGCGGCTGCGGCCTCCACCGGCAGTGGTGTCGTGGAGCCGTGGGCCCGCGTCGGTACACTTGTACGACAGGGCGGCGGACGCAGGGCGTCGCCAGCCACGCCCAGTGTAGTGCCCTGTGTGCGCCGCCGCGCGCCGCCACGCCGAAGCTCAGCCTGGGTCGGAGCGACTGTGGCTGGGCTGGTCCAGATGGCCGGACAGCGCGGCTAGAGATAGAGAGGGATCCTGGCCTCATTTACATGGCCAGCAGCGATTTCCTAATTAACCGGCCGGCCGCGGCCAGGCGTCGACGAGGCCGAGGCCTAAGCGGGCTGCGGATGTGAGATAGCATCGAGCAGAGAGAGAGAGAGAGAGAGAGAGAGAGAGAGAGAGAGAGAGAGAGAGAGAGAGAGAGAGAGAGAGAGAGAGAGAGAGAGGAGAGAGAGAGAGAGAGAGAGAGAGAGAGAGAGAGAGAGAGGTCAAGGCGAGGACCGCGGCGGCCGGACTGCGGCAAGCAGGGTAGGCAACCGGTGAGCTGAACGCACTGCAGCATCACGACTGCCTATCCGCCAGGCTGTATGCGCCAGCTTCTTCACCGCCAAGCCCCGGCCACTCTGAGTCATTTCCGGCTGAAAGGCAAGCAGTCAAGTCCAGCCGGCTGCCGGCCGAGGGCTGCCCACTGGCGAAGCCGTCCGCCCCTCCCTCCCCGTCACCGCCCTGGAGGGCGACACCTTGGAGACGCTGTCATGCAGGTAGAGGAGTGCGGCTGAGGCGGCAGTGCGGGCGCAGACCACCTCGAAGACGCGTCGTTAAAGTACCAACCTGTTGGCCCATGTCAAGGCAGGCCGAGGCAGGCCGAGGCCCGGTACATGGCACTGCGGCCTAACGACGCGCAGTGGGCCAGGAACGGCCAGGAAGCCCGTCTGGCAAGTCTGGCAACCCTTTCATTCCACAAAGGTACCCAGCGAGCCGGCCCCGCGCCCCGCCCGGGGTACCTCCGCCATGCTGCGCCACGCCACGCCATGCCACGCCACGCCATGCCACGCCATGCCGCGTCGTGGAAAGGCACCGGGACCCCCTCCCCGCTGCAGTGCTTCTTCGCCGACAACCCGAATGCAGTTGTGTGGAGGAGCTGCAGCAGGACGAGAAAGGGGGAGAAGGAAGAGAGAAGGAAGAGAGAAGGGAGAGGGAAAGGACGGAGAAGGGATAGAGAGACAGAGAAGTAAAGGGGCCTAGCGTCGCTTCGCCAGCCTGTTTATATTCGTTGCGTAGCCTGTCCTTGGCTGGATAGGGCCAGAGCCCTGGGCTGGGCGGGGATGGGCGGGGATGGGCTAGGGTCTAGGATAGGGGTTATTGACACGCCGACTACCCGTCCTTGGAGCAGCTTTCTGCCGCCGCCGCCAGAGCGCGCCAGCCGCGTTGCAGCGCTGCAGTCGACTAGACGCACTCTAGGAGGGGAAAGGAGGGGCAACGCGACGCGCCTAGTCGCGCTGCGCTGGCTGCGTTGCCGGTACGGGGGCCTGCAGGCCGCCGGGCCGCCGGGCCGTGGCGTCGCGGAGTTTCGGCGTCGCGGGGGAGGCGGGGCGGGCGGAGAGGGGCAGGAGAGAGGAGAGTTTGGGCCCTGAGCCAGACCCTAGCCGAAGCGTTTCCCCGTGCCGGCCGGCCCGCCCGGCCTGCGTGCAGCTCGTGAAGCGGCCGAGCGGCGTGCACAAGGGAAGGGGGATAGCGTTGGCCCTGGCCCTGGCCCTGCTGTGCTGGCTCTGGCCCTGGCTTGCACCGCGCAGCCGCGCGCCGGGCGGCCTACCCTGCAGGGGCGTCATCAACTTGGCTGGTCCTTCTGTTTTCTTGGCAGAGGAGACACTTCCGCGCGCGCGCGCGCGCGTGTGTTGTGAGTGAGTGAGAGAGCGTCTGTGTGTTTGAGTGAGTGTGTGAGAGTGTGACAGAGCGAGAGCGTGTGTGGTAGTACCCGCATGCCACATGGACGACACGTGACCGCGCCGCCACGATTCGCAGCTTCCCCCATCAGCCTTGTGCTACGGGCCGTCTGCGGGCTGTCTGTCTTAAAAGCTGCAATTTGAGACGATACCCTGCGCTCGGCTCGTGGAGGCTCTTCTTTTGCATGACGGCGGACCTCTTGTTTTCGTTTTCTTCCGTGCTGCGCGTGCATCAGGCTAATTTCGGAACGCCACATAATGCGAGTGCGGGCGGGTCGCTGCTCCGGGACGGCCCCCCAGTGCGTGCACTGCGTGCACCGCGTGGCAGGGCGGCGCTGCGTTTGCGATGTCGGGGCGTGGCGGGGCGCGGCGGGCGCGGCGGGCGTGGTGCCTCTCGACGCTGACATGGAGCGCCACCCCCAGCCCCAGTCCCTATGGCTGCGAGGGTTATTTTTAAGCCGCCTGATAGCGAACCCCATCCAGCCCCGCGCCGAGTCGCGGAGACGGCCCGGCGGCCCCACGCGCTGAAAATCCGAAATCCAGCGCCGCGCAGCGCGGAGACTGTTCGGAGCCAAAATTAGAAAAACCAAGGGCTGGCTCACTTAGCACTTGAGTGCCAGCATGGTGCCAGTGCCGGTGCTCCGCACGCAGTGCTCCGCGTTGGGAGGGAGCAGCACGGAGCGACGCGGCTTCACCTTCAAGACGCGCTTCGTGCCCTTCTTGCGCCCTTGACTGGCCGGCCCTGGGCCATGGGTCGGCCATGGGGCCTTGGCCGTCGCGCCGCCGAGCAAAGCCCTGCGCCTAGCCTTGCATCCGCCACGCCAGCGCCATCCGGCGGCCGCGCCGCCAACTGCAGCGCTAGGCCCACGCGCGCAGCCCTGCAGCCACGCACACGCCTAGGCCAGCACTAGACACTAGACGAGGGACTAGCCCACGGCGCATCGCGCTGCCGCGTTCGCCGGGGAGAGTGGAAAAACAAAACGGGGGAAAAAATCAAACCTTTGTCACGCGCTGCTGTGAATTTCTGAATTTCTCTCCTGAATACATCGAGACGTGTGCAGGAGGTGCGTCGGCGGGCCGGCCGTGCTGCATTCCACAGGCCACGGGGGCCACGGGGGCCACGGGGGCCACGGGGGCCACGGGGGCGTCACGGGGAAGGATCAGCGGGAGGCAGCCTGGCCTAGCCTGGCCGGGCCGTCGTGTTTTCATATTTTATCTAGCAATAAGGCGTGCATGCGTGTGTATGCACCCGCGCGCCCGTGTGCGTCTGTGTGTGTGTGAGAGAGACAGAGAAAAGGAGGGGGGGCGTACAAGCGCTTTATTTATGCAAGTAAAACATCCTCCTGCCAAGCGGGGGAGATAGAGACGGGGAGGATGTAGTAGAATGGAATGAGATAGATGAAAAGAGTAAAAAAATGCAGTGATGGTGGTGGCGCACCTTGGCAGCATGGCGGCCCAGCGCGGAGGCGTCCCCCCCCCCCTCTTTGTGCCCCTCTGGAAAAAGGGTTTAGCCGTGTGGGCGAGATTGTCGAATCCCGCAGGCTAGACAGGAGGGGAAGGGGGAGAGGGGCAAGGGGCAGCCAGGGCCGACCGGTAAATGAGGTGCACGGCAGAGATTGCCTTTCCAGGCTGGCGGGCAAGTCAGCCCTGTCATTGCGCTGACTGGAGGCAGCAGGAAGAGGGACGATGTTCCAAATAAACAAATTGTGTGACAGCAGCAGAGCAAGTGTTGGTTTCAGAACAAGCGTAAGACTACGAAACATTCGTATCCGTTGTGAAAAGAGGGAGGGGGCGGCGGTATACGGTGCAAGATGGAAAAGAGTGCATTTCCGTCAAGTCGCTTCTGCACATCACAATTTTAACTTCAATGCACTTTTCTGAATACAGCCAAAAGTTGAACTTTGGTGACATGGTTGCGGGACGCACCCCGAGGGCGGTCCGTGCACGTAGATGGATGCGGCAGGTCCGCCCGCGAGGCCCCCTCCCCGCGCCTCGCCCCCAAGGCCCCCGCGCCCCCACGGCCCCCGCACCTCCACGCCCCCGCCAAGCCACGCCGCCGAGCCCTGTCAGGGTCAGGAAGTACCCCTCCATGTTGCTGTCTGAGGGTCATCGCTCCATCGCCGCGCCCTCCACGTCGCACCACGTCACCACGAGGTGCCCCGGTCGGGTCCTGGCGGGCCCTGGACCACGCCGTCACGGCCGTCGAAACCCACCTGCCTTTCCACCATAATGACGAGCTTTCCCCGAAAAATTATGCGCTTGGCCACCCCGCCGCCCCTATGGCGGCCGCGCGACCACGCGGGGGAGTTTTAACTACATCTCACTCCCTGCATGCGGGGCCAAGCGGCCGTCCCGACCTAACCTTTACGAGTGGAGGGGCTTTGCTGCAGGACTCCAGGACGGCTCGCACACAAAGGCTGGCCCGCGCAGCGCCTCCAGGACAAGCTCCAGGACTCCAGGAGGCCAGGGCCGCGCGCACAAAGGACTTACAGCGGTCCTCAAATCCCACCGGCGGGGCCAAGGGCGGGGCGGCCCGCTGTAAAAAGTCCTCCAGGAGGGGTATTTGCATACAGGCCTAATGTTGCAAGAAACTGGCGTAAAACTAGGACCGGGCTTCATTGGCGCAGCGAGCCAGCGAGCCCCACGCCGGCGGCTGTAAAAAAAGACGAAATAGGCTGAGGGGATTTTTATAGCCGCGCCGTATCGCCGCGTTATCGTCCTTATCGCCCAAAGGGGTTTCGGATACCGCCGGGCAGGGCACGGCCCGCCAGGCACCGCCAGCCAGGCACGGCCAGCCAGGCACCGCCAAGGCGTTAAAAAAGCAAATCGTGGTCGCCGCGCGAGAGTGAGAGAGTGAGTGAGTGTGCGTGAGAGAGATGCGACTGCCTTTAGAACATGAGTTTTTATCCAAACGCGTTTTATCGCCTTTTTTCCCGCGCAAAAAAAGTATCCCGGATAAATAAAAATCTCGCAGTAGTAACACTAAACCCGGAGCTAGGAGATGCAGGGTCGTCCCCAAACAGGCCTGGAATGGGGGTTCCTGAAATGCTGGGCTTATCCGCCTCGTGGAAACGGAATGAATTCAACGAGGAGGGGCGCGGGGCGGGGCGGGGCGGGGCGGGGCGGGGCGGGGCGGGGCGGGGCGGGGCGGGGCGGGGCGGGGCGGCACCGCGGAAGTGACCACGCTGCCGCAGCCGAACTTTTCGACCAAAATGAAAGCGAGGTGCGTACATGCTCCCCCAGTGCCCTGCGCATCGCGGCGCCGCGGCGCGCCACGCCCTTGCCGCCGGTCCCCGCCATGCACACCGTCCCGCCCCCGCCGTCCCCCGGCGCAGCAGTGGATGCGGACGGTGCGCGCGGCGGCCTGAGGCCTGATTCCGAGAGTCGTCTCCCTCGCACCTGCACACGACGCTGCATGAGTGTGAGAGAGACAGAGCGACGAAAACGATTTTCGGATTCAGTCTGCTGGGCGGCGTGGGCGGCGCGGTTGGCGACAGACACGCCTCGCTGGCCGCACTCCAGGCCCCGCCTCGCAGTGCAGCGCAGCGCAGCGCCGTCACAGCCTTGCTGATGTCCTCCATGCTCCACCAGGCAGGGCCGGACTAGGGGAAGGTGGCCAAGATGCGCATGATGAGGCCCGCCGTGTTCGGCCACACCCCGCAGCCCTGGCAGCCCTGGCAGCCCCGCGCCTCGCGGCCGCGGAGCAGAACGCGGCCCCACCGCCAGCACCAAGGCAGCAGCCACAAGCCGCACCATCCAGCCGGCCCAAAATAAAAACAACCACCGGGACCGAGCCACCGCGCCGCCGCCATGGGCATGGAGCCGCCCAGGAATGGCTGCTGGCCCGCAGGGCGCAGGGCCCAACTCGAACCGCCCCTCTTTTTCCAGTGTTGTTCGTAATGCCGCGGTGGACGCACGCGTTATGATGCCCTCCATGCATGCAACGTCACGTGCCCGGTCCGGCCCGGCAGTCTTCCCTCCTGCATGGCTGCATGGCGAATACACAAGATTCATGTGCAGCGTCACGGTCGGTGAGCAGGCGGCAGGCGGGCGCGCCCTGGCGTGCCCTGCCCGGCCCTGCCGGCCCTGCCGCGGCCCGGGCGGTGCGTGGGTCGCGGTGCGCGGTGCGCCCTGCGTGTGGAAGTGCATGTGCAGCCCGCGACTAGGCGCGGCTAGGCGCGGCTAGGCGAGGCGGCAGGGGAGGCACTCCGTGCCCACGTTGCCAGCTCGGCCGGCCTAGCGCGGCGTCCTAGCGCGGCGTCCTAGCGCGGACTCGCTGCGTCGTCGGCCCGTGTCCCGAGCTGCAACTCGAGAACATTTTTTCACGACCTGTGTAGGTTTCAGTTGCAGCCACGGGCAAAACTTGGCCGTCGGGCGCACGGATCTCACCAAGAGGACCAGATTCACTCGACGCCACCCTCTGTCGAGAGGCGCACTCCTCCGCTGCCTCGCTGCACAACCGCCCTTGGCCCTGGGGCCCTTGGCGTCTTTTTCTTTTTATAGTTTCCCTCTCGCGGTGCGTATGGCGAAGCGAAGCAGTCGGTGCGGCGCGGCGCGAAGCATTCCAAAATAGCTGTGTAGACAAGTTGCCCCCCGCGCCAGCGGCGCCGCCCCGCGAGCGCGTAGAGTCGCCATGGAAACCGAAATCACAGAGGTGGAGGCACGCCTCGCGCCTCGCATCGCGTCGCGGCGAACACGAAGCGGGCGGAAAGCCCTGCGCCAAGTACTACCCTTTTCTGATTGGAGGCCCGCCTACAGGGTTGCCCTGTGAGCCCCAATTGGGGGGGGGGGGCAGCGCGGCGGTCCCTTTTGATGCTGCGCCGCCGGCGGCCCACGGCCTCGCAGTGCCCCACGCCGAGCGCGCTGCTCCGCGGCCATCCGCCCCACTGCAAGTCAAACGCCGTGTCCTATTCCGCGTCGCCACATCCTCCCGCTCCGCCCCGAGGTCCCCCTGGTCCTGGTTGTCTCGGCCCGAATCACGGCCGCAGGGCCGCAGACGCCTTCCCTCCCCGAGGCGGTGCAGGCGATGCAGGCCATGCAGGCCCCCATCAATCATGCACCGGCGTACCGCGGCATTATGCACCTGCATTCAGGAAAGGGTTGGCGGAGCGGCGGCCCCTCGCCCAGCCCGCCTTGCCTAGCCGGTGATTCGTCGTGGAGTGAAGTTTTTGATCGTGTTACATAAAGAAGCCGGTGGCCTTGAGACGGTGTCAGGCATGGCTGCTGCGGCCCCGTGAAGGGCGCAAAGGGCTGCACTGGGGGCTCCCCTAGACGGAAAGCCCCTCTCGCCGGGCGGACAAGGCCTCCGGACAGGTGCGAGGCACTGCGTTATCAGTGCAGTGTGCCGCTGCAGTCTGCAGTCCCACGGTGCGCCGGTTCACCCGGATTATCGCACCATCTTCGGAGCGTCGTGTGCACCGTGCGTCTGCAGCGCTGTAGGCTGGGCACGTTTTGAGCCGCCACAGCGTCGCGCTCGAAAACTCACCTGACGGAACAGTGCCGTTCGAAGGGCGGTCCATTTGGTGTCATCACGTGGGGAATTTCGTTTCGAGTTCTCTAGCCTGCCCAGCCCAGCCTGCCCCGCGTTGTGCCGTGCGGACTGTGGGAGAGTGGCTCAGCGGCTCAGCCTACGCCGGCCTCATTGTGCATGCTGCGGCAGAATGTGCGTCGCACTGCCTCGCACTGCTCGCACTCGGCGAGGACTAGACCACGCCGTCCGGGCGGGGAGGGGGGGGGAGGGGGCGGGACAACAATCAACCCTTTCTTCCCCGCCGTCATAATCACGCCGAGAAACAAAAAGGACGAAGCCACAACAAAAACGAAGCGCGCCGGCGAAAAGAATAAAAAAAGGATTGAGAAGGGGAGACGAGTAGTGCGGGTAGTACTTGTTAGCTTGTATTTCCATCCCCGCACAAAAAAATGAGGCAAGATTAGGCCAGACTGCCCTCGGCCCCTCGGGGGCCTCGGTCTGCGGGCGAGGGTGGCGGGGGCCGTCCGTAAATCGCCGTGCCGAGGACTGCACACTAAATTACTATGTAGGTTTTTCTGCGTGCTAATGCACGAAATTGTACATGCACTTCCTAACGCACGAATTTGTGCGCGACAATGCACGATTTCCTGCATACTTGCGCACGAAATCGTGCATTATCGCGCACAAATTCGTGCGTTACGAAGTGCATGTACAATTTCGTGCATTAGCGCGCAGAAAAACCTACATAGTAATTTAGTGTGTGGCTTGATGAAGGCGTCGTGTTTGACGAGCACCTTGACGACCTTGAGCCCGCCGGGCTGAATGCGAGAGCACTAATTTAGTAAAATAATGGGGGTGGGTGCAGCTCTTCGAGTTCTTCTCCGCCGCCATGAAGTGCGCGCCTTTTCTTGTCCTTCCCGCCGGATTATCCGCGGCCCGGAAGGACCGACACCTTCCTGGCCCTTCCTGGTGCACTTCATTGAGGCGTGGGAATGGCCATTGCGCGTCTCGCCCCCTCCGCGTCCTCCCCCGCCGTCTCTCTCCCCCACCGTCTCCGCCGGCCGGCCGCGCCGAAACAATCAAAAAGGGGGAGAGAGACTAAAAGAAGAAGGGAAAATGCGGAGGAAACAGAAAGTTAATTAATGGGAGAGTGGAGGCGGAGGCACTGTGGAGGCTCTCGATAGGTGGGGCGCGGCGCTGCGGAAGGGGCTGCTTCCGCACATTCGGCAGTGTATGTGCCCGGCTGTCAATGAGCGAGTTGACGCTGTACGTGTCGAATCATCTCGCTTCCAGTCACATTCGAGGCAGCGTCCAGCGCGCCACGACACCGAACCTTTTTGACACCTTTCCAAGTTATCGACGAGTCGGTTGGCGCCGTAGCGGCCGCCGTGCTGCCACACTGCCGCCACACTGCCGCCACACTGCCGCCACCGGGCCGTGACGACAGGGGCATATTTTGCGACGAGGGGGAGGCGGTGCCTGCCGTCGAAACCGTGACCGAAAAGTACAGTAGTACATTATGGGCACCCACCCCCGGGGTGGCGGCCGGCGGCCACGACTCGTTGTAGACTGCGTTTGGGCGGATTAACAGGACGGACAGACGGACAGACAGACAAACGGGGTAGACGGTCAGACAGACAGGTAGACAGACAGGCCGCGGGTCTTCGCGGACAGATGTTTTAGCCATTAAGTCCTGGCCGCTGCCGCACCGCCGACACCGCCTAGGTGTACACATTGCACCCAGCAAATTGTTTCCGCGACGTTTTCGCTGTGGCGGGTCCTGTCACAGGTCCTGACGGTGTCCTGACGGCCCGACACGTGCAAACGGCCATCGAGCCGACGCCGAACGATGTGCCCACCACACTGGGCCACGTGGCTCGCCTTGCCGAATCACTGAGACTCGCGGCGTCGCCATTCGCCGCCCCGAGTGAGGGGTATACTTCACTTCGAATCGCCCGTTTTGGTCGTTTTTTTCGGGGCGCGTGTTTTGTGTTCGTTTTCGGGCGTGCGTCGCGCGTGCAGGCGGCATTAGCACGGGCCAGTTCGTCCCCAGGTGATTTCCCCCACCGAGGCCGCCCCTAACGCAGGCACCCCCACCCTCGCCGGCCCTTGGCTTCCGGTTGCCGTTCGTTTGGCGAGGGCTTCTGCAACCCCCTGGCCCAGCCAGGCCCAGCCAGGCTACCCCACCCTTCACTCCCTCTGTTTATCGCTACCAAAAATTTCCCCCGCGCCGCGCTGTGGCGAGCCGAGCAGGGCAGGGCAGGGCAGGGCGGGCGGGGGCGGGGCGGCGCGGGGCGGGGCGGCGCGGCGCGGCGCGGCGCCATGAGGGCCGCGTGGCCACGTGGCCACGGGGTGCACGCGTGGCGAACAGCGGACAGGCGTGGCTTGCTGGGCCACAGGGCCGTATTAGCCGCATTGCCCTTCCCTTCAATAGCAAAAAAAATAAAAAAATAAATAACAAAACAAATTAATTATAATTATAAAGTATAAAACAAATTAATTATAATTTGTTTAGCCCTTTGCAGTTCTTAGTAGTGCTGTGTTTCCCGGTGTTTGTCCTTGTGCGCCCTTTTGCGCCCCTCTGCCCTGCATTCTAAGGAAACCGGGGGGGGGGGGGGGGGGGCTGGACACGGAAAGCCTTTTGGCAGCCAAATTCACGCAGGTCGCCACCACACTGCGCAGCGACGTGAATCAATGCGATTCTTTATCCAAGTGGGTGTGTCCTTCAGGCACCCCGCATGCTTTTGGGCCTTTCTTACGGTTTTACAACGCTTGGCCGTAAAATGCTTCTTTGGAACAGTTAGAACTCAGCATGTTTGAACACAGACCAGGTCTCGCATGCGGGGCAAAAGGAGTTTCGAAAAACACGCCGAATCAGTCCAAGCCACGAAAAAACCCACAATCGAATAGTTGAATCAGAACGGCGCCTCTCCCCCCCCCCTCTCACACGGACTGACACACACACACACACACACACACACACAGACACACACACACACACACTCACTCACACACACGCACGCTCACGGCAAGCCTTTGATGTGCCGCGAGTGCATTTTGCATGGCGTTGCAGAGCTGCATTTATTGGGGTGCTGTCAGTCAGTGGGGCGGCAGGTTGCCGCACTGCTAACTGCTGCACTGCAGGCCGGCCCCACGCGGCCCCACGCGGCCCCGCCAAGCGGCCCCGTTTGGCGGCGTACGCTTTATGAAGGGACCGGCCAACCCTTCTGGCGTGCCACCGGCCGCCACCGCCGGCCCTTCGCAATGAGATCGGTTCAAAATCGCCGAGGTGCTTCTGCTTCTCGACGTCGTGGACACGGGAAAAGTTCGGAAAGAGGCGGCCGTCCCACCCAGGCCCATCGCGGCTCGAACAAACAGTCGCCGTTTCCAGCGAATGCGGGAATGCGAGGCAATCACTGGGAACAGCACAGGCAGAGAATCGTCGAAAATACAACAAACCAAACAAGGGCGCGGCGCGGCACATGGTTTCTGCGCCCCCGGTGCCCTTCGGGTGCCCTGGTTTGTGCTTTGCAGTGTGCCTTCCCGCCTGTCGGCCAGACGTGTCGGACGGACATTGCATCAAGCTGGCTGTGCCATAAAAGCGAACCCCTTGTTTGGGACGGCACCGGACGGCACACACAGACCTGCACAGCGCCTCGGTTTCCTATCGGTTTTCGCAGCCATCCGGCAGCCAGGCAGTGCCATATAACTCGTATTTACGTCTGCAAGCGGCAGGCCTGCGGGCCGGCAGGCTGCAACATCCACCACACTGGCGGGGCTCGGCCGGGCTGCATGTGCTAACCATCCCCTTTACTTCGCCGGAAGTCATCAGAGCGCACAAAGGCGAGCCAGGGCGAGCGCGCATGCACTGCGCACGCATATTCGCCAACCATTGACCGGCGGGGCCGTCCGTCCGTCCGTCCGCGTGGACTGGACCATTTTCGGCGACCCTTTTTCGAGAACCCCGTGAAGGAATTGGGCCATGGCGAATGAGGCGGCCCTTTGTCCGGCCTTTCTTTCGGCTCGCTGTTCTTGTTCTGCCGTTCTGCTTAGCGGCGACGGGGCGGACGGACTGGCGGTGTTTGTTGCGAAACAAAAAGGCGTGGCGAAGGCGGGCCGTCAACCCTTCCCCCCTTTTCCGCGACCGGGCCTGTTTTGACAGTTGGCTGGGTCAAAGGCCTCTGCTGTTCGAGCCAGAAACGAAACTGCACGCAGACGTGAGGAACCAGCCGGACATAGTTTCGAGCCCGTGATGAGGCTGATTCAAAAGACACCATCCAGGATCCAGTGGCGTGCGGGGGGGGGGGGGGGGGGCATGACCCCTCCCCTTTTGCCACTAGACAGCCGCCTGGAAGGTAGGCAAATTGCGTCACTTTCCCCCTGTAAGTAGGCAAAAAGCGTGGCCTGACCCCCCCTTTCTAAATTTCTGCGCACTCCACTGCCAGGATCTATATTTCGAACGGCGAACCCCATTGGTGGCGTCAAGTGATTGCTTCGAGCCCCTGGCTGAACGAAGTCTCTCTGGTGCTCCCTCCTTCGGCGCAGCCTTTGGCCATCAGCCTTTGGCCATCCGGCCTTTGCCAATGCGTGTTGGCGCCGCGCCACGCCAATCACGGCAAAAGTGACCAATTGCGTGCCGAGCAGCGCGGCGTGGCGTTGCGGGGCGCATCGAACCCGCAAGCTGACCGGGGCGCCACGCCGCTGGGGGCGCTGGGCGCGCTGGGCACCCTAGTCGGCACGCCGCCCCAACCCTTTTGCTTGCCATCGGGAAACGTTCCCTTCGTGGCCCCGCGGTTGGCTATCGCCCCTCCTGCAATTGAACCAAAAACACAACAAAAGAAAAACTACTTTTCGGCGAAGTGAGCTGTATCTACGTGTAGGGAACGGGTTACCTGTGCAGGTCGCTCCAGGTATCACTCCCTACAGTGGGACTTTACAGCCGAGCTCCCGAAAGGCAGCGGCTTGCGAAAAGGATTATATGAACGGCAACCCTGTTTGCCGAGAACTGCACCAGTTTCATGAGGATGTGGGTGGAAACCCGTGCGTGTTGTTATTTGCTTGTTAATTTATGGACAGGTCGTAGGCTCCACGCGCAGAAATGTCTTCACCCAGAAACAGTTTCTTGAAATATGTATTGTTTGTGCGCCAAGTCGGCGTGCGTTGTGATCACTCCAATTTATTTTGTATTTTTTAATGCGAAGAAAAGAGCAAAACGCATAAAGGAGAATCCCCACTTTTTTTGCCCGTCAGGGCAGTCACCCCGGCAGGACTCTCTGATCCGCAATAAACGGCGGCGTGGCGTTGCAGGGACACTGCAGGGACTCGCAGGGACTCGCAGAGCGAACGCAGCATTGCGGGGGTGCAATCGATACAAAAAGGACCTTGAGAATTGCGCTGCCGGGACCGGACCCGGGACCAGACCCGGGACGGTCCGGGCCGCAAAAAGGGTTGCTGCCGCGCCGCACGCGGCATTGTCCTCGACGCACTATTTCGCTGTGCAGGCCACTGCAGGGCAACAGGCCGCCAGGCTCGCCGGGCGCGGGTTGGCGTGCAGCGCGCTGCTTGCGCTGCTCGCCAAAGGAGAGAGAAAGGGTTGCTCGGCAATGACCCTCGCCTCGCAGGCCTCGCCGGGGGAAACGGCGAGTAGAGAGTGCTCGAGGCTCGTAAACTCGCATTCCTCAACCTGTTGCGCAGCGCAGCCTTGCAGTGCACCGCCGCCTTGCACTGGCCTTGCACTGCCCGCGCTAGCTCCTCGCCGACTGACGAAACATTTATTTCCGCCGTCGAGTCGCTAGCGAAGCTTCGCACCAGAGCAAACGGTCGCCGTCCGTGCGCATGCGAAGCCCAGATGCCGAATTGCAGCTTCCCTCCCTCCAGCCTCCGAGAGCCCGGGCTCTTTGCTTTGGCCCGTTGGCACCCTTTGGCCAGGGGCGGCCAGATGCACTCGCGGAGGGCCAGAGATTCGCACCTTCTGCGAGGCCTGCGCCGCCTGCCGTCCTGCCTTCGCTGGAACACCCGCGAAGGCCACGTGCCCCGCAGATATCCTGCGAGTTGTGGAAACAGATGTCCAGCGGCTGCACTCCAGAGGGCGATGAAGACCGCGGCGGCGGCCAGTTCATGGTCTCTGGTCGCCAATTGGACCGAATGGGCGCGCAGTGGCTGCCCAGGGCTGCCCAGGGCTGCCCATTGGTCAGCGCCAGTCCCGCGGGCCGGCCCCTCCAGCACGGTGCGCCATGGTGCCCTCGGGGCTCTCGGGCGAGACCGACCGACTTGCGGTGTAGTGGTGCCGTCTACCTGCAGCCCGGGGCAATGCGGAAATCCCCTCCGGCATTTTGTGTTGTCGGCGATGCGAAAACCAATTGATTTTGCCGAGGCCACGTGCCCGCCGCGCGCCCCGCCCTCCTCTTTGTGTTTGCAAATCCCTCCACACAAAACAGTATCGAGCCTCCCCCCCCTCCCTGCGGCCGCGTGCGGCTGCTTCCTCCTCCCTTCGTGCCAAATCCGGCGCCCTCCGGCCTGGCAGCCTGTTGCACGTTGGCGAGCCGGTTGTTGCAGCGCGGCGGGGGGCGGCGCGGCGATGCAACAGAGATTCGCACGACCCGCCGCCACCGTGCCGGTCCACTGTCCACGCACTGCACGCACAGCGGGCGCTGATTCAACTGTATCGACAAAGTGAGTCAGCACTCGCCGTGTTTGCGGAAAGAAAGCCACCGGAACGGCGCACGCTGTGCTTGCCACAAACTCCAAGCGAGTTGCGGGAAGGGCGCTTGGTTCGGCCTGCCCAGCGCTTCGCTGGGGCGGTGGCGCTTCGCTGGGGCGGCGGCGCTTCGCTGGGCGTGGCGCTTCGCTGGGCTTCCCCTGGGCGTCCCCTCCGCGGGGTGCCGCCATGCCGCGTCTCGGCGACGTCCGGGCAGGGCCGGGCCCGGGCCGCCCGGCGTCGCGACGCCTCACGCGCGTTGCCACGGCGACCGCGTGGCGCCCGGCGGCGCGCCCCCAGCAGACGACCACGTCGCCTCGCTTGCCTCGCTTGCCTCGCTACGCGCAAAGACAACCTTACAGGACTGCCTGCAGAAGACGCTCCAAGGCAACGAATCGTTCCCCTCCTTTGGCCAAGCCTTGGGCCAAGCCTTGGGCAGTCCGACGTGGAATGGCGGACGAGGCCCTCTCCACGACGCGACGGCCCCACGGCGCCACGCAGCAGGGTCTTCTTCCAGGACCTCGCAGTGCGACGCAGTGCGGTGCCCACCAAGCCGGCCACCAAGCCGGCCACAGCAAGGGAAGCCATCTCTCTCCATTAGACGACAGTGACCATAAAACACTGCGCGCGGCTGGACGCGGCTGGGGGAAAAGAGAACAAGAACGAGGTCCAACGAAAATTAAACGATTCCCTCCATCTTGTGACAATTATCGAGCGATACGAGCGATGCGTGTGAGTGTGTGTTGTGTTTGTGTGTGTGTGTGTGTGTGTGTATGGTATGTATGTATGTATGTATGTATGTATGTATGTATGTATGTATGTATGTATGTATGTATGTATGTATGTATGTGTGTGTGTGTGTGTATGTATGTAGTGTGTGTGTGTGTGTGTGCGCGTGGGCGTGCGTGCGTGTCTGTGACTTGGTGCGCCAGTGTGCGCAGCAGGTCGATGTCGGTGCGTCCATCGAGTGCGTGCATAAAGGCAGATGTCATTGCTGCTCCTTGCACCGCCAGGCACGCCATACACACCAGGCAGTGTGATTTCGGCGGCACCTCCCCTCCCCCTTCCTCCCCGTTTTGATTGACAACCAGGCGCCGCGATAACAGACGCCGGAAATGCAATATAAGTCCGTTTCCGATGAACACGCTTTTCTAAATCCCGCGCGCGCGCGCGATTGTTGTTGTCGTCGTCTTGGTGTTGTTTCCTTTCGTGAATGTAGCGGGGCGGGCCGAAAAATAAAAACCTGCGTGGCGGCCGAAAACGCCTGAGACATAGACAAAAATAAACGAGAAGGAACAATAACAACGGCGGCGCGTCGGGCCCTGCATCGCCGCAACGCTGCAACATCGCGCAGCTAGCGAGCAACGCCCGTCCGCCAGAGAGGTCTTCCCCCTCGGGCTGCCCCGCCCCGCCGCGCCGCGCCCCGCCACGTCACGCCATGGACAGGGCCTCCACTCGGCCTCGCTGGCAGCGCTGCAGCGCTGTGCCATGGCTGTGCTATGGCTGTGCCATGGCTGTGCCCCACCACGCCAGGCTACGCCAGCCTGGCAGGCCTCGGACAATAAACAGCGCGTTGATGGGATGCATGCATCCTGCGCCGCCCCGGCCGCCGCGCCCCTCGCCGCGCGCAGCACACAGCCCGGGCGCAGGCTTCGGTGCCTCGGACTGCCTCGGACAAGCAGGACCGCGGAAACGTCCCAAGTATTTTCAGCAACCCGGAACATTTTGAACTGACTCTGAACCGATAGCTCAACGCCGCAACGCGGGGCGCGGGGGCTGCGGGGGCGCGGGGGCCAGGCGGCTGGAATGCACCTTGTCAAGGGCAAGCCGGCCGGGGGAGGGGAGGGGAAGGGGGAAGCGCTCTGAGCGCGGCGGCGATGCGGCGGCGATGCAGCGGCCCCGCGGACGGGGGGCGCGAGGCAGCGCGAGGCGGATTAGGGAAGGTGGAGGAGAGCGTGCTTAGCGTGCTGCAGCGCGAGCAGGAAGGGGAAGGAGAGGCGAGAGGACCGCGCTGCTGCGCGCTGCCTCCTTGGTCCGTCCGTCCGTCTGTCCTTGGCTATGCCTTGGCGTGGACCGAGGTCAGGCAGAGCACCGTGCGCTCCGTGCGGCCATGGAGGCTGTCGTGGTGGCGGCCAGACCAGCCAGACCAGCCAGGATACTCTCTCTCTCTCTCTCTCTCTCTCTCTCTCTCTCTCTCTCTCTCTCTCTCTCTCTCTCTCTCTCTCTCTCTCTCTCTCAGCACTCGCTTGACCTTGCTTGACGCACTTGCGTGGCACACGAGTCACGGAGTGGAAATGTCACTGGGAGCGTCACGGACTGTCACGGAGAGATTCGCTCCCTCCGTCGACGCGATCGACGCGGACTGGAAGCAGTCCCCCACCCTCGGTGCGGTTAATGGGGAGGAATTGGCCCATCACTGTAACTGCGCCCCGATGCGATGGCAAGCTAAGCCGAGGCTGCTGCCGCGCTGCCGCCGAGGTGAAACGCAACCAGCAACGCCCACAGTGAAAGCGTCAACGCGCGGTCACGTGAAAACTCAAGGCGCGCCGGGACGGGCCTTTGGGACGCGTCTGTGGCCCGAGTGCGACAGAGAAAGAGTGAGACAGAGCAACCGAGGATCTTGACGCATGCAGCGCTAGCAGCGTGTGCAGCTCGCGTTGCACGGCAGCAGTCGCCAGCCTGCGCCAGCCCGCATGCATGCGCTGCAGCGCCGTGCAGCGCCGTGCAGCCGGACTTGAGGACGTCGTTGGCGTCGGGGGGACCGGCTGGGGCGGCTCGCGTGCATCGTGCAGGCCTCAGAATGTTCCAGCCGTCCTCGCTGCACTTGCGTCGCTTGCGATGCCAGGGCGCAGGGCGGCATGGGCGGACGCCCACCAGGCAGGGCAGGCAGGGCGCACCGCCGCCGGGGCCTCCTCGCTTACCGGCGCTACAATATTGCGCCCAAAATCGCGTGCTCTGCAATCGCTGAGTGACGAAGTTGACCTCACCTAACCGGACGATGGACAGTACGGTCGCATCTTGAGGAACGCTTTTACGTACGAATTTTGTCCTTCCCCTCCTTCCCCTCCGATTCCTTTCCCATTTACACGACGGCACGCACACGCATGCACGCAAGCACACACACACACACAAACTTCCTGCGTCACCCGCATGCAGCGAGCCCTCACTGCAATTATCACCACCCGCACACCGACTAGGGGGCCTTCTGTAAATTACACACGTCGTCGCTGCATGCATGGCAATTTTTTCAAGAAGTGGGAAAAGGGGGAGGGGACATTTTCTTCTACAAAATTAGAAAATCCCCAGCGTTAAAATTGAGGATGCATTTTTATATGTCTCCTAGAGGTGCGTACTCGGCGCGGTCACTCTGCGGTGTAGTCGCGACTGACTGCTCGTACCACCAACCCCGTGCAGGTCGAGCAGAAAAATTTACGAATTTCTGTGAGTGCTTTGGTAACCAAACGGGGAAGGTGACAGCTGGAAGACCAAGGGTCCCTGGCGCTATCTGTGCGTCACGGCGGGAACTAGGCAGCCTAGGCGCGTGATGCCGCGTGATGGGGTTGGCTACAGTGGCGTGCTCTGGCGGCAGTCGCCGGAACTAGGATGAGATCACTCGACTCCGCTAGACTCCGCTTCCCGCCGTCTGGGGTGGCAAGGCTCGCTTTTCGAATCACCGCAACGTCCTTTCGTCGTCGACGAAAATTGTTCTAGGGCACAAAGAGTGATTTGGCCACTTTTCGGGATGAATTACCGTGTGTAAAACTAAAACTCAGTGCGATCCTAGTCCTCCTATGACCCTAATTTTTCTGCCTCCAGGTTGAAAGGAATGAACTCTTTATGTTGGATTTGGCGCGCTTCGCAAAGGAATCGTCTTTCTCGCGGTTTGCTGTTTGGTGGGGGCCGAGGTGACCGCGCATCTTTGAACGAGGCGCAGGTTGGATGCACTGGGTACACTCCGCGGCAAGACCAGAAAACGCGCGTGCACAAAAGCCGCCAGCGTGCGGGGCCACGTGGTGCCGCGCGCCCGTTCGCCTTCGCAGCCTTCGCTTGTGTCGTGAAAGGTGAAAGGCGCGGAGGAGCGCCCGCGAATTCGAGGATAGGCCACACGCGAGGCACCGCGGCCACGCCGCTCTCCCCTCCCTCTCTCTTTCGCACGCGGCGATGGTGGTGCGGCCGCGCAAGCCGCGCTGGCGAGAGCGCCGAGCGCCTTGCAATGCGAGGATAGGCATCCCGGACGGCACCGCAGAAAGACGGCTGCCTAAGCGCACCTGTCGCCGTCGCCAGAAAGCCCTACATTGATGTAGCGCTCTAGTCGCCATTGAAGATTTAGGCTGTAGTCAGCATCTGTCACTTCTGCTGGCAGGCGACACCCAACGGATGTGGCGTGCCAAACCAGCCAAACTAGACCACGGCCTCCATCGTGAGCACCAAGTTTATGATTTTCTCCTTCCCGCTCGAACACAGAAAGGTACGGAATGAGTCTGATCAATCATTGCCCGGACCGTCTGTGGGTTTTTTCCGTCCTATATTTTTGCAGGCATGGTTCCGGAAAGTCAAGGAGAGTATAGGTGGATGTCCTGAGCCTCGTTTCGCCGCCGAGAGATGGCGTCACCGGTAACAGAATAACTGAAGCAGGTGGGCCTTCCCTTCGCCACCCCCTTCGTCACGCCCCGTCGCCCCTGATGGGACCAGTTGGATTCAGGGAAGTGGAGACGATTAGACCACAATTTCTTTCAATTGTTAGTTTATTAGCAAAGACAGGATCACAAGCCCTCCAGATACAGTGCACAAAAGAGCAAAACACGAAAGACATTCTCAGATACAGTATTTGCAGTAAAAGAAAGACTGAAAGTGCCCCAGGAATAAAATGCAACTAGACATTTACCATCCATCAATGCTGGAACACGGCTTTCACACTGATGCATAGCCTCATCATCATATAATGGTGTAAATAAGTAATAAGTAAAATGATAATGGAATAAGTTAGTAATGAACAGGAAATAAATCTCAGAAAGCTAGCTAAAAATCTATAACTTCAGATGTTCACTATTTCTAGAATAATAATTTAATTTTTACAGATAATAGTTTAAGAATCACAGATGTTAATGACAACTTTCCCAGATGACTTTCTAGCTCTCATGTATTCCATGGCCTCATTAACTTTTTCAAGGTCAAAGTCTTCAGAGATGTGCGGGCTAATCAATCCTTGTTCACACATGTCGAGAACATCCTGAACGGTATCCCTAGAAGTTACACAAAACATGTAAGATTATACTGTCACTTGTTTCCAACTTTGCCGTAAAAAATGTGGGAGACATACCTGTAGACTTCAGGGTCCTTAGTCCTGTAGTACGATAGAGATACACCCAAGATGCTGTAGGATCCTTGCAGGAGCTCACTGAGCTGAAGCTGAGGCACCTGCCGAGAGGCAAATCCTGCCACTATCACAGTCCCTTCATGGGCAACACTGAATGAAAAGACAAAGCATTTAAAAGGACCAAAAACAACCACCTCACTGAAGAAGAAACTTGGTAAATTAGGAAGAAACTTCAACCATAACAAATATATAGTATGATGACGGTTGCTCACGTTTTAAGGGCAGCAGTGAAGACATCTCCACCCACAGCATCAAATACTACTTTCATTCCCTTCCCCTTGCTGACATCCTTGACAGTAACCTCTAAATCATGTGGGTTGAACACTAAAGCTGACCAGGCGCCTTTCTCTCTAACTAGTGACGACTTATCAGATGTACTGCACACACCAACAACCTTCAGCAGAAATAGTACATTTGAATATCAGTGCTGTGATGAAACAGTATATTATAATTCATTAAAATTTCTCTTTAAAGATGGGAGACTTAGCCAACATCAACATTATAGTATACCTTAGCACGATAAACATGAGAAGCTATGTCAACTGCCGCAAGCCCCAAACCTCCAGCAGCAGCAGTAATTAGTACAGAGTCTCCTTCCTTTAAGTGCGCTCTTCTTGCAAGACCAATCAAGGCTGTTGCATAGCTGTCTGGCAGAGAGACACATTTTTTGAAGCTAACAGATGAAGGTGCTTGCCAAGCATCCTATAAATTGAAAATTAAAAGAGTTATTGAAGAAGACTAGATTAATAGCTTCGTCATATTAATACAGAATTGCAAATCGTCACAAACATACTCACTTTCATAGATATGACACACTGCTCTGCAAAACCTCCATGATTATCCTTGTTTAAACCGACAATACGATCACCAACATTGAAGCCCTCTGCAGCAGCCTCACTACCAGCTTCCAATATTTCACCAGCTATCTCAAATCCAGGGGTGAATGGAAGCTTAAGTTGAGACTCATTTTCTCCATCGCATATCATAATATCGCTAGCATTGACTGCACAGTTCACCACCTTCACCCTTATCTGAAACGAGACAACCAGTTAAGAGATGTATCACTGCAAAGCAAAAGACATTTACAAAGCAACTTACTTCATCTTTTTTTATCTTTTTTGGAGCATTTACAGTTTCTATTACTAAAGGTTTCTTTAATTCTTTCAGAACAGCTGCTCTGTAGGAACTGGACTTTCTAACTTGACTGGGGAAAAAATTACTGAGAGGACCTAACCTTAGGGGAACCTCTTTCCTAAGTACCGCCTTACAAAGTACACTGCAGACTTGCTTTGACATCGGAACTGCCATAACTTGAATTAAAATTGAGACAAGGAAGCATTAATTGATCTTATCGTGAAGAGGAAACCATGTGACGATTTGAATTGGAGAAGAAATTAAAAGTTGAAAGGGAGGATAACCTAGCAGACAAGACACAACAAGAGCCCGAATCCTGCAAATAGTGGTATGAGAATTTTCTCCTTCGTCTGTATGAGAAATAGGTAGTAGGGCTAAGCAGAAGAAGCAGAAGCAGTTCTCGTGGAGGTTATGCGGCGCTTCATCTGTCCGAATTCGTTAGTTTTGGTTTACAATGCCGTCCTTTAGATGCCTCGTGTCTTGGATTCCATCACTATCCCAAGAAAGTGGTCGAATTTTTTTCCTGGGAAACAGAGGATTTATTGATTTCCCGTGCACTCAAAAGCAGCAGACTCGAGGGGCTAAGACAGATGCACCAATTCAAGATTCCATTTTGCTTGGAGAAGAGGATGATCCATCTGCAGAGGATGAAAGGATACAGAAAATAAGAGATATATCTGGGCTGCGACCGTCTCACAGAAACATTGCCAACCGCGTGCTACCATCGGAAGAAAAAACTCTTCCCCATGAGTTCACTGTGCGATACAATAAGAAGATGTTTGGTCGGTATGGCTACGAGTCTGGAGTAAACCCCTCTATATGCTGGCCTTCTAAATATGAATTGGAGGACAAGAAAGAATATGAATCGGTTGCCTACCCCTACACTATCGCTGAAGTTGCTGAGCGTGAAAGAGCTAAAAAGAAGCAATTAGAGGAGGAAAGGATGGAGAGGTAAGACATACTATCTACAAATGTTTTGCTTCTAATTTGTCATGCAATGTCAAACAAACACAATTTCTATTACTTTTCAGAGATAAACAAATAACTGAAAATGTCAAAAAGATGTTGAAATTGAAAGAGGAGTTCATACAGAGACAAGAAAAACACAGAGCAGATACCGAAGCTGCCAAGGTAAAATTTTAATTTGCAAAGTTGCATTACATTCCTTTTTTGAAGTTTTCTAACTTTCTTGGATGATTGGTTTGCAGGCATTCAAGACTCGCTTGATCGAAGAAGTTCGACTTCATTTCAATTATACTGTGAATGAGCGAGACGAGAAGTTTAGATTAGAGCTGAAGGAAAGAGCAAGGCAGCTGAAGGAAAAAGAGAAACTGTCTAAGAAAACCTCCAAGAAAGAGAAACTAGCTGAGGAAAAGGCTGCTAAATTTGAGTATCAAAAGAAAAAATTGTTAGAAGAGGAAGCTAAAAGGGCAGCCAAGAAGGCTGAAGAGTTGTAGCAAATTCTGATGTTCTGTTAGACCAGTCTGATTCATATGCTGGAGTTTTGAGCTGTTCAATTTGTAGACTGCTGATTTTGTAAATAAATTCTGTTTTATTTGGCCTTGTTGCTCTTGATCTTTAGCTCATTTGTTCAATTTCAACTGTTTCAGGAAGGATAGGTAAGAACCATGAATCAAAATTCCCCACCATGTCATAAAATTTTAATCAGTGCTAATTCTGTCCGCTCATCAAGATCAAGGCAGTCTCACAAACACAAAGCATTCAGTATTTATTCATAATAGGCAACCAAGGGACAAAACCTAGGGAAGTCTAGACATTGTAATGGGCACCCATTGTCAAACGTACAAAGAAACAAAAGAAATTTGTAGTTGTGTGTTGTGTAATTAGGTGATTAATAAATGTCGATTGAAACAAGTCAGGCATACATAAAAATCAATACTTAATGTATGAAGTTCTGTTAGAACTCAATATGCATCACAACAGTGCACAACACAATCTATCCTTCAATTTGGAAAAGCTGTTCTCTCTTTCTTCAGTGTTTCAAGAACAAAGTAGTATTTCATTATTTTGAAGACATTAAAATTCTAACTGAAGGAGAACCAAATATGAACAAACACCACACACAGCTGAGGGAAACATTATAAGAGGAGCAATGTCATAGCAACTATAAAAATTAAATTTGTGGTACAGAAAGCCGTTAAACAATCAAATCTAATGCAACCTTTCTTTTCTCATTTTTTTGAAAAATAATTTAAAAATGAAGTAGTGGACTCTTTAATCAATCAAACTATAGACAACCAACCAATAGTTGGTTGTCTATGATCAAACCCTCAAAAATGTGATGCCTGATTAGGTGCACACATTAAAGTTGCACTGATTCTGTCCCCGAACTACAGATGCTGTCTTTGAGTAAAACTCAAATTTAAACTCTTGATTAGAAGAAAAAAGCTAACAAAACCCCATATACAACTTGAATTCAGTGATTGAAAGTTTTGTCAAATACAATACAGGAACTAGGGTTGAAATTTGAGTGCAGCATCATAAGCTTTCATATGTGACTTACTTTTTTAATAATCAATTTAAAATCTACGCCCACCTACATGGTTTGAATTAGAGTTTGCATTACCAAAGTTATTAAATAATGGCCCAGATGGAAGGCTAGAGGACATGGTTGTGGTTGTTGGTGAAACTGAAGGTGAATTGGCACTTGATCCAACAAGCCTCTGTAACAAATTACCTTGCATGAGGCTGTCCAAAGCTTTTTGAACATTTGGATCACTTAAAATGGGCGTTGCTGAGTCTGATGGTTTCGATGGATTCCATGCACCAGTTGGCACAGATGAAGGTGTTGCTTGTGTTAAATTAGCCGAAACAGAAATTGAGGACATTGATGCAGCTGACGACATGACTGTGGTGGCTGCTGGAGTTAGGATGGGTACTGGTGGAGCTGCAACTGGAGCTGCAGCTGCAACGGGTACAGATGGAGCTGAGGCTACCACAGGGGTTGCCTTTGCACTCAATATGCTCAGAATTCGATTTTGAAGTTCTGCCTGTTTATCTACAGTTGGAGACTCTGTGAGAGAACAAATATGAACACAGATTTTATTAAAGCAAAAAGAAATCAAGCCATAGATGAGTCGGGTCATCACAAACCTCGAGTGACAATGGGAGGAGCAGCACTGGTGTCACTTTCACCAAGTTCTATTCGAACCTGAAGCTCTCGTTTACTTGTGAGATAGGCTATCACTTTGTCATACTGTAAAACAGTGAGTGGGCAATTTTCTGATAGTAAATTCAGAAGAGTCTGTAAAAAAGAAAAGATATATGTTACATAAGGTTAAAAATTTCAAAAAACATTGAAAAAATATTCTTTTTGATAGTTAAAAAGGGTGAGAGAGGGCACCCAGAACCAAGAACTATTTATAATTAATTGCATGTCAGCAAACCCTGCTGAACAGAGTAGTGATCGCGATTGATGGGCAAACAGGTGGCAGCCATTAGAGTTCTAACAAAGGCAGCGGATGCCGAGTCTCTTTAAGCCGAGCCCCGTGGGCGCCATTCCAGCCGACAACTCAAGTCATCTCAAGAGACCCATAGAAAAGAGAGCAAGTGTTGCATACCTGGATTGCATCTGGATGTTTCTCTTGCACAAGGGCAGCAGCACCCACCACTGGTATGGTTACAACTGGAGCAGGAAGTACAGCTGTCTTTTCATTTCTGCCAGGCTGCGATAATTTGTAGTCTTCAAAATTACGACTTATGAGGGTTATTGCATCCTTCAATGGCATGTTTCGATGAGCTGTATAGATATTTACTCAAATTTACAATAGGAATAGGATATAAGAGGCCAGCATTAAATACCGATTTCTAAAACAGAGTCTTACCCTCAGGAGTTCCATGGAGGATGTTGACCGTGAGTGAATCATGTTCTTCATTGATTGGTTCTATAATAATGGCATACAGTGTTCCACGGCTACTTATATTTCCCAGAAGACGGGACATTTGCACATCCCCATTGGGATACAAAATATCAACAGTCAACCCAAGCATTTTCAATCTCTCTTCAACAGTTTCAGCATAACGCCTAGATAAGATAAATATAGGGAAATGTTAATCCAGATGCCCTAAAGCCAGCAACTATTGTTGCAGAAGCATGTTAATACTCACGTTTGTTTCTTATTAATAACAATGATTTCACAATCATTTATTCTGTCAATACCCGGGGTTTGGATGGGAAGGCTGCGGGAATCAATGATTTCTGCCCTAAGCACAGGAGCACTGTAACATTGAAACATTGGAGAAAATTATTGAGAGGTAACAAGGATGACAGTGACTTTGTATGAGCACAAACCACATATCGTAATAGGCCAGATAAGTATGCCACTTTACCTAAATCTCTCAGCAGGTCTAGCATCTCGAAAATCCATTTCACGATATCTACTGGAGTCTCTTGATGTGGTATCATAGAAGCGATCTCTATCGGCTGAAGCTTTTGGGAAGTTATCGAAACTAAAAAATGTGAAAAAAGGAAACTGTTAATAAGATAAACTTTAAAGCTTACCATAAAAGAAAAATTGGCATAAAGTTTAACTTTTACCGGTCTCTTTCTCTTGGTCTCCAATCTCTATCGTCTCGCCTTTCCCTCGAGCGATCATCAAGAGGAGACCTATCTCGGAAGGGCTCCCTTTCTCTGTCATCTCTGAAGTCGCGATCACGGTCACGGTCGCGATCACGATCTCTCTCTCTGTCACCTACTCTTCCTCTCTCTCTGTCTCTGTCTCCTTCATCCCAATATGGTTCTCTGTCCCTGTCCCGGTCCCTGTCATCACGAAAGTTCTGCCCTGGCTTATTGAATACTCTTGCTTGTTTGACATCTAAAGAAAAAAGATAAAAAGAAGCACACTTATGAATGTAAATGATTTGGCTACATCAAGTTTAAAAAAAAATACTGGAGTAGAAGACTAAACAAAAATATTACCAAGCCTTCTCCCTCTAAATATTATATCAGGTTCTTTTATAGCATCCAAAGCTCCTCGTTCATTTTCAAACTGGACAAAGCCAAATCCACGGTTCAACAGAACTCCTGTAATATTTCAAACGATAAATGTAAACAAAACCTACATATTAGTTACCCAAATTTCCGAACAAGTTCCATTTAACACACCAGTAACCTTCCCAAACTGAGCAAACAGGTCTTCTATATCTTGACGGGAGACGTTGTCATGGGGGATACTCCCAACAAATATTCTTGCACTGGCTGTGGCCGGATCTTTCATGCTGAGCCTCTCTTGAAAGGTGGAATCACTATTAAAACCGCTCATTTTGGCAATGAACTACTGGCAATCTGAAAAGGAAATTTAGTGTTATAGATTTAACATAGAGGAAAATCGAGTTGAAATTTAAATGACATAATCTCATATATAATGAAGACCATAACCCCAAATGCCAGTATTTGAAAACACAACATGGGCAAGGAGGGTCAATTTCAAAAGACCATCCATGCAAAAATAAAAGGAAGATTAATTTTGCAAATTATAAACGTAAAATGAGTACACGGTAAAGATATAGAGATGCATTGCCATCGGCAAAACTGACGCCTCAGACACCGGTAGGCACTAGCATACTATCACCTCTACGCAACGCACGGGCACTCTGTAGAGTGCCTTTTGATGCCTTGAAGAGTCTGGCCTAGGCATTCTTACCTAGGTCAGCAAACCCTAGCAGAGTGAAATAGATAATGAAGTGAAACGCTCAGTAATTCTAGTTTGTTTACCACCACCATCGAGCTACCTCAACCTTTCATCCTCCATTACTACACGATTTGGGCCGATATTTTTAGGAGAGTAGAATAAGCGTAAAAACAAATGAATGTCTTCAGAAAATGATGAAAATATGGCCAAGACAAAGACGCAGAAATGTTGATAGTTGTTCGTGAATTTCAAAGCTCGAAATAAGCAGCAACAGATACTAGAATAGAAGCACACAATCACAAACATCCGAGATTTCGGATTTCAGCGCTACCGCTTCTAGTGGCGCCATCTTTTTCGAACTATAACCAACATGTTCACGAATCCACACGTTTGACAGATAAAAAGTCTTTGCCTGTTTTGGATTGGGGAATTTCAAACCTGCAGCATGTTGCTTATTATTCAAGAAATTTTACCAAGTGGGAAAGTTTTTGAATTTACATACTAGGTAAGTTTTGGCAAAGTTCAAGGAATGGTTGGCAGCAGCGTTTGTTTTGAAATGTTTTGAAAGAAAAGGAGGTGTCGTTTCGAAGTAAGTTTGGTTTCATGATTGTTTTACTGTAGTGTAATAGTACTCTAATCACATTACTATTTACCCTAGTAATAATAATCCATAAGTGTTGAAGCATGGTTGAAGTGGATTCAGTCACACTCTTGTACCGTCATCTTTTCTGCAGATTGAAGCCTGCTCTGCTCCTCGTGTCATCATGGACAGCTCTCTCTCTGAACCTGAAGAGGGCACTGGGCGGCTCTCACTTTCACTGGTTTCTTATGGCTCTGATATTGAAGAAGCAGATTCTTCCATTACTGCTGCTGTTAACCAGTCTTCAGACACCCTTGTTCCTCATGCTGTCGGTGACGTCACTGTGGGACTGAGTTCTACCCCTATATCGTCATCTTCGGAGGAAGAAGAAATGATTGCTAGTGTTGCTTCGCAGCTTGGCTTGTCTGGTTAGAGCCTAATTTGTTTTCATCAATTCAATCAATAATTTTTTGTGATAGCATAACTTGTGGTAAGAATCTCAGATTAAATCTCCTCTCTCTCATTTCAGGCGTGTCCCATGAAAAGTTGGAGCAACTATCTTTTGCTATGGAGAAAATGCGAGCTTCTCAGCAAAAGTACATAAGACTAAAAACTATATGGGATGCTGTTGTGACTGTTGCCAAAAAGCCAAATAGGTTACCAACACAGACTGCCCAAAAAGTTAATGCTGCTCTAGATCATATTGGTTTATTAGATTATGTTGTTCCAAATGAAGTGAATTCTTGTGATGGTGTGTTTGGTATATCAGAAAAACATTTGGAAGAATTGATACCAATTGACCTGACAGCTCTTGACATTCAACATTTGCGAGAAGCTGTAGAGGAAGAAATATGTCTTGATCACCAGAGACTGTTGTCAGCAAATAAAAGATATTCAGGTATTTATATTTCTATCTGCGCAGTATATTTATTTCATTTTTTATAGTTTTCTTAATTTTGTGTCTATAACTTTTCAGATATTATGTCAAAAGTTTCCGGGCCAGTTGCTTGCAATACAAGTAACAGTGCCGAACAGAAGAATACTCATGAACTGCTGTCACTTCGTCAGGAACTTGACCGAGAAATTTGTGTCAATGGGACTTATTTGGAAGAGTTAGACAATGTTTCAAGTAATCTTTTAAAAGTAAAGATTGATAGCTTTAAACGCATTAATTCAAACAGAGTGGATGCATTCCAAAGAAGATGTGAAATTTTAAAAACACATATACGGTATGCTTTTATATTTAGCTACTGAATTATTCATCTAAGCTGTTTCTATTTTAACTGATTCACATTTGTTTCAGGTCTTTGAACGACCAAATTGTCAATGGAATCTATCTTGAAGATGGGCATCTTGTTGATGCCTTCACTGAGCTGAGGAAGAATGTGGATATGTTAGTAACAGAGGCAAAATCAGAGTTATCCGCTCTGCAGAAGAAGAATGATGATTATGAGAAGTTGCAGGGCACTCACTTTGATAAAATTTTAGCAGAGTATCAAGACTTAATGCAAAAAATTTCAGAGAAAGAGTATACATTGAAAAATATCTCAAAGCGTTGAGACCTTCTTGTTGTTAGAAAATAAATATGGTAATGGGTTTGAAATAATTTTAGTAATTCTCACAAAATTCCTTACAATAATTGCTGAAAGTTGCCAATACAGCACACATTATGCACACAGAGAAACACTTTTGCTCTGCTTTGTGAAGTCTTCTTGTCCAAACACTGATTTCCAATTCTCAAACTATAAAATTTACACCACTAAAGCATTTTTTTTTTTTTTTTTGGGGGGGGGGGGTCTGCACACTTTATGTCACAAATAGTACCCCAGAAAGAATGGCCAAACAGCTGATTTCGTCCCTGGTCGATTCTAGATCTCTTCTCATTCTGCGCGCGTGCGAGTGGACACCAGCCGACACTGACCTTAAACGACAGTCTGCTCCTCGCGCTCAGACCATGTCCGTGCGTTGCAGTATAGGGCGGACATTGCAGCGATGGCAATCCACACTGCCTTCAGACGCCTCATATCCGTTTCCGATCGCATGAGCAGTCTCCGAATCCGCAACGCACCTGCCGAGGCCGGGGGGTGGGGGCAGGGCAGAGGCCAATGGTTTGTGCCGCTTGCGGTGCTTGTTGCTGTCGTTCTAATGAAACTACGAGTAGAACTGACGATTCGGATTAGTAAATTCGATTCACCAAATATCCCTTTCCCACCACAGAGGCTGATTCTAATGGATTTTAAGGTAGTTTATCAGCTAAGAGGCCTAGTCAAGTAGCTGCCGGGGGGGGGGATAATTTCCCCTTCCCAGGAGGCAGAAGTCCACGCTTTGTCCCTGTGAGTAGGCAATACGTGGAGCCCCTCCGCGCTAAGGCCCCTCCAAGGGCCGGCGCTGGGTCCGCCTATGGCAAACAATATTTTCACCCACTACGAGAACCATATGCAGAGACAGGTGTGGACCCAGTGGAGAGCTAGGGAAGGACCGAGTCGCAATATTTTTTGCTTTGCAGGCTGAAACTCTGGCACATATTGCCACCCTGGGCGCCTAACCTACCCTAGTCCAAGCCGAAGAGGGGTGTTCGCGGACGTGGCTCCCTAGCCAGGACCGTGGCCCCGCGTATCCGCAGTTATCTGCAGCCTGGCACAGCGCGCGCCACAGCGTGGAGGAGAGGTGGCTCCTGTGGGACGTAATGCGATGCCTTGCCTGAAGAGGGCGGGGGCCTTTCGCTCAGCTGTTGCCGAACATGCCGCCACCGAGGAAGGAGAGAGAGAGAGAGAGAAAAGGACAGCCTGCTTATTAACTGCAGCGGGGCGTGGCACGGTGTGGCTGGTGCGGCCTGGATGCGCGTGCTGCTGGCGAAACGCTTGTATCGCACCTGGCTGCTCCATGCAGTCCACGTCCAGCGGATGCGTGTGGAACGGAGCGGCGGCACACACCGACACTCGTCGACAGTGCAAGTAGTACACACCAGCTACACACATGGTTCAGCCAGTGTTTCTGACCTGTCAAGGACCCAAACAACTTTGGACAATTTTGCAGACTCGTCTCAATGACCCGGAGAACTGTACTGACTATGTGCTGTGTGAGTGCAAGCTAACCGTCCTCTAGAGAATTTGATTCCCTTAGTTTAGTTCTACCGCGTGGACGCAAATAGTGAACGCTTTGCGAGTTCGTGGGTCCATTCTCGGCACCAAAGAGGTGGTAGAGAAAACGAAGGCAGCTTGCTATTCCAAATGCCGGGTGACCTTGAATCCGTGCGTAGAGTCTCTTCACTCCAGGAGCTCCAGGAAGTCCAGCCGACAGGCCTGGGAGCCACGAGACCCGAGTCTCGCGCTGGACGCGCTCTGGTTGAGTCAGTCGCATGTAAATCGCGTTTCCCTGTTCGCTCGATCACGAAAATAGACAATGATTTTTCCGGCCGAGGCACGAGACGCCTTTGAAACTCGCTGCGGACCGATCGGGACCGATACCGGAGTGTCGTTTCGACGCTCTGTCTCTGTCCATCGTCTTCTTCGCCCCTACAGACCGGCCACGCGACAGCACGTGTCCGTTGTCGGTGTCTTCGAGTGTTCTCACAGTACTTGTACTTATACTGAGCGAATTTCGGAACGGCATCTAATTGAGCAGCACTGCTCGTAATGGTTGCGTCCAGCCTGGTCAGCCCAGGCGACCGCAATGCTGTGTGCCTGAGGCGGTTGAGGCGGAGTGTTTTTTGAGGGGGGGGCTCACTCAGAATATTGCTTTCGCCCTGTCCTGTGGTTCATCCTCGGTTCATCCAGCCGCCGTGTTGTCATGGAAACGGCGTACCTGCGCGGGGACGGAGGGGGCGAGGGGGCACCCTTTCTCCTCCCACCGCCCCCACCGCCCCGCCACCCTAGAGGCCCCAGCCAGGCCGCCCGGCGTCCGCTCCCCCAGCGTGCCCAGCGCCGTCTGGCGGGGAGGGGGGGGGGGTGTTCCGTCCGTCGTGCCGTTGGCCGTGCCAGTCAGCCACGCCGCCCCGCCGCCGCCGCCAGTCGTGGACCGCCCTCGCCGCGCCGTGTTGTGACGGGTTGTGACCGGCGACGCCTGCCGCCGCTGCCCTCCGACCGCGCCGCGTGCGCCGCCGGTGACGCCCCGATGCCTGGCCCCTGACCAGGGCGACGTGCCGCCTTGTGCCCGCCTTGTGCCGCGACCACCGCGACGGGATGCGTGTGTGAGTGACTCAAGTGCAGCGCCGCGCCCCACCGCCACCATGGACGTCGGTTTCCACAACCTGTCGTACACGCCGCAGTCCTGGAAGCTGCGCGGTAAGGACGCCCTGCATGGCCTGGCCTGGCCTGGCACACGAGGGAGGAAGGACCCGTTGTCGCAACTCCACAGAGGTTCCACTTGCATCCCTTGAGCGGCAAGGATGAAACGGCCCAAAGGGCTCTTTCTTTTCGGGGTGCTGTCAAAAATGGAGACTGCAAAATTATGTAAAGTCCTTTTTCATCGGTATGTCCCCCGAATCAGGGCTGATTCGATTCGATAACGAACTATTCGCACATCCCTAGACAGCGTGGACTAAGTCTTGCAAGTCGAAATCTCCCGGCATCCCATCGCATCCGTCGTTTAAGTGCGTACAAGAGAAGGCTGCAAAAGCGACTGGTAGCGCCAGTTTGACGGCTCTCAACATGGGGATTTATTTCGGCCATATATTTTCATGGCCGCCCTGCAACTTTGTCTTTTAAGAGTGATCTCGACAACGGGTAGGTTGGGACGATTAGAGCTGTCAATAACTTCGATTTTCCCATGATGGTTTAGCGGCCGCCCGGCCGCCCGCCTGTGCATATCGCCTACGATTATGTGTGGTCTAGCCCTTAATGGTAATGGTAATGTTGGGGTAGGCCACCGGTCTGTCATGCAACGCGGATGGTGGTCTACCTTGCCCCTTAAGAAGGCAGGGGCGAGGTAGGCCACCATCTCCACACCTGTGTTTAGCGTAACGGCCGGTGGCCTACCTCCTAGGCGTTACAAGCGTCGGAGGCCACTACACTGAAAATTGAATAGTCGGACACATGGCCAAATTATGGCGCGACAAAAAGTCACGCCTAAAGTTGGCGTGACAGGAAATTCGCGCCGTAAATCGACATGACGTGTGCGTCACGCCTTTATCTGGCGTGAATGTACTGTGGATTGGCGCGTACAATGAGTTTTGTAAGAAAAGTCGTGCAAAAAACCGGAATGACAGGAAATTCACACGACTTCTGCGTGGCCACTACGTTGTGACCACAAACAGGCAAACAAAGACGTGCCAAGACCTGGAGCGCCAATGTCGCGGCGCCAACCTGCTCACTGGGAGGGTGACCGACCCATTGTCACCCACTGTACCATTTTGTGTACAATACTTGTGAGAGTGTGCTGGAATGTACGCGATTTCTACGATGTTTGCCCTCGGCCACGTATTTTTCCTACTCGTGACCGTGTGTTCCCTCCTCGGCTGAAGTACAATTACTTAATATCAGTATTTTTTGTATTCTTTCCTGTTTTAAGTATCCGCTGAAAATCAGCGATATTTCGGAAATAAAATTTGTGAAAGACAAGTGCACGCAAACGAAGGACTGGGAGCAGGAGCAGTGTTTGGTTTCCGATGTGGTTGCTGTACAAAGCTGACCCCGCTGGACAACGACCCGGTCACCAGGACGGCGGTTTGACATTGCTTCGCGGTTCTTTGGCCGCCGTGACTTTCTTGCTGGGTACATTATGTCGCATTTATCATGGAGCGCAACGAGTCTGACTGACCCAATTTGATTAGAATGTCGGCCTGGGCCACCCGAGGCGCTCGACGGGGCAATTTTTTGGTCGCCCGAAAACGTCGAAGGCAGGTCGGAAACACACAGCGTGATTAGCCGCCAGGCTCGACCTTGAGGGCCGACCTTGAAGCGAGGGGTGAATCACTCCTCGTTCTGGTGTACACATGAGTACATGCGAGGGGTCGACAACACATTTATTACCTCGTACGCGGTGGCTATGTTACTTGTATATTTCCTATATATTACCGTATATTACTTGTGTAATACCACAATTTTGCCTCTATATTACCTCTATATTAGTACATGAGTACGGGTGAGTACACCTTACTCATAAATTTCACTTTTGTAAACGTTTAAAGGCTTTATTTGGCGTTATAAACGGCATTCAACACCAAATTAGGCGAAAAACTAAAGAATTTCGCCCTTTTTAAACTTTTGAGTAGTCTGAGTACGGGTGAATTGGTACACATGAGTACACTGGTGGTTCACTCCTCACCTTGAATGCCGACCTGCAAGGACGCGACAGGGCCAGCCCACCGTCATCCGGGCCGCCGATATTACTCATCGCACTAGGATGCGTGTCGGGGGCGCCATGCCTGGCCATGCCCAGCGCAACGCCCCGCGGCCCCGCACCGCACCCAACGCCCAGGGCACGCAACGCGCGGCACGTGGTCCAACGCCTGAGGCTTTTATTGGGCGACGCCCCCTCGCTGCACTGTAAAAGGAATTTCTCACAAATTAACGCAGGCGTACCTCAGGAAAATGGAGTGAACGTTCGGTCAAACGAGGAGCGTTACTTTACTTTAACATTTACTGTGCTTTTTTCGCGACAGCAGTTGTGCTATCAACGAGGCTATCAACCTGCTGGGTAGGATCGTAAAAAGTTCACTCGTCAAGATGGTCCGGATGCACCGGTTGAAGAAGGCGTACTTAAATTTACAATTCAGTTGGCAAAATGATGCGCCTCCGGTCATCGCCCTGAGGGGCGGGGCCGGGCCAGTGGGGCCTTGGGGCCCGGAGTGCGTTGCGCGGCGTTGCGCGGCGTTGCGCGGCGTTGCACGGCGTTGCGGTCGCGCCTAATATTACCTCGCTGGACCCGGGCCGCCCGCCGCCCGGAGATGGGGACCCGGACGCCAAAATGCGCTTGCGCCTCGACGGGATTAGGGTTGGAGTAATTGGGGTGATCAGCGCGTCTCCGTGCCTCCCTGGTCTAAGGCCCTGGCCTCCCTCTTGACTTTGCCGCTGAAGGACGAACTTGCGTCTGTCTTTTCATCGAAACATCGGGCAAGAGCAACGGACGGGGCTCCTGGAACTTAGAAACAGAAGCAAGGCGTCAGTATTCTGTTATATAATTGTTCTAATTTTGTGCCATTTGTTGATTTTTTAAAAATTTTAATAAATTTTTTTTCCGCATTTGAATTTTGTTGTACACATGTTTTCGAAGTAGTTTGGGGTGGAATCGTGGCTATAACGGATTCCGATAACGCGGCCTTGCTACCGATATGACTGGGAGGTGACACTATGCGGACTAAAAAGCCATATCCGGCCACACCGCTGCGGTTTTGGTATATTCTTGTGTCCGTTCAGTGGCCCCGGTTCTGTTCAGTCACTCAGCCAAAGCCTGCTTCCGACAAAGTCTTGTGGACTTAGAGATTAGTACCCTCGGGCCTCCCGCAGGACCAAAAAGCCAGACGCTCGGACCGAGGCGGACCGATGCCGAGGGGCTACCTCCTGCCTCCTGCGCGGCCACTCGCGCAATCGTGTGTAGAAGGGCTGGCTGTAATCAAGTGCAATCAGCCCGGCATCCCAGCCTCAACACCCAACATCATGAGTGGATACAGAAAAGGGGGGGGGGCATTCTTATAACCACTTAAAAAGTAGGAAATATCCATAACTGGCGCTGTAAGTATGCAAACAGCGCCACTTTGCCCCTCTCCCCCTCATAGGGCCGCCTCTTGATCAGCCACTCCGCAAAATAGGGATTTTTATTTGCAGAATCGACTGCAGTCTTCAATAATTAAGTGTACACAATCGAGAAGAGAGCTTGGCCACGCCTCGACCGATGCTGTGCGTTTGTGTATGTCAAGCTTTGTAAAGCACAGTTCAGGCCATGCTTGGCCTTGGGCACGTTGGAACAACTTAGATGCTCACAAAATGCAAATTTCCCTCTATTTATTGTACTCAAGTATTGTCATCTACATACAGGTGTAACTTTTGTAATAAATTGTGTGCATAGAGAACCAAAGTGAAGACGTCAAGACTTTTGTTCGATTATTAGTCTTTACGTATTTAGGGCGTGTGGGTGGGGCCACTGGCCCATGGGCACACGGCGTGTGCCACACGCAGGGTGACCAAGGTGCCCGGCGACGGGGAGTTGAACTGCCGGCGCGCGGCCGCGCTCGCGTTCCACGGACCCCTTCTTCCCTGGGACGGCACGGCAGCTCGGACGGCAGGGACGCCCTAGCCGGGGCCGGGCCGGGGCCGGGACGCGGTCCGCTGGGAAGATGGTTACGCGGAGACACTCATTTCGCTGTCCCCGTCCCCCTTCGGCCCCTTCGTGTGAATTTCACTCGTTGCGACACCTAGCGCCGCGTAGCGCCGCGCAGCACGGGGCAGCGGGCAGCTCTACTTGGACGCGACACACGCACAGGGAAACAGCGTTGGCCGGACAGTTTAACGCTGTTCCCGCCTTTGCCGCCTTCACGGGCTGCCGACGACCCGTCCGCCTGTCCGTCCGTCCGTCCGTCCGTCCCGCGGCGGCGCCACTAACGACTTTGCTTTGCCTTCTCATGATCAAAATTGTACCCTTACTGTCGTCGCAAAATCATCGGACCAAGACAAACGGACACATCAGCGGCCATTTTTCCCACGTCCAGCTGCGCGCTAGCACGCACACGCCGACACCGCTCAAAGCGGCATTACTCTTCGTGCGTTACTACTTTGTTGCCAATGGCAGCCGTGTCGCGATGCAGCGCCCCGGGCGGTGAGGCTGGACTCGGCTGGACGCGTGTCGAAACGGTTTGGCCGTTCGGAGCCGTTCGGAGCGGGGCGTTGCGGGCCGCATAGGAGACCCGTTCGGACTGCACTTGGTGGAGCTGTAAATTATTGCTGCATTAATTTGGAGGCTCAGCCAGGGCCAACGGTGGGCCCTGGGCCGCGGGCCATTGGCCATGGCAGCTGCAGTCAGCCATGGGAACGACATTCTGACGCACGCAACACGGCGCGCAACACCTCTCTGCGCTAATCTCACTCCCCATCGGTGGCTTCATGACATTTTCGACAGGCCGGCCAATGAAAAAAAAGGGCCAATTTTCGTCTACGCACGGTAAAACCGGTTCCTGGTTTTCCCAGGAACTTCCTGGAAATCGCCTATACCTTCACCATTGGCTTCCTGGGAAAACCAGGTTCCGTTTTCACCGTGCGACTCCGAGGCCGCGAGTTGAACACGGAAAAAAGGAATTATAGTTCACCCACTTTATTTCCGTGATAACCGAAAAAATGTGTACCAGTAACGAAAATTTTGTTGGTAAAACTAACAATCTGTTGGCGCAACAAAAAGACCCGTTAAATTGTAAGACCGAAAAAGGGTGATACTTTATTGGGTCATCGATGAAGGCTGATAAATTCAAAATGGAAAACAAGTCTCATTGATGTCTGCTTTTTTCGGCCATTCATTGGAGTATCACCCTTCTAGTCCATACATTTTTGTTGTAAGACTAATTTAGGTGATATGTTTTGTGCATGCGTGCATTTTGGTTGGACGTCTCACCGTCACCCTGTGAACTTTGGTGATGCAAGTGGCAGGAAGTGCAACGCGTCGGAAACGACACCACCAGGGTTGTTAACGTTAAATCTAAAACGTAACGCGTTAAGTTACACGTTAACCAAGAGACCCGTAACGTTACCGCGTTAAAGTTACGGGTATCAGCAAAAGTTTAACGCGTTAACGTTACGCGTAACGTTTAACGCCCGTTAAAGTTAACCCTGCTTCTACTTAAACGATGAAAAATTCTGTTTGTTTACTAAATCTACCAAAAATGCCTCTGTGGGACGATTTAAGAAATGAGTCATGTTAATTTTTGACTGTTAAAATACGGAAATAAGGAGGTTTAGTTGACCCAAATGCATGTCAAAATCTCTTCCAAGTCATTTTTAGACCGAATATTTTGCATAATTAGTGCCGTAATTTAACTTTAACGTCGTTAAAAGTTACAGGGGTCGCGTAACGTTTACGCGTTAACGTTACGGACTATCCGAATGTTTAACGAGTTACCGTTAACGTTAAATTAACTTTAACGTTAACGTCGTAACGCCGTTAACCGTTAATTTAACGTTAACAACCCTGGACGACGAAAGGAAAAGCGTGCGACTGCGGCGACCGCGGCACGCACCGTCACTCAAAGCAAATGCTGCAAAGAGAGACAACCCGCTTTCCGGCTGAGCGGGCCAGGCACCGGAGGACTGAATCCCTTGCCATCCACGCCTCTCTGACCCACCCCGACTGAGGAAGACCTTCTTTCTGTCCACAGGCGACAAGCCCGTCATCCTGAAGGATGTGTCGGGGCGCTTCAAGAGCGGCGAGCTGTCCGCCATCCTGGGGCCGTCGGGGGCGGGGAAGAGCACCCTGCTCAACGCGCTGTCCGGACTCACGTAAGTGTTGAAAGAACAAAAACAACGAGTTGTAAGTTACCAACTATCATCGTGGTGGGCTGTCAGGCTCGTGGGAGCGCATACCTTTGGCGGCTTCGATCGGTGACTGCAGTCGCGGGGGAGTCCTGGGAGAGGAGAGAGGGGTCAGTGCGGCGTGGTCGGCTAGGAGGCTTATGACCGAGCCCAGGACGAGTAGGGCGATGCAGAGCGGTTAGCTTGCCCGCAGCGGACCGGCCGGGCCGACCTGGGGCGACCGGAGACAGTCCCTTGACAACGGCCACGGCGCACCACGGCGACACCGCTCTGTGCAACCGCCCGCACTCTGATTGCCACTCCGACGGCGCCTTGAACCCACGAAAAAATGTTCCCACGCCCCTGACTGCGGACCGCGCGGACTGCGGGCACTAATTTCCCCCGCAACAACCGCGAACACGCACCGCCTGGGCCTGGGCCTGGGCAGCTCACAATGGGGCGTTTCGAATGGGAGCCAAGGATGGCAGTGTTTCCAGCCTCTGTTCGGCAGCCCCCCCGTGCTGCCCCTGCAGGACGATCCCGACAGCCGCGGGTTGCCTCACCGGGCTGTGGCGCCGTGGCGCGCGCTGCCAACCAAACGCCGTGGCCGTGGTCAGTGCGCGGAGCGGTGCGGTGCGCGGTCCGTGTGCCATTGCGCGGTGCGGTCGCTGAACTCGCATGGCCCACGGTGACTCGTTCTTGGCATCAGATCGCACCGAGTGACACCAAAGCGGGCCGCGCCCCACCAGGAGCCCTGCCCTCAGCCCGCCTTCTTTGCTTTGGAATAATAATTAGTTTCCCCGAAACTTTCCGTGGAATACAATGCAAAGCCACAGCCATAAGGTGCGCTGCGTGACACCGCACGTGCCCTCCGCGGCCTGAATGTGACCTGAGCGTGACCTATGGCAGCATCGCTCCACTTGGCGATGGAAAAGGGTTCGAAAGCAGAGCGCCTATTCGTCGCGGCGTTCGCATCCAGTCCAAATGTGTCTATGCCGTGGAGTTGGCGTTAGCTCGCCTTACTTTCGAAATGTCAAGTTTACCGCGAAATTATAATGACGCTCTGGACTCGGCCGAGGAGGCTTATACTTGGCATACTTGGCGGATCAGCGTAGATCACACACTCGCAGACAGACACAGTATCGCTATCCCTCTCTCTCACACACACCACACCACGCGCTGGACGAGTGCAAAATATGACACAACATGCCGGAGTGCAACTGCAATAGTGGTCCGCGGCAGGTGCCAGCATGCGTGTCGTTCGGGACGCCCCCGCCTCGGCCTTGCCACCCTGCTGGCACGCCCCGCCACGCCCCGCCACGCCCCGCCACGCCCCGCCCCGCCACGCCCCGCCACGCCCCGCCACGCCCCGCCACGCCCCGCCACGCCCCGCCCCGCCACGCCCCGCCACGCCCCGCCACGCCCCGCCACGCCGCCACGCCCCGCCACGCCCCGCCACGCCCCGCCACGCCCCGCCACGCCCCGCCACGCCCCGCCACGGCGCGCCGTCGGCCCAATCATGTTGGGGCCACCTCGGCCGATTTGAATTCTTGATTGTGGCAGGGAAAGGCTGCAGCCCGCAGGCCGCACGCCGCACGTACACTGAGAGGCTTCCGCCTCTCGCCTGTCATGACCCCGTGCGCCGCACCGCGATCGCAGCGTTGCAGAAATAGCGGTCTAAAAGTGACCCGAAAGGAGTCGTTTTTTCCCGCGAAGACAGCGAACCGAATCGCATGTCTCACGACTGCAGAGTTCGATAAAAGTGAAAGGTGCTACGCCCATTCATGCATGCCGCGGTGCTCCTGCAGTACACAGCCTCCCCCCGCCGCCCGAACGTCATACTCCACTCCGGCCGACCGTCCAAGTCCGTCCGCCCGGCGTCCCTGCGTCCGACCGTCCTTCGACCCGGCGCGGCGTGCCGATTCCAGTCCTGCCATACGGGCCTCTGCAATACACTGCCTGGAAAAGGGACCTTCCGGAGAAAGTGTTCTGTGCCCCTCTCCCCCCTTCCCTGTCATCGCCGCGTCAGCTAAGTGGAGGCCGGTTCACACGTACCTCAATTTTTCTCTGGTTAAACATTCCCTGAGAGAACGCCTACTTCCCCCCCTCCCCTCTCCCCTAGCCAATGGCGATATTTTTCACGGAAGTCATTATCAGCTGGAGCTGGAGCGACCGTCGTTACGCGGCGCTGGAGTAATTTAGCGCCACCTGGTGACGAACACTTGAAACGAATTTAAGCGCGCCGCGTTAGAAACCGACTAATTACCTCGAGTTTCTGGGAAGAGGGCCCGGAGGGGGGGGGGCATCGGACGGGGGTTGCGTCAGTGCGTCAGGTCGGCAGCGGGCGGCGGGGCGGCGTACGCGCGAGGCCCGTTTCGTTTCGTGCCGCTGCCTTTGCCTTTGCCGGCAGCAAATTGTAGGCAGAGGCCGGCGCCACTGCATCATTAGGGCTTGGCCGTGGCTTGGCCGTGGCTGGGCCGTGGCTTGCCCAACGCTGAGGGCGCTGAGGCAACGCGTTATGCCCGATCAATGCACCGACCGGTATCGATGCAACGTCGAACTCATTGTGCTGTGTGCTTCCTCCAGGACGCGCGGCGTGGAGGGCTCCCTCACGGTGAACGGCCGCCAGAGGAACCCCCGCACCTTCAACAAGTGCTCGCGCTACATCACGCAGGAGGACCTGCTGCAGCCGCTGCTCACCGTGCACGAGCTCATGATGGTGTCGGCCAGCCTCAAGCTGCCCTCCAACACGAGTCACCAGGAGCGGATCCGGGTGGTGAGTACGCTTGACCGCGCCGCAGCACGGCGGGGGAAGTCCCGTCAAAGGCTTCGGGTCCGAGCGAGTAGGACCGGAGGCTGGTGCGCTCCAAAGGGCATTTTGGCTCTGACTGTCCCGTAAGGAAAGTGCGCTCTGCCAAGAGACGTTGGCCAGGACCCTGGGAGGCGCGAGGAGGCGCGAGGCGTGGCGCCGGCGCTGGCTTGCCTAGCTAGCCCGGCCTGCCTGCCGGTTCCGCGTTGCAGAGCGAGCATCAATAAGACGGGTCGGACGCCCTTGAGATTACCGGTATAAGCGCAACCGAGCGCGCGTAGACGTGTGTGTGTGTGTGTGTGTAAGTGCAGAGCCTGTGCGCGTGTGTGCGTGTGAGAGTGACAGAGAGGTTGCTCCTGCTTGGACGGAGAAGCGCGTTTTCATAATCACGAAGATTGTAATTACGGTGGGGTCACTGAGGAGCGAGCCAGCTTTTAGCAGTCACGTGCACAAGGGCTGGGCTGGATGTCATCACGTTATCAGACAAATTTCTGATTCATTCCATTTCTTTTGAGTGCACTTAAAAATATTTTAAAAATCAATGTCCGTTTGGTCTAGCCGCCGCAATGCATTTGCGAGGCGAAGGCCTCTTTGCATGTGAACACTTACCGACACTTACCGCACGAGCTCAGGCAGAATGATAAAGCGCGCCAGGCATTTTCCTTTCATACTCACAATCAAGGAATTGCTGGAGAAGCGTTTTGGCTTGCTGTCTCCGAGTCCGCCTGCTGCGACTCCTTTTCTGTGATCCCCGTTCTTATTTTCAGTCTTTTCCCCCACGCCTTTCATAGCGGGCACCTTCGGAATAAGTCAGTTGCGTTTATACATTCTGTAAGGGCTCATTGAAAACGGACCAGGGAACGTTATCGCATTGTCCTCGGCGGTTTGGCCCTGGTTGGTCCGGACTGGCCCGGACTGGCCCGGACTGGCCACGCGTTTAGTCATGCATGCGTCCCGCACGAGACGCCAATAATGACTGCACCTCGAGCACACTGCAGGGCTGCAGGCCGCGCCGGCCCCGCTGCAGTGGGGCGGCGTGGCGGCGGGCGGCGGGCGTGGTCCGTCTCGCGGTGTGTGCGTGCCGTAGCGGTTTCCGCGGGTCGCTGTGAGCGGCGTCGCGGCGGAAATTTGTCAAGCCAACAACGGAATACTACGGCGAGGTGGGGCAGGACCAAAAAAAGGGCGGGGGGAGGGGCGCCGCCTCAGCGGAAGGCAATCGGAATGCAAGCTTCGGCCCCTGTCTGCGCATAGGGGTCATTCCGTCCGGGTTTTCTCGAAACTCGCTGGGTTTTTCATACTCGTATTCTCAAGTATTCTTGGTGTTTCCTAAGAATTCTGGCAAAGGCACGCCAAAGAAAGCTTCGAAGATACAGCCTCGTCGAGGGAGTCCGATTTGCCGGCGTGGGCCACTCGCCGTGGCCGCTGAAAGTCAGTCCAAAACATAAACGGCGACTGATGTCCCTCTCTGCGCAGGTTAGCGACGTGCTGGACAAGCTGGGCCTGCTGCACGCCGCGGCCACCAGGACGGAGAGGCTCTCGGGCGGCGAGAAGAAGCGCCTGTCCATCGCGCTGGAGCTGGTCAACAACCCGCCCGTCTTCTTCCTCGACGAGCCCACCAGGTGAGGTTGGGTCAGGCCATGCCCAATGTCTGCCGCCGGTGCAGCAGAACCACGCCGCGGTCGGCCAACCGAGCGGCTATGCGAAGGATCGCAGCGTCGCTCTGTCTTTCTCGCACCCACGGGACACCCATGGATGAGATGGAGACCAAGGGAGACAGTGGACGAAGCGAGCGTTCGGCATGGCTGGGAATCGCTCGGCTGCTTGCGCGCTTGCGGTCGCGTAGGTGGTTGCGGTGTGCCTGCACGGCCTGCACGGCGGCGGTGCTCCCGAGCGCATCGCCCTTGGGAAGGCACCGCCACTGTTTGCGCATGCTCCTGCCCTGCCCCGCTCTGCCCCGGCGTTGCGGCACTCGTTCGCTTGCATCGCACTCTACGTTAAGGCGCAAGGCGCGGAGATGATGCGCTTTAAATTTCGGCACGGCGCTGCGCACGAGTGGGCCAGGGAATACCGTGAATGCAAACCGGAACGCGGCGCCGAGCATTGGCAGTGCCAGCGACGCCCACCCACCTCGCGCGCGGCGCCATCTTTTCACAACGCCGAACTTTGGCGGTCAAAATCTGCGCGCCTAGCCCTTTAACGCACCGTGTGATTGGGTACCACGTCCAGGCCCTGTGACACGGATGGTGTGGCTGGCGCCCTAAGGACTCGAATGACTGCGCCTTGACTGTGCCTTGACTGCGCCTTGACTGTGCCTTGACTGCGCCTTGACTGCGCCTTGACTGTGCCTTGACTGTGCCTTGACTGCGCCTTGACTGTGCCTTGACTGCGCCTTGACTGTGCCTTGACTGCGCCTTGACTGTGCCTTGACTGCGCCTTGACTGTGCCTTGACTGCGCCTTGACTGTGCCTTTCTGCCGCAGCGGCCTGGACAACGTGTCGACGGGGCAGTGCCTGCGCCTGCTGCGCCGCCTGGCGCACGAGGGCCCCCGCACCTTCGTGCTCACCATCCACCAGCCGTCCGCCAGCCTCTTCGAGCTGTTCGACCACGTGTACGTGCTGGCCAGAGGCCGCTGCGTGTTCCAGGGACCGCCCGGCCAGCTCGTGCCCTTCCTGGCGCGGTCGCACATCGCATGCCCGCGCCACTACAACCCCGCCGACTTTCGTAAGTACTCGCAAAAACAGCACCCCAAAACGCGAAGCACCAAGCTGCGGTGGTATGACCTGCACGAGGAACTCGGTCGTTTGGCACCACGCGGCCACGCCTCATCGCGGAAAACGTCGCTCAAACCATGGCTTTCTGATCACTCGAGTGATCTGCTAATAGAAAAATGCTGCTCGCGGAAGCAGCGAAACTAGACAGTCGGCTAGACAGGCTTGCTCTGCTGCTGCAGCAGTGGGCGGCCTTGCGCAGCCATCTCTGTGCTGCGCTTCGACGGCGCCCCGAGTTTTGCAAATGCGATTCAGGTCGGCGAGAGCTCGCGTGGATCCGCGCCGTGGCGTGCCGTGGCGTGCCGTGGCGTGCCGTGCCGCCACAGCCCTGTGCGAAACCCCGCGCAAAGCCCCCGGCGGGCCGAGGGCCGAGGGGGCGGGGGTGGGGCAGGGGAGAAGTGAAAGCCGAATAATGCAAGCCTTTGAACCGGGCCGGCCGATGGCCCGGCCGCATCGATCCAGTCGCCTCCCGAATCGCGGCTGCAGGGCTGCAGGGCCAGGGCAATCTCTTAAGGGGACACAGAGTGTTCGCTGCACGGTGCGAGTGGGCAAGGGCTACCGCTCATTCGCTCCTCGATGAGAGGCACTAAGGCAGCATGGCCTTCGCCACTGCCAACGCACTACCGTTTCGAATGGGTTTGCGATTTGCGCGTTAGTGCCCTTTGGCGATGGCCCTTTGGCGATGGCCCTTTGGCGATGGCCCTTTGGCGATGGCCCTTTGGCGATGGCCCTTTGGCGATGGCCCTTTGGCGATGGCCCTTTGGCGATGGCCCTTTGGCGATGGCCGTTTGGGCCTTGACATTGTCCGCGTTACGTGGTGGCGGCTGCGCTGTCCCCCTCAACACAAACATGAGTGAATGCGCGCACAAACAGGCGCGCACGCACACACCTTCACACTGACACTCACGCACGCACTCACACGCGCGCCTCGTTACGCATTGTCCCGGTCGGCCGATGGGGCTGTCGCGGCTGTCGCGGCTGTCGCTGCCGGGGCCCTGACCGCTTTCGGAGGGCGGCGCTGCGATGTCGCGTCGGCCGCGTGGTCGGCAGACGAGTGACGTAAGCGCGCCGTCTGCTTGGCCGGGGAAACGGATGCGAAGGAGAGCGGAACTGCAGGACAGGCCACGGACAGGCCGCGGGACTGGTCGCCTAAAACTGCGCCAAAAATCACAAAAAGTTTGGTTCGACGCTTTGTTGCAGTGATGGAGCTGACGGACTCGGACGCCGAGTTCGTGCAGATCCTCTCCGAGTCGGTGGACAACGGCAAGCTGACGAGGACGCCCCAGGGCAGCATGCTGGAGGTGGACAAAGGTAATGTCGGGCAGGGTGGCCTTTCCGAATCTTAACCAACCAGCGCCACGAGAGTGACTGTTTGGCCCGCCAGGGGAGTGCCTGAGCGAGTGCAGCGGCTCCAGCCAGGGCGAGGCGGTCGACGCGGAGCCGGAGGCGCCCCTGCACGCCACGCCGGGCCGCCGCCACGGCAGCAGCCAGGACGACATGCAGTTCCCCACGTCGTGCTGGCTGCAGTTCGCCGTGCTGCTGCGCCGAATGCTGCTGCAGATCTGCAGGAACAAGGTGCGAATGACCTCCGCGGCGTCAGCCGCACCGGCGCGGTGTCACTCGACGCGCCACGCCGTGCAAATAAAATTGTCTTTCGCGGGGAACTCTCCGCCGCGCTGAGTGAGCTCGCAGTCGCCGGCGGCCCTGGCCGGCCCTGGCCCTGTGCTCCAACGCCTTGTACGTCGGCAAGGCCAGCTCTACTGCACCACTGCATTTTGCGAACTAACCGCCACACCACGCCGGCAGTGGTCTCCAAACCAAGCCGTAGTTGACAAAGAATTGTCCTCACTAATTAGCAGTAGAATCGCATCGGCACATTACGAGTGGTTTAGAGGCGTTTGGTGTGGACGTGTGTCGAAAATGCAGTTGCCACTGTTGTCTCGACGAGTGATTAAGGAATGTTTGTTCGGGCAGGTGGCGCTGCAGATCCAGTTCATGCACCACTCCATGTGCGCCTTCATGGTGGCCGTGCTCTACTTCAACGTGGCGCGCGACGGCTCGCAGTTCTTCACGCACATGAAGTTCTCCATCGGCCTGGTGCTCTTCTACACGTACACCCACGTCATGGTGCCCGTCCTCGTCTGTGAGTACCGCCGGCATGCTTGGCCGCGCCGTAAGGGTAGGCAGCCCATCCGGCTCAAAGTGAAGGAGCGGTGCCCCCCCCCCTCTTTCCTGTTTACGCCACCGCGCGTGATGTGCAAAGCAATGCTGAAGCCCTCGTGCATTTCTCTTGCAGATCCGTATGATGTCAAGCTGTTCAAAAAGGAGCACTTCAACAGATGGTACGGCCTCAACGCGTACTACGTGGCCCTCAGCGTCGCCAAGATGCCCCTCCAGGTAAAACGCGGACCGCGGACCCCTCCGCCGTCTCCCATTGAGCGCGCAGTGTGTCACGCTTGCTCCTTTGTGCAGTTCGTGCTGTCCAGCTACTTCCTGGCCATCATCTACTACTCGTCGGGGCTGCCCATGGAGCTGGACAGGTTCCTCATCATGGTGCTGACGGGCATCCTCATCTCGCTGGTGGCCGAGGGCTTCGGCCACTCCATCGGGGCCGTGTTCAGCGTCACGGTACGTGCAGCGCTCCACGGTCTGCCCCCGAGGCGCTAGCCAGGGCGGCCCCCCTTCCGGCCGGCGCGTCGGTTGGGCTGCCTACCTACTCAGGCTCTTGTTGCAGAACGGGTCCGCCGTGGGGCCCATGCTGATCGCGCCGTTCATGGGGCTGGCGGTGTACGGCTTCGACTTCGCGCAGCAGATCCCCTGGTACATCACGGCCCTCATGAAGACGTCCTTCCTGCGCAGCGGCGTGGCCGCCTTCGTGCTCACCATGTTCGGCTTCGACCGCCAGATGCTCGACTGCAACGAGTACTACTGCCACTTCCAGAACCCCAAGAAGGTGCTGCGCTTCCTCGACGTGGAGGGGCAGAGCGCGTGGAGCGAGATCGTCAACCTGGTCATCCTGGCCGCCTTCTACCGCCTCACCTTCTGGTGCGGCTTGCGCTGGAGGGCGTCAACCTGACGCGTGTGCGGGAAAGAGAAAGGAAATTGAAGAAACTGCCGCCAAACGAGTGGCCGCAGTGGACCATGGGGTGGACCTTGGTCTTGGTGCTCACGAACCTGACCAGTGGACAGTCCTGTCACCTGGACCTGTGCACTGCGTTCCGGTGTGCCCCACGGGGCTTGCGGATCAAAAAGGCTTGAATTTTCAGGCGGCGCCACGCTTTGATCAACTCGTCCCGTTGCATTCTTGCCAAATTTGTACTTAGACCGTTGGTTGTGTTGACGGATTTCTGTTTATTTCCCAGAATGGATGAAACTATGACTGGAAATGATCTGGAGTAGGTTTTAGTTGGATTTGTATGTTTAGTTAGTACTCTCATTGTGATAATGTATTTAGGTTAGTATTAAGATCCGAGCGTTTGCTTCACGAGGAAGCTTTGCAAACGCTAATCATAACAAATTTGACGAATCGAGTCCGGGCAGAAACCCCTATTAGATACGCGGAAAATGTTTAGAGTTTAGCCGTGTGTATGTTTCTTTTGTATCTTAGTTTTACTGTAAAATTAGGAAGAGCATCGCAGTTGCAGGCTTAGTTCGTGATATCACCCTGCCAGCTGCATCTTCGAAGTTACACTTAACGAGCCAAAGATCGAGCAGGGTCTCGACCAGCAGGGACCGTCCTTTATCGATAATGATTCAAGGTGCTAGGAGAATCTTTAGTGTGTAACTGATTTTCAATTAAGGTTCAAGCGAGGAAGAAAAATAAGAAGAGGGTGGTTAAGTCCTGCTTGCAACGTCCTTGCGAGCTTGATGGACGGTCCCCACAGCCTCTTATAGAAGGAACGGAGCGTTGTTCCAATAGCGATTTAAGTTTTTACTTTTAATTAAGCGAGGAAACACCCTGATAGTTGCTCAACTAGTTGTGCTGCCACACGAATCGTCTTCCACGCAGGGCGGGGTAAAGCACTGCCAGTCAAAATTTTAGAAATTTAAATATGAAACTTATGTAAGAAACATCACGTTTCCACCAAACTATGGTGTGGGGCAGTCCAGTCAGAAACTGTTCCTTGATGAGATAATGAGGTAGGGGCGTGGGTGGGCTCTTGCAGGGCGGCACAATAGCAGATTAATTTTGTCTCCTGTATGACTGTCTGTGAAATCCACTTTAAAAGGAGCGAGCATTCGTCGTGAAGCATTCAACACAGTTTATTATTCTCTTACGTCGTTTTTTAAATAAATAAATACCTTTGTGAGAGTATTGTCTACTAGCATTGCTTCATTCCGAATTCACTGTTCCTCTTGTAACTGCGCTAAGGCTGGCTGGTGAAGCGGTGTGCTGTTGGCGTGCAGCAACGAAAAAGGAAGTGGAACTCGAACGCCGGTTTTTGTTGTTTGGAGTCAGAGCAGTGACTCTCAGCAGCAGTATTTTTGTTTTAGGTTGTCAAGTGGGGCACCTGACGACAGTTTGGGGTTCGTCCAGCAGATTACTTATCAGGTTGACCTTAGTCGCGCGTTAGATCTAAATTTTTCCTTTGACCCCCCCCCCTCTTCCCCCCAGAGAATACGTCAGTGCCGCCACTCCGTTTACTAGTCCAGTATCTCCGCCGCGCCGCGCTCCGCCACGCCTCGCGCACAAAGCATACCGCGTTATAAATCCTCCTGACCATGACGGTGGTGACCTACTATGCAGTGGACAGGCCCCCAGCGAGCGCCGCGCCGCGCCAACCAAAGCGCGAACATCCAAGCGTCCACGACGACGGCGTGCGGAGCAGACGAGAGCACAGCATAACATAGCCAACTGCTCGTGTTGCGTTTTTGACGCTGTCGAAGGTTTCGCTCTTGTTTGAAGTTAACTTCTTGTTGGTTTCGCTCCTGCCGCAATGAACGGCAGGTCCTTCTTCGTCGGATCCCCTTAAATCAAGGACGAGATTAAGTCGAGCGAACGAAGGGGTGCTTCCTTGGCGCCCGAGAGAACATGAATATGAATGCGAACATGTGAGCCGGCCGTTAGGCATGTGTACCGGCACAACGGTGGTCATTCCCGCCTTGCTAACCGGACACAAGTGCACTCCACGCCTCGCTAGCTCCCTGAAGAAATCGTTATTCACACCACCACTGTCCAAGAAAGCCACATAAAAACAGAGTATTGGCACAGCGTGATTTGAAAAAAAAAATATAAACGTCTCTGGAGATACACACGACAATGTGGCGGGAATTTTTCACTGTAGTGAAAACTCAGTCGTAAGCAAAATGACTTTCAGCACGTGACAATTTTGGCGTTCCCCCGCCGGGCAATCAGTTCAAAACAGAAAGGCCCCAGAATGCTTGATGGTCACGGTAAGAGCCATGAAGCGGTTTGCATTTCTGGATGATGGGCCCTTTTTTTTCGCTGGCGTGCAGCGATATGCACAGTGGAGATCCGATCTCTGTTCCTCGTTAATGCACTTGTGCTTCTCAAGAGGAGAGGAAATAGTGGGGTGGGGGGGGGGGCACGCAATACACCAAATCTTTCGATCAGCAGCAACGTTTCCTGAATTTCAGTAAATCGGCTCAATACAGAACTGTGCCTTTGGCCTTGGAAATGAACGGAAAGGCTAGCTGGCATGAGAGCCACGAGGCCCAGGAGGTCCAGGCGGTCCTGGAGGTCCACGCCGCGTCCTGCGATCGCCCTGATGAAGCACACGGATGAAGTCATCGCGATGCCGCGGCGAGCATCATTAGCCGAGCCGCCGCCAAACGCATTCCTGGATCACACACCGTTAAAACGGAGGTTTTCAATTTACTAGAGCGTACGGGCCGGCCCCGCTGCAGCGCGCACGTTTTCAAAGAAGGGCCCGTGGAGCCAGCGAGCGCCTGCAGACCGGCGATAGGCAACCCGCCCGTCCGCCGTGCACTGGCGGGCTGGCCTACCTGTCGCTCCGCAGGCGTCGGGCCATCCACTTTTCTTGTCTTCTTTTTTCCGGTGCATCTCCTCCCTCCCCGCGGAATGGTGCATACAGCTCGGACTGTCGCGGCGAGTGCGCAGCGGAGTCTCCGGCCATCGGTCACGCATTCCGACTCTCAAAACACGAAAAACGGCGCGGCATCTCTTGGCGTGGCGCCGCGGCGAGGCGGGGCGGGGCAAGGAGGTGCCGGCGATGCCTGCCGCGTCTGGGGGATGAGTGTCGATCGAGCCGTTACAGTGCCGCTCCGTGCGCGCCGTGGACGCCGTTTAGCGCCATGTCCTTGACAAAGTGGATGCCGCGAGCGGGCGCAGCTGGAGCGTGGAGGACGGGCCGACGCACCGAGAGTTCGAGGGATTCCTTACCGTTTTACTCTCTCCCTCCTCTCTCTCTCTCTCTCTCATGCACGCACAGAAGAGCACGCGGGCCTCCACCGACATTCGGCGGAGCTCTGCTGGCCAGAGCGCCACATTTTCGGTTTCCCGAAAGTTGCACATTCCTCTGTACAAGATCCCCTGCAAATCACGGCGTGCGGGACGGCGGCGGCGAGGCGGTCCAACGCAAACAGATGACAGAGACAGACCGCCTCGCCGCGCCCTGGCCTCGACTGACAGCGCCACGCCGAGCAGGCCGTGCCGCCGTGGCCGCCGTGGCCGAGGCCCGCCGCCGTACCGTACACTTCGGATCCCCGCGCCACGCCGCGCCGCCAGCGCCAGCCAGCGCCAGCCAGCGCGCGGACACGCTCCAGATATGAAGATGGCCCGAAAGGCAGAGGCGGTGAGCGGGGCCTCGAGCTTGTCCCGGGGGCCGAGGCCGGGCCGAGACTTGGGCAGAGGTCAAAGGGGCATTTCAGACGACTATGCGCCAAACGCCTTCCAGGGTGGTCAAGCTTTCAGTACAACAATCATCCTGCTCACCGCCAACTTGCAGTGGTGGAGCGGTATTAGTTTGCCTGGCAGAGGATTAAAAGCGGCGTTTGTTCGCGGCGGGACTCCTCGTTTTTTTTCTCGTCTTCATGGGCCACGTCATCGGCGAGTCAACTGGAGCGTCGCGGCGTTTAGCCGCTAAGCAGCGTGGCGGATGATGCGCGCCATCCTCCTTGTCGCCGGACGCTCCGCACCCCGGACCGCGCACCCAGGACGCTGACGTGTCCCGCACCCCTGGGCGAAGTAAGGCTCGCCGATCGGGCCGGCAGGGCCGGCAGGGCCAGCAGGGCGTTACCCCGGCAACGGAGCTGTGACGGCGGTGCCAGGCGGAGAGTGAGGCGGGGCAATTACAATGATAACCGTCACCGCGCGGCCCGGCGAAGCCGGCGGGGCCGGCAGGGACGCGGCTCAATCATGGCGGCTCGCGGACTGCATCCACTGGCTTATTCTGGCCGAGATCCATCGCTCTGTCTCCCTCGCACCCCTGCGGGCCGCCACAGGAGTGCGAGAGAGACGGAGCGACGCGAGAACTGTTGTTCGGAATCACCATCTTGCTGTGCCGGCGGCCCCATTGCGCCCCGACGGTCCGACGCGACGGCGATACCCCGGTCATGTTTATTTAGCAGTCCAGCAGTCGCACTGGAGCATGACTCGGGCCTCAGGCAGACTGGCTCCGTCGCCGGAACTGGACCACTGGAGTCACTGGAGACCACTGCCCTGCTGAACGCCGAGTGCGGACGCGAGAGAGACAAGGGGCGTCGCATGGTGGCGCGGTGGGCGCGGTGGGCTCTTGGTGGGTCGCGCGTTGCAGTCTCCAGGCATGCTCCAGGCGCAATGGGCAGGCTGAGGCTCCAACTTGAACAAAATCGCCAGAGAAGACAGCGCACTTTCCTACCACTATTGTGGAGGCTGCTGAGCGACTCTGAAGACGTTGCAGTCAGGAATGATCCCAGTCCACCCAAAAGACAAAATGCGCACAGAGTGAGGCATCTCCAGAAGCCATGCCTGGAGCCATGACGTGTCGTCTAGTGGGGCTTAAGGGAAGCTTGCAGGAAGGAGGGGGAGGGGGGCGCACGGGGCCGAGACGGATGTTAGTTGCTCTGGGGAAAGGGGAGGGGGGCATCGCGAACCTCGGGCTGGAGGGGCGGCGAGCCGTGAACGCGCGCAGGATCACGGAAAGCACAGCTCGAGAGGGGGAGCGTCGTCGCCGGGTGCCTGGATGCCACTCAGTCCGTCCTCGACCTCCACACGGCCAACAGGGCCTCCTCGACGATCCGCGCCGAGTCCAGCCGCGTTCGAGTCACGCCTGCTGTCGTTGGCGGCGGAGTGTTTGTGTGTGTGTGTTTTCGCGAGCGTGTGTGTGGGGTGCGGGGTGTGGATGGCCCTGGCCGAGGCCATGGTCCCCGTCAGGCCGGTGCGGCCCGCCCGGACGGTGCCGCTCCGGGTGAAGGAGCTGGCCGCGGCGCTGCTGTTCGTGGTGTGCTTCGCGACCTCGGTGAGCATGACGAGCTTGTCCAGCGTCCCCCGGCCACCCGGCCAAACACTCAACCGCGAGGTGACCCACCGCTGCGCCCTTCAGTCCTACGCACGAAGCCTCGGTGCGGGGCGACTTCCAGTGTGACGCCGCGCACCGCAGCATTCTTTACTACGTAATTTCAGGAGTACTGTATGAATGAACGTCCCCTTTTCCGACTTTGGCTAAAGTTTCATCACTGCCCGAAATTAAAAAGAAAAACTTAATGTTCACGAATTTTGACGAGTTTGGCACAGTTGTGTACCAATAACTGTTTGAATTGTTCGTTTCTCGGTGCGAAAACAAGAGTTGGGCTGCTTTGAAGAAACGCGTTGTAATGCCATCTTCCTTTCTTTTGTCTTATTGTGTTATCTGAGTATGCGTTGTGCGTCTCAGATTTTTTCACCCCCCCCTTTTTTTGGAAACTGCACATGCTTTTCATTTTCTATTTAGAATTCCTTGCAAATTCCGTTTTGACGAAGTCTTGTCCTAGCCCCTGTGAGGTGGGCTAGGAGTGAAAAGCATTGAACTACGCGCTTCATTCCACCTTTCGCCAACCCTCTGGACCTCGCTGGCCTGGGTGCGCGGTGGCCGCGAGTCTCAGGCTCTTCCGGGCTCCGGTCGACTGCTGCAGCAGTGTTGCTCCCGCCACCGGGACTCGGTGCACCTTACCGACGGCAGGAATTGCCGGATGCTAGGCCGACAGGGCAGCAGCCTCAAGCGCCGCCCAGCGTGACTGCAGCGCATCACCCGCCGTGTGGTGTGGGTTTAGCGCGGCTCGGCGAACGCGGAGGACGAGCCAGCGGTTAGGTTAGGTTAGGTTAGGTTAGGGTTAGGTTAGGTTAGGTTGCTCTGGGATGCACGATGCCGAGCAGAATACCGTGCCGTTCGTAGATTTGGCCAAACGACGATTGGCATAAAACAGGGACGCCGCGTATCTGCCCCGCCGGCCCCACCGCCGACTAGCCCCCCGAAAAAATGAAACGGCCATGAAGCGGGCGGGTCGGCGGGTCGCGCCGCACTTGTTGACCTGCTCGATGCGCAGAGATTGGTTCTCGCTTCCGCCGGCCGGCCGGCCTCGTCGGCCTCGTCCGCCCAGCGCTTTCCACAAAAAGAGGCGCCAACAAAAAGGAGCTCTAAGCTGCTGAGAAAGTGGGACCGCGGAGGCCGATTTTCCGGCCACAGGCGCGATGCGATGCGACGCGCCCGCTCCCTTTTCGCACTTCCTCTCCGCTTCGTCATTAAATCGGCGTGGCGATCAAGTAGCCTGCATTGAAAATTTGCCGCGGCGTTTAGGCGGCGAGGCGCGAGGCGCGGCGCAAGGCGGGTGGATACCGTAAATCTGAGGGGCCGCGTCGACGCCGTGGGGCCAGCACGGCTTGGCCTGGCCTGGTCTGGCCTGGCTGCTCGGACGCGATCCGAGAACATTTTACGATGTCACGCTTCATTCGGCCTTCGAAAAATGGCCATTTTCTCAGCACTGCCGGCCCAACCAACGTCCGCGGCCCTCCCGTTGGCGAGACGCGGCGGACGCGGCGCAACGCGGTGCCCTTCCATCAGGGCGTCCAAATCCGTTTCGAGTTGACGTTTGTCTGAAGCTGCCATTACTGAGAGGGTCTGCGGAATTGAAAAAGGAAGAGCAACACCGGTTGAACACAGGAAAAAAATATGTTTCCCGTTTTTCAGCGGACTATTCCACTGCAGATTCAACCCGCTTCCACCAGGCCACGGTGGCCGAGTATGCAAATGCGTCGGTATGCGGGGCGTGGATCGGGCGATCGATCCCCGACACGTGCATATTTTTACTGCGGCTCTAACATTGCGGTTCCACCCCATGGCTTCAAGGACTTCGGTTCCTTCGATCAGTGGTGGCCGAGAGCAGAGAGGCGTCGGGTCTCGACATTACAGTTCGGGGTTCGAAACCCGTCCGGTCTCGAATGTTTTTGCCAAGCTGGCTTCGCACAAAATCGGCCGGCGATCAGCGTGCCACGATCGGGCGATCGAATCCCAGCACTCACACACTTTTACTGGCTCTCGGTTCGAGCCCACGGCTTGCACCTCGTTTCACAACGTCCATGTCATATGCCGTGGTGGCCGAGAGCAGAGAGGCGTCGGGTCCGGACATCGAAGTTCGGGGTTCGAAACCCGTCCGATCCGGAATGTTTTTACCAAGCTGGCATCGCACGAATCATGATCACGCGTAGGGGCTAGGGTTCGACTCCCAGCAATTCTTTACATTATAGGAGTGGCTTTTCCGATGCGGTTTGGACCCGTTGCGCCACTACGCTCCCCCGGTGAGCCGCGGTGGCCGAACGTGTAGAGATGTTTCAATCCTACACGCGGATCGGGCGATCGAATACCCGCGTCCCGCTCTTTTTGTCTGACTATACGGTTCGGACCAGCGGCTTCAAAGGCTCCCCTTCTCAGAGCGGCACACATGGGCCTTGGTGGCCGAGAGCGCAGAGGCGTCGGTTCCGAACTGCGGGGTCCGGGGTTCGATACCTGGTACGATACCGAATATTTTGACCAAGCTTGCATCGCAAGAAGGCGGTTCAAGTATACAAAATCGGCCGGCGTCCAGTGTGCCTCTCATAGCCCAGTGGTTCCGCTGCTGGGCAGGGTGACGCAGACTCCTGAGTACCAGTAGCATGGCCCCTGAGTGGGAAGGGGGCCGGGAACGAAACCCGACTACTGGGAAAGGTGGCAGCCTGGCCTACTATGAGAGGACTCCTCCACATCACAGATGACGTGACCAATGACGGGGCCACTGCGGTTTAACTCTGAGGTTGCTCCTGTGATGAGATGGGGGAACCACTGGCTCACCAAGCCAGCGGGGAAGAGGGCCGGTTCGCCGGGGTGCCCTCTTTCGCAGAAATTTTCTTTGTCGTGTTGATTTTATTTCTGGTACACTAATTTGCGTTGAAATGTGTTTAAAAATTATTCAATGGAAAACAAATACCAAAACAGATTAACAGGTTTACGAAGTTTGATTTGGGAAAACTGTCCTGCAGCCACGTCTTGATTGACAGAGAGAGTGAGCCGCGGGTGTTTGGATCAATGGAGCGCCTAGTCGCCCTTCGGCTGCAGCCTGGCCCTGTGGCGGTGTAAATGGACGGGCGAAGCGGAGGTCGCACAAAAAAGGCAGCTCGGGCGAAAGGTTGGACAAAAGTTTCGGCTGATTCACGACGTCGGACAAACTGTGAGCATCGGCTGTGCGACTCAAGTCTGTACACGGGGATCGTGATGCCCTGCGCGGCCAGCCCTCTGTACTGGTAGTTCCACGTTGGGCTGGTGGCAGGGCTGGTGGCGAGCTCGTCCTTCCTCCGTGTTGTCAGGGAACGGGTTATAATCGCGCAACGCGCGTGTATCCGCGTGTATTACTCGGGTTACATGGGCTCGCCTCGGCTTGCCTGCGCTTCGCCGTCACGTCGCGTCGCCGCGGACCAAAGATCGTCAACGGGTGGATCGCGATGGATCGTGCTCCCGAATGTCGGTTCGGGTCGGTTCCGAACCAAACCGAAGCGCCGGTTTTGGCCCAAACCGTTGACCAGCTTCGAGTCCCGGCGGCGCTATAATTTTTTTTCGCGATTTCAGAGCTGCAACCGCAACTAACATTTCACGGCACACATAAATACCGTGGAGATTCCTTTTCAAGAACCTGAAGGGTACCAGAGACCGACAAAAATGCAGGCTTCTGCCGGGACTCGAAGCTGGGCCAGTCGCCGGCCGGGCCCACGCCCGCCAGGGCTTGGGTCGGGACCGACCCGGGCCGACGTTGGCGAGCACGATCCAACGCGATCCACCCGTTGACGATCTTTGCCGCGGACTCTGCATGCACGCTTGTCGCTGCGGCCCGGTGCGGCTGGCGGCAGGGCTCTGACTTGCAGTGCCTGCACTGCCTGCACTGCCTCCGCCTTGCTGATTAGTGCGAGAAATGGAACGGCCGCGGCGCGCCCAGGCGGCGGTGCCGGACCAATGGAGCCAGCGGCCGGCCGATGGTCATCGGCTGCTAATAGCCAGGCGGTGCCGGCGGTGCCTGGAGTCCGGGGAGGCACAGGGACTGCGAATAATGGCCGAGTTCCCGAGTGGATGCGTGCGTTTAACGGTCATGTTGTTGTTGTTGTTGTTGTTGTTGTTGTTGCCGTCGTCCTATGCACGAGTGACGTGGCAGTGCCAGGCCGACGCGGGCAGCCGTCACAAACTAACTGCGCCTGGACCAAAACTAAAAAAATAGACATGTATGTGGCTCCTGCACACACACACACACCAGCGTGTGTGCCGGAGGGGAAAGGGGATCCCCCCTGCCCGGCTCGGCGTAGCATCGCGTCGGCATGCCGGCAAAATTCAGAGCGCGGAACCACCGCAAGTTCACCCAGCGTGGCCATGGCCCATGCTGCCCCCCTCCTCCCGGCGCGGCGGAGGGCTCGCCCCCGCCTCCCGCACGGCCTTCGCCTTCGCCGACCGGAAGCCGTATTATCTATCAGCTCGGTGGCACCGTTTGTCCCTTCTTCGCCGAGCGACCGGTGCCGCCCGATTTGGACCAAACTAGCCGTGCCTTGCGCCGCGCGGCGCCGCCGTACCCAAAGAAACGCTCCGTTTTGCTCCTGCTTCGACCCCGTGTTTTGCCGACCGCCTTTTTTTCGCGGCGCGTTGCTGTCCGGCAGTGCGACCCGCGGTGCGGGCCGCGGCCCGCGGCACGGCTAATGCTGGTCGTTCCCTCGCCAATTACGATTGTTGCGCGGCAAAGAGAGTGTGGGTTCGGGGCGCCTGGAGAGCCTGTTGTTGTCTTTGGCGCCGCTCGTCTATCCGTCCCTCTCCGGCGCCCGTTACCGCGGTGCTTAGGCGACGGCTTCTCATCGCCGCCGCCTGATTGGCCGTCTTCATCGGCGTCCCCGAGTGCCGCGGCCTGGGATGCCCCGCTGCGCCTGCCGCGACTGCCGCCACTACGGCGGTGCGTTTGTTCGCACCCCTCGGGTGCCAGTCGTTCGGGACGAGGGGGCTTCTGGAGTCTAGGCCCGGCGCCGGTAGGGCCCCGGGAGGGCCGACGGCGCCGACGGCGTGCTCCTCGGCCTGGGGCGCGCAGCGTGAAGGGACCGCTAGCCGGCGCGCTTTGCGCCCCAGTGTGCCGCAGTGTGCCGCACCACACACAGGCCAGCCCAGCGCGCCAGTTGTCGCAATATCGGATTCGCGGAGGAATGCTAAGCCGAGCCACGCCGTGCCGAGCCGAGCCTGGAGTCACGGCCGCGTTCGGCTCATCCGGGATCAATGTGTGCGGAAGGGCTCTCTTCTCACTGGAACGGCATTTCGGCCGGCATGGCCCGGGCCACCATTGTCTCGCATCTCACAGTTCGTTAAGTGCGGTAACAGGTCTTCTCATCGCCGCAGCGCCCTGGCGGGGGGCGGCGGCGGAAGTTTGGCGGCGGGGCGCGCGGCGGCGGCGTTCCGGCGATTCAAAACCTTGGCCTAGATTTTATGCGCGACGCGCCGACGCGCCGGCCGCCCACGCGCCCTGCATGGCGCCCTGCCGGCAAGCGAAGCAAGCGATACCGTTCGCCCCAACAAGACGGCCGTCTCGCTTTACGCGCGCACCCTCCAGGACGCCCTCCAGGACGCCGTCCAGGACGCCGTCCAGTACGCCGTGATCTGTGCCCCGCGAGCCCTGCAAGTGGGCCACCGGTAATAAGGGGGCTGTTTTTATGGGTTCGCGTTCAACAGCCACACACATGGGCGGCGGCGTCGGAACTGGGGCAGCGCGGGGTCGCCGCCGCCGCCTTCGTTGGCTATGGTAACACAAACCACGCGGCGCAGCAGGCGGATTCTGCAGTGCCTCGTTCCTCCGTCTCTCTCTCACACCGCAAGACGGGAGTACACCTAAGTGGGAGAGAGACCACTTGGCTCCACGACGCCCTCCTCGTGAAACTCGAGAGTGATGACTTTAGAGCACCGCTCTAATTGGCCGGGTATGAAATGTCGCGCCAATCAGAGGGCGCGCCGGACGGCCGCGGTAGGGCTTCGCTGGAAGCCTCGCCATAGGCCTCCCTAGGCCCGCCTAGGCTCTCCATAGTCCACAGGCCTCGCCACAGGCCTCACCACCGCCACCGCGCGGGCCAGGCGGGCCATCGATCCGCGGGATGTTGACAATGCCGAAGTACGGGACGTCGACCGCCATGACGCCAGGTTCCCGCCTTTCCTCGATGTATCGAAGTGTCGTGCAGAGCGGCCGGGTGATCTCTGGCGGTGCGCTAGCCGCCTTGCCGGCGCGCTGGCCGTCATGGTCCAAATGCCCCGCTAAGGCCGCCCAGCGCTCAGGCCGCGCGGAAGGCTAGCGGAGAGCTCTCGGCCACCTCAGGCCGCCTCATTCCCCTGCAGGCACAATGCCCAATGAACTCACACGGGGGTTGTCGTCGCGACGAAATAGTGCGCCGCGTCCGCGGAGACCGTTTGAATGAATCCTTGGTTACCGCTAGCGGCTGATCGTAAGGACCACGCGTCGCCTCGCGTGGAAGGAGAGGTTGCTCCAGGGTTCGTTACTCCGATTACCGCGGACTCCTTTTCAGTGCGAAACAGCCGGGGAAGTAAGTAATAATCAGCCGCTCTAGGTCACAACGGCACCGGGCGTCGTGCGGCCCGCCTGCGCCGCCGCGGTGTGGGTGGAGATTGAGATGGCCGGGAAGTACTAAAAACTCGCTTTCCTGTATCATCCATCTCCCGGTCATGATTGTAGCGTTCCGCGGGGATGCAGTGCGCACGCGCACATGCAGGTACGGAATGCACCGACTGTGGCGTGTGTGACTGTGTGGGTGTGTGTGTGTGTGTGTGTGTGCGCAGGCCCTTGGCTTGGCGCGGTCGCGGCCGCCAGATTGTCACCAGGACTGACTGTGACGTGACTCTTTCGGGACGGAAGCTGCTCTCTGAATACACACGTGTGTGTGTGCGTGCGTGTGGAATGAATGCGGGGCCGCGGCGGAGCGTAAAGGGATGTGCAGGTCAGGACCGGGTCAGTGGAGTGCCGTATCCAGGCTGAGGCCCCAACAATGCCCGACGGGCTCGACGGAAGGACTGAGGACGGGTAAAAGAGCGTGGGGTTCATAAACCTAGAAGTCCTTCGTCCGAGATGGGCCGACTCGGCATCTCCCTGCTGGTATAGCGATCCATTACCGAATATTGTTCGTGCAACAATGTTCCACCGTCTGCGAGAAGGTGGAGAAAAATTAAACGTTAAACCGTTGCAATGTCCGATGGCGCCGCGCTTTATTCAAAATCACCTCGACCGCATCGCCTGCTCCAGATCTGGCCTCACGAGGCGAGGCGTGGCGGGGCGTGGCGGGGCGTGGCGGGGCGTGGCCGCGGCGGCGGGTGGTGAGGGGGCAGGCGGGGCGGCGCGGGGCTGATCCCCAGACAGATCCATTTCGGATCCCTTCCGACCACTTCCGACCGCGATGCGATCGCCATAACGCGGCCGGCGCCTCGGCACGTATATCGGCCGGTCGGCCGCCACGACACCGGCGCCCTCGATCGCCTGCCGGGGCGTCGGCGACCTGCAGCCCTGCCGGTGGCGGAGAACCACCCGGAGGGGTCAAGCCTGGCGTGTGGGTTATGACGGCCAGCATGTGTTGCCGTCGGGCGTCGAGCCACTGTGGGTTGCTGCCGCCTCTCCGTTCGCAGTTTGCCTGTAGTTTAAATAGAAAGCAGTGGGGTCATGAAAGCGACGGCACATCCGAGCGGCAGGCTCCGCGGCGAACCGAAGACAGGCGTCGCGGTGGCGTGCAGCGGCGCGGCATCCGTGCCGCCCCAGTAACGCGCTAATAAGTCACTTCCCCGCCGCGCCCCGCCGCGCCCCGCCCCGCCCCGCCCCGCCTCGCCCCGCCCCGCCTCGCCCCGCCCCGCCTCGCCCCGCCCCGCCCGCCCCGCCCCGCCCCGCCCCGCCCCGCCCCGCCCCGCCCCGCCCCGCCCCGCCCCGCCCCGTCGGAAGCCGGACGGAACGCATCGCTCCGCTGTGACCTGTTTGCCCCACTGCCGCCGCGCACACGCAAGTTTGAACCGTCACCGCCACTCTAGAAAGCCGCCCCGCCGCCCCGGGTGCGGGCGTGCGCTCAAAGAAAACCATGATGGGGGAACCGGGAACCCAACTCAGCTGTCGCTGTCATGGCCACGCGGCGCGCCGCGGTGCCGCGCCTCGGCGGCTCTCGGAAGGTGGGCCTACACTCAAGTTCAAAATTCCACCTGCTTCGCTGGCGCGCTGGAGGGTGCGGGCGTGCCCGGCGTGACTGCCAACAGTCGCTGATTTTGGTCGATTTTGGTCCTTCTGGTCCACCTGGTGCAGAGACTGCCGCAGTCGGGGTTAGAAGAATTGGCGGCAGGCTTCAACGCCATTTGCTCCGGCTCGGCCACGTCTCTGCAGCCCGCTGCCAGCCCGCTGCCAGCCCGCTGCCAGCCCGCTGCCCACGACGCTAACGGGGTCCGCACGGCCCCGGTGCCTGTGTGGCGAATCCGGGAAAGGGGAATTATTGGCGCGCTGAGCTGCAGGCTCACTCCTTCGCTGAGCCTCAGTGCTTTCTTCGCTCTCTTGTACATTTCATTACACTGGCCTGTGGTGCGCCGAGTCCTCGGACTGCCACGTGGTCTGTGAGCGACGCCTGAATGGGACGCAGCCCGCCTCGGCCGTCGCGGGGCCGCGGCTGGCCGCCGTGACGGCGTCGACGCGGTGCCAACAGCGCTGCGGTCCGGGCTGCGGTCGCCGTGGAGCCGCGGAGCCGCGGACGTCTTGTTTGATCGTCAGAATGAAATCAGGATCAGTGCACTTGACTCGGTGCGGTCTGCAGGCTGCGCCATGGCTGCGCCCAGTCTGCGGCGAGGCGGAGGCGAGGCGGAGGCTGTCAGGGCGGCGCCGCCGCGCAGCCAAGGGCGCAACAGGCTGACCATCGCCTCCAATCAATTTGCCACGGAGCCTCAGGCTTTTGATTTCTGGGAGGGAGAGGGGGGCACAAACATCTACACAGTTCAATCCCCCAGTTGATATTTGTCGAGGAGCAGAGCTCTAACTGTGTGTGTCGTTGTTTCAGAATGCCATTGTTGCCGCGCAGGACTACGATGGTGAGTGCAAGGGTAACGCCGATACAGTGTGCCGCCGCTGGGCAGAAAGGGGCTCATGTCCTTCCTGTCCGCAGTCTCGGACATCCGGTGCACGTTCGCGACGTCGGCCGGGTCGCGCGACTCCATCTCCGCCAAGCTGCGCAAGCCGGACGGCTTCAAGGGGTCGCCGCTGTTCGCCGACGACCGCGCCGTGGACCCCGTCAGCGACAAGGAGTGCCAGATCAAGCCTGACCCCGGGGACGCCGCCAAGCTCATGTACACCCTGCTGGTGACGGACTTCTCGCGGTGCGGCGTCCTCAAGAGGAACGTGAGTGCACTGTGGGATTTTCCCTGGCGACTCTTTCGCTCTTGAGTGGCCGCCAGATCAAGCATTGATTTGTCACCGTTCCGCAAGAGACACGACGAGCGATCTCTCTCTCTCTCCCTCTTTCCAGGGCTTCGTGCACGTACGCGTGTGGTTCCCCCAGTTCCCCGGCGTGGTCATGATGTCCGACCAGGAGCTCATCATCATGTGCAAGCCGCCGGAGCCCACCATCATCGAGAACAAGGCGGCGGGGTTCGCGGGTAGCTTGTGAGTTGGTTTTATCTTTCTTCCTCAATGACCACGACAACCCTGCCATTTCACAAGAAACACCTTTAAATCTGAGAAGGCGAGAATGTACCGCAACAAAAACGTCGGGTGCCAGACGACGTACCCTCTGGGATTCGGAACAACTGTCAACAAGTACCCTGCTTGACCACCTGTAGATCCCGCTTGATGGCAGGCGAGAGCGTAGAGGCGTTGACACGCTAACACAACGAGGTTGGTGGTTCGTGTCGCACCATTTCTTTGCTCTTTTCTGAAGGCTAACAGTGCGGAGCGAATGAAGCCTGGCTTCATAGACACCGCCTTACCGAATGCTCACCATGAGCCGCGATGGCTGAGAGTGTAGGGGCGTTGGTCTTCGAATACGGTGGACCGGGGATCGATGCCCGCTGGGTCTACAATTTTCGGACCACTTTCCAACTTTGCATTTTGCGTCGACGGGTGCTTCCCTCAAGGTGATGACTCCCTTCACTCCGTGAGGTATAAATACAACCTCTCGGCAGTCGACCATCGTCCGACGGGAAGGGTGGCGTATGGCTCCGTTGTAAGGGTGGTGGTTCGAGGCCATCAGAGCGGAGCCGTATTCAGCAGGCCCACATGCCGGAGGTTCGACTCCTAACAAATATTTCCATTTAATTTTACTGCCTCACCCAGTGCGGTTCAAACCCGTGAACGAGAGCCCACACCGAGCGTGGGACGAGGTGGTCCAGGGAGTAGAGGCATCGGTTCCCACTGCTAGGGTCGGCGGTTCGACTCCCCCAACTTCTTGCGAAATTTTGACCGGGTCGGTCAAGCACTGTTAAAAAAATTTACTGAAAATTCATAATTTTTTGTAAGAAGTCGATTTACTTACATTCAGTCTGAATTTTCATACCAAAACTTTCATACTTCGCGGTCTGAAAGTTTCAGACGACGTTAGTCTGAATTTTCAGATCAACATGTTGTATGAAAAATGATACCAGTCGGTCTATTTTATCAGACTAAGTTGTACGAAAACATTGAACAGTCGCACTAAAAAATGCCACTCTGTAGAGTAGAACTCAAATCGGCGAACTTTTGGCATAGGTTTATCGTAGACGCTCAGCGGATCGTTCTCGGCTCAAAAATTAGGTACAAGGCAGTAGACTCCTACTTGCAAAGGTAGCGAAGAGGCTAGAGGTGACTGCTGAATTGGGAGGGAGACCGGCCTTAGCCCAACCACGCGCCGACCCGTGGCCATGCGCGAGAGTGAAATTGTATTCTTTGTTATTTAGCTTATACTGCACTTATTAACCTGAATCTTGCTTTGGTGCGCTCATGCCCTTCCAGACAATCACTTGGAATAAGTTTGTAACAAAATATTCGCAATTTCGCCTTCAAGTGGCAATTTTAGCTCCAAAAGATCATTCATGCGACACTAGCGCCACCTAGCGGATAGAGCAATAAGTGTCCATTTCGGAGCTCTGAAACATTCTCTATGCTTTTACGACACTAAACGTAAATATTATTTGAAATACAACAGTAGTATTGATAAAAGTTCTGAGAAAATCGAAAAATGTACAAAGGGGACGGGTTTTTTTCGCTCGTTTTCCGATTTCACAAGTATGAATTTAGTTTTCGGACGACAATGTACAAAACTTGATAGCCATCGCTCTAAATATTCAGACTTGCTAGTCTAAATTCAAATTTCAGACAACATGTCAAACTTTTCAGACAGTTGGTCTTAATATTCGTACCATTTTATGAATTTACGATTCAGACCACCAAGTAAGACGAAATCAGTCTGAATTTTCATATTTTTTTTAACAGTGAGTCCTGTTGCTTCAAGAACCCACCTCACGCCGATCCCCTCAGCACGGGCCGTGGTGGCCGAGAGCGTAAAGTCGTGTGGTCCCGATGGCGGGGTCCGGGGATCGAATCCCATCATTTCATTAAATTTTACGACTGCCTTCCTCCCACCGCAACTCAAACCCTTCGTCCAACACTCGGCCAGACGTACAGCGTGATAGCGTAGTGGTCAGAGTCACATTCACCTGGCCACTCCGCTGTGGGTGTCTAAAAAGCAATCCGCTTCGGCGGGTTGGCCTCGGCACTGGAGCGATGGAGTATTTGATCCACCAATCCAGACCATCCGGTGTGTGGTTGCGGGTGGTGCCTCCTTGATTCGTCGGGGAGGCGATGATAAGTCCTTTGAAGCTGGCCTAAAACGCTGTATGTTCGGTACGGGAGCGCCGGACAGTGGGGGTACCATGGGGTACACAACCAACCCTACGAAAACAAGAAGCCCCCACCAAACCTCTCCTCTGAGTCTATCTCTCTCTGTCTCTCTATCTCTGTCACCCTACGATCGCCGGCTGCCCTCATAAGGCGGTCCTTCATGTGTAAGAAGGCAATAGCGGTCCGACAGAAGCTGAACTATGCGGTAGCAGTTTAAAGCCTGGACACACCGGTTCCCATCCGAACACCGAAGTTAAGCAGGCGGCTCGAACCCCCATTGCGGGGGGGAGAGGGTCGTAGGGTTCAATTATTTTGTTTTATTTTAAACAAAATTTAAAAGAGAGTGGCGTATATGACTCCGTTGTTTGTACCAGGTGGTTGTTTTGACGAGTTACATTCTCGGCTTCTCGGATTTGAGGTATTTCTTGCAGAGGTTCAGGAGGCGACTCAGCCCCATTGATGAATGCCTCGATGATGGCCGTGTTTCCGTTGCAGCCCGCACGGCGCGCGCGTGTCCGGCGTGGTGGAGGAGACGCCGGGCCGCCTGGAGTACGAGGTGGCGCTGTACAAGGAGGCCCCCACCAGGGTTGGCGCGCAGGGGCAGCTGGCTCTGCCCGGCGAGCTGCCGGTGGACCAGGCCGTGCCCATCGGCACCAAGCTGCAGCTCCGCGCGCGCATCAACCCCGACTCGGGTAAGCTGGCGCAGTTTGCAGTGCAGCGGGCTGGAGCCCCTGCCCCCAATGTCGGTGACGCTGAATGTGCAATGGTTCGTGTTGCAGCCTGGAAGTTCCTCAAGCTCATGGAGGTGACGGTGTCCCCCGACCCGGACGACGCGCACATGCTGGGCAGCGTGGCCCTGGTCACGGACGGGTAGGCACGCCCGATGGGCCAATGGTGCTTTGTCCTCCGGGCCGATTCCTCAAAGTGGCTTCGTCGCTCGCTCTCTCTCGCACGCACGGGGCGTCCCGGAGGTGTGCGACGGAGACAGAGCGACGGAACGCTCTTCGAAATGAGCCTAGAGTTGTCACAGCAGCGTGGACGTTGCTCGTTGCAGGTGCCGCAACCGGGACTTCGCGTCCATCATTCCCCACCAGCCGGCGCGGTACCGCGACCGGCACAACGAGGTCTTCCTGGACTTCGAGGCCTTCCTCCTGAGCACCATGCGGGAGCGCAGCACGCTGTGGATCCACTCGCAGATCAAGGCGTGCATGGACGCGGCCGACTGCCAACCGGTACGTGGTCTGCGTGTGCGTGGTGCGCAGTGGTGCGGCTCGGCCAGGGCCGCCCGGCGCCCCACTCTCGCAGCGCGCGGCCGCCAGTTGGGTGGCCTACGCGGCCGGCGCTGGCTGGCACGCCGGTTCTCGTCGCTGACGGCCGCCGTCTGTCTCTGCCCCACAGGACTACTGCCTGGACCTGTTCGAGCCGGCGGGACACGGGCGGCGGCGGCGGCAGGTGGACGACGTGGGCTTCAACGCGCTCAACGGCTCCACCGTGATGCTGGGCCACCGCGGCGGCCGCCTCGGACCCCCGTCAGCCGCAGCCCCTCCGGGCACGTACCGGCAAGCGCGGGGGCGGGGCGTGGGGGTGGCCGCCGACATGACCGCCACGCCCCCGCCGCCCCAGGCGCAGCCCCTCACGCAGCGGTTCCACCACAACGGCACCGGGCCCAACAGTGTGCTGCAGCAGTTCGCCAAGTTCGACGAGAACATCGAGTACAGTGTGCTGATGCCCGGAGGTAGGTGACGCCCGAGACGCATTGCAATGCCTGGCAGCCTGGCCCGGGGGGCTCGGCCGGGTGGGCTTGTGGCAGCGAGCCACCGTGGAGGCGCCGCGGAGCAGCGCGCCAAAAGCGTTGCACCGATGTGCCGAAACGGCGGTCGCAACGCCGTCCGCAGTGGGGGGCGGATGTGGGGAGTTAAGGGGGCAGTAGCGTCATTTGCACGTGTTTTGACGATTTTCGAACCTCCTGTTTAGACGTTAATATAAAGATAAGTATGAATGCCAGAGACAAACGGCAGGCACCATTTGAAAGATAAAAGTTTTTACAACATTTTCAAAAAAAAATATTTTGTTTTGGCATCGAATGAGGATGTTTTGTGTTCTATGCAAAAATGGTCTGCAAAATTACATGGTGTCACTACGCGCACGATTGCAGCCAAAGTTTTTAACTTTTTACCAATCGGTAAAATGCATCTGAAAAAGCATGAAATTGCCCATAAAATGACCCTTGGGTTTCAATATTGGGCAAGAAAAACTATTGAAACGCTCATCTTCAACTTAAGATGGAAACGAACCACATTTTTTCTGGCCCAATATTAAAACCCAAGGGTCATTTTATGGGCAATTTCATGCTTTTTCAGATGCATTTTACCGATTGGTAAAAAGTTAAAAACTTTGGCTGCAATCGTGCGCGCAGTGACACCATGTAATTTTGCAGACCATTTTTGCATAGAACACAAAACATCCTCATTCGATGCCAAAACAAAATATTTTTTTTTGAAAATGTTGTAAAAACTTTTATCTTTCAAATGGTGCCTGCCGTTTGCCTCTGGCATTCATACTTATCTTTATATTAACGTCTAAACAGGAGGTTCGAAAATCGTCAAAACACGTGCAAAAGACGCTACTGCCCCCTTAAAGGAGATGTGCAAAAACGATTGGGAAGTTGGAAACAAGGGACTTTTTGACCAACTTTGAGTGCCTAATGCCAACAAACTTGCAGTGGCCCAAGCGTTCCCAGAGTGGGGAATGAAAGATTAGGGTCTGAAGTACAAAGACGTCGCGGGAGTCATCTGACACAGCTTTATTGGACGCAGTGGCCGCCCAAAGTCAGCAAAAGTTCCTACTTTCGGAGAATCAGTCGCTTTTTACAATCTGTCCCGAATAGAAACCGCTCTTATGGATCACCGTGATCACGAAATTTCGGTTCGTCTTTTGTTGACGGTTTTGGGCGCTTGTCCGCAGAGATGTACGGGCGCGGTGCCAGCGCGGTGCTGGAGTCCTCGTGCGGCACGTTCCTCCTGGTGGCGGCCGTGCTGGGCTGTCTGCTGCTGTGCGCCGCCTGCCTCATGTGCTACCTGGCCGCCCGCCTGCACGCCGCGCTCGGCACCCAGCTGCACGCCAAGTCCCTCGACGTCCTGGTCCGGGAGCACAGCCGGCGCTTCCACCACCACCACCACAGCTCGGCGTCGACCTCCGGCTCCGAGGCGAGCGGCTACACGGGCCGCTCCACGGTGCACTGACGTCATCGGCTTCGACCCCCAGCGGGGCTGATTTATTGTTCTGCAGGCCGGCGTCCGTGCGTCCGGTCGGCTGTTCGTTGACACCCCGCGCCCAACGGGACCCACCGTCGTCACGTTTTGGACTCAAGAGGCGCCCCGCCCCGCCTTCTCGCACCTGCAGATAACCAAGAAGAACGACTCGGTGCGAGTGAAACATCGTGAGTCATGGTTGACACCACTCACTTTCTGATACCAAAGTCAAATCGGCGTCTGTCTCTCTAAGTTTTGTCCGGCCGCAAGTGGTGTCGTTACGGCAGAGGCTGATACGATAATCCGATATTGAAATCGACCTGGACAAGCTCTTACTTGATATCGCATTCTCCGTATCGGCCGAAAGCAAATTAACGAAGTTGTTACCCACGCCACGCGTCGACGGTTGCCTATAAAAGTTGTCGGATTCTTTTCCATCCACTCCCCGACATTCCGCTCATGAATTCGGTAACTATTAACGGGCCTGGATCGGCATGAGGCCATGTGTAGCCTATCATGTTAGCAACCGTAAAAGATATGTTATTGTACAAAGTATTGTAAGAAGAAGGACGATGTAGATTTAGGGTCATGTGTAAAATACTATATTTATTTATTTATTACATAATTTATTCTTTCATTTTTCGTTGTAACGTCGATTTTCTTTTTCTGTTTATAAGACCTGAAACTGCGAAAGTTTTCTGAAAATAAAATAAAGTGTGCTCTACGTTTTGGATATGTTATTTATCCTTAAAGTTGTCTGAGCACAACCACAGAGCACGACACTGCGCAGTCCAGCCAGTCGAATCGACAAAGTCTACTAAGGCAACCGCGTGGTGGTGCAAGGTGTTTTGCGTGTCGGGCGAGCCCTTGGGTCGTTGATGGGCTGGCCCGCCAGGTCCTTCGTGGGTCCTTGGCCTCACGCCACGCAACCTGCAAGATTTGTTCCACGCTGAGGTGTTGTTGAAATAATTAAGAAACTTTCGTAGAAAATCGCGATTTAGAGGCAGGGTTCATTTAATCAAGCGAGGGATATTGAGAAAAGTGCTTGCCAGTTTGTGTCGTGTTGAAAAGAGTGCTTTGTTCAGGTCCAATCTAAAAATGTGTCCAGATTTGAATTTTATATTATAGGCCAAATAGTTCAGAGCCTTAGAGCTGCACATCGACACCCAGTTTCCATTCCCCGGCGGCCTAGCCAGACCGCGGACATCTAGCCACTTGACTTCCCCAGGTAATTTCCCGTCTCCGCGATAAGCGCGCACCTGTGCCAGTCACGCGTCTCGGAAGCTCAGGTGTGCGGAGAGTCCCCGCCGCGGAGATAGGGGTGGCGAGACCCCAGTCTGCAGACTTCGCTCCTGCCTGCCCCGTCTCACCACCACACTTCGGGGAAGGCCAACAATTGTTTATTCCGGCGAGGAAAGAAAACAGTCGACGTGCAAATAGGACTAAATTTTGACAGTCGTTAGTGTGCTGGAAATGACGACTGGAAATAAAGCTGAATAGCGATATGTACGAGTAGAGTACTGTATACTATTTTGCAAATTACATTTGATGGTAGTATTAGGGCCGGAACAGCACTGTCTGGTGCAGTCGGTGCAGTCGTGGGGCGCAACTGAAGTGGGCCTGTCCAACTTTCGGCTGCTTGTTTCCAATGGGCGATTGCGCGGCGTGCGCTGGTGTACATATTGAGTGGAGGCGGCCCGTGAGTGACAGACACTGTCGGCCCTCTCGAGAGCGCTGCGTGCAGGACACCCACCAGCCCGCCGCAGCCAGCCGGACTAGTCCGGGCCAGACCGTCTCAGTCTGTCCTAGACGGGTTGGCCCTACACCCCGAAAGAGGATCCGCCGAGGTCATGCCCTGCCCTGGACGCCCCTGCGCAGCTCGACCCTGAACTCGACGCCATGGAGGCCCTCGGCTTGGTGGGCGTGGCCGTGGCGCTGCCCGCGTCCTGCTGGGCCGCCACCGCCGCCGTCGCCGTGCTGCTCGGCCTCGTCTACTACTACCTCGTCCTGCCCATGGACTGGACTCGGGTAAGCGCGTCTCCTACGGGAGTCTCTTGTTCTTGTCCTCGGTGGTGTACACGTTGCTGTGCAGGACATCGCCGGCGTGGGCTTCGGCTTCGCCAACCTGGACGGGCGGACGCGCGCCGCGGTGGTGCGGACCGCGCAACAGCGGCGCAAGCTGGGCAACCTGCTGCCCGTGTTCCCCAACGGCTGGTTCGCCGTCATCGAGTCGTGCCGCCTGAAGCGCGGGGAGGTGAGGCTATCTCCTTGGACCACTTGGATCGAGCGGCTGCAGCCTGCCTGACCCCAGCATCCGCTGACACCCTGCCGGCCGTCTTGTGCAGGTGAAGCTGGTGAACGCGCTGGGGCAGAACCTGGCCGTGTTCCGCGGCCAGTCCGGCGAGGCGCACGTCCTGGACGCCTACTGCCCGCACAACGGCGCCAACATGGCCGTCGGCGGCCGCGTGCTGGGCGACTGCTTGGAGTGCCCCTTCCACGAGTGGCGCTTCGACGGCCAGGACGGCCAGTGCACCAGCATCGCCTACGCCGACAAAGTGCCGGACTTCGCGCGGGTGCGGAGCTGGCAGTGCGTGGAGACCAACGCGTCCGTGTTCATCTGGCACCACGCCGAGGGCGAGCCGCCCAGCTGGTGGCCGCAGCCGATCAGCGTCGTGGTGGACGGGTCGTGGACGTACGTGGGCCGCAACGAGTTCAACATCGTCAGCCACATCCAGGTGCGGCGGTGCGTCGCACGCGCGCCGAGCTACGCGGCTTTCATTGTCCACCCCTGAGCCCCCCAAGTTCAAGTTCAACTGCTAAGCCCGAGCCTTTTGCCCGATGCAGGACATCCCGGAGAATGCGGCCGACCCGCCCCACCTGGCCGCCATCCACGCCCCGGGCTGGTGCTGTCCTGGCTCTCGCACCACGTCTGGGACGTCGAGTGGCAGGCCGACCCGGAGCAGCGCCACGTCGCGCGCATGCGGCTCAACCACAAGCTGGCCCTCTTCAACAAGTTCAACGTGCTGCACATGGAGGTCCGCGCCCACCAGGTGCGCTGCCGTTTGCAATAATGGTCACAGTGTGGCGTCTGATAACGTGACTGAAGCTGGACCAACCCAGCTTAACCTAACCGAACCGAACCAAACCGAACCTAACCTAACCTAACCTAACCCAACCCAACCCATCCTAACCCAACCTAACTTCAACCCTACCCCCTTTAACCCCCTAACCTTTAACCCCCCCCACCTAACACCAACCTTAACCTAACCCCCAACTGGGCCCTTTCCCACCTACTTTACCTAACCCCGTGCGCACAGATCGGGCCGGCCCTGGGGTGGACTACATTCGGGAAACGGCCTGGGCCCCATCGTCTCGGCGGGACTAGGTGCTCCCCGAATCGGGCCCTCTGCGGGCGGGCATCCCCCAGGAGAGGGCCCGCTGTACGATTTATCCCCCAGGGGGCCAAGGCCCCAAAAATGGGCGAGAGCCCCCCATGGGGCCACGGCGCCAGTTCTGGGCCCAATGAGTGTAGGTATTTTTTCCCATTAACCGAGGGCTTGCTGTCACCAGTTCGAGAGAGACATCTGCGTGTGGAACCACAAGCAGTACCTGGACAAGCCGATCCTCATCAAGGAGGACCGCTACATCGCGCGCTTCCGGCGCTGGTACTCGCAGTACTACTCGGAGAACAGCCCCCGCTACACGGCCCAGCGAGAGACGCTGGAGTGGTGACCTGTACTGCTTGTTATGGCAACAGAGACCCTACTGATACTGAATAAATGTACCTGATTTTTCGTACGTCTGCGCACTCAAGTGTGTGTGTTCCCTGTGGCCGTTCCGGTTTCCGGGAAACGGCGGCGCCCTCCAGCCGAGCAGGCCAAGCAAGCCGGGCGGCGCTGGGCCTCGCTGGGCCTCGCTGGGCAGCGCCTCTCCTTTGGACGCAGCCTTGGCTTGGCCCCGCCGCCTCGCCGCCGCCTCGCCGCGCCGCGTCTGCGCGCCGTCTGGACCGCGCAGACATTCCCCCGACACAATCCGTTTTCGCACAACTTACCCACGGGCAAAGCAAACGCACTCCACTCCATCTGGGAGGAGATTACATTTACCTCAACAAGAGAAAGATATGCACGCAATTCCCGCACAACACCACCGGTAGAAGCAGCCAGTCTCGATAAAATAGCATCCTCCTTGATCTTTTCAGTCACACAATCACTGTTTCCGCTACTGTGTGTTCCATTTGTGTTATGAAAGTTGAGCGCACACGTCCTTCGAGCATTAAAAGGCGAGACGATGCCCCTTAAAAGCCTCACGCAAATGACTTGCTCGACCGCTGGGCCGCTGGGCCGCTGGGCCGCTGGGCCGCTGGGTCGCTGGGCCATGCTGGGCCTCGCCTCGACGCGACTGAAGGCAAGCCTGAAGGCCTGAAGGCTCTCCGGTCCGCCGCTGCAGCTGCCCGGTGCTGCCCGGTGCTGCCCGGTGCTGCCCGGTGCTGCCCGGTGCTGCCCGGTGCTGCCCGGTGCTGCCCGTCCGGCCAGACGCCGCAGGCTGTCTCGCAGGCTGCGCGCTGCGCCTTGCATTATTAGGGCGCTTCTCGGACCACTCGGAACGAGAACGGGCGGCGTGGAAGGACGCGCCGAGCGACGTGCCGGCCGCGCTGTTGTTGTTGTGCGGAGGGCCCGCGCACAGACAGACAGACAGACAGACAGACAGACAGACAGACAGACAGACAGACAGACAGACAGACAGACAGACAGACAGACAGACAGACAGACAGACAGACCGGACAGACAGACAGACCGGACAGACAGACAGGCAGACAGGCAGACAGGCAGACAGACAGACAGACAGACAGACAGACAGACAGACAGACAGACAGACAGACAGACAGACAGAGCGTCCCCGCAGTGCTTCGTGTTCAGATCCATCCAGATTAGTTAGATCGTCCGCGGGCTCGTTGGCACGGCGGAGGTCACTGCTTCTTAATCGTGGAGAGGCGGCGCACCACGCCCCCCACCGCGCGCACGTGTGTGTGTGTGTGTGTGTGTGTGTGTGTGTGTGTGTGTGTGTGGCGCGCGCGCGCGTGCTCTTCCGCGGGGCCTCTGTTTCGGCAGCGTCGTGATCCCCCTCCCCCTTCCCCCGGCCCTCCTGGCGTTGCGTTGCGTCTTTGGCACTGAGGCCGTCCCCCACCGTTCGCACAGCTGTTTGATCCGCGCGTGATCAGCACGCCCGTGAGCAAAGGGGCACGGCTTGTTTTCCCTACCAACATACGGACACGCACACACGCACACACCCGCACAGGGGCAAACGTTGCGTGGGAGGGCCACAGCCGAAAAGGACTGTACACACGCAGCTGCATTTCAAAGCCTCGCGGCGACGGCCATTTCGCGTTTCGTTGTTTGTGGTGGCGCCCGATCTCTGTTGGGGGTGGCGTTGCTTGTCGTTGCTTGTCCTCCTCGCCCCGATCGGAGCCTCCACCCACAGCGGGCCGGGGCGGCGCGGCCGCGACCACCCACAACACGAGTCGCGGTTGACCCAACACACATTGATTCCGGCGCCGCCGCAAAGGGAGCGGCCCCTTCGTGTACACAGGCCTGTGTACATACGCAAGCGAATCTCTATTTACGAAGGGGGGCACGCTCGCCGATCGCGACACCTTCCCTCGGTCTCGGTGCTGGGCGCGCTGGGACCGCAAACCGCGAGTTGACTAGTTAAATCGGCGAGGGCGACCCGCCCGCCAGTTCTCACGCGGAACTCCGGTCCAGTCCAACGGCGTGGCGGCGTGCATTGCGCGCTACACTGGAGGGAGTGGGCCCCGCAGCGCGGCGCAGCGCGGCGTATTGCCGTGGCCTCGTGCCGGATGGATCGGCGCGCCGACCCTCGATCGAGTCAAGAAGGCTGGGAAGTGTCCACGGCCGATGCCCTGGCCATCCCCACCCCCACCCACCTTTGTCTGTCCGGCGGCGCGGCGCGGGGCGGGGCGGGGATGGGATGGGCGTGGTGCGAGGCGTGGTAGGTCCTGGAGCGGTATAAAACGCGACTCGTTCGGGAGGGCGAACATTCTGCATCCAGCGAGAATAACCCCAACAGCCACCATGTTCAAGCTTGTAAGTCCTCGGCGCCTCGCCTGGCTAGCGATGAGGCTTGGACGCGGGCCCCGCCTTGACTGCAGCGCGGCTTCCCTTGCGCTTGTCCGCCTTGCCGCCGTGCTGACTGTGGTTGTGTTTTGCAGGCCGTCCTCGCCCTCTGCATCGCCGCCGCCTCGGCTGGCTTCATCGGCGCCCCCGTGGCCGCCCCCGTGGCCTACGCCGCCGCCCCCGTGGCCCACGCGCCCCTGGCCTACGCTGCCGCCCCCGTGGCGTACGCCGCCCCCGCCCCCATCGTCAAGACCGTGGTGCCCGCCGCCACCTCCTACCAGAACACCTACAAGATCTCCCGCTCCGCCGTGGCCGTCGCCCCCGTGGCCTACGCCGCCGCCCCCGTGGCCCACGCTCCTCTGGCGTACGCCGCCCCCGCCCCCATCGTCAAGGCCGCCCCCGTGGCCTACGCCGCCGCCCCCGCCTACGCCGCCTCCCCTCTGGCCTACGCCGCTGCCCCCGCCTACGCCGCTGCCCCCGCCTACTACCACTAATTTATTGAAATGACGCAAAAATAAAAAGAACAAAATTGAGATTTGTGTTTAAACACCTGCACCTATCTTAACTATTCCTTCATTTGCTGGAGTACACTGAACCTGAAGGAGCTACAGGAGTTGCCAGAAGGTAACAGCTTCACGATACAAGCCTCAGTCTGTCGCGCGCGGAACGTCTCCGACGCCGTTGCCGTTCTTTCCCGAGTGATTTTCTGGATTCCGAATTACACTGTGGAGATTGAGCGAGGACTCAGATTGTTTTGACTCATTCATAATTCGAGCTGCCAAACTCATCCGAAATACTGATAATGTGGGTGCTGTCAAAGTCCGCTGAAGGCGGCTGGAAGCCAGTCCCCCGGCCGCATCTTCAAAACTTTCCAGGACAAGATTTGAACCAAAATTTCACCGCCAGCAATGAATTTTTTTTTTTTGTGTACGTGCAGTGCTGCAATCAAGAGCATGTCCAGAACGCGCACGCCCCGCTTTCGAAACGGACTCCTTTTGTCACTGTATGACGGTGCTGACAGTGCAAGTGCGGGCGCAGCCTAGGCGCAGCCGATCAGGCAGGGATCAGCGGCCTCGCGGCACGCCGCGCACCGCGCACGCTGCACCGCCGGCCCGGCCAGCTTCGAGAAGGCGCCGCCGCGCCGGCCTCCACGCCGCCGAGCTGCACCGAGCCTCCAAGGTCTCGCCCGTCAAGGCGCCCGCGGCAGTCCTTCAGAACGGCGTGGGGGAGAAGGCCAAGGCCACCGCCAAGGCCGCGCCGCCGCGCCGCCTCGCTCCAGCGGACGATCACCCCGACGGAGTGCGTGGCCTTCATCCTGAGGCACAGTGTGCAGCGCTATTGTTCACCTTGTTCGACAGAACGGGGCACTGACCGTGCGAGCATTGGGGGCTCGCATCTTCGCGTCAAATTTAATTTTTTGGACGAGTTGCAAAGTGTCATAAGGTCAAAGAATCATATATCCTACGTGAAAAGCACGAGGACGTCACAGTCTTGTTTACTCATGCGTTTAAGTGAGACCCTTGAACGTGCGATCATGTACACACAAATTTATGTGTTTAGTTGCAGTTTGGCATGACATTCATGTCAGCAACAACAAAATCTGCTATCAAGCGCACGGGAGCACGGATGAAAAATTAACGTGAACGGTTAATGCGAAATAAAGGCCATCATACACTACGAGGACAGGAAGAGGTGCCACCGAGGCGGGATTAGTAGTCCAGCGACGCAGTTGGGACAGCATCCGCGCTATTATTTATCGATGAAAAAAGACGAGCATTGTTTCCGTTCCGGGTTCGGCTCGCAACTTTGTCGGGTGCGAGAGGAACACCCAAAGCCTGGCGAAGGTCTTCTCCGAGGGGCGTGGCTCGGCGTGGCGGGAGAGAGGCGTGGTGGGGCGGGGCGGGGCGGGGCATGGCGGGGCGGGCAGGAGCCTCAGGAGTATATAACGCGGAGCAGCCCACCGGGAGGGCACTCTGCCTCCAGCAAGTACACCAGCATCACCATGTTCAAGCTCGTGAGTGTCTGACTGCTGCTTCCCTTGCGCTTGTCCGCCTTGCCGCCGTGCTGACTGTGGTTGTGTTTTGCAGGCCGTCCTCGCCCTCTGCATCGCCGCCGCCTCGGCTGGCTTCATCGGCGCCCCCGTGGCCGCCCCCGTGGCCTACGCCGCCGCCCCCGTGGCCCACGCGCCCCTGGCCTACGCTGCCGCCCCCGTGGCGTACGCCGCCCCCGCCCCCATCGTCAAGACCGTGGTGCCCGCCGCCACCTCCTACCAGAACACCTACAAGATCTCCCGCTCCGCCGTGGCCGTCGCCCCCGTGGCCTACGCCGCCGCCCCCGTGGCCCACGCTCCTCTGGCGTACGCCGCCCCCGCCCCCATCGTCAAGGCCGCCCCCGTGGCCTACGCCGCCGCCCCCGCCTACGCCGCCTCCCCTCTGGCCTACGCTGCTGCCCCCGCCTACGCCGCTGCCCCCGCCTACTACCACTAATTTATTGAAATGACGCAAAAATAAAAAGAACAAAACACTTATCACTATTGTTTTTGTGTTCTGTACCCTTCCTATTCAAAATGCCGCATTGGTTTCGAGACATTGGTTAGAAGATTGTCTGCCTACTGTCTCGCCATCGTAAAAAGTTGTATATCGAAGTGGCAGTTTCACGGGTCTGATGATTTAAGAAGGTTCACCAAGAAAAAATAGACTTTTGAAATAAGAAAATTAATTGTCCTGGAACAAGAAAACATTGGCATTATCTTGTCACAAGTAACTCTACTTTATTCCAAGAGAGTTTTTCTTTTTTTTAAGACATTGCTTTCCAGGGTGAACACAACACAAACTAAATTTGGCAAAAGAAGTCAGGCCCGTGGTGACTCTGTACTCAACACAATCGCAATGGCATGTGAAATTTTTCTTTTTGGTTTTGAACGCGCGCGCGCTACACTCACACCTGTCCATCTGTTCCAAGATGTCTCGTCTCCAGCACGCAAGAACAATTTGAAATGAAAATAATTTGCTTCTCAACTAGGCTCCGTAGAAACATCGTAAAATCACACTTACATTGTAGTTAAACGTAATTTTTATTTTGAAAACGGCTGCACTTATTAATTCCTTGCAGTTCACAATGATTTCCCTCTTATCCGGTAATTTCTCCATTTTCTGTAGAAAACCTAACGTTTTGTTTTAGCCGAGCTGGAGGGAGAGCTCAGTGCCTTTCAGCCGTTAGGCCGGGTCCTCAGGCCGCGACCACACTGGTAAAACTAAAGCGTAGTATTACCCTCTGTTTTCAAGCGTAATCAGGTTACGCTTGAAATCAAGCGTAACAGTCTCATCCGCCAAGATTCCCCCCTATCTAAATGCATGGGGGAATTTCCAGAGTATGCTTCATTTCAAGTGTAACGTCTTCAAGCGTACCTTTATGCTTGACTGAAGCAAAGAGTTACGCTTTAGTTTTACCAGTGCAGCCGCTGAACCTCACGACGCCGGGCGCCAACCTGCAGTGCCGGAAGTTGAACAACGGACCAGACCGCCAAGTCAGTCCAATGATTGGCCGCGAAGATTCGCGGAATAAAACCTTGCCAGACGCCGCCTCCGATCCGCCTTGTTTTTGGGCGTGCCCCGGCGTGCCCCGGCGTGCCCCGGCCCTCTTCCGCTCGCCTCGAGGCCGCTCTTTCTCCGACACAAACCTGTACTCGATGGTCATGAGCCTGCAGGCCTCCAACGCACACAAGTTGCAAGCGGCAGATAAGTTTTAATCGATTTTGGGATTACCACAAGGATAATCGCATGGCAATAACGTAAGGCTTAGCTACAGTCCTGTCTCTGTCCGAAGCAGTGATTTACACTCTCAAGACGGGATGTTCGTCGTACAATCGTCCTGTGCATAGAACATGGATTTTGGACCGAGGGAAGGATTTTTGACGCAGGGAAGGAGACTCTTCTCGGTCTCAACCAGCAGTCGCAGGGTGTTTCACAGTATTAGTGTTGCGCCCGATGTGGGAAGTGAGGCGAACGGAGTGGCGCACGCAACACCCTCTAGTTGGAATAAGTGTTACTGAGAACGTGAACGAGTCTAAAATAGGGATCGGAGCTCCTAGCGCCTGTTGGGTAGGCAACATCAACGTATGCATGCAGGGGTGCTCTGCGGGCTGGCCTACCCCAGCATCGTCAGGCGTTCCTGGTGCAAAAATCGAAGCACCACTTGTTCGACTGATTACAAAACATCGACGTATCCAAACCTTTTTATGGATTGAGAATAATGAGCTCGAATGAGGTGCGCTGCTCGGACTGCACTAATAGAACTAAACTTCGAAATTGTGAACAATCTCTCAATCGCCTAGGCGTGACTAGTAAGTTATCCACTTATCCGATGGATCGGTTTATTCACTTTGCAAAGCTGCACATTTCCTGAGCGAATCGCCGAAAAGGCAGCCGAAGGCCTTCGCCGGAGGTGGGGCTGCCCGGAGCTGCGAACGGCGGTCTGGGCCACGTCGTGGAGGGGCTGGCCGTCCTGGCGGCCGTCCTGGCGGGGGCAGGGATGGCAGGGGGCCTATATAACGCGGAGCAGCCCACCGGGAAGGCACTCTGCCTCCAGCAAGTACACCAGCATCACCATGTTCAAGCTCGTGAGTGTCTGACTGCTGCTTCCCTTGCGCTTGTCCGCCTTGCCGCCGTGCTGACTGTGGTTGTGTTTTGCAGGCCGTCCTCGCCCTCTGCATCGCCGCCGCCTCGGCTGGCTTCATCGGCGCCCCCGTGGCCGCCCCCGTGGCCTACGCCGCCGCCCCCGTGGCCCACGCGCCCCTGGCCTACGCTGCCGCCCCCGTGGCGTACGCCGCCCCCGCCCCCATCGTCAAGACCGTGGTGCCCGCCGCCACCTCCTACCAGAACACCTACAAGATCTCCCGCTCCGCCGTGGCCGTCGCCCCCGTGGCCTACGCCGCCGCCCCCGTGGCCCACGCTCCTCTGGCGTACGCCGCCCCCGCCCCCATCGTCAAGGCCGCCCCCGTGGCCTACGCCGCCGCCCCCGCCTACGCCGCCTCCCCTCTGGCCTACGCTGCTGCCCCCGCCTACGCCGCTGCCCCCGCCTACTACCACTAATTTATTGAAATGACGCAAAAATAAAAAGAACAAAACACTAGCAACTTTGTTCTTGTTCCCTGATAGCACGAAGGCAAGACATTCTCTGGAAAATATGGTGATTTTGGTTTACCCACTCTTTTCTCATGATGGACTAGAAGCGAATTTCGCTGAACTAGTGATTCTGGAAAGTCGTCAAACACTAGTCTTGATTTTTTTCGAATCTTTGTGTCATTATTTTCCTCTGGCGTGATCCGTGTCGTTTGAGGTCGAGGCCAGCGATGCACGGTCCAGTTTATTAACGGTCTATTAGCGTGTGGTTGCACCAAGAGCGTCAGTTAATTAATGCAGTCTTTGTCCGGCCAGGCGGCGCGCCGTCGCCACCGCGAACAGTGCCTGGCCAAGGCGAGGGCCGCCGACCGAAATGGCATACGATCAGTTGCGGTCCAGCCCGTAATGGTAATTGTAATGGCCGACGCGCTGTCGGATGGGTGGCCTACTCCCCCGGAGCGGCTGGTCTGGCTAGTCGGCGCCTGCTGCTTAGGCGACTTATCCGTCACGCAGCATCACTATGACTCCGATCGGGTGGAAGGTCTGACGTAAAAGAATTAATACACCACCGTTTTGTGATTAAAATTATATTATACAATCGTTACTTTTCCTAACACAAAATTGCCAACAAGTATAAAAGTATAACAACAATAAATCTTGACATAGCACCGACGGGAGTTATCCCTCTTTGGCAGTAGTGAACGTTGCTTCCCGGCCACGACCGCACTCGCAACCTCGGCTGCTGCTCCGAGGGGGCACACACTTAGGGATCGGACGCTCAGTTGCGGTGGTATCACGCGTGTATTACGGTGTATAGGTGCTACAATTCGTTCACGACGTAATGCGGGGCGTGTGTGTACAAGGTACTACGCGAGTGCATACCCCCCCGTGCTGCCCGAAGCGCCTACTTCGGGCCGTGCTTGGCGTACACCCGGTCCCAGAAGGCGACCCTCTCCTCCCAGAGGGGCGCGCGTGGCACCGACAGCGTGGCCCCGATGTCCAGGTAGGGCGCCAGGGGCGCCGTCGTGTCCGGGTTGCCGGCCAGCGGCTTCCACTCCACGTTGTCCACGTCGGGGTCCGCGGCCGGCGTCGGCACCCTGGGGGGCATCGCGGGGACTTTAGCGGGAGTATAGCACGGGCGAGGGGAACGGCCATCGCTTCGCAAACGGCAAACAAACAGCAAAAACTTAATCTTCAAAAAGCGTCCGCTGCTCACCCAGTCCGCGCGAAGTTGGCCCACAGGGTGGTGAGCCTCGTCTTGGTGGCGAGCTCCAGGCTGTGCGGCTCCCACTCGGGCTCCGGGGGGAAGGGTGGCCGTCGTCCGAACAGGTAGCCGAGTTCGTCGCCGTGGCACGCCCCTGCAAAACCCACGCTTTCAAAATGACTGAAATAGGCCGGACCCTCGAGGAGGACTCCCCGCGGAGCACCGTGCCGAACGTACCTGTGGGGTTCTCGGCCTTCAGGAAGGTGGAGAGCACGTTGTTCCTGCCCATGACGCAGAACAGGTAGAAGTAGACGGGCACCTGGGTGGCGTGGATGCGAGCGGCCTGCACGACGCCGGTGGCGAAGAGCAAGTCGGAGTACAGCTGGAAGCACATGCGGCACCACGGCGTTAAGGAGGTGCTTCACTTTGCATAGTGTAAACATCCATGAAGTAGCCTTAAAGTGACTGGGATTATGAAACAATACGATAATTGGAGGGTTCAATAGGGAACGGCGTGTGAAAGTACTCTGCAAAATTAACTGAATTTGGAAACCGTGCCTGTGTTGTCGTCCGAATGCAATACAAAATACATACGTTCCAGTAGCCGTTGCGCGTGACTTTGCCGCCGTCGAAGTACAGCTGGCGGATGCCGTCGGCCAGCGCCACGCTCTCCGGGGAGCCCTTCTCCAGGCCCAGCTCGGCGGGGATGACACGCTCCAGGTCCGCGTCCGCCACCTCCAGCGAGGTGGTGCTGGCTATGGCTTTGCTGCAGACCGAACGTGGTCGCATCAGGGTTACATCAACAAATTTGGGTTAGTGTTGGCTTGTAAAAGCATATGGGAACACTTTCGTTCCATCATTAAAATAAATAACATTTTAAACGATGAAATAAATCTAGATCACCCGGCGAAGGAGTCATCCAGCGTGAGGATGCCTTCCATGTCCGCGAGGCCGACAATGGAGGGCACCGGGAAGTACCGCCGCTCGTTGAGCAGCGTCCTGGGCTTGTCCACCAGGAAGGCGTCGGCGACGTCCAAGCCGGCCTCGGACACGGGGAGGAAGGGGAACATGAGCCCCCTGGACCCGTCCTGGACGACACATCGACAAAGTCATCAAAGTTACAGTGCTAAAGTTTCGGGCCAGTTCCGAAACAGTCCAATTTTCCGCCCACCTTTTCAATGTCGATGACCGAGTCGGACTTGGCCAGGATGTCGACGGCGGGCGCTTTCTGCAGGAAGGCCAGCAGCTCGTCCTCGTCCTGCGTGCTGCAGCCCAGCGCCTCGCCCAGGCGGAAGGCCCGGCGCCGCGCCTCGGCCGCCTCCAGGAGGCACCACTGGTTGAGCGAGGACGCGCTCTGCATGATGGCGCGCTGGAACAGGCCCTTGGCGGCGGGCGCCAGCTGCAGGAGCTCGGTGACGGCGCCGCCCGCGGAGCAGCCGAACACCGTCACGCGGTTAGGGTCGCCGCCGAACACGCCGATGTTGTCGCGGACCCACTGCAGGGACGCCACCGCGTCCTTGAGGCCGGCGTTGCCGGGGCACTTAGAGGAGCGCAGCGACAGGAAGCCTGCGGTTACACAAGGCAAAAGGATCATACGGGATATTTTGTTTTGTTCATTATCTGAAAAGAAACCTTGCCATGGATCCCAGTCCATACCTCGAACACCGTCGGGATCCATGGCGTAGGTTCGTAGTGTGGGTGCACTGACCGAGCGCGCCGAGGCGGTAGGTGACGGTGACCAGCACCACGCCCTTGGCCACCAGCCACTCCGGGGCGTACTGCCTCATGTGCGACGTGCCGTTGGTGAAGCCGCCCGGGTAGAACCACACCATGACGGGCCAGGGCGCGCCCTCCACGGGGGTGCGCACCGAGGACGGCACCTGTGACAAGGAAACAACGACAAGGCCATGACGAAGGGCAGCACGGCGCGGCGTGTTTGAAGGCTGTGGCACTCACCTGGGGGGAGTACACGTTGAGGTAGAGGCAGTCCTCGCTGCCGGCCTGCTTGCGCAGCATGAAGTCGTTCTGCAGGGAGTCGGCGCCGTGGTCCAGGGCGGGCCGCGCGCCTTCCCATGGCTCTGGCGGCTGGGGAGCCTGCACCACCAAGTTGGTCCGTGTCCGTGCATCACTAGCGTATCGGCCGTTCACAGTCGCCGGCGCGCTTTGCGTACCTGAAAGCGCAGCTCCTTGACGGGCGGCTTGGCGTAGGGGACGCCCAGGAAGGCGTCGAACGCGGGGAGGTTCTTGGTGGGCGGGGAGAGCCGCTGCCCTCGGAGCAGGCCCTGCTTCACTTGCACCTCCACCAACTGCATCTACACAGGAAAGATCATTTTAGTTTCTCGACCGCCGACCCAGCCATCTCATGGGCGTACAGCGCGATTTGAACGATTGCCCAAATCGCCCAAATGCTCTGCCGTGCCAACATGCTGACCCGATACGCGCAAAGGTCACATACTTTTCTGGACTTCAGCAACTCAGAAGGCCTTGGTTTCGATCGATTCTGACAGTGGAGCCTATCATGCATCTTCTAGAATCCGTGTCATGTTCCTGTTCGTGAGTCATGCGTCCTAACAGGCACTCAACCTGCGTGGGCGGGAAAGAGGGGCAAGAAGGGGGTCGCCGGATGAAAGAGCCGCAGAGGTCTGTACGAGTGCCGCGAGATGGCGCTCGCAGCCATGCAGTGGCGCGGCGTGGGCAATGCTCGACCGGCTGACCTTGAAGGTCTGTGCAAGTCCAGGGACAACAGCTGCCGGGCAAGGTTAGGGCTGCGAACCGGACCATGGCATGGCCCGGCATGGCCATTGATGGATGATGTGGGCCAGTTCGGCGGGTGCTACGCGAGCGCCGTAATATCACCCATACAGTGGGTGCTGCTATCGCGAGGAACCAGTTGAGAGATACGTGAAGGTGACCACCAAACTTGGTCGGCTCGAAACGAACATCCACAGAAATTCCCAGCATTGCGAAGAAGAGTGCCGTTCTAGTTTGCATAAAGTAACCAGCCTAGCGTAGCCGATCAAACTGCTGACGAGATGGGAGCTTGTGGATGCCAGCTTTCATTGTCAACCGGAGAATCAAAATGGCGGATCCATTAATTTTTCAGCCGTCCCCACATTTTAAGGCGGTAGCGAAGCGTGCGGTGGTTGATTGGACACGACGGGAAGGCCGCGGTTGGTCCTGGCGGTCCTGGCCCCTCTGCATCCGCAGGCTGCGCTCTGCGCGGCGCCCCACCACTGGAGGCGCGTGCACTGAAACGCTGCAGCCATTAGCATCAACATTTGAAATGGGTCAATTGCTGTGCCAACAGGTTGCAGCACACGCCATATCGTGTCTAACAGCAATCAGTGTTTTATCATCAAAGGCGGATCCGGAATCGGTCGTTCTGATGGAGGGGCTAAGTATTGCTTTGGCTTTCTTCGGAAAAGGGGGGGGGTGAATTCCAAAACAATGCTCTTTGCCGTCGAGACGAGCAGCCAACCCCCCAGCCAACCACAAGGCAGCCGACCGGGCGACACAAACAATGCTGGCAATCGGGATTCTTCTCGCCACTACGCCCAGAAAAATGGGTATTTTTGTGAGTGACACGGCTGAACAACTCAAAAGTACCCACTTGTGGTGGCAAGGAAAAATATGCGTGGCAGGCGCTCTTGTTTTTCTGGGTGCTCCGGGGAAGAGACTAAGAAAGCAATGCGCCTGCCTAATCGGCACTGAAACGTCGGCCAGCTTTCAAGGCCATTTTTTCCTCGGCCACACAGTCAACTCGCACTTGAAGCAGCTGGAGTAGCGACGCCGCCATCCCGCCGCCGTGCGCTGGCGCAGGGAGTATCCACAGCCGCTGCCAACACAAACAGTATGGTCTCGTGCCCTCGCGCCGTGGAAATGCGCCAGGTAAACCGTATCAGTTCCGGCTGTGTGTTCTCTGTCAACTATTGTCATCCCGGGAATACGGTGTTGCCAAATCTAATCCTGGCATTGAACGACATCCAAAATAACCCACAAAAAAAACAATCCACGTCTTGGTTCGATGAATCCTTCCATGTTTACAAAAATGTGGCTGACTCTGTGCTTAGAGCAGTGGCATTCCTGGTCTGCCGATGGCTTATTTGTTGAGTCTGTCAGAGGGTTTCGACCAGAGGGGGAATCGCGGAGGCCATGTTGCAGGTATTTGATATGGCTGGACAGAAGAATCGAAAAAGAAAAAAAAACGATGCTCAATCAGGTCAATCCAGTGGACGACGGGTGCTGATACAGCCCCCCCCCCTTTACATGGCACTGCAAAGGGTTGGCAAAGGGCCATACTTTGCCCCTGTAAGTAGGCAAAAAATGCAACTTCGACGCGCTCCCCCCCCAAGAAAGGCCGCCACTGGATCCGCCACTAGTGTGCCAACGGTATCGCTACTCCCTACGTGCTCGTACGCTGCGAGCGTGGGTTCGAAGATGTTTGGACCACGAAAGTGGGGTGCAGGGGGACAAACGCCCCTCCCCCCCGGAGCTTTCACCCGATTGGGCGTCGCAAATTTGTGTACCATGTAGACATTTGAACCAAAATGCGCTAATGTTCTCATAAATGCACTGCCTCTCAGCTCCCATCCCATTAGCCCCACCCAATTAATATAAAAGTACCCCCCCCTCTCGCCCGGGACATGGAGTATATCCGGGGTCCCGACGGTGCGCAAGATTTGCCACACCCAACAAAACTCAATCACTTAACACAAGCCCGCCGCTGTCTCGTAGTTTTCTTCTGTAGTGATTTTGTTTTTCAGTCACGGTTAAGTGGCTCGCCGATGTCATTCGCACCGAGTAGTGAGGGTCACCTGTGGTCACATGCCATGCCGGACAGCCAATGCTGCGCGTTCCCGCCGTGAGCTGACGACGCTTACCTTCGAGTCGGGACCGACAGCGGGCCTTTGAGGTTAGGGTCGCCTGGATTCGCGGGCGTCGCCGGGCCGGGTACTGGTGAACTGGCGCCGCGCCGCACAGAAACACTGACGGTTACGGAGCGACGCGAGCACCGCGAGCACGACCGACGGCCGGCCCGGCCCGCCGGCGGCGGAGCGCGGAGCCGTGGCGGCGCGGCGCGTTATCCTGGTGATCACAGCGGGAGGGGGAGAGAGGCGGGAACGGGGCAGGAAGACGCGCGGGGACGGGCGGCCGGCCGGGCGGAGCGGCGGAGCGGCGTGCAGGGCCCAAGCGGCCCAAGCGGCCCAGGGCACCGCGGTGACGGTCCCGCTCCCGCCCGACAAGTGCTTCAATGCGGTGCGGCGGACACGCAACAGTGCGAGGAGGTTGGGGGCCGTCGGGCCGTCCGTCGGGGGCGTGCGGGCGTGCGGTGTGGGGCCGGGGACGGGGACGGCAGGTGCCCGCTGCATCCACACCCACGGCGCCTCGAGACTCCAGCCGGTGACGTAGTGACGTCCCAGCCGACGACGCGCAGCGCGCAGCTGTTGTTGAGTGGCCTTGTGAGAGCGAAGTGTTGCCTACCCCACGGGCGGCGCGCGGAGTCGCCGGGTCTTGACTTGCCGCGCTGCGCGGTCCACGATGCCGAGGGCGCCGCCTTCCAGTCGCAGATAGGGATTGCAGATCACAATCGAAAGCCGTCTGCGCGACTGCATGGCCCTACGGGGGTGGGGGCGAGGCAGACCCAGGCAGACGCGACCAAGCGGAAACACAAGCAGAGTCATTTTTTCTGCGAATTCGGGTGACTACTCCGAGAGGGAGATTGTGCCGATGGAACGGAAACGAGGTACCGTACCGGTACACTGTTCTGGCGCACGTGGCGGACACATGAATCACAAAAAGGAAAATGAGAGAATGTCCAAACGCTTGTTGCCGATAGCACAAGCGCCCAACTAGCCCTTCACTCTCATGCTCTGTGCCAGGTATGCGATTGACAACAAATTGACAACCCTCGTTTTGGAGCATTAGCGCCGAAAACTGTTCTGAGACACATGAATCAGGTTGTTACTTCTGAATTCACCCTCGATTCCACCCCCCTATCCCCCCCCCCACACACACTTAAATTTATGTGTATGTACAACAGAGTACACGCTTCAACTTTCAGTGCGCAGACAACTCATTTCTGCAAGCTCAACCTGAACAGCAGGCGAGGTTTCGGCCGGCCCCCACGTGACGTGCTGGTAGCTGCTTGCTGCTTCCGGGTCATTAGGGTAGCCAGGGCCATTTCTTCGCATCTCTCCGGACCGTGCCCCAGGCAGCCCCAGGCAGCCCCAGGCCCTCGGCAAGCTGCCGGCCTGCCGGGGACAAGCGCCGCTGTGGGCGAGGTCGCTGTGGGCGAGGTCGCGCACTTGCCAGAGTTTGTCATGGACGAGTTCTCTCACGTGCGGCGAATTCCATCAGTCTGATTTGTGGAAAGGCAATCGACATACCTTACATAAGCCCCCGCCACATGCCTGGCGGTGTTGGCGGTCGCTTCTTGGTCCTTGAGGACAATAAACTTGGAGTGGAGGGTTTGCCAATCACACAAAAAATATTAACGCAAACCCCAACCATGTCCACCCGTAAAACAAATGAGGGTCGCATAATCCAGCTTATTAAATTGAAAGCAAGTTGCTACTTTTTATAAAAAATGTATAAAACATGTGAATCACCACAGCAACACGAGTAGCACCGCAGCCAAAGAAAACAGTTGGGTACATTCCCTTAAAAGAAGTTCCTGTGTGAGATAATATGTGGTTTGTGAGCAAAGAACTTAAAGAAATCTCTCCTCCCAAAAGCTCCCATCCAAGAAGATATTGTTTTGATTCCACCCCGTCTTCTCCAGCATTCCAGCTTGAGGGCAGGCAACTTTCAATCAGTTTGCATGTATATGGACCCGTCGAAATCAGTCCGCACAAGCCTCAAAAAGCCCCAAAATTTTTCCAATTGTCGCCGCAGGTTGGAATTACGGTAATATTTTAGGATACTTTTCAGTTTTCTATGGTAAAATAACAGAGCTGGTCGCACGGCCTCTCTTTCCTGCCCCGGGGCGCCGCTTGGCCAATGGCAGCGGAGGGCAGCTCGCGGGTGGTGGGAGAGAGGTATAAATTGACAGCCCTCCCAGTGCAGCCAGTAGCACCCAGTCGCCCCACGCACGACCAACATGGTGAGTCTCTCCCTCTCCAGCCAAAGCTTTCGCCCCGACCTTGCTTCTCTTTGAGTGTTCGACTTGGCTACGGCACCGAACTTGGCCCATTGTCCGGCAAGTCTGCAGCTCCGTGTCAGCGGAAGATGAAGATATGTCCGAAAGCTGTGTGCCCAAATGCGAACAAGGCAATTTATTTTTATTCAAACGTGGGCTTTCTGAACCTTGCGTTGCCTGTTCCAGAGACTGATCGTTGCCCTCGCCCTTGTCGCGGTGGCGACCGCCACCAAGACGGCCCAGAGGCCCAACCCCCAGCCCGTGCCGCCCCCGCCGCCGAGCGCCTTCAGGTTCGGCCACCCCAACAAGTTCGACACCATCCCGCCCTCAGTGAGGTTCCAGCAGCAGCAGCAGCCTGGCTCGATCCGCTTCAACCCCTCCACTGGCAACACCTTCACCGCGGTGAGTTAAGCGCCACCTTGCCGGCGCCTTTGTCGGTTCCCCGAGCAACCACCTTGCCGTGCGCGCTAACGCGCTAACCGGCGTCCACGCCAAGAAGTGCTGGCGCTATTCGGGTTTGCTGCAGTGGGGTTGGTCTGGCGTCCAGTCGGCACGTCCTCCAGAGTCCCGCCGCCTAATCTGGTCTGACCGAGACCGTGCGGTCGGGTGTGCGGTCACGGATCTTGGTGTTGGTGACAGCTGCACCGGCTGCGGCGATGTCCCCGCGCTGGCGGCCGGTGCCGCCCCTCCCGGTGGCGCCCCCTGGCGCCGCACGCACCAAAACACGGAAAAACACGTCCGGCTGCCCGTCGCCTCGGGGCTCGCTGGTGCGGTTGCTCGTGCGGTCGGCGAGTAACGGCGAACCGCGTGTCGCGAGCCACTCGGCGCCTTCTTGCTCTGACCGCACGGCTCTTGTTCTTTCCAGATCCGCACCCCCACGGCCCAGACCGGCTTCGTGGCGCAGGCCAGCGAGGAGTCACCTGTTTTCGCAGTGGCGCCGCCCAGTGACTTCACCGTGCCGACCCAGGGCGAGCGCGGACTCCAGAACGACTTCCAGCAGACCTTCCAGCAGGGCTTCTCTCAGCAGCTCCAGAACGACGCGGTCAGCAACAACTACGGCACCCCCAAGTCCGAGTACGCCCCGCCGCCACCTCCGCCGCCACCAGCACCACTGGCGACTCCCGACCCCGTCTACGCCGCCCCCGTCCCCGCCGCAGCCCCGGCGCCAGTCTACGCCCCTCCCGCACCCGCCCCTGCGCCCGTGTACGCAGCACCCGCCCCTGCGCCCGCACCGGAGCCCGTGTACGGACCCCCTGCTGCGATCCCAGAGCCAGTGTATGGGCCTCCTAAGGAGGAGTACGCCCCTCCTCCGCCCCCACCCCCAGCACCCGCACCCCTTCCCCTGCCGGAAGCTCCCAAGGTGCTGTACGCCCCTGCCGTAGAGGACCCCAAGCCGTACGCTCCTCCAGTCGCTGAGCCCGTGTACGCCGCCCCTGCCCCTGCCCCAGTGTACGCTGCCCCCGCTCCTCCTCCGGCCCCCGTCCCAGCGCCCGTGTACGCTCCACCAGCCCCCGCCCCTGTGTACGCTGCCCCCGCACCTCCGCCAGCTCCAGTACCTGCACCCGTGTACGCCGCCCCTGCCCCAGAGCCCGTCTACGCCGCTCCGGTCCCCGAGTACGGCCCTCCCAAGGAAGAGTACGCCCCTCCTCCTCCCCCACCCCCAGCCCCTGCTCCCCTCCCCCTACCTGAAGCCCCCAAGGTTCTGTATGCCCCCGCTGTGGCAGACCCCAAGCCGTACGCTCCTCCAGTCGCTGAGCCCGTGTACGCCGCCCCTGCCCCTGCCCCAGTGTACGCCGCCCCCGCTCCTCCTCCGGCCCCCGTCCCAGAACCCGTGTACGCTGCCCCCGCCCCTGCCCCAGTGTACGCTGCCCCCGCACCTCCGCCGGCTCCAGTGCCTGCACCCGTGTACGCCGCCCCTGCCCCCGAGTACGGTCCCCCGAAAGCCGAGTACGCCCCTCCCCCTCCCCCTCCACCAGCCCCTGCTCCCCTCCCCCTGCCAGAGGCCCCGAAAGTGCTGTATGCACCCGCCGTAGAAGACCCCAAGCCCTACCCCGCTCCCGTGTACACTCCTGCCGCGGAGTATGGCCAGCCTGGTGGTGTTCAGTAAGTATTGGAGAGTTTAAAGAGATTCTTTACTTCCTCGCACTGCTACTTGCACTCACACCGTCTATCTTTTTTCTAGGTTCTAAGATGATCGTCTTCGCAATCCCTCGCCTGTGATCCTTGGTAGTACCACATTGTAAATATTTGCAGCTCGCTAGTTAGTCGTCGCAAACTGTACACTTTTACACATTGTCTCAATAACAATTAGTTAATTTTCGTAATTTATTAAATATGATGTAAAGAAATGCCCAGACCTTTTGATTTCCCCCCCCCCCCACAACCCTCACACACATACCACGGAAACACCAAGAACTTGTAAACAAACCAGGCAACAGTAAGCTAAAAGTATTATGTTCCCTAATTAATTTATTAATTTTTTACGGGAGGGGGAGGGGAGGTAGGGGTGGATTGTAATAGGAAAAGAACAATTAAGTTGATTCAAATATGTAATTTTTATTGCACTGAAACTGAATGCATCACAGGTAATAAACTTTGTTACATCATACTGAAGTGACACTTATGATTATCTTAAATATGTACATTCATTAAATAAATATTAATATCTTTGTTTTACACGAATGTACTGACAATTGAATATAATTACAAAAACACGCAGCGTTGTTTGCCTAGCACCCGCTTACTAATCCTGTTTGTTTCAACCGGTGCTTTGAAAAAAGTACCCATCAACCGTTTAGTTTGTTAGTCGAAAAACCCTTCAAGCTCCGATCAAGACTAACAGGGGGAACTGTAAACAATGGCAGCGCGCAATGAAGTACAGACACCGTGTTCGAAACGTAGAATGGAAGATCGTGATTAATAATTGTAAAATAGCTCACAACGCTGCACACCAATTTCCGGCTTTAACTAAGCACCAGACTACTTCCAAGCAGTCAGTCTCACTTATAGCACCACAAACGGGGATTGGCAGGAACCCACCCCCACCTACGCATTTTTCTAACACAGCAGGTTTGGGGCTATCTGTTTTTAAAATACAGCGGCCTATTATTCTTCTTAGCGCCCTTTTACACCCGCATTTCATATCAAGGCACGCAATGTGCCGGAGAGTCGTTCCAATTGGTAACTAGTTAGGCAGTCTCAATAAGTTTAGTTTGTGCGGCACCTAGTGTTGTTCTTAATTTGCCATTCACTAAGCAATTCTCTGTTCACATATTTCGGCGTACGTCTCTGGGCTCTTACTATCATTTCCCAGCTCCAAAATCAACGTTCGAAATGTTGCTTGAAGCTTCGTAACGTCATAGCCCCAGACATTAAGCATTTGCCGTTTAGACGGCAGAAATTTAACTGGTGAATTGTTGACACTAAGGACACTGCTGGTACCTCGCACCACGGCGCCACCCTCGTAGACGTCACCCACGCCTTGCAGTTAGTAGTACTAGTAACCGCGGTTCTGTACGGTAACCCTGAATTCAGGTCATGCTCCGACTCCATTTCTTTTTAAAGCAAACACTTTTGCTTCCGACGAAAACCTTTGAAAGATTTACAACTTGCATTGGCGGCTGGGCGAGCCAAGCGAGAGGGGACCCGAGCGTGCAAGTACTCCCGCGGTCGGCTGGGCAAGGCACCCTGACGCGTGGGGTAAGGCCGCTGCAACTCGCGCTGCAGGCCTCGCCGCCGATACTCCGCACTGCAGCCCTAGCCGCCAATACTCTGCACTGCAGCCGAGCCCACGCCGCGGCGGGGGGTATCGCCGTGCTGGGTGGTCTTTGTGCACAGCATGCTCAGTAGCGGTCGCGGTGCGGCATTCCGCCTCGGTCCGAGTACTTCTCGGAGTACTTGCCGACCGAGTAGCGGTCGCTGAATCGGTCGTCGGGGTACTTCTCCTCCGACTTGTAGCGGATCTCGGGCGTGCTGAAGTTCTTCTGCCAGTGGTGCGTCCAGTAGTGCGGCTCGGCGGCCACCTCGCGAGGGCTCTTGGCGTCCCGGCACACGTACACGCAGTACACCAGGCTGCCGATGAGCGTGAGGAAGCCGAACACCAGGAACACGATGCCCAGGATCCTGCGGGGGGGAAAGGCTCAGCGTCAGCTAGAGGCGGTTCGGAAAGTGAGGGATAAAAGCGAAGGGTACTCACCACACGAAAAAGGGTTCGAAAAACTGGATGACGATGACGAAGCCCAGCGTGACGAGGATGAGGCCCAGGTTGAGCAGCAGCAGCAGGCAGCACACGCCCTTGGTGTTGGGGCAGAAGGGGTTGGGCGCCGACATGGTCTCCACCACCACGCCCGCCTTGCGACCCGTCTTGGTGATGGTGCGCACCGTGGACACCTCGGACGGCGGCCTGGAGCGGTACGAGTAGTGGCTGGGCGGGCCGGGCGGAGGCCCCCGTGAGCCGCGGCTGGGGGACATCAAAGGCGCACTCAGCACGGGCGTCGCAAAGCCTCTGCCAAAAGGAACGGTGCATCCAGAAATCCGACTTACCTGAACTCCGACGGCGCCCGGTACACGGCGCTCGTCACGTAGATGTCGCTCGAGTCGTCGTCGAGGTGGTTGGCGCCCTGGTGCCGCGAGGACCGCGAGTTCCTCGACGGCGCCCTCGGCGGGCCCCGGGAGGGGCTGCGTGCGCCATGGGTCTGGTGCACGTGCGCCCACTCCCTGTCCCTGCAAGAGGCCAAGCCGGGTTAGAGCGACCTCGCACAGTGGGCGAGAAGACCGGTGGAGGCGGTCAAAATTCTAGACGCGTTTTGAGTTCCGGATAGTCGCTAGCAGGACTCCGGTATGGGATTCCTCGTTCGGGGAGCAATCCTTTGGTGGGGTCACGTCACACGTTCGGTTCGAGTCCCATTCAGGGACTCTGGAGCTTAAAACGCGTCCAGAATTTTGGCCGCCTCCCACCGGTCTTCTGGCCCACTGTGCCGCGGCCTCGGCCTCGGCCGCGCCGTGTGGGACTGTAGTGGACTGTAGGCGGGCAGCGCCAAGGCAGCGCCAAGGCAGCGCGGCCCGCGCCTTACCTGGAGTGGCGCGGCAGCACGGCGGCACGCTCGTTGGCCACCATGTACTCGGACAGGGTGCGGTCCGACGGCGCCCGGCTCTCCTCGCCGTCCGTGGAGTAGCCCTGCAGCACGCCAGCGCGCTCCGACGGCGGCGCCGCCATGTAGTGACTGGGCGCCACCTTGCGCGCCATCCTGCACAAAGAAAGGCGCGCTACAGGCAACGGCAAAAACAGCGGAACAACAATGGAACACTAAGTGTTTTGGCGGTGACCAGCACTGAGCACTGTCCCACGAGCCAGCCCTCAGTGTCACACAGTGTTAACGGGAAGGCCCCCCTCTCCCCACACACAGGTGCGCTGTGCTGTGTTACGGACGCCCCCTCGCAGTCTATTATTCTCTGCAGCATCCTCGGCTCCGCGCTCCGCGCCTTGGCTCGTCGCGGCCGGTGGAGCGGCGGGGCGGGGCGGGGCGGCGTGGAGTGGGGCGTGGCGGGGCGGGGCGGGGCGGGGCGGGACGGAGCGGGGACTGCAGCAGCCGGGCCGGTCAGGTCACGTCAGGTCGTAAGTACAAGGCCACGCCACTCTCTGCCCCGCCGCACCGTGCCACCTCCGCTTTTAGCATTCGAAAGGTCCGTTTGAATCAACTAAGCAGAAACCCAGTGCAGTATGAATGCGTTGCCGTTCCAAGAAACCAAAAAGCAGCGCGCTCGCCCCACGGCTTGGAATCGGCAGTGGACCGCTCCAGGCCACACTGCTGAAAATCTTGACACCCGCGACGTGGCCGCGCGCCTTGCCGCCGTGACGCTCGCCGCTGTCTTGTCCACATGGCTGCGCACCGCGTCCTCGCCGCGTCGCCGCGTCGCCCCGTCGCCCCGTCGCCCCGTCGCCCCGTCGCCCCGTCGCCGTGCGTGGGCCTGCCGGGCTGCGCGACTCGTCTGTTAGACGCGCGTGTGCGAGCTCACCCGCTGACTGATTCAACTTTTCCTGCAATTGATCAGTCATTCCAGTGAATGACCAGAATTTTCTGCATCCTTGCTCCACAAAGTAGGAAACGGCAATACATACAGGCAGAGAGACAGACAGGCCGACAGACAGGCTGACCGGGTTTCATCTCGCCTGGCCTCGGGTTCGCTCACGGCGTGGCCAGACCCCGATCGGAGATGAAAACGCGAATGGCTCCGAACAAAATTCCTGTTTGGAACCGTTCAAAACCTATGAACAACATCACTTTGAACTTCTTCGCACGCAGAAACTCTTTCTTCGGTTCAAACAAGTATGGCACCAGAAGTCAATAAGATTGATTCACAACCATGCGATTTACCGATTCCCAGTTTCATCGTATCGTTCAAGCTATGTTTTTATTTCGTCAGCATTTCCATTTGGCCTGTGTCACCGAGAGACCGACCAAGGCGAGGGCGCTCTGGCGCTGCACCACCACCGCGGGGCGCCCACTCCAACCGGGGCGGGGCGGGGCGGGGCGGGGCGGGGCGGGGCGGGGCGGGGCGCGGCGGGGCGCGGCGCGGCGCGGCGCGGCGCAGCGAGGCGAAGGCTCACCGCCGCCACCGCACCGCGAGTCCGTCTCGGCCACACCGCGCCACACCTCACCACACCACGCCACACCTCGCTCCGCGCATCTGCCGTTGCGCAATCCAACGCCACATGCAAATGAGGCAGAGGCGGGGCGGGTATGCGCGGGAAGGGCAGGCACTGGAAGGGCAGCTCGCGCCCACCTTTGCAGCACTGGAGACAAGGCGGCGAGGCGGCGCTACACTGTCTCTTTGCCGCCGCGACTTTGAAGGCGCGCGGCATTTGTTCACCTTTTGGGCCTTTGGGGCCTTTGGGGCCTTTGGCGCGGCGAGAGAGACTCGCGGCGGCACTACTTTGGCGGGAATAACGGCGTTGGCGGCGAGCGCAGCAAGCCGAAGTCGCCTCGGCTCAGCCCCACCGGCCGCGGCCCCGGCCCCGCTTCCCGGCTTTCTTTTCGTCTCATTGTGACGCTTCCTCCCAGGGCGCCGTGAGGCCGACGACGACGGTCGCGGCACGCCCGGCCCGCCACCCCCGCCCCGCCGCGCAGTCATGGCGTAGCCATGGCGCAGTCATAGCGCAGACATCGAGCCAATTTCAATCTGGCGGGCCGGAAGTGGGCCGAATCGCTTGAAGCGGTGCGACCAGCAAATCACATGGCGAGACTGTGCGTCCCGCGCAGAGACCTCATTCGGGCTGGCATACAGGACATGAGCCCCGTCCCGTTTGAGCCCCGTTGTTCTGAGCCCGGGCTTGAGCCCCAGCCTGAGCCCGGGTTGAGCCCCAACTTGAGCCCCGACCCAAGCCCCAATATCCAGAGCCCGGATTGAGCCCCGACCTGAGCCCCGTTTGAGCCCCATTTGAGCCCGGTTTGAGCCCCGTTAGAGCCCCGAGGCCGAAAATAACTATTTGTGAAGACTTTTTGCATGATTTTTTGCCACGGGGCTCAAATGGGGCTCAAATGGGGCTCAAACGGGGCTCAGGTCGGGGCTCAATCCGGGCTCTGGATATTGGGGCTTTGGTCGGGGCTCAAGTCGGGGCTCAAATGGGGCTCAAGTTGGGGCTCAGGTCGGGGCTCAGACCATCGGGGCTCAAACGGGACGGGGCTCATGTCCTGTATGCCTTCGGGCTCACTGCTTCGGGCTGGTCCGGAAGGTGCACAGGCCGAGCTGGCAGACAGGCGCTGCCGCGCAGGCCGAGCTGGCGCCGGGAGCGAGCGTCGGCTGACCGGCAGCGCTAGGTCGCCGGTTCGATGCCACTTAGGGCCCGAGAGCGTCGGTTAAAGTTGGTCATTTCCGTTTTTTGTCATCGCAATGAATAAGATCAGATACTAAATATGCAGATTTGCGAAAGTAACAACCAAAAAAACGTTTCCTAGGCCGTGAAAAACGAATGCCTCTGGCTGGAATCGAACAGCGAACCGGCCTCCTAGGCGCGTCGGGCTGAGCAGCCCGAGCGGGCTGCTCCGGGCTGCGTCGGGCTCTGGGCACCGAGCTCGGGCCGGGCCGGGTCGGGCTGGTCCTCTCGGGCCGGGCCGGGCTCGGGCTGGTCACTCCGTGGCGTCGGGCTGCTTTTCGCTGGAGCAGTGAGCCCGACTGAGGTCTCTGGTCCCGCGCTGCCGGGGGCGGGCTGCCGGGGGCGGGCTGCACGGGCGGGCTGCACGGGCGGGCTGCACGGGGCGGGCTGCACGGGGCGGGCTGCACGGGCGGGCTGCACGCGGGGCGGGCTGCACGGGGCGGGCTGCACGGGGCGGGCTGCACGGGCGGGCTGCACGGGCGGGCTGCACGGGGCGGGCTGCACGGGGCGGGCTGCACGGGCGGGCTGCACGCGGGGCGGGCTGCACGGGGCGGGCTGCACGGGGCGGGCTGCACGGGGCGGGCTGCACGGGCGGGCTGCACGGGGCGGGCTGCACGGGCGGGCTGCACGGGCGGGCTGCACGCGGGGCGGGCTGCATGGGGTGAAACGACAAGGGTTATGCTATTTGCGCGACGGCGTCATGACGGCGTCATCACCGCCCCGACAGCGTTATTGGACATGCCGCCGCGGGGGCAAGCCGAAAGCCAAGCCGATACCCCCCCCTCCCCCGGCCCGCCCTTGTCCATCGGCTGGCGCACGTGACACGCCGAGGCCGGGACCGCAACCCTGGTCGCGTGTCATTCCGCAACCCACTCCAAGATGCTCGGCGCGCTGATTCCGAGCTTCCGTCCCTCCGCCTCTGCCTCTCTCTCACTCCGAAGGGGCGAGAGAGACAGGTCGAAGACACTGCTTTTCACAACTTCTTCACGTACCCGCACAACGGACAAGTTTATTTGTACGCACGTTACGATGACGAAAGCCTTCGAAATTCGGATAAAATTATCTGTGTTACAAGCTCGATCCATCCGTAATTACGCTTGCGCAAAACTGTCCGTAGAGTGTACGCTTGAAGTCCGTGAAGATAGTTTAGAGCGTTTGGAATCAGTAAATGATTTTGCCGGTGAGGTCCGCAGTTCCACCGCCTGTCTGTCCCCGCGTTGACGTGTGCGCCTGAAAGGGGCGCCGTGTGCCGTGTGCGCTGTGAACACAAAACGAAGGGGCAAAAGTCCGCACGCATGATTGATCCGCGTCCCAGACTCCCCGGACAGCACCCCACTGCATTCCCGGGTCGCTTCCAGGAACAACCATTGAGAATCCAAACTCTGCGAGCGTCAATAGGGGGCGCGGTAAAAGCGGCTCCCGGTTCGCCCAGGGACTCGTCGACAATCGCCTGCGTCTTTTCTGCAGGCTGAAAACCAGGAATCGTTTTTGCCGTCTGCAAGTGCAATGCGTTCAAATCCGTTTATCGATCTCAACAATTTTCAGTGCAATGCTTTTGCATCGCAAGTTAAGTTGGAAATGGCTTTCCAGAGGTTGTTTCAGGACGCATCGCACGTAAGGTGCGATGTGGGCAGTGTGGCATTGCCCGCCTGGTGCGGTGCTTGCTAATCATTGTGCGCTCCCCGTTTCCACGAAGACCAATCCCCCCCCCCCCCTCCCTGTCCAAACACGAGACAACAATTCGGCGGCGACGTCGAGGCCAGACCAATGAGCTCTACCTGAGCCTCGCAACCACACGTCACACACACACACACACACACAAACACACACACACACACCATCTCCAGGGAATTGACCTACATTCCCGGAAATACCAGGAACTACCGTGCAGAGGTGAAGGGGTATCAAGTAACCGACTCGCCCCGGCACATTCCCGAGGCGGGGCATGGAGAAGAAGGGTCCGAAGAGTACTAGGACGTTGAGGGAGGCTTTTGAACACAGCTAGAATGGACGCCGTGGCGCGCCGTGGCCGGACAAAGTCAGCAATATTCAATTTTTCGACATTTTGACAGCTTTGTGAGGCCGGCACTCAAGTTATCGCTAGTAGTCTTCAATAATCAAGATAATCAATTATAATGCCCCCTAATCAGTGATATCCATAATAATGAAAAGTAATCACACGTTATCTATATATTCTCTATAATTTAAATAATTCAGTAAACAGGGTACATGAAAATTTCGAGTTTTTTACCCCTAGGCAGAGGCGGCTGGCGGCTGCTAGTTTCTGGCGGGTCGGGCCTGAAAGACGGACGATCAGTTGTGGTCGATTCGTTAAGAGCGCCTGGAGGGTAGGCACGCCGCGCACACGCATGTCCTGAGCCAGCCCGCTTGCCTACCTCGCAGGCGCTCTCACGGCTTATTGCCATCGCTGTTGATGGCTGGTCCACAAACGATCGTATGCCTTGCAGGCCCGGCTGGCCACGGCGGTGACACACCAACGTGACAGATCGTCTAGGTCTTGGGTGAGATGCGAGGAGCCGAGGGGAGTGGGGGGCGGGGGGTCCACAAACGTCCGAGGCGGGGCTGGAAAAGCAATGTTCCGATCGGGGGAAGGAGAGCGCCGGTTTCGGATTCGTCGCCGAGGTGGGTACTCGAATCGTGAACCTGCAAAGCCCGTGAGAAAAGGCGGGCCATGCGCCCCTTCCAGAGCCGTGCACACATTGTATTTGAAACGCAATCTCAGCTGTGTTGTCTCGGCGTCGGACCGAACGCAGGCCCTTGGGGCCTGTTTGCCTGTTGTGTGGCGCGGCTGCGGCGATGCAGCAGCCCGACCCTTCGCAAAACCGTTTTGAGTGAAAGCTCTCGGCGCGCGGTGCGGCGCACCACATGGGCGGCGTTCCGGCGCCGTGCCTCTGCGGCTCCACAGGCCAAGCAGGCCAAGCAGGCCGCGTTGGGTAAGGCGCGCCGAGCGGCGGCCAGGCCGGCCAGGCAGCCCGGCGGCCAGCCCGGCGGAGAGCGGTGAGGAGCAGCCGCCGACTTCCGCATCGGCCAGACCGGCGCCACCTGCGAGCTCCGCCGGCCCGCCGGCAGGCTGAGGCTCATCCCGAGGGTCTTACTCGTCGCTCTCTCTCGCCCCTACAGAGGACGCCTTTGAGCGAAAGAAACAGAGTAAACGACTGACTTTTGGAATCAGGCCGTTGCCCGCGGGCACGCCGGCCGACGCTGGCCCTTCATCCGGCCGGGGTCGTCGCTTGGAGTGCGACAGAGAGCGAGTTCGAATCAGAGATCGGAAGCTTGAGCGATTGGCCGCGTCGCCCGTTTGACACCTCTTCCGACCACTTTCGACATCCTTAGCGCCGCGACCGTTTCCCCCGCCCCATCCTGCCACCTTGCTCGGGCCGCCCCGCGCCGCCCCGTTTTGCCCCACGACGTCCCGCCTCGCCCCGCGCTGCCCCGGCCCGACCCGCGCCGCCCCGTGCCGTCCCGCCCGGCCCCGCGCCGCCCCGCGCTGCCCCGGCCCGCCCCGCGCCGCCCCGCCCGGCCCCGCGCCGCCCCGCGCTGCCCCGCCCCGCGCCGCCCCGCGCCGCCCCGCGCCGCCCCGCGCCGCCCCGCGCTGCCCCGGCCCGCCCCGCGCCGCCCCGCGGGTAATTCTTTCCCAAGTCACCCGAGGTCCCGAAATCGATGTCTCCGATTTCGACGAAACTTTGTGGGTGTGTTCCCTATGTTGCAAAGAGCTCCAGAAAAAATTTTCAACTTTTTTGGTCGGCCCAAAAAATTTTAATCACGTATTTTGTAAAAAGCACTGAAACCTGCACTAAAAATTTGTTTGTTGCCTGAGGGCGACCTGCCCGGTGGATTTTTTCTCTTTTCATGGTACTGAGAAAAAATGTCCCCGAGAGCCACTTTAAAAGTCACTTGTTCCAGGAGATATGGACAAAAAAATTCGTTTTTCGCGAATACCCAAAAAATGCATCCGAATTTTTGGGGTTACCCCAGCAGGTATACAGTCCCACCCGGTATAATCCCAACAGGTATAATCCCAACAGGTATAATTCCCAACAGGTATAATTCCCACCAGATATACACTATTTAATTTTAATGTTATTTACACGGATTCCCAACAAGTATAAATCCCAGCAGATATACACCCATTTTATTTACCTTCTTTGGAATTAATTTGCACGGCACGCTAGTTGAACAGCGCCTCTCTGTTTCTAAAGTCGCGAAGCCCCAGGTAGATTTTCTTCTCATCTAATGGCCGAATTTGCAACGTCTGTTGGACCTTTATTCGTTTTCCTTTAGAAGACGTCTGCAAACAGACAAACATTGGACGAACCTAGTGTTGCTCCTGCCCCTGTATACAGTAGCGCAACTTGAATAACGATTGAAACGCGAGTTGCGTAACCGGCCGAAAAAGCAAGATTGATTATGTGACTTTCTAAGGTGGCTAAAACGGCCCCTACGCACGGAATCACCCACCCGCTAGCGAAGGCAGTTTCATTGGGAGTGCAATTCCTGCAGGGAATGCGCTCGAGTCGAAGCTGTCATCATGCCCCTTTGTAATCATTCATTTGGTTGTTTTTCTTCTAATGTATTCCTGGTGAGAATTATACCTATTGGGATGTATACCTGGTGGGAATTGTACTTGCTGAGACACAAAAAAATCTAATATTAATACGTGTATATCTGGTGGGATTTATACTTGCTGGGAATCCGCGTATAGATAAACTAGGGGTACGCGCCGTTTAGTGTGGGCGCGTAGTGTGGCTGAGCGATACGAAGGTCTGGGGTATAAATGGAAGTGATTTTCGTTAACAGCACACACAAAACTGTTGGGATCAACGTCAAACTCGATTTTAAAATTTTGGTCCAAAATTGGTCAAAATTCGGTAATGCGTGAGTCTGGGAAAAATTTGGAAGTCATTTTTGAGTTCAGCACACCAAAAACTGCAGGAAACAATATAAAACTCGATTTGAAAATTTTGGTCAAAAATTACCTAATTTGAGATGAAAATATAAGTCTGGAGTCGAAATGGAGGTGATTTTCGTTATCAGCACACAAAAATCTGTTAGGATCAACATCAAACTCAATACAAAAATTTTGGTCCAAATTTGGTCAAAATTTGCTAAAGCGTGAGTCTGGGAAAAATTTGGAACTTATTTTTGAGTTCAGCTCATCAAACACTGTAGGAAACAATATAAAACTCGACCTGAAAATTTTGGTCCAAAATGACCTAATTTAAGATGAAAATATAAGTCTGGAGTAGAAATGGAAGTGGTTTTCATAATCAGCACTCCAAAAACTCCAAGAATCAATATGAGACTTGATTGAAAAATATTGATATCAAATTGATCAATAATTGGTAAAGAATGGGTCTGGGTTGGTCTTCATGGATCACCCTTTGTCGTCACCAATACCCTGATGCCACACCAATGCGATTTTTTCAGTCGAGTAACATTCCATTGCCAGCATAGAATCGCTTAATTGGCTACTCGTCTGCTTGAGTCACTATTAGATGTATGTTTTTCTTCCAACTCATGAATTCACAAATTTATTAGTTATATTTGAGAAGCCTTTTGTCATTATTTTATTTTAAACCAGTGAATTAAACAACATAGACTGGAATATGTAATCATAGTTTATATTAAGTGACTCAGTTTAGGGCAGGCTGATCTGAAGCATTCGACGGAGAACAAATTTTGTCAAATTCAGTGAATCGTCTCATGAAGTCAAGTGCAGAGGCCACTTGTTGCTCAATACGCCAACATAATTTACCTTATTCATGCCTCGTGATATTTTGTCTCTAGAGTAAAAGAATACAGTGCTTGTATTCAGAGAGCCAGCTTTAAAACCATTACCAATACTTAGTTCCAGTTGTCGGACAGAAGCTTTGGTGAAGAGAAAAGAATCGTCTCATTAAATGCAATTACAAAGTCACCCACCGCTCAAAACCTGAATCGTCTCATTGAACCCAATATCAGTTCAAAATCTGTTAGCACAAAATATATGGATTATTTATTGCACCAATTACATCTATTTATGGATTCTTTTAATCAATAGATGTTGGTACTAAAATATTTATGTTAGCTTGCAGCATTGCAATAGAATGTCATTTCCCGAGACAAACCAAGACAATTAACTAGTCTTCAAATTTCAACAGAAGTTATTCATGCATTTACCTGATTTGATTTACTATCAAATTTAAAAATAAGGATAGTACCAGAGAGAATAAAATCAGCAGATGCACACAAAGGCAAAGAAAACATTCTATTTACAATCCACACCTACACTCACAGTGCACTGACCTGAAGGATGATTCCCCTGTGACGGGGGAGGGGGGAGAGGGGAACGAAACACGCAAACCATTCTCACATTCAGTTTTCGTATTTGCCTCTGTTGACACTCCGGAAGGGTTTCATTCATTCTCGAATGTTAAAAAACTATCTCAGTACCTATTTGAGAACCCCTTTGCTCTTTAGTTTGTTTATTTGCATAAGTGCCGTCCCGTCTTGCAGACGGCTTGCAAGCGCGGCAGCCGGTATGAGAAATTCGTCAGCCGCACGATGCTACCAACCTAACCACGCTAATTACCGAGTTCAAAACGATGTTTTGAATATTTCAAACGATGATAATCGTTAATCTGAGATAAACTCCCCCTGTAGGATGTTTAGGAGACATCAGGTGTGAAATTTGGATACTATTCATTCAGTAGTTGCTGAGAAACGTGAGTGATTACATACAGACGGACAGACAGACTCACGACCAGTCGGTTTTTGGTGCGCCCTAACACGGCATGGGCTTCGCTATCGCTCAGCCAATAAAATAAAATAGTGTATATCTGTTGGGAATTATACCTGGTGGGATTATACCTGGTGGGACTGTATACCTGCTGACATCACCTCGAATTTTTTGATGATATTTTTTTTTTAGGAAGGTCCTGTGGTGGTCTATCACCCTTATTGGTTTTGGGTTTGGCCAATGGAAAACCGAATAAAAATTGCGTTTTTTCCGTTTTTTTCGCAGTTTTTGGCCCATAGTATCGCCATTTTAAGTCTGACTTAATGAGCGCCATTAGACTTTTTTTTCGCCTTTTCAAGACGAATCGATTGATATAAGTTGAAGTCAAATCGGAGTATTTTGAAAAATCGCCTTTTTTACGATCGGGATCCAACTAATCTAGATGCGTAAAAAAGGCGATTTTTCAAAATACTCCGATTTGACTTCAACTTATATCAATCGATTCGTCTTGAAAAGGCGAAAAAAAAGTCTAATGGCGCTCATTAAGTCAGACTTAAAATGGCGATACTATGGGCCAAAAACTGCGAAAAAAACGAAAAAAACGCAATTTTTATTCGGTTTTCCATTGGCCAAACCCAAAACCAATAAGGGTGATAGACCACCACAGGACCTTCCTAAAAAAAAATTATCATCAAAAAATTCGGATGCATTTTTTGGGTATTCGCGAAAAACGAATTTTTTGGTCCATATCTCCTGGAACAAGTGACTTTTAAAGTGGCTCTCGGGGACTTTTTTTTTCAGTACCATGAAAAGAAAAAAAATCCACCGGGCAGGTCGCCCTCAGGCAACAAACAAATTTTTAGTGCAGGTTTCAGTGTTTTTTACAAAATACGTGATTAAAATTTTTTGGGCCGACCAAAAAAGTTGAAAATTTTTTCTGGAGCTCTTTGCAACATAGGGAACACACCCACAAAGTTTCGTCGAAATCGGAGACATCGATTTCGGGACCTCGGGTGACTTGGGAAAGAATTACCCCCGCGCCGCCCCGCGCTGCCCCACCCCGGGCCGCGCCGCCGCACTGAGGCCCCTCCGGCCCCGCCTTCCTTCGTGCCTCGCGATGTCACCGATTCGGGTCGCGGCCGCGGCGGCCCCGTTCGGCGGAGGCGCTCCGGCAGCTCAAATAAAAGACGAGTGCTTTTAAGGAGCCGTGTCCTCGCATTTAGAAATCCCACCGAGTTCTGCCACTGGGAATCCCGCCATGTAACGTCACGTTCGTTTAGATGCCAATTCAATTAGATATCAGTCCTTTATCGCGTTCGTTGTAACGTGAATGAATTCTTGTTCAGGACCGAGCGTAGCCAAACCACGTTGAGCCGAGTGTGACTCAAACGAACGGAACTCGATTGACGTTGAAACAAAGCAAACAACGCGACGTCCCATTAAGGGAATGCCAGTGTGCGGCCGGGCAGGGCCGGGTGAGGCCGGGCAGGGCCGGGTGAGGCCGGGCAGGGCCGGGTGAGGCCGGGCAGGGCCGGGTGAGGCCGGGCAGGGCCGGGCAGGGCATCCGGGCAAGCAGAGAGCCGCCTCAATCAAGGCGGAACCACCGAGTGGAGAAAGAAGGAAGAAGCCCTTCTTTTGGCAGATCCCTCGACTGCACTTACAGGAAATCCAAGTACGAATAAATCAGGGCACGGCCTCGCGGCCCCCCTCCCCCCGTGCAGCCCGCTTCGGCCGCCAGTTAAAAGCGTGCACCGAGGGCTGGTCACGGCAGCGGACGGCCAGGAATGGTTTTTGAATGACGCGCTGTTCTGCCGTCGCTGCCATGCGCTGCCTCGAAATAGCCTCGTCCAGCCGCGTCCAGCCTCGTCCTCCACCAGCCCCGTCCCCCATCCTCCGCCACGCCGTGCAGCGCTTCTCCATGATACTGGCCTTCAACGTCTGTCACGTCACGTTAATTGGAATGTGACTTGTGTCACGTTTGTAGACATGTCACGTTCGTTCGAATGTTGATCGACATTGACGACATTGACATCCTTATTCGAAGATACGCTTCCAATTCATACCGTGCGCTCCCAGATCATTTTGAAGCGATCAAACCTTTCATTTTCATACACGTGCAGCTCCATTTCTGTGAAGGCCACAACAAGTTCAATTTGCGTTTAAATAATTTTCCAAGATGGGGCTGAGGTAATGGAGGAGGCCAATCAGAAGCTGGTCCGGGCTCTCGCGTTTCCTCGGGCAACATTCAGCTGATTCCTTCGTCTCGGCTTCGGAAGCGTCAGTGCATCGACATTTAGGGGAAGATGTTCCCTCCGCGAGTGGATTTCTCATGTTTTGGGGCCGAGGTGGCCGACGCGGCTTGCTTGCGGCGTGGAGTGGCGGGGTGGGGAAGGGGGTACGAGCGCAGATCGGGCGCAGCGGGGTGGGAGGGGAGGGTGAGGAGCCCGGCCCAGGCAGGCGGCAAGCTGGCAGACAGGCTGGAGGGGAGGTGGGGGGGGGGGCGTAGTGCGTGGACAGGGCGCGCAGTGGAATCGCGCCCCCTTATATACATATTCTTTCTGACTCACTGCTAGGCGCCTCACATCCTGAGAGAACTAGCATGCTGACACATTATACCCTGCTCTGTCTTGTTTGGTTTATGTAGAATATCGTCTGCCAAAAAGCAACCCAGCTCACTAAACACGACGGGAAAACGAACAGCTCTAACGAGTCGCATTTCCAATAAACCAAACACACCGTGCTGCTCGGGCCAACGAATGGCGGTGGAGCGCCAAGGCGGGGAATGTGGGGGTGAGGGCCGCAGTCCGCCCCTCCTTATGATCGAATAACTCGACACGGCATCCAGACCGAAGTAATTTCATTTTGTGATGTTGCCAGGGACGCCTCGTGCCTTTGATTGACCTGGGTTTGAGCAGAGGGGTCCAGGGGAGAGGAGAGATCTGGGGAGAGGAAAGAAGAGGAGGGGGGGGGGGTGCCCAACGAAGGCCTGCCAGCTGCATGCGATCATTGGCGCCCCCGGCAAAGTGAACTTGCTGGACGATCCTCTCGACCGTCGCACGCAACGCGCCGCGCCTTGGGATTGGGGCTTGCGGCTTGAGGCCGGGGGGTTTGCGGCTTGGAGCTGCGAGCTTGGTGTCTGGAGCTCGGGGCTCCGCCTCGCCACTGCCTCGCGTCATGCAGTTTCCGGTCAAAGAATTGTTAGGTCAACATCGAATTAAAGGCGTGCCGCGCGAGATAGCCGGAGTAGCCGAGTAGAGTAAGGTGAGCCGAGGAAGTAGCCGGGGGCCGAGGTGGCCGTTTGAAAAGCCTAGTGGGCTGCCGGAGCATTCTGAGAAGCAGCCCGAGAGCGACGAAGCGCGGAACGGCGAGGGCCCCGTGCCATTCGGGTGGGAGGACCCCCGCCCCGCCACCTCATTGCACCTGACGGTGCCTCGACGTATCCTCGCGGTGTTCACGGCGCGCGATCGGAGGCGTGCGTGGGGCGCGCGGGCGTGACGCGTCGCGTGGTGACGTAGCCCCGCGCAGCTCCGCGCAGCCCCGCGCAGCCCCTGCAGCCCCGCGTAGCACGCCTCCAAGGGCACGGGTCTTGTGCGGCAACACGCCACGGCACCGCGCGGCCAGGGGTCTGGAACTTGCCCGCAACAAATGCAAAGCATGGTGCTCCTGTTCCGAACTTGACCCGGCGTCAGGTTTCACATGCGTCTCTGTGTGCGACGGCGCGGCGCAGCGGACGTCCGGCACGGGCGACAAAGAAAACGCAGATTTCGTGATTTCATTGATGAGGTGACATCGGGTGACATCGTTATTTCTGAAGTGGGGGGCGTGGTGGGGCTGGATCATGAATAAAAGATTTCAACTTTCGAGACAATATGATGGCGATGGCATCTTGACCCATACTCAGAACTGAGTCGGAAGAAGCACCTGCAGCATTGCGCCGGTCCTAATGACGGCTGTTACGCGCGGCTCGGTGGACTGCCAGCCCCGCCAGCCCCGCCTGCCCCGCCTTGAGGGGGCGCCACTCGATGGGAAGGTGGACAATGACTTGAGACTAGATTGGCTGACTGTTCCTAATTTCAATGGTGAAAGTCGAAAAGACTTGTCCCCGACTTTTTGACTTGTCTCTGACTTTTTGACTTTTCTACGGAATTTATAGACTTTTTGACTTTTCTACGGACTTAATAGACTTTTTGGTGGCTTTATCGATTATTCTCAAGGCGTTTCGTGGCGTTAACCCCTTGAATTTAGGCCATATGTCCCCAACAATGAGAAGAAATTACTCTTTTTGACTTTTTGAGTGGAGTGACTTTTTGACTTTTGATGATTATTTTGGCTAAAACTTGACTTTTTCGGGCCCGAGACAAATGACTTTTGAAAGTGGCGCCCCCGTCGCCCTGCCTGCCCTGCCTGCCCTGAATTGAACTGGGTCAGGCACAACCCCCAACCCGCCAGCCCGCCAGCCCGCCAGCCCGCCAGCCCGCCAGCCCGCCAGCCCGCCAACCCGCTAGCCCAGCGCCGTCCACTGAGGGGGAGTTTCCAATGTTCTATCGAGGCACGGCGGCTGCGCCACGCTGCGCCACGCTGCGCCCCGAAGGCCCGCTTAGCTCGTCCGACGACGCGGCGCGCAGTGCGCAGTCCGCTCGAGGCCCGTACCATTGTGCCGTTCCGCGGCCGGCGGCCGCCCGCTAGTGTAGTCCGGCCTCCGTCGCTGTCAGGCGGCGCAGTGCGGCGCTGCGGCGCAGTGCGCTGTGCGGTGTGCGGCGCGGGCCGAGTCCGCCCAGCCCGTTTAACCCGGCCTTCCCCGAGTCGGGTCGTCCGTCGCCCATATTGCACATTGCCGCTCCTGATAGGCGGTCCGGGCCGGCCGCACAATGCCTGGCGGAGGCCGCGCGGAAGGTTCGAAACGCCCGCTACGTCCGAAACTGCAGGACGACACCCCCTTTCAACCATTCAAGTTTCACCTCAACCGTCGGATAATTTTCGAGCAGGAGGCTGAGAGAGTAGTTCTGTTTCTCCTCGAGCAACGAAGCAGGTATCTCGCCCGGAATGGTTCCTCCGAAATCAATGTGGTGAGAGTATGTTCAGAACAGTTGCTGTATCGCACGCATCTCCCAGTCTGGGTAGCGGACCGTGCGAGTGGCCCACATCCGCCACAAAAGAACCATCCCTTTCAAAATCTCCTTCCGGTGGCGCCTCGCCTCGCCCCGCCCCGCCCCGTGAGGCACGGGCCGAACGAGACATGTAATGAATGCGCCACGGACCGCGGCGCACAACGCCTTTTAAGAGGCATGGCGATGCCGGACTCAATTAGTACTGGGGTGTGAGCCACTTTCACCACACACACACACACACACCAACACACACACACACACACACACAGACACGCACACACAGACACACACAAACACACGTCCGATCCAACTGAAGAATGAGAGGAGGGTTTTGCGGAATCCCGGCCCCACGGAGAGACTTTATTACGTTTTGCGTTCTGATCGGCTCTGAAGAAATCGGAACATTCTTATTGTTTGTCTCAATATGAGAGCAGATTCCCTTCCCCTCTCACGGACCCGGCAGGCCCGCCAGTCGACGGTGCCTCGGTGCCACCCCTCTCGATCGAGGCGCACTTCGGCGCACTCCTGTCTGCCGCGCCCCGCCCGCCCCGCCCGCCGCACCCCGCCGCACCCGGCCGCCCCCGCCGCCCGCCGCGCCCGAGCGTCCCGAGTCGGGCCAGGTTGCCATGGCAACAGGGAAGAGTGGATGGCGGTGGTGGCAGCAGTTTTGCCGGCGAGCGTCTCGTCTGGCCTTAATGGAAACTCAGGCTGACAAGTCGCAGTCAACAGCCACTGATTGAAAATTGCGAAACCTAATGTTTTGACCATTCTAGTCGTCGCTGGGAGCTGTAAGCATGTTATGTGAACGAAGAGCCAGAAGAACAACACCAAACTAAATTTTGAAAGAAGTGCAACCGATAGAGCGTCAATTAATTTGGCCTTCGCTCTTCCATTAGCCACGGCTGGAATGGTCAATGGAAAGAGCAACCAGTGGGTCCGGGCCCCCGGTGAAACGACGCGTCTACTCACTTAGTTTGGATGCTCATTAAAGAACATTTACACGAGTCACGAGTCCCAAGAACTCATTCAATTAAAACGTCCCCGCCCGACCTGCAAGACGCTTACTTCGAGTTTGCGTTGGCCACCCCGCTGCCACCCCGCTGCTGCGCTCTGCGCTTGTTGCGGCCCAACTTTGGAGCCACCCGCTCTGCCATGTCCCAAGCCGGGGCCGGGGCCGGGGCCTCCTTGGCGCACTCACCGCTCGGCGCACGTCACCCTTCCACGGAGGCCACCGTTTGATTTACCGACTGATTACGCGTCTGTCGCACGCATGGAGGAGTGGGATGCGAGAGAGACAGGGCGTCGCGTCGAGCCGCTGTTCGGCGGCAGGAAGCCTCGTCACGGCTCACAATGAATGGCAGCAAGACTCGGCGCAAGGCGTGCCCGCCCCGCCCGGTCTTCATTCCGAGCGGTGCTTTCGTCGCGCTGCCTCTCTCGCACCCACGGACACAGCGTAGGGGTGTGAGAGGGACGGCGCGATGAAGCACACCTGTTCGGAATCAGACTAGTCGGCCAGGACGGCGACGGCGCTGGCCAAGAAGATGCCCCGCTTGGTTTCGCCGCGGCCCCGCGGCCGCACGTCGAAATGCATTGCGTCATGCCACAGCAGTGGCGGCGCCGCAGCCAAGGCGCGCAGCCAAGGAGCAGCAGCCAAGGAGCAGCAGCACCGCCGAGCACCGCGGTGCCAAACGAAGCGCCCGCTAATTTTCTTCTCCGCAACCGCAACTTTTCATATTTGCGCCTGGCCACGGCACAAGGCGCTCGTGCTGCGCCGCCCTGCCGCGCCCTGCCGCGCCGTGCCACGCCGTGCCGCGCTCGCCAGCAACCAGCGTCATTGCGTTCGCTGGAGCACGGGATTTGTGATTCGTGCCCAGAACCAGGGTGGCGGAGTGGGTGGAGTGGGCGGAGTGGGTCCGGGAATGCCAGGCAGCGCGGCAATACGGCGAATTAATATTCCGAACAAAATAAGAGAGACAAGACGAGAGAGAGAGAGCACGGACGCGAGGTTTCTTTCCGTGAGGCGCGGGCCAGCTGTGCACACGGTTGGCTAACGAGATTCTCGGTTTCACCGCGCCACAGAAATCGAGTCAACCAAAATTTTGAGTAGCGCATCTCTCTCCCTCTCCCGTTGTAGAGAGAGCGCCACTTGCCCGGTTTAAGGGGCAAGCTGTTGTGGAATCAAGAGGTTTGTTTACATACCGCGTGCCACCGCCACAGACAGCGGTGGACGGGCGGGCGGCTGGGTGGTCGGACGGTCGGACGGACTCGCGAACAAAGACCGCCGTCCTTTCGCAACAAGTGCTTCGGCCCCAATAAGCGCCCCGGGCAGCATCCCCTCAGAGTGAACGGCGAGTGCACGCCGCCACGCCACGCCGCCACGCCACGCCGCCACGCCACGCCGCCACGCCACGCCGCCACGCCACGCCGCCACGCCACGCCGCCACGCCACGCCGCCACGCCACGCCGCCACGCCACGCCGCCACGCCACGCCGCCACGCCACGCCGCCACGCCACGCCGCCACGCCACGCCGCCCCACGCCGCCACGCCGCCGCCACCGCCACGCCGCCCGCCGCCAAGCCACGCCACGCTGCAAGCTTCCCCAGGTCCTCCTTCCGCCCGCTGGAGCGCTGGAGCGCACCGTTTGCCCCTGAACCCGTTACAGTGCCTCCGGGGCCCACGATGTCCCCCCAGGGCGCCCCTCCCCCGCCTCCCCTGCAGGTCCCGGAACGAAGCTTATAATTGCCCGAGGCGGAGTGCGGCTGGTGCGACGACAACAACCACCAAGACACAAGTGGGGAAGGCTTCCTTCAAAGGTTGGACGCCGTGCGGGGCGCCTCGGTGCCGCTCGGTGCACGGTGGGGCTCTCTTGCTGGCGTGACGCCGTGCCGTGCCGTGCCATGCCGTGCCCTGACGCGCCCGCAGCACGCCGGCAGAGCACCCGCCCTGCTGAGCCTCGCACCGATTGGACCACTGGGGAGGCGGGGGGAAGGTAACCAAGGGTAACGGTCATCGGCATTGCAGCGCCATGCAGCCAGATAAAGCGCACTGAGCTGAAGCAACACAGAGCAGTAGTCGAGTCCACTTGAAATGCTGGCAGCCCGAGTTGCAGCCTCCAACGCGAAATTAATCTCGTGCTTCGAGGCGGCACCAGAAGATGACGCCGGAACGGTGTGAAAAGAGGCAGGAGGGAGGGGGGCATTGTGCCGAGAGAAATAAAAAATATAGTCGCGCCAACTTTTCATCAGCGAGCCCGCCAGGGTGCCGGCGTGCATTGCACGCATGCATGCATCCGCTGTCAAAGCGTGTCACGCGCCTCGCGCCGCGGGAAGCGGGTGCCAAAGGCAGGCCGGAGCCAGTCGAGCCAGTCGAGCCAGGCCGAGCCAGGACCAGCCAGGCCGAGCCAGGACCAGCCGGGCCGAGCCGGGCCGAGCTTCCCGTGAAAGGGGCAGAGTCCCGGACGGGCACGCCCACCTGCACTTGTTGTGCCTCATGTCAACAAGCGTCGAGAAAGCTGGAGGGGGGAGAAACGAAGAGGAACAGAGTGTATTTTTTTGTCGAGTTTTCAATTTGCTGTTGCATGTACAGAGCGAGCTTCGACAAAGTGATTTTCCCAGCGGGAAGCTATAGATTTGCTCGCGCTCACTTTACGGCCAAACCGCAGCGTCCGACCAGCCAGAACCTACCTGTCACCAAAAAAAATCCAACCCCTCCAGTTGGGCTTTTTCAGTTACAGCATCTAAACCGCGTTCAATTTAGTCGGTTGTACAATCGACTCGCTTACTACACACCTCTAAATTAACAAACGGTTTTACACGCTGTGCCCGAAACCCCCAGCTGAAAGGGTCGTATTCTTTTGCGACTGGCAGTGCGCGGAATCAGACGCCTAAGTAGGCAAGCTGTGTGCTAAGTTCAGCAGAAAATCTTGCACATTCCTCCCTCGTGCATTGTACACAAAATTATCGTGTGAATCACGCCAGCCCCTGGCAACTCCTATGGCCGGGCTGTCCACACGCTCGCCGCGCTTTTTCGAGCGCCGGAGCGCTGGCGACGCCGTTCCGCAACATTTTAAGTTCCAGAATATATTGAATATCAACTATTAGAATCATATGATGACCACTAGGCGATGTGAAATTTCACGCAGAATCGTTTTCTGTACTCGGTTTTCCAATATAATGAACGGATCCGGAAATAAATGCAAAATAAGATAACGCTACGACGCCTATTTTGCCCGCCGCATATTTGCCTTTTGCTAATGCAAAGAAACCATAACAATTAGAGGCAAACGGGCACTTGCAATCGAAAGATCACACTTTTTTCCTTGGATTTTTCACTATGGAATAAATGCGAGTCCGCTGGGACGATCAAAAAGATCGAGAAACAAAGACGCGTTGGGAAGAAGAGGTTATGTTGCCCTAATTCATCAATCCCGTTCTTCGAGTCAACGTAAGTGTTTCAGTGGACCCGCATTCATTCCATAGTGAAAAATCCAAGGAAAAAAGTGTGATCTTTCGATTGCAAGTGCCCGTTTGCCTCTAAATGTCTTGGTTTCTTTGCATTAACAAAAGGCAAATATGCGGCGGGCAAAATAGGCGTCGTAGCGTTATCTTATTTTGCATTTATTTCCGGATCCGTTTATTATATTGGAAAACCGAGTACAGAAAACGATTCTGCATGAAATTTTACATCGCCCAGAGGTCATCATATGTTTCTAATAGTTGAAATTCAATATTTTCTGCAATTTATAATGTTGCGGAACGGCGTCGCCAGCGCTCCGGCGCTCGGAAAAGCGCGGCGAGCGTGTGGACAGCCCGGGCATGGGAGTTGCCAGGGGCTGATCACGCCCCTCGAACGCGGAGTGCACTCCCTCGCCTTCCTCGCGGCGAGAGAGGCGCAGCCTTCGGGGCGGCGCTGCGTTTTGCGAGGAGTGTTTACAGTCCTACTCGTGGACTGAGCGCCCGATTTAGATGGGATGCGACAAAGGACGGCCTCTCCGGTTTCTGGTCAGCCGGGGGGCGGGGGGGGGGGGGGGGGGGGGGGGGGAGGCTACAGCGGTTACAGCATTGGTCAGAGGGCACAACAGACCGCACTGCCCGGCACTGCCCTCCCGTCGAGTCCACCAGCCGGCCCTGCCCCGGCCTGCCCCGACCAGCGCCGGCCTGCCTGCATCGAACGAGAGTGGCAGTCAGGCCAGTTTGGTTCTCTCTCAATATTGCAGGCCAGGTGACAAGGCTGTCCGCTCTGCATTCATTTTCGCGTCCGGGGCCGAAGGGCCGGGGGCCGATTGGGCCCGGGCCAAACGAAAACGAGAGAGCGATTGGCGGTCCTTTTTGCAGCTGACTTGTCGCTGGGAGGCGCGGTGCATGGGGCAGAGGGCAGGGCAGGGCATGATCACAGAGTGTAACGAACGAGGGAAAAAACGAGCCGTACAGTGCAGCAGCAACGGCGTGGGCAAGGGGGAGGGGGCAGAGCAGGACAGCCGCTAGTGGACCCTTCCGTCGCCGAGCGCATGAAGGGACGAAGGGCGCTCCAACTCGCCAAATCTCATTCTCGATTGCCCCTTTTGCTTTCCACAATGCCCGAATTGAACCCCCGTCCCGCTCACTCGGTATAGGCCGCATGTGCGAGCTGCACCCGCCACTCGGCCGGCGACAAAACGACCAAGTGCCGGAGAGAAAAAAAAAGTTTTATCGGTGCGTTGCCGAGCGCCCGGCATAATCGGTGTTAACTGGAAATGCGTGAGGTTTTTTTTTTGTCCATTTTATCGGCCTTTAGCAGCAAATTTGCCTTCGCCATTGGTGCAGGGCGACGCGGGCCGAGAGGTGCAGTGGGTCCGGCGAGTTGGTCTTGACTTATTGTCGATTCCGCCATTCCGGCCGGCGCGCCGCGTGGGGACCTTGGCGCGAACGCACGGCCGCCCCCCGCCCCCCCGCCCCGCCCCGCCCCGCCCCCCCGCCCCGCCTCGCGCCGCCGGCTGTCCATCGCGCTGACCGGCCCCGCCCCGCCCCGCCCCGCCCCCCGCCGGGCGCGCCCGCCCGCCCGCCCGCCGCCCACGCACCGCACGACACGCCGGCCCGCGCACTCGCAAAGGCCGCCTCTGCAAAAAGGGTGCTGACGGCACCCGGCCTCCAGGGCGTATGCCCGTGGCCGCCCCCGAGGCGCGCTACACGCCAAGCACGACACCCCTTGCCGCGTGCAGTTGAAGAGGGATCCGACCCTCGTCATCTAACGTGCATTGAAACCCCGGTTGGATTGACTTATCGGCACTAAGTGCGTTTCCTGCTTGGCCGAAAAGGCATCCACCAACTAAAGAATGAATTTCGACCTTTAGTCCGATGAAAACAAAGTTGTATGTAGGTGACAATGCACCATTCACCGGCCACTTCAGGTTACGAAAATGATGATGAGATACGCTGGGGTAAACAACACTTGGCACCATTTCGGTGATTGTGGAAACGCCAAGCGTATAGGTCGTTCTAGAGGACACCGGAATTGGGGCCGCGTTATTTTAAAAAAGTGTTATTAAACAGCTCCGATTTCTTTCGGCGGAAGTTCGCTTCTGCTTTGCCACGACAGAGCAACCACAACTAAAGAATGAAAATGACCTGAGGCGATGAAGACAAACGTTAGTATGTAGGTGACAGATGCACCATTCAGCGGCCGACTTCAGGTTACGGAATGATGATAGACACGCTGCGTAAACACAACACATTTTGCACCAATTCGGTGAAAATTGTGGAAACGCCAACCTCATCATGGCTCGTTCATAGGAAGGACACCGAATCTGGGGCCGGGTGGTATTATAAACAAGTGGCGTTATAAACAAGCTCCGATTGTTCTGGGGACTGGAGGGGCGCTCACGCCTCGCCCCCGCAGTGCCGACAGCAGACGACAGCAGCGCGCGTATTGGGTGGCTGGAATTGGCGCTGGAACTCGGCGCGGCGCGTCCGCGGCATTTTGGCGATGCGAATGTGCCAGCCACGCCAGCCGTGCCAGCCATCCCTCGTACCTGAGTGTAATGCGCTCGCGGCCCGCCATGTCGATAACGATTGTTTTGTCGAAAACGGGCAAAAGTAGGGCGCGGCCGGGACATGGCCGGGCACGCACTGTTAAAAATGTTATGAATTTTCATTACAAATATGCATTGAAAATTCATGAACGCCATTAAATTTCATAGCGGCCATAAAATTTCATAAATATAATGAAATGTCAGAACACATTCCATGAAACGTTATAATATCTCCTTGAAAAATCAATTCTGCAATGAAACGTCAAGAGATTTGATGAAAAGTCAAAACGTGAAAGTACAAATTTAGTGTGGTTCTGAAAATTTATAACCAAGATACAAAATTTTATGTCGGTCTTTGACTTGTGATGGGCAGGTTTTGATGGCTCTTACATTGCCCGGGTGGAAGGAACTTCAGGTTTGACTGAAGCCGCCGTGCTGTCCATAAGCGCTGCTGACGGCACCGGCCCGCCTCCGCCCCGAATCCACCGCCGGCCCGTCGGCCGTCCGAGCCGTCCCACGACCGACGACAGCGGCTGCACGCGTGACTTGAAATACATGCAATCAGGTGTTAGAACAACGCAGGCGTATGCCAAAAAGAACTGCCTTAGGCCCTATATTCTAACGCCAAAGCTATCCCTTGTTCAGTAGAAGTAGCAGTAGCACCATTGTCGAGGAAGGTGCGTGCATGTCACCCTGGATCATAGGCATGAGCTCAACAGGATCTAGGTGCGTTGAATGAAACACCGCCCTGCCGAGGCCATGGCCTACCGAGGCCTAAAGGTGTTTACATTCTACGCACCTTGAGTCCTGTGAGCTCAGTGCCTATGTCCAGGGTGTGTACAATGCACGCACCTTTCTTCGACAATGGTCACATGCTACTTCTACCTGCAAAAGTGCTCAATGGGGTATACTCTTTGGCGTGTAGAATCAAGGCTTAAGGCAGTTCCATTTCTCTGCAAGCGTAAGAATAACGTCTAGACACCTGGATTGGAGTGTACCGACCCCGTCATCTAACGTGTTTTGAAACGGTTGATTTACTTTTCGGCACGAAGTTCTGTTTTCTGCTTGTGCCACGACAGAGCAACCACAACTAAAGAATGAAAATGACCTGAGGCGATGAAGACAAACGTTAGTATGTAGGTGACAGATGCACCATTCAGCGGCCGACTTCAGGTTACGGAATGATGATAGACACGCTGCGTAAACACAACACATTTTGCACCAATTCGGTGAAAATTGTGGAAACGCCAACCTCATCATGGCTCGTTCATAGGAAGGACACCGAATCTGGGCCGGGTGGTATTATAAAAGTGGCGTTATAAACAAGCTCCGATTGTTCGGGGACTGGAGGGGCATCACGCCTCGCCCCGCAGTGCCGACAGCAGCGACAGCAGCGCGCGTATTGGGTGGCTGGAATTGGCGCTGGAACTCGGCGCGGCGCGTCCGCGACATTTGGCGATGCGAATGTGCCAGCCACGCCACCGTGCCAGCCATCCCTCGTACTGAGTGTAATGCGCTCGCGGCCCGCCATGTCGATAACGATTGTTTTGTCGAAAACGGGCAAAAGTAGGGCGCGGCCGGGACATGGCCGGGCACGGCGAAGCGGCGAAGCGGCGAGTGACGTGACATGATAGCCGCGTCCGCCTGCCGAACAGAGTTGCGGGGCGAGGGGGGCGGCGGGGGCGGCAGCGATCGGCTCTGGTCTTGACGCTTTTGCGCTCACTGCCGCCGTGCTGCAGGTTGATTCTAAACAGCGCTTCAACGCTCCATCCTTGTCGTCGCGGTCCCTGCGACCGCCCCATAGAGTGCGAGAGAGATGCCGCGCCGGACGGAACGGATGGCCCCGCCCTTGCCCGCGCCCTTGCCCGCGCCCTTGCCCGCGCCCGCCCCGTGACAGGAAAAAGCCCGGCACCGTCTGCATCATCAGCCTCGTTAAGCGCCGAGCGTCGAACCGAACGCGAAATGATGGTTGGCCGCATCGCGCCGCATCGCGGTGCAGCCAGCGCCCCATTAAAAGCAGTGCGTCGCACCCTGTGTCTCGTTAGAGGGGAGAGAGAGAGGGGGGGAGGGGTGGGGAGGAAGAGAGAGAGAGACTTGAATGTAGGATATTTTTGAGAAACGGGCGAAATATTTATTGATACATTGAAACAAAAATGGCTACTTCCTTGCTGCCGACTCCATGAGGCCGTTGCTCGCTCGAGGACGCACGTTGGCGTGCACTAAGTGCCGTGGCAACAGGCGGCAAGCAAGTTTTGTTGACGTTGACCCAAGAGTTTCTTTAGAGGACAGTCCGGGGAGCGCAGCGGCCGGACTGCCGGGCCGAAGCCCTCGCTGCATCTGCGTGGCTGCATCGGCGTGCCCTCCCCTGGCTCTCCCACAGACGAAGGCTCTCTCTGCCATTACTTTTCGCTCGAGAGAGGAAAAAGGAGGGTCTCTGCGACCGAGCCGGGCCTCGACCACCACTCCGCAGATGGACACGGAGGAGTTGGCGATATTCTGATTGCACAGTGACTGAATTCTCCGAATCCACCTCGGTCGACAGGCATGTCTCTGTCGCAGCGACCATCTCATTTCTTTTGTGCGACCTGGAAACGGAGTCTCATCGCGTCTTTTCCCGCTGGGCGCGTTGCGAGTCATGGATTTCCGTGTCGTCCCCTCGCTCCACGCTGCGGTCCACTCTGCGGTCTACGCAACGCCCTCGGCCACGCCGAGGCAGCGGCGCAGTCGGACGCAGCCGGACGCAGTGCCGTGATTAGCCGAGAGGCAGATGCGGAGCGCCGCCCTCGCCCCGAAACGCGTCTGGAAGCGGCTTTCGAACACCCTGCGACTGACAGGCGGCGCGGCGCGCGGCCCCAGGAGCCGTAGGTGCCAAAAGACGAGGCGAGGTGCGTGGCTGTCGGCCGAGCGGCCCCAGCGGCGCAGCGTCTCCAGCAAGCCGTTCTGATCGGCGCACAGTGGGCCAGAAGACCGGTAGAGGCGGCCAAAACTCTAGACGCGTTTTGAGCTCCAGAGTCGCTAAACAGGACTCGAATCGAGCGTGTGACCCCACCAATGGATTCCTCGTTCGGAGAGCAATCTATTGGTGGGATCACACGTTAATTTCGAGCCCCATTTAGCCACTCTGGAGGTCAAAACGCGTCTAGAGTTTTGGCCGCCTCTACCTGTCTTCTGGCCCACTGTGCGGCCCGCGAGCGCCAGCTGCGCTTCTTAGCCAGGTGCGCTTCGCTCGGCGTCGCTCGGCTTCGTTCAAGGCGGGCTTGAGCGCCGCAGTCCTTGCAACAACTCGGGACAGAGTCAGGAGATCTCATCACTTTTGGCCTATTTTCCCATTGTTGCCCAAATCTGCCAGCCTGGTAGGGTGCCCAATCGAAATGGGTGGTGTCGGTAGACCCTAACCATCAGTCAGTCAGATCGATTCCGATTCCGATCACCGACATAAAAATAATTGATCTCAGTCTCGAGCTAAGAACTTTGTCAGTGAATGCCGTGATCATGAGGTCGAATGTTATGAATGATCCACGACCACCGCGGAAACTTTTCGCGAGCGTTTGCGCGAAGACCACTGAGTCTTCACTGCTAATCCAAGTGCGGACTAGGTTACTCGAAGGAAACACTAGGAAACAAGGACCAAGTTGTGGTCTGCACTTAAATATGGCGGTGGGCGTGCAATGCTGGACGGATAGACGGCAGTGTAGACAACGGCTCGGCCCTCCTTTCCCCACTCTACCTTGCGTAGAACTTAACGCGCACTGAACTAGCAAAGATCCAGTTAGACAAAAGGTGGATTGAAGCACAATAAACAAAAAACGAAAAAAATGAATTAAATGCCAAAAGGGGGTAATCAGCTCCATAGAAGTTTGCCATTTTCAACCTTGGAGAGCAAACTAACTCGGTGCTCGGTCAGTACCTTAAGTCCATAGAAGAAGAATAAACGTTTCGATTGGTATAATATTTACACTTTTTAACAATTAAACTCTTTATAAATGTTTCTACTGGATCAATTGGACCTATGGATCTATTGTTGGCGCACTCAAGCAGCGGGTAAATGGAAATGCCCGCAGCAGGCGCAAGGTGGGGGCGAATGGACGTGCTCACCTCGCGTTGTCACTGCATGTCGTATCCACGCGTATCCAAAGGAGCGCACAAAGGCCTAAAGCACCACTGACAGACTGTCACGCGACAAAGCGCGAGCAAAGCGACTAGGTACGCTCGTCTCGCGGCGAACGGCGTCGCGGTACTGGCTTGTGCCTTGTGCCGCAAACACGGGCACGCCGGGGCACGCCAGGGCACGCCAAGGCAGTGCATGGGCACGGCGCGGTCCAGGCTCGGCGGCAAGCACGGCCAAGGCACGGCCAAGGCACGACGGACTCAGGTAAGGGGCGAGGAGGGCTTAGCAAGGTAAAACCGTCCTGAGGTGGAGGGGACTCCGGAGGGGCCAGCCCACACAGCCCGGCGAGGCTGCACAAGGCCCCACCAGGCCCCACCAGGCCGCGTTACATCCATGGCCGCCGCGCGAGGCCCCACGACGCCCCGCCAGGCCCCGCTCCGGCCCGGTGCTGCCGCCGAGACGGTAGGCCACCCAACAGACAGCCGTGTCGGGCAGCGGGCCGCAGAGCTCGAGCCGCGGCTGAAGTGCCAATGCTTGCCCGCCGTTTCTTTCCCGGCCAGCGATTCCTACTGCTCCACTATGGAGGTACTCCGTGGAATGTCAGTCTCACTTAGGGCTCCTCTCTGTCTTCCTCTCCCCGCAGCCAGCGCAGCCAGAGCAGCCAGCAGGGCTTCCGTCCCAGCCAGGCATGTAGGGCCGGTAAAGGGTCGGCTGTTGAGATGCGGCCGCCTCCCCCTGCCCCTTATTGGGTGCATGGAGGGCTGGATCGAGTGGATTGCCCCGGAACACCGCTACCCGCTCAAGACGCCCAGGCCGTCACTGGCCGCCAATTAAGGCGGACACATTGGGAGAGAAGATAAACTGGGAAGAAGAGATTGATCGCACCGCGCTCGCATCCGCCCCCACCACTGAGTCAGTCACAAGCCCGCCATCAAACGAGACGAATATCGCATGACTGATTCAGTCAAGAACCCGGTAAAGACACCCGTATGTGAAACATACAAAACAGCGAATTTCAAGAATGTAAGAGTACTAGACCACTCAGCCGTATCACCATTCACCAAATTCCCCCGAAATCCCTTGTAAAACGTCTAAGACGAATTCTGTTGCATTTTTAATCCCGTCACTGTGGTCATCATACTGCCCGCCCTCACTGCCGCGAGCCCTTCCCCACCCCTCTATCAGAGCGCGTTAGGGAGGGGGTTGTTCGGACACGGGGCGGGGCGAGGCGAGGCGGGGTGAGTTGGGGCGGAGCTCGGGCCGCAGCTCGAGGCCGTGGTGGGGCTGCTGGTCCAGGGACGCTGCGGCCTCGTTCCAGTCGTGCTGCAGTCGTCGAGAAGTGAGGCAGGAAGCCGAGAAGCTCGTCCGACGCAACCCCCACAGGCTCCACGACTCGCTCCACGAGCCCCGCGGCGATCCCTCCGTGGGCCCTCTTCAGCTGCGTAACAGGTAGGGTGCGGGCGGCGGGGAAGGACAAGGAAAGGGCGCGGAAGGGAGACCTGTTGCTGCGGGCACCCTGCGACGCCCATCGCGTTGTTTCGTGCGCCAAGTCATGGAACTTTTCCGCGAAGTGATACAAATTTCCCCAGCCAAAGTGAAAAGTGCAATAGGAATCAGGCTTTCCGCGCTGAGTGCCGTTTTCGTCCGCCGTCCGCTCAGGGTGTGTTTGCGTTATCCGCTGAGTGGCTGCCGTGGCCGCCGAGACCCCCGCCGTGGGCGCCGAGGCCCCCGCCGTTGCTGCCGAGGCCTCCGCCGTGGCCCCCGAGGCCTCCGCCGTCGCCGCCGAGGCCTCCGCCGTCGCCGCCGAGGCCCCCGCCGTTGCTGCCGAGGCCTCCGCCGTGGCCCCCGAGGCCTCCGCCGTCGCCGCCGAGGCCCCCCGCCGTTGCTGCCGAGGCCGCCGCCGTGGCCCCCGAGGCTGCCATGGCTCAGGCATACCTCTTCGCACGCTGTTTGACGCGTCCGCCGTTCCACACGCGTTTGTCTGTCCGCTGAGTGTCCGTAGCGCAGCGCTGAAGTCTGATAGGAATCGTAAAATGTGTGTCGCCGTCGCCGGCTGGAAACAAAAAATTGCATCCCCCTCGGATGTTCTCAAAACTGGCATAGCTCGCGAGGCAAAAAAAAAGTTCTTGGATATTTAGTATGAAGTCGATAACATCACGTGATCGCAGAACGCCGTTTCTTTCTTGTCATGAAGAAAACTGCGGAAAAATCGTGTGCGGAGTGGCTGAGGAAGAGGGTTGGATTATGTCCTGTTCTTTCTCTCGGGAGGTCGTTGAAGCCCTACTCTTTTGTGTAGCGACACAAATTGGTCAGCCCGTCCCACATTTCATATTATTACATGTGACCCCAAGTACGTAGCTTAAAGGAGAAGTCACTAGGGTCTGAAAACTGTTTTCTTGAATTCGAATCGTTTCTCTGAATGGAGAAATACCTATGTTCGCCACGTGAGTGCGGAGCGCTTAGAACGCACAGCGTATCAGACAATATGCCCATCCTCCAGTATTGACAACGTAAATATTACGCTTTGGGTCAATATAAAATCGATGCGCCAGGTGACCTGGAACCTCAAAGGGAAGGTGTTTTTGCCTCCCGCATGCAGGCGAGTGGCTAGACTTTTAGGTAGGTGACCTAGTTTCTAGCTGACCAAGGCACCTAGATTCTGGAAAACCTATGGCCAGCCAGTAGAGTAGGAAATGTGTCATGCACGATATAATGTCGCCTTCGGCGCTCGTAAACGTGGGGCAGGCGACAAAGGCGCACAGTTTCTGAACACCCACTTCTCGGAATGAACTCGACTGTCGGCCGCGCACCGCGCCGTCCCCAGGCAGCCGTCCCCAGGGAGCCCTCTCGCCGCGCTAAGCTCTCGACTGAGCCCCGTGCCGCCCCGAGTCTGTTTGCATGCCTCTTCTCACTCTCTAAATCCATTGGTGGCACACATGGTGCTCAAGGCGTCAATCACGCGCCTCAGGCTAAAAGGTGGCACAGAACATAACGCCAATGCGCACCAATCAGACCGTATGTAAAAGGCGTCACGAAAAAATTACCGCCAATTACGATCCCACTTTGTAGCACGAAGGCGGTAGAGCTCTCAGGAGGTGCATTCAGTTCTAGGTGGAAAGTCTGAAATTTAGACTTCTGTCGCCAATTGACTTAGTTCAGTGGACTGAATCCAAGGGGTAGGTCTCTCTCTCTCTCTCTCTCTCTCTCTCTCTCTCTCTCTCTCTCTCTCTCTCTCTCTCTCTCTCTCTCTCTCTCTCTCTCTCTCTCTCTCTCTCTCTCTCTCTCTCTCTCATTCATGCTTCATTCATGCTTCATTCATGCTTCATTCATGCTTCATTCATGCTTCATTCATGCTTCATTCATGCTTCATTCATGCTTCATTCATGCTTCATTCATGCTTCATTCATGCTTCATTCATGCTTCATTCATGCTTCATTCATGCTTCATTCATGCTTCATTCTCTTTCTGTCTCTGTCTCTCTCTCTCCCACTTATGGGCCTGTGCCACATAGGTCGTGCGAGAGAACGAGCCACCTCCTCCCCTCGCCCCGCCCTTTCTCCAAAGCAGCCTGCAGAGTCGAAGGGCCCAGGGCGGCCCAGGGCGGCCCAAGGGCTGCGCCACCCTAATAGAGTCCAGGTGGGTAGGCGTCAAGGGGCAATGCCGTGCTAATCGACTCTGAGCACCAAGAGTAGCTGGAAGGGCGAGTAGGCACCCTTCGTCCTGTAATCGTGCCCCCCCCTTCCCCTCATCCCCCTCACCCCACACATCAAGGGTCCGGGTCGCCCCGCGAGCGATGAGTGGAGGAGTCAGCGAGCAGTGCGTTCAGGCATCGAATGATTGTCTGGCTGGGCGGGGCCGCAGGGTCCGCAGGTCAGTCGGCCAGAAAGCACCTCAACGCGTGTCTTCCACATTCGCTAATGAGATATGTGCACTGACACGTGATGCTCGCCAGAATGCGGCTTGTCGTGTCCCGTGCGTTTGAACGTGACACGCTTGTCCCATGTCCCATCGGTCCACAGTCCACACAGCGCGTCTTGGGATGGGAACCAGCCGGGATACCCGTGCACGCGATCGGCGCGGCGAAGCGCGAAGCCCAGGGCAAAGCAATGCGAAGCAATGCGAAGCAATGCCGAGCCGCGATCCTGTTGCTTCGCGCTTCGCGCCCCTCGTCGCGCCCCTCGTCGCGCCCCTCGTCGCGCCCCGCCCCCGCCGTCGCTTCAACCCCACCCTTCCCCGCCGAGCGCCGCCGCGGATCTCCGCTTGGCTCTCCACAAGACAGAGAATCCTCACTTGATCCGTCGCGCCGGGCTCGGCCGGGGGAGTCCGCCGGGCTATCGCAGCTCGGAGCTCGGATTCGTGCGTTGCAATAATCTGCTTGGGATGCGGGCTGTGTGTGGGGTCGGAGAGCATGGGACGGGGATGGCGCTAGCAAATAATACACAGCGCCTCGCCACCGTATCGAGCCGGGGAGTGAGTGAGTGCAACGCGCGCCGCGGAGTGCACCGCAGAGTGCACCGCACGGCACCGCAGACGTCGCGCCGGCCAAGCGCCTGGTGCTGGCCCTGCTGGCCCGGCTGGCCCTGCTGGCCCTGGTGGCCCTGGTGGGGGCAACCTCGACGCCGCCGGCCGGTCCCTCCCGGCCCCTCCCGGCCCCTCCCGGCCCACCCGGGCTCACTGGCGTTAAGCGACCCGTGCTAAAGCTGATGATCAAATTTTCGTGTCAGTAATCTCATTAGCTCACCGAGTTAGCACTGTCTGGTGACCCGCTGCGACGCTAAAATCACTTTGTCTCGCTCAAGAAACTTCTGGACCAATCGATGCATCTTTCGTTGCCATGGCCGGTGTACCGGCTTGGCGGATAGGGCAAACCGACCACTCACCCAGTCCCCAGCCCCATCTCCGCCGGGGCGGATGAGGGGTGGAGGGTGGCCAAGAGGGTTGACATAGAGACAAAAAGTTAAAAGTGGAACCGGGAGTCGGTGCGGCCTGGTGCGGAAGGTGAGTGGGCCAATAGAGGGCGCAGTGCGAGCGCAGTGCGCGCCACCAAAACTGAGCTGGCCACTAGCTTGAGTGCGTGTTGCCGCGTGTTGCTGGAGTGTCCGCGGAGGGCCCCCTAAACAACAAAGTTCTCCTCTTATCCCGGGATTTTTTCAGAATTTATTTTAGACTGGCCATATTATTGTCCTCAAGGAAGAAGGAATTTTTTTGAATGGCTCCAGTCCAAATTTTCTTATCACCAAACCTTTCGACAAGTTTTGATGTTGGTTGTTTTGGTGGACGGGCCAGACAGACAGACAAACAAACAAAACACACTCACACAAACACGCGAGCACGCACGACGCTCCCCCCTCCCTCACACACACCCCTGCGCGCGCGTACTCTCTCTCTCTCTCTCTCTCTCTCTCTCTCTCTCTCTCTCTCTCTCACACACACACACACACACAGAGGGAGAGAGAGAGTGCGCCCAGGCCTGCGCGCGCGTGTACACTCCCCCGCTCTATCCCTCCCTCTATCTTTCTCTTTCTCTCTCTCTCTCTATCTCATACACACACAGTGGGGGAAACTGTATCACCGACACGAAGTCCCATGTCATATTAGTGTGCTTACACAATAAAGTAGTTTAATTTAAATCAATAAAGGAATTCCTTTGTACAATTTATGTACGAGGTCACGCACGGTTTTTCTCAAACGTGCCTTTCGTACAAATTTATAGCGATTTCGCACGAATCTGTGCTATGGCGCCGACAAATTTGTACAAAATAGTTCACAGGTTTAAACATGTGTGAGAGCACGTACAAAAATGTACAAATGCATTAAGTGTGCATCCATCAAAGATGAAGTGAGCCGCTCTCACACGGGGATGCTTGGATCACAGGATTCCAGTCAATTTCTCGCCATTAAAGAAATTTGATTTGATTTCCAGGTTCCTTGGTGTTCAGCGAAGAAGGTGCGATGCCCGTCAAGGAGTCTACTCGCTCCTCTCGCCGGGTGGCTCGGCGCATGGCCAAGCCAAACCCTGGTGCCAGCACTAGCAGGATGACCAGCCAAGACCCTGCTGCCGGCCCTAGCAAGATGGCCAGCGAAGACCCTGCTGCCGGATCTAGCAAGATGGGCGACCAAGACCGTGGTGCTGGCCCTAGGAAGATGTCTAGCCAAGACCCTGATGCTGGCCCTAGGAAGATGTCCAGCCAAGACCATGCTGCCGGATCTAGCAAGATGGGCGACCAAGACCCTGATGCTGGCCCTAGGAAGATGTCTAGCCAAGACCCTGATGCTGGCCCTAGGAAGATGTCCAGCCAAGACCATGCTGCCGGATCTAGCAAGATGGGTGACCAAGACTCTGGTGCCGACTCAACCCAGGTGGATGAGCAAGCTCCTGGTGCTGGCCCTAGCATGATGGGTGACGAAGGCCCTGGTGCAGGCCCCAGCAAGATGGGCGACCAAGACTCGGATGCTGTTCCTCGCCTGGCCAGCCTGGACTCCGCTGCTGGCAAAAGCCGTCTCTACGCCGCTCGGATGGGCCGCTCCGCGAGGACTCTGTCTTTCAACTTGGAGTCAATCGACCTGGACCCAGCTGCAACGAACCAGGTAAATTGCAGCAGTGAGTGAGGAGTGAGAGTGAGTGAGGAGTGAGAGTGAATGAGGAGTGAGTGAGTGAGTGAGTGAGTGAGTGAGTGAGTGAGTGAGTGAGTGAGTGAGTGAGTGAGTGAGTGAGTGAGTGAGTGAGTGAGTGAGTGAGTGAGTGAGTGAGTGAGTGAGTCAGTCAGTCAGTCAGTCAGTGAGACAGCCAGCCGGCTTGCTAGAAATCGGTGTCCGCTCTTCATTTGCTTACTGCTTCTATTCCGAATACGAACAAAAGCACAGCGCCGCCCAAGACTGCACAGCGTATCGTAGAATAAAATAGGGGGACCCGGATCGCCCGAGATCGGCAGAAAACTCTTCCTAATTAGCTACGCTTTGCACGGCATTACGGCGCGACGGCGCGGCAAGGGAAGAATAACAGCGCCTCTTTGGCAGGTTCAGGTGGATGACGGGCAGCTGTGGACAGAAATAGGGTACGCGGACGCAGCTGAGTGGACATGATTCCTTCTTCTCACTGGAAAGCAGGTCATGCCGTTCGAAGAAAAACGAAACCAAATAGAGAGCAAGAAAAGGGACGTATGGACGTAAGGAACGGTGAAGTGGGTCCAGAGTACACGTCCCTAGCCCCTTCCTGATGCAAGCCCTCTACGCTCTGCCCCGTCGCGGTCGCGCTCTGCCCTGCCACTTGCAACTCTGCGGCCTGCCCAGTGAACGGGTGGCCGCCGTGCCTGCACTGCAAAACCAAACAGAGGCTACTACGCACCATCTGATGCTGTCAAATAAGTGTCATTTTTTTTTCAATTTTTCAAGAGCTTTGTCTTGTGTTGCAGAAGGACTTCTTGGCTCCCCGTCCTCCAACCCCAGCCCCTTCCTCTGGCAACAGCTTCGTCAGCTGGTTCTCTCGGATCGGACTCTTGCTCTCTGCGCTCAATTGCTGCGCGCCTCGCGGGGAGGCGACCTCCAATGCAGGGACGCCACCCACACCTGTTGGTGCTGAGATACTGGGGTCTGCTGCCTCCGGTAACTCCGGTGCCTCCAACATCTCTGCAGGCTCATCCTCGTCTTCATCCTCGGTGTGTGAACGCGCGCCACCCAAGAACTGCTTCCGTCTCTTGTTGCAGGGAAGTCCCTGCACTGGGAAGTCAACCATGGCGCGCAGGTGAGGGTGACTTACCGAATCGTCCCTGGAGTGGCTCTCCTCCACCGCCCAACTGTCCATTTTTCGTTTTAGAGTGAATTCTTTCGCATATGCCAAAAGCATAGGTGCATTTATCCGTCCTCATACGAAACTTCCAGTTTCCTGTCTGAAAAAAGTTTGTCCGCGATTCCCAACTACGATCTACGATCAACTACTAAGTGTTTAAATGGGTGTGCGTCACAGGGAATTTCACTCTGAAACAATTTGAGTGCCGAGGTGTCTGTAATCTTGTTGCAAGGTTCTTGAACCACGATTTGCCGATGTTCTACTCACCCACCATTGAGCAGTACTACTCCATGGTGTTCCGAGTCGAGAAGGAGAGGTTCGAGTTGGACATAGTGGACAAGTCCGGGTACAACCCCTTCCCGGAGGCGCATCGCTTGTCGAACATCACTGGTGCGTGAGGCACTCGGCGTAGACCACAACCACGGCCACGGCCACCACTAGGATTTTGACCTACCTCACTTTTCCGCTGGGCTGAGAAAAAGACTAACAAACACGAAAACCTCACAATGTTGTCATTTGTATGTCAATTTTCGGCAAAGAAAGCTTTATTTTAGCTCTTATTTCGACGCCACGGAGTGCTTGACATTTTGTGACCTTGAGTGTTTGTTAGGACCCTCTCTCCCCTCCCCAAGTTTATCGCAATGCAGTAAGGTCACGGCGGATCGTAACGGCCCCTTGCATCCTGCTACTGGCATTCCCTGTAAGAAATAAATTGGGAACATGCAAAGCTAAACCTCTAGAAAAACTGTTGGTGCAGTGTAAATTTACTGTATTGACAATGTTCAGATTCTTTTTGAGATTACGAAAAATCTTCTCGTAACTGCACATAGAATCTTCGCGGGAGCTAACGTTGATTTGTCGTGGATTTACGATGAATCTTCGCAAAGCACCAAGAAATCTCAACGGTTCCTTCGGCGGCATTTTATCCAGAGGTACCTTTGTCAATTCCTGACATTCATTATTACAGTGAAGTGCTCGTGTGACCTTGACGTTATAGCACAGTAGCTGGGGCTTTCATGAAACGTTTCAAGGACCTGGTTTTTTTCTTATTTTTTACGAGTACCATGGGTTTGCATTGCTTACACCAAACCTCTTGTCGTGGCGCTGCGCCGAGCCTCGCTGCTGGTTGATAACAAACAGAGCTTTCGTTGCTCATTCTCCACCACATCCATGGGCGTCCTAGAGCACGGAAAAAGTGGGTTCCAAGGGGACACCTTGTTTATATTTCAAAGGGGATGGAGCGAATTTTTAAAACTGTCCAAGTTGACATTGCTTTACAGGAATGGATTCGCCTCGATAAGATTCACAAAACATGTGAACACATTTGTGGGGGCCCCAACATTTTGGGGCCCTAGTAGAAGGGTATGAGTTTATGCAATGGAAGGAAATTTTACCCATAAATGGAGACATCTGACAACAGTATTAAAAAAATTTCAAATAGTCACTTTTTTCACTTTACAATAACCTTAACCAAGACTTTAGAAAGTGCTGAAGGTGTGCAGTAGGTTCCTGAGATCATTCTTTGCTTGCTGTTCGATACGTCTGCCTTCCAGGTGACATTTTCCTGCTCGTATTCTCCATGGGCTGCGAAGTCTCTTTCAACGAGGTGAAAAGCATCCGCGAGAGGATCGTGGAGATGCACGAAGGGGCGTGGTACGCCTCCGGCGGGCATCGTACGTCGCGCCTCCGGCCACCCCTGCCAGGCGTCCCCATCATGATCGCCGGCAACAAAGCCGACCTGCGTCATCGGTAAGGACGGAGGGCGGAGATGGCTGGAATACAGCCAGCGACAGCCAGCGGACACTCAGTACTCACTAGGCGCCTCGTGTTGCAGGAGGGTGGATCCGGCCGAGGCGAGGGCTTTCGCGCTCAGCAGGCCATGGTGCGACTTCATGGAAGTCGTCGCTACGAACGACGCCAGTCTGACCGAGCTCTTCAGCGCCCTGATGAGGCTGGCGGGGCTGCCCGAGGAGATGGCACCCGGCCGCCATCACGTTCTCCCACCCACTACCGACGGGACCATTTCGTCCTCTGTCCATACGAAGTATACATCGGGCCCCATGGGGAGGAGGAAACGTATTAGCGAGCCGTGCGCAGCCCAGTACCTAAAGCCGCGCCCGAGTCTCAGGGAGGAATTGCAGGTTTTGCGCGAGAGAAGTCAGCGCCCGCCAGGCTACCACCCGCGCAGCCGCGGCTGCTTCCTGTAGAGCCCAGAACCAGAAGAGGAACTAGGACGGGATACTCTGCCATCGAAGATCAAGGCATCGAGTCGTTATTGTTGGCTGGCGCAAGAACCAAAACTGCAGACTCGTTCCATGCCTATGCACAAGATCAAAACGGCGTTGAAAACAACAATGAACTATTTGGTCAACGACAAGACGGATAGGACGTCTTCAAGAGAAGATGGCTTCAGAATAAGCCTTGTCTTTTTTTTTTAAACTGAGTTTGTAATTTTTTTAGTCAACGTGTGTATTGATTCTTTATTCTGTGATTTCTTTTCCGTCGTATCATAGTGGATTGTTCTACTGCCAAGCCCTATCAAATCCTGCCTTAAAACCCAATGGTCCATACTCTTAAACGACCAATATATTGTTTAATTAAATATATTATTTAACTGAAGATTAGTCTGGACTAAGTTGTGACTTAATTTACCTGATTTTGTGTAAAATACTGATCTTGTTATTCACTGATCAAGTTAATGATTGCACACATATTCACTGATCAAGTTAATGATTGCACACATATTTTACATTCAATACTTTATCCAGTAGCGAGTGAAATATTTGCAGCCAATAAGTGGCATAATTTAAAAATAAACTATTCGTTGTTAGAATTTTAAACCTAAGATTGCTCTGACCAGATTTGATTTCTGTATTACTTTATTAGATCAAAAATTAACAAAATGGATGTATGTTTGATGGCATTATGAAAAAGTATTGTTATTATATTTGTTCTGAGATTGATATTCTGAATTAACTCTGTTCGACTCTGTTTGACTTCTATAGACTAAGACTAACAGAGAAAGAAGCATGTTACATGCTTAAGAGGATACTCCAGAAACATGGAGTCCAACGGCCTATCGGTCAACAATAGAGCACTTACAGTTTTTAAAATTGTTGCTTTTAAAAGATTTGAGACCTTCATGCTTTGATTAGATATATATGCTTAAGAGGATGCTCTAGAAATATGGAATCCAACGGCATATCGGTCGGTCAACAATAGGACACTTACAGTTTTTACATCCAATTTTAAAAGATTTAAGGCCTTCATACTTTGATGTTGATTAGATCTCTCTCTCTCTCGCTCTCCACCTATGTGTTCGCTTGCCGTTATATCGCACAAAGCACTGTAGTGAGTTTTCGTTCAAAGAAACGATTGTTCGAAGAATGAATGTGTAGATATAGTAGAAACTATGAAACTGATACGACGCTTGTTGGTGATCCGTCGTGCTCACTGCCACAAGGACTTTTTCCGGGTGATTCGTCCAACCCCAGGCCAAGCCAACCCCGTGTTCATAGGCATTAAATCACCAGAAATAACTCAATGAGATGTATGACAGTGGTTTGAAATATGATTTTGCATCGTTTCATCGCAGCTAGTCATGGAAGGTTTAATGATGTGATGGTGATATGTGGAAGTGCTTATGAACTTTGTCAACAGCAGACTGATCAAGGGCACTGTAATCATCAATAGTGTTCTACAGTGATTGACTTCTTGTTATAAATAAAGTGACATTTACAAACGTTAAAACAGTAGTATTCTACAATAATTATCTTCTTGTTATTAATGAAGTAACATTAAAAAAACGTTTAAAAAAATCACACCTTAAAAAAAATTATAGAAAGAGACAGCTTTAGAAGTTGTGGCCCTAGTCAAGCTTTTCTTTAGAAGGTATATTAAATATTAAATTGATGACATTTGAGAATTCCCGCCACTTCTTGCCTCATGTTGATGTTGACAACAAGCAAAGTATAAGTATGAGAAATTTTTACGCCGTAGTAGAGGTGGTGGTAGTGGCAGCGGTGGCGCTAGCAGAAAGAAAGTCTTGCTTATACATTATCTTTATAGCTATTTCCTCTTTACAAATCTATGTGGTTATTCTTATTATAAGTGAATGTTAGTTGTTATATTAGATTCATATTCATGATGAATGCTGCATTGTATTGTTCTAGCTTTAGGATTGTTCAGTATGCTGCTGGTCGGCCTTGTATTCAAAACATAACCCGTCTGACATGCCGGCGTTATTTTCAATTTTGTTCGAATCCGGCTCCAAGACACTGCCACTATGGTTCAAGATTGGGAACATTGAGAAATTCTCCCATTCGTAGTTTATCCTCGAAAGGGAACCTATCTGAAGCTGTGGTTTTGTACACTTATAGCAATCCCAAGTTCTTGCGAATGGTCAACATATTTGGATATTCTTTTGGTGCGTTTTGGCTTTTCACCTCTTACCAATTTTCTACAATGCGTATCATTCCTCAATCAGAAAAGAGAACCTCTAATTTACCATGGTTTGCTCGCTTTGATTTGATGAGTTCAACAACATCAAAATTAGTTGCTGCTTTGTTATCATCCTTAATTGGTAGGCCACATTTAAAAATTCCTTTCTAAACTCTTTTGTCTTAAAACGTTTTCTAATGTCTGATGTTATGATTTCAAACTCCCAGGTTGTGCAGTTCTAAGTGGTGCTTGGATCTATTCCCTACGTTCTGTTGGCAAGATAGTATTAGGAAGGGGTGGTAAAACTGTAACTTTTACCACGTATAATCCATTTACTTTTAGCATGAACAAAGCTATCACAGTAAATTTGCCTGAGGTAATCAGACAGTATAACTCTTCTGGATGTTTAGTATCTTGTATAGTTTCCTTAATGCTTTGCTTAGTTCACAAAGTGGTGGTCAGCATTCTGGCTTTGATTATGACTTGGATTCTGTAGAAGGCAATGTAAATGCATCTTTTCTCACTTGCATGAAACAGGAGCTGATGGGAGCGTTTTATTAGTCAAACCTCATGAGACAGAGACAAACCCAAGTCAGAGCTAGAACACTGTCCACCACTTACCCTGATATGACATAAATGTTTGGTTTCAATGTTTACAGGTCAGTTGCCAAGGACACAGGTTAACTAACACTGTTGTTCCTATTAAAATTAAAGACAGATGGATGCACTACCTAGTATCCAATGAAGGATCCTACCATAATGCACCATTATTTGATAAAACAGTAGGATTAAGGCGTTCATTTTAATGTTAGTTGCTTTAAATGTTTGTAGATCATTCTGTGTAACTTATGGTAGCTCCTCATGGTAGTTTTATGTTCTCTTCCATCCTGACTTCCTGCAAATAGCAGCAATGAAAAGTGGCAGGAACTGTCATCATGTCAAAATATGGAATAAAAGAGAATGGAAAATGTCAATTTGTGTCATATAAGTCTTTCTTGTGTTTCTTTCCATACATATATTTTTGGGGGGAAACAATTATTTTATTCATACAAGTAAAAATTTAACCTATGCATGTGATTCATTTGGCGCATTCAGCAAACCTATTCCTCTTGCGCAATATCATACTTTCTCCTTACGTTTCACTAATTATCACATGTCCTTAGTAATAACATTGCGCTGGAACTCATCAAAAGAATGGAACTGTTTGCAAAATAACAAACACACCAGACATTTTAGCAGATTTGAAAATTATAATAGAGGGACATAAAAACCAACAAAAGGTATTTCTTGTGTTAAATTTCTTACAGTAAATTAGCTTTGAACATCTCTTGATTTTAAACCGAAGAGGTTTCTTAAATGTTGGTGAGAGTTCAAATGCTTGGTAAAATGGAGACCCACAATATTTGCTTGAATCTAATGTGCAGCCTAAAGCTGGTTGGAATTGTGGAAGGATTTTGGCACTGCCTGATTATCTGTTATCAGATGCGATTACTCATCTTGGGCTGAGGAGGAAATAACACACTGCTTCAAAGCCATTCCAGCACACCATATTTTGGGGAGCGTCTTTGGATTTATCATACATCAAAATTCCAAAGCAAACACAGGGGAAAAACCAAGGGAATTGGTTGAGAGGTATGTCATGTCAAAACAGAAGGACAATAAAAGATAGCTGTTTTTTTTTAATTTTTTCATTACGATTCTATGATTTTGTTCTGACAATAAATACAATATGTACACAGTAACTGACAATAAGAAAGTATGAACGCCATACCACTAGCTCATTTCACCATATGTAGTCTACAATTTGCAAAAGCAATAATGGACACACTATCAGTCTCCCTTAATTAAATCCAGAATCTTCAATGAAAAAAAAAAAATCTTTTAAAAACCAACATTTACAAAGCAAGTTAATATTTGACCACCTGGACCTCTGATAAAAGATCCCAGGCGATTGATGTAAATTCATATATTGAGAAAGAGACTAGATAGTGACACACGCCCCTGAAAATCCTCGAGCTATTGAAGTACGTTTCGCTTTACTGTATGAGGGGATGCTGTATTGTAATAATGGCATCTATTGTGACGGTTTTAGCAAGTTTAATTAACAGTACTGTTAAAATATAATACTGCCATATCTAAAAATGAAAAACTCAACAACAAGATATGAACAACTGTCAGTGTTTCACATAACAGCCAGCTGAGTGTAAGTTTAGTTCTCATTGTACCAGAATGAATTTTCATTCACCACCAAAGTCCCATAAACTTCCATTTTCTGTTTAATTTAAGTCTTTTATCAGGCATTGACTAGACAAGCCACCTGAAGAACTACAGACATAAAAATCACAAGTCAAATCAAAATATTTTCCTAATTATTTTGATATACATATTATTTTGTGTTTCAACATCACAGACCATTTTGGATTGGAGTCTCCTGATGAATTCACACACTGAAGCATGGCAAAACGTTTAACACAGAGATCATTTTATAACAGCAAGAAATATTTCAATAAACAGATGTAATTATTTCTTTTAAATCAACAACCCAAACAGCTTGCAATGGAAATGGGCAGCCTGACTTAAACACAAATTGAGGCTCTGCTGGTGGCAAGGATGATTCATCTTAAACGTCTAGCTCACACGTCTAGTTTCTTGTTTAAAAGAAATTTCAGTCATGGTAAAATCAGTGCCCACGCAAAAAACGAAATGCCTGCTATGTTTGCTTAGAAGCAAATTTACATCCATTAAGAATGTTCACAATACAAAGCTTCTCATATTGTCAGGTATATTTTTCTTACCACAATATTTTAGAAACACAGATCACTGGACAGAACACATACACAGTGTGGTCCTTCCTTTTGAAATAACAACCACCAGAGGATTAATCCATTTTTCAATTATTTTATTTGTAATTACAATAGTATATCTCAAGATGAATTGCAAAGTGGAATGTACATGGAAACAACAATAAAAAGGTAGAAACCAGCAAAACTCAAACAATTATAAAGTTACTATCGATTATCAAAAGTTATCCTGCCTATGGTACAAGTCCACATAACATCAAAAACACAATCAAATCAAACTCCCAGCAAGTGTGTACTAAATAATCAGACAAATCTTTCGGTTTTAATAACAACATACTACACATCATTTCTTTGCGTGTAAAAAGGTACAATCAAATCTTATTTCAACCTTGCATTCACCAACCCGTTCGCCAAAACTAATTTGATTTACAGTTTTGGGCCATCATGTGAGCATGTTTATGGGTTAATTATTCACAGCCTTGTCGTTAGCAATCCTTTCACAAAAGGGTCCTCCACAGTCACCGTCGTCGAAGGTTCTTTCGGGACCTGGGCTTGGCCCGAGGTCTGCCCACAGGTGGGTTGCTGCTGGCGTGGTTGCGACCCCTTCCTCACGGCACTTTTGGTCCGACCGCTGTGAGGATGAGTTTCCAGCCAGTCTGGCGCCTCGTCTTCCTCGACCAGCGTGTCTTGAGTGCGCAGCGAGGCAAGGCGTTCTAGCTCGGGACAAGCCGATGGCCGGCGCCAGTTACAAGCTCCCATGGCTTCGCCCAGGACGCCTTGCTGGCCATGGGGATGGCGGTCTGCCTGACGCCGCGGCTCACCCTCGGGAACCTCGTTACCCAGCAAGCCAGGGCCGCCCCCTTCCGCCGACGTCCACCCCTGGCCCAGGCCAGCTTCCAGTGCCCCGGCGTCGCCAGGGCCAGGGCCACCAGCTCCATGAGCCTCGCCAGAGTGCCGCCACGGTTCGCCGGGCCGTGTGTTCGGCAGACTGGTGCTGCGTATCACGTGGTCCACCACGCTTCCCTCCACCCAGGGCGCGTCCGTGAAGCTGGCCTTGTTGCTGGCCTTGTTGCTGGCCTTGTTGCTGGACTTGTGCACGGCCTTGAGGGCGTCCGTAGCGCCGTCTCCTCCAGCGGCCCTGCGCCTAGAGCTGCGTTCCTCGCCCCCGAGGGGGCGGAAACGCCCAAGGTTTCCTCAGGACTGCCCCGCAGAGTGGCTGGCCGACTCCTCGCCCGGCATGTCGTCCTCGCCGTCCAGCTTGCCTGCGCCCCCGCACGCGCGGCACTTGCAGCACACGATGCAGGGCGCGGCGAGCAACAGCAGGGGCGACGCCACCAGCAGCAGGATGCCGAAGCCCGCGAAGATGCCGATCACCTGCGTCCGGTGCCAGATGACGGAGGCGCGGCTGTGGCCCAGCTTGTTCTTGCACGGGCCCTTGTCGTAGTGCCGGAGGAGGAAGTCATCCTGCAATCAGGCAGGCGAGGTCAGTGTCAAGCGCCTGCCATCTGCAGGGTAGGCAGGCCCGCCAGACAGCCGTGTCCAGCGGGCCCGCGCGACACCCTACACGCCAGGATTGCGCCGATTGGCCGATTGCACTGTTTGCACTTACGTCCAGCGAGGCGAGGCAGTACCAGCAGAAGACGTGCTTGCAGCGCTTGCACATCATCTGCGCGCAGCCCTCGTCCTTCTCGATGGGCACCTGGCACATGGGGCACAGCTTGATGAGGTCCGAGTCGAAGAGGAGCGGCGGGTCTGGCAGCAGGCCTCGCGCCGCCAGCCGCCGCTGGTTCTCCTCGCAGGACGTGGCGTCCGGGTGCCACTCGGCGCGGCACGCCGAGCAGAAGTCCGTCTCGCAGGAGGGGCAGTGCACCGGCTGCGGCTGGCAGCGCTCCGGCCCGGACCCGCCCGGCCCCGGCACGGCCCCGGAGCACAGCACGCACACCGTCTCGCAGCCCGCCCGCGGGCACCAGGTGCGCGTTGCGTCGCGGTCCACCTCTGCAACAGGGACACGGTTAGACCAAGTTTCTCTGGGTAGGCACTATGCACCACTGACAGCCGGAAGAACTGTGTACGAAAGAATTGCTTTGAGTCCCGTTTGAACCAACCTCGGTTCAGTCGGAAGCGTTTGTGCTTGTCCACCATAGGCTGCTCCACCAGAGTCTCGATCTCCGCCAAGGCGATGACCCCCTGCAGCGCGCACTGCGCGTCCGGGCAGGAGATGTCGTAGGCGCCCTCCAGGATCTCGAACATGACGTACGACTTCATGCACTGCAACAGAAATGGGCATTGAGTGCGGCTGACTATGCGGTCTAAGCTGAACAGTGAATCTTTCATCCACCCGATGTGGCTTCGTTTGCTTTGTTGTGGGAATGAACAGATACAACAAAAGCAACTCGATGCAGCGCACTGTCCGCAGCATGTGAATACTATAGGCAACGGGCAATTTGATGCACAATTCCCCCGCGGTTAGCAATACCGCATACCGCATTTGTTTTGCGTTGAGATCCATTCCGGCCTCAAAACTTTGAATTTTCCTCATTCGCTGTGAGAGGCAGCAAAACAGAGCCGACAGAGCCCCTCCCCTTTTCCCCTTTCCTCCTGCTGAGTCCGCGATGGACGTCTGTGACAATTCAGCAGCATGGCGCGCTGGCAGCCCGCATGGATTGATTCCGGTGGTAAAGGTACAATTCAAAGTAACAAAATATGTTTCCCTTTTGCACCCTAGCGTGCCCCTGACGCACCAGCGTTCCCTCGGCTCGGCTGCAGGCTCGGCCGCAGGCTCGGCCTCTCCATGCCACACTCACCTCGACACAGTATCTGCACTGGCAGGAGGCCAGCTTGGTGGTGAGCGACTCCGGCACGTCCATGAGGCACAGCTTGCACAGCACGTACTCCTCGGGGGAGGACGTCCTTGACGTCCTTGACAGAGGGGTGAAGGAGGCGGCGCTGGCGTGCAGCGAGTACCGCGACGAGGAGGCCAGCGACAGGATGCTGGAGCAGCGCGAGCACACCCTGGAGGCGGACGACGGCTGTCTCAGTCTGTTGACGGCGCGCAGGGGCTCCGTCTGCAGCCGCCCCGTGGTGAGGCACTTGCGCAGCGGCGGGCCCGCCATCCCCGCCATTCCCGGCATCGGCTGCGGCGTCCGGGACAGCGCGCGGTCCTTGAGGAACTGCAGCACGTTGTAGCAGGACACGGCCCTGGCGCGTCCCGCCATCGGCGTCCTGCCCGTGCTGCCGCCCACCGCGCTGTCGCAGGACCGCTGCCGGGAGAGCAGTGGGGCCACGTCGGCGAGGCCGTCGGCCAGCCCGTCGGCGCTCTTGACCCTGGACAGGCTGAGGCCGCCCAGGCCGAGGCTGGCGGCGCTCAGCTGGCGGCGCAGGGGGTGCTGCGGGTTCGGCGACACCTCCTCGCTGGGGTGAGTCAGCACCGGCGGCGAGGGCTTCGGGGAGGGCTTCGGGGACGCCGACGGCGTGGAGAAGAAGGCGGCCCGCGCCAGCTGTGCTGCCGTCCGCGGAGACGGCGTGGCTGGCGGCGAGGTCGCCTCGGGTGGCGGTGCCCCGACCGGAGGCGGACCCACGCCCCCGGGGGCCGGCGGTGCCGGCGACGACGCGGACATGGTCCCTTTGCGCCGGTTCAGCAGGGCGCGGAGCGCAGGCATGGGGCATGGGGCTGGGGCAGTCTCGGGGCACCGCCCCCCGCGCGGCCCCCCAGCGCCCCCGCCGAGGGGCCCCAGGAAAGACTCGCGGTCCTCAGGGTGGACGAGGCCCACTGTGAGGCCGGGGCACCACGAGCAGGGCCGCGGACGTGGCCGAGGACGGGGCCGCGCTGGCCCGGTGGACGACTGCAGACCGCAGTCCACGCACTGGCGGAGCACCGCGCCGTAGCCCGCATGCGGCGAAGCAGCGCGGCAACCCCTCAGCAGCGCCTGCAAGACAGAGAGGACAGCGTTGTTATCACAGACCTATGCAGGGCGATGCTCAGATAGCTATCGGCGAGCGCGATGGCCTTGCCTGGCCTTGCCTGGCCTTGCCTGGCCTTGCCTGGCCTTGCCTGGCCTTGCCTGGCCTTGCCTGGCCTTGCCTGGCCTTGCCTGGCCTTGCATGGCCTTGCCTGGCCTTGCCTGGCCTTGCCGCACCCATCCCAGTAGCTTAGTGGCGTCCTCGAGATGGACGACCAGCAGAGCGAATCTTTTCTCTGCGTCTTTTGAGAGCGTCCCCAAAACCAACAAAAGATATTCGAACGTCCTAACGCGTAACGTATTGTGTACGCATCCGTCGAAAACACTTAGCAGTGGTGTGAAGGTTAGCTGAAGGTCAGTGGAGCGGAGGCAGACCACCGCCGAGGAAAGTCTAAAGCAGTATCCTTGGGGTTACGCGACATTTTGCTATCCACCAAATACGTGCCTGTGAAGGGCAAGCCCGGCAAGGCCGGCAAGGCCGCGAGCGGTGCCGCCAAGCAGCAAGCAGCACTCCCGGGCGTCGCGAGCACCGTGAGCACCGTGAGGCCCTTCCTCCGACGGGGCGAGCGGCGCCGAGTCTCACTTCGTGGCGCTCAGCAACAGCGTCTCGTCCGTTTCATTCTCATTGGCCGTCAGTGATGCTTTATGTGGCCCAGGTCCAGTCTGCCAGAATCACACTTAGCATTTGCACAGGCATAGACTTCACCGAGACCACTAACCACCACTAACCAAGCCTCGACTCCTCCAGCCTGCAGCAGCTGCTTGCCACTGCCTGCAGACCTGCAGACTTCAGACGGAGGTGAGCTAGCGAGCTGAGACATTGTTACTGAAGGCGCAGACCCGCGGCAACGCGAGCATCGCGAGCAAACTGGAGCAAACTCACAGCCGCTCACAGCGGGCGAGCGCACGGATCATGTTCGCACAACGATTGGATCTCTCGACCCGAACGACATCTCCTTGCAGCACTGCAGCCTCTCTGCCAGCACCCCGACTCCAATTTGGTTCCGAACGATGCCACAGGGGAGGAACATTTTTCTTGCCGCCTTTCCCATTGCACAGGATTCTCCTCGATACATTTCAGTTACTTTTAAATTCTGGTTGAAGGGTGCAGGAAGGTGCCAAACCTAACCAGCCCCCGCCCCCTTTTCCGCCATGGCCCGCGACACACATAGCAACCTGTGGCAGCTTCTGGCGATGCGGAGTGGCTGCGAAATTCGGGTAGAATTCGGGCCGACCTGGGCACCGGGGCAGGCGGTGCATAGTTAGCCAAACTAACCGGATGCCCCGGGGCTGGGCGCTCCTAATTAAAACCGATGCTGGCATCACACCGCGACAAACAGCCTCGAGCAGGGGGGGGGGGAGCCTTGTGCGCGCCTCTCTACCCCAAACCACGCACAAATCACGCACTGCGGCCGGATAAGGTTATCATAAGATTATATGCAACATCTCACAAGAACCAAGAGAAGTCGTACAAAATCGTCTCTGGGGGAGAACTGTCTCTTCTCGTGCTAGAGAATCACTTTCAGACAGCTCGTTTTTTTTTGCATTGGGAACAAAGAGAGGGTATGAAACGCAAAGTAATGGGCATTCCAAAATTCCCACAACACACTCCACCCACCCGAGCACCGAGACTAGCGCCTGCTGTGGCCAGGGTAGGCCTCCCGCACAGCACCTGCGCGCTGTAAGGGTATGGCTGCCTACCCGGCATTACCATTACCATTACGGGCTAGACCACAATTGATCGTATGCCGTTTCCGGCCCGACACATCGAACGAGCCAACATCATCCTAGTCGCCACTGACCGCAGAACAAAAGTTTCTGTAAATGCACCTGATGCATAACTGTGCTTGAAAAAATGCCATATTATGCGAGAAATTATTATTTACTATATTCGACTATATTAAACCAGGAAATGAAAACTATCGGAATGCGACGTTCTATTCTCCTTGTTTTTGATTAAGCCACGATTAGAATAGTGTCTTGTTTGAGATTCTGTGCCATACTTCAAAGCTCCAGTGCTAAATATCAGTACCTGTACTAAATTTTTTAGGTCGAGTGGTCTTAATTTGTAGCCCGGTACCAACCACGTTCTTGCCCCTGGTAAGCCCAGCTGAATGACCGTACAAACTTGTTGAAAAACGAAGTTTCCTGGGCCTGGTTGGGGGTTTCAGTTTATTTCTTTGCGTGCAAGGGGCTGTCGCACGTGCCTCACCACTCACCTCTTGCTCCTCAGCCGGCGGGGGCGGGGCGGGCGGGGCGGGCGGGGCGTCCGGCGGGGCGGGGGCGCGCCATCTGGAACAGGCACAGATGGTGAGACTCCATCACTGGAAGCTGGCTGATTGCGGAAAGGACAAAGCTGCGTCTCTCTCGCACCCTTCCAGAACGCCCCAAGTCCCAAGAATGCTCGAGACAGACAGGCGGCAGGTTGATCAAAACGAGCCTAAAGGTGCGTTGGAAAAATCCAGCCGGCCGCTCGTCCCTGTTGCATATTTCAGACGAGGGGGACAGAGACCCGACCGGGAGCGAGAGACTGCCGGTTAGATTTTTCCAGCACGGCGAGTGTTTATTTTCCTTGTGCCGGGGAATGTTTGCGCGCGATGTTGCCGGCCGGCCGGCGCTGCCGCGGCGCCGTGCGCTGTGCGCTATGGCGGCAGCGTTCTCCAGCGGCGTGCCGCGGCCGGCTGCGGCGTACCAGGCAGCGGCCAGGCAGCGGCCTGGACTCGGACGCGGCTTTCTTGCATGCGTTCCTCTGCGTTCCTCTGCGTTCCACTGCGTTCCGCTCCGCCGCAGCCGCCTGCTCTTCTCGCTGCCGGCCATTTTGAGGTGGCATTTTGATTCCCCACCGCTGCCGTCGCCGCGCTGCGCCGCGCTCGGCCCGGCGGCCCGGCTTCCTGGCTGTGGTCGTCGGGTCGGCACAGTCGGCGCCACGCAGAGCCGCCGCCAACCACCAACCAGCACCAGCCAGCGCCAGGCAAAACGCTGTCTAATTCATCGCACCGTCCCGTCCGTCCGGACCGACTGCCGACTCCACTTCCAGCCGTTTGGCGCACACGTCCACGCCCCGCCCCGCCCCGCTGTCCCCCACAAGGTCACCTCCCTGGCCGCGCCGTGCCGCCGCCGTGCCGCCGCCGTGCCTCCGTGCCGCACCGAGCGCTGCTTGCTGCGCGGCCGCGCGGCCCGGCTCGACTCTTGGAGTAATACTGTGGGGAGTCCTAACTGGCGCGGCGGTGGGCCGAGCTGTCCTGACGAATGCTAGAGAGAGAAAACCACTCGGCCGGAAAGGCACTCCGTGAAACCGACCGAATTCATCGATGCTGATTACATCCCGTCCATCTCCTTCGCCTTCTAAATCCATTTTTCAAAACCAGAACTTTCTAAGTTGACCCAGTCAGGAGCTATATGGTGGCAAAGTTCAGAAACTATCTCTTTCTCTCTCTACGATTCGCCGGACACCTAGTACCACGCACAGAAACGCCCTGAACTCCGAAACGGTATGGGTTAGCTCCAATCTGTTTGCATCCCGTAAATCCTCACTCTTTTTGTGACAAGATGAGCTATTGGGAAAGTCTCTAAGTTGAAAATCAAGCCTTCAGGGCGTTGGCAAACAGAAAGGTGCAGCTCTAGTTAGGACTCCCTAACAGTATTACTCCAAGCTCGACTCGACAGGTCGCACACGGCAGGTCGTGCACGCGGCACGCGGCGGCGGCGCTTTGAAGAAGCGACTGATCGGTAGGGCGGATTTAGGTCTACTTGCTTCGATCTGCAGTGCGCCGCACGCCGTGCTTTCCAACGCGGTGTCCTCCAATCACGCGAGGAGAAGGGAGGGGGAGGGGGAGTTTAGTATGCACACTCTGTCATGGAGTGTTTCAAATTTCAAGCACATCCATGATTTATAAGCTTCATCTAAATACCGCTTCTGCCTTTCCATCAGTCACAAACCGTAATTACTCACCAAACTCGGACCATTCATTCCAACCGCCCACCCGTGGGGACCGCCATTTCTCTTTTTGGCTCACGCGGCGATAGAAGCACACAATGCGAAATCTAACATGTAACGCTCTATCCGTGGGGATTCCAAGTAAACACTTTTTCTAGAGTTTCTCTACAGAAACAACGTCGTAATTTTCCAAAACTTTGTGGAAAATATATCTTTTGGTTCATGTATAATAAATTATGTGGGAATCACGTTAAAGAGTGATGCCCGGTCCCCGTAGGTCCGATATGCGTGCCGGTTCGGTCTCTGCCGGCCGAAACATCAATTCCTTTTGAACCGTCCTCCAGGCGGAATATTCCGTGCTGCACGGCACAGGGGCCGCCGATAAGTCGCACAGGCAGACGCGGCCATACGGGCGGCGTGTCCGCGACGTGTCCGCGGCGTGTCCGCGGCGTGTCCGCGGCGTGTCCGCGGCGTGTCCGCGGCGTGTCCGCGGCGTGTCCGCGGCGTGTCCGCGGCGTGTCCGCGGCGTGTCCGCGGCGTGTCCGCGGCGTGTCCGCGGCGTGTCCGCGACGCCCTCAGTGACGTCCTCCGTGACGTCCGTGAGAGACTCCCACACGGACGACGAGTCTGCGGCCCCGCAAAGGGCCACCAGTGTGAGAAGCACCGCATGCACTTTCTCGATCGCAAAGAAAGCTTGGAACATCGGGAAAACAAACAGCACGTTTTTAATTTTTTTCAAATTGTGTGCACGGCGGTGTTTCCGTACCATAGAAAATAATGAAACGTAGTTCCATGACCGTGGGATCCATCATTGTCGTCTTTATTTGTTCCTTTTGCTAAAAGCCAGTTCGTGGTTTTACCATGTCGATCCGGCTGTCCTTGCGAAATCCATTGAACATTCTGTTTTCCCCGCGATCATGATACATAGGATGCAAATTGACAGGGTCGGGACTCGCAGGCACAAGGGTCTGCCTGGGCCACAGCGATACGAACGGAGCATAATGCGCCCGACTCTGTCGATAAAGTTCTCCGTCTGTAGCAGGCGGGGGTGCGCCGGCCCGACCCGGGCGGTGCGACGAGAAGGGGGCTGCCAAATCAAGACAACAAAGCCTGGACCAAGATCAGCCCCGCCCAGACCAGGGATCTTTGGTCTCCCTCACAGTGGGGCTCACACCCCCGAGCCCCGGTGGCCTTGCCCCGCTCGACCCGCCCCTCTGGTGGCTGTGGATATTGACGCGGCCAAGTGCTGGCGCGGCTTTGCTTTACAGTGCTTCGGCGAGCTCGGCAGCGTGCTTCGCAGCGTGCTCGGCAGTGCTCCGCAGTGTGCTGGGCAGTGATTCGCAGCGTGCTCGGCAGTGCTCCGCAGTGTGCTGGGCAGTGATTCGCAGCGTGCTCGGCAGTGCTCCGCAGTGTGCTGGGCAGTGATTCGCAGCGTGCTCGGCAGTGCTCCGCAGTGTGCTGGGCAGTGATTCGCAGCGTGCTCGGCAGTGCTCCGCAGTGTGCTGGGCAGTGATTCGCAGCGTGCTCGGCAGTGCTCCGCAGTGTGCTGGGCAGTGATTCGCAGCGTGCTCGGCAGTGCTTCGCAGTGTGCTGGGCAGTGATTCGCAGCGTGCTCGGCAGTGCTCCGCAGTGTGCTGGGCAGTGATTCGCAGCGTGCTCGGCAGTGCTCCGCAGTGTGCTGGGCAGTGATTCGCAGCGTGCTCGGCAGTGCTCCGCAGTGTGCTGGGCAGTGATTCGCAGCGTGCTCGGCAGTGCTCCGCAGTGTGCTGGGCAGTGATTCGCAGCGTGCTCGGCAGTGCTTCGCAGTGCTCTGGTGGCAGGGCCGTGTCCAGAGTAATAGCTGGGAAGAGGTCAACAGACGCCACCGCAGTCTGCTGGCGATAAGTCTCGCTCTGTCCCAAAACACTCGCGCGACACGTGCCTGCCAGCCGGCCGCAGCTTGCAGTGCAGCAGCTTGCTGCCTGGGAACCACATCGCCCACAAAGGGTCGTACTTCTGACCAAAGGTGACAAAACCGCTCACCAGCCCTCAAAGGGAAGTCGCAATGGAAAATGCGGTAGTACGGCGCGCTGAGCAATCGGAGAGAAAGGGGGAGGGGTGTCCGACCGAATATCTCTGGCGCGGAATCGAGATTCCGTCGAGAAACAACATTCTAAATGACGGAGCTGCGGCCGGCCGTTGTTTCCGGAAAATGCGCGGATAAGCGCGCTGACAAGGCGTGCGGTTTCGTCCAGTTTGGCGGTGTGGTGGCACCCTCGCGGGCCCTCGCGGGGGCCGCGCGACAAGCTTTGTGACGCAGGGCGTGACGCGGGGTGACGTCAGCGCCCCGGGGTACCGACCTTGCGGGCTGTATTGCTTTTCGGAGCGATAGGTCAGTGACGAGACGACGAGACGAGACGGCGTGCGAGCACCGGCAGCCAAGGCAGCCATCGGTCACTCCGTAAAACCCTATTGTGCCTGTCTACGGTGTGTGATGTGCAGCGTAGCGCCGCGTAGCACAGCGAGGGTACAGTATGGACGCGAGACAGTGCGCATGCCTCGGAAAGTGTACAGTGTGCCGATGGTTTCAATTAAATACTGCCAACCTATTTACTGTGCACAGCTGGATACCGCGTATGTTGATCCGAGGGTGGACACTTTTGACGCGCTTCTCGTTACTGCATACCAAGACCACTGCTCGGACTAGATATTGCCTGAGCCGATGTAGCCTCGAAACTGAATTCAAAATCAGGGGCTTGTCACCACTTGCTCTCCGACCAGTAGAAAAGTGTTACATGATTCTGCAAGTTTCAGGCAAATAACTGCAAAGTATGCTGGCGCGTCAAAAGTAAATAGGAAGGGCCCAGCTGCCAGCAAAACTCTCGGCCCTAAACGGAGCATCGTTATGAGCTACTAATTGGATGATTTAATGTATTCGCGGCGCGCCACAACTAACTCTGACGCACCAACCTCAAAGGAATAATTTATTTATTTCCGCCGGCGCGCTGGTTAGCAAAGCCGCTCATTCTACTCGTGCTAATTTCGGCTAGTTTTCATTTTTCATTTTCACTACCGAGAATCGAAAACTAAAAAGCATACTGAAACGCAAATACGGCACGACCAGGGTTGGCAACCATAAACGAAATTAATTTTGAAATGTGCACATTATCTTCAGAACGCGTCGCCCGATGAGATCACATTTCCGGCACAATAAAGAACAGTATTTTTCTTAAATTTTATGTCAGATGCCTACATTGCGAACGTCGTCTCCTTCACCGTCTTTTCACCGTTTTATCACAATTGCAATAACGTAATTTAGATTTGATAATTTCGTAGATAAACTGTGAGAAAAAATGGAAAGGGCTCAAAAAGTTCGCCAGGCAACTGATTGTCGGGCAAAATTTTATTTAACTGCAGCCGCAAACGGGACCCCGATTGGACTGTGCATTTCGAAAATAATTGAGAAAATGTAAAAATTAATTTCGTTCTTGGTTACCAACCCTGGGCGCGACCCTTGGATGAAAGGTGACGGTGTTCCTTTGTGGACAGTGTGTAATCCAGTTTGCGGCCAGAACTTCAGAGTACGGGCAGTCGATTTCGCGGCTGAGTGGATTTGACGACTCTTCATGATCGTAGTCATGAAGGGTAGCGATGGCCAGCACACGATGGTGGCTATCTGAGGTTCCAGGAACAGGGCGGAAAAGCAGTGGCCACCTGCGATTGACGTCCGCTTTGCGTGCGTGTGCTGCGGGGAATCGGTTTATTGGAATCTGCGCACTGAACTGACAACCGCTTTGAGGGCTTTGAGAGAGAATCGCTTTCAGGTCCATGAACACCGCAACGTTCCTTCGGTCCACGCTGGCAGTTCACAATTCCGTTGAAACTTCGTATGCGCGCATGTTCGTGGAAAGGGGGACAGAACAGGATCGACTCCCCAGCCCTCAAACGGGACGAGAGAATGAGAAAAGGCACTAATTGGCCAGTGGGCTGTGATTTTCATCAGAGTTGTTCGCTGAAGGGACGCAATCTCGGACGCACTAGGATGGAATGGAAACCGTCTGAACAAAGCAATAATTGGATGGACAAGCTTCAACCTAATTGCCACCACGAGAGGAAACGAGCTAGTTTGGATTCTGGCTGACACCAGCCAGTGGCTCGTTTGGCTGTGCATTCTTTTGACCAGTTTTACTCACATTGTTTATTTTCTGGGTTAGTCAGGCTTCGTCCCTTGACTAACTAAAAGTGTATTTTCGACAAATTTGGAGGAGAAAAGTGAAAAATGTGGTTTTTATATATCTTTCTTTGCAGAAGTGGGTAGCCACAGAGATAACGTTTCAGTCATTTAGATAGGGACGTCATGAGTAAAGATCGCGCCGTAAACCACTCCTAGTCGATAAACTCGGAAACCTAACAGTATGCATGTTACACAAAAATTGTGTTTCATCGATCAGCGGGCATTCAAACAGAAGACTGTTTTGCCCCGCCGCGTCCGCACCGCTACACCATATGTGAGAGACTCCCACTGGTCAAACGCGACGCGCGCGACGTGCAATCTCCTTGCTTTTGTGACTGATTAGACAAACTATACAATTACGCATCACACGCCTTATGCGGCATTTGCAGCGTGTCCACTGTGGACCAGTAGTTACTATGTTCACACTATTTTCCAAGCATATCGCGCGCGATATCACGGGGGCGCGAAAGCGACATGCCGATTGAGGAAACGATGAAAAGGATGTAAAGAATCACTGACGCGTGACTGACTATTCACGCCGCCCCGTTCTCCTGCCCTTTTGTGTACCGTTGCACCGAATTAGCTGCCGCGTCGCCAAGATGCTTTCGCTTGGCGTCAAGCTCTCTTCCCGTTGCTGCCCCCCTCTTCCTCCCGCTCTCCTCCTCCCCCCTCCCTTCTCTCCTCCAAACTTGGCAACGCCGCAAGGCCGTTCGGCTCCCCTTCCCCCGAATCCCTCTCACCTCCGGCGGACGCGCGGACGCTTTGGCGGCTTCAACGCCCACTCTGCTACGGCGGAATGTTCGCGCAGCCAGCGCAGCCAGCGCAGCCAGCCAGCCGAATGCGAGGCAATGGACCGGCAGCGCCCTGCCCTCATCGGCGTCATTGTCCTTGTCACGAGGAAGGATTGTTACGTGAAGCACAGTTTTATGCAGAGGTGGTAACGTGCGAACCTCCAGCGTCTTTTCGTTCACATCATACAGTAAGGCCACAACGTAGGTTTGAAAAAACTTCAACGACATGATAATCCCGTGAGATGATCCGGGAAGGAGCTCCGAAGGTTGGTCACCCTTCAAACTGCTACCGCCTCCCCTTTTTAATTAAGGCTCCTGACGAATTCCGCGATAGTCGTGGGATGGCGCCTCAGACTACAATAGCCGGTCTCAACGTGCGGTTGCCAGCTTGTAGCCGCACCGATTCCGGACTGAGGCACCCGGAAACGGTGCGAGCGAGCCCTCGCTCCTCGCTGGCTCCCACAGAAGCCAAATGCAATGATGGGGACTAGCTTAGTTTTCTCAAATGTTCGTCGTTTTGTACAAGGAGCATGTATAGACGTTCTTTGTCACGGCTTCTCCCTTTACATCCAACTTCCTAACAGCACTAACTTCGAGACATCACTGCCGAGCGAAGGGGTCAACCACTCAGCTCAGGAGTGACAATAATTGCCAGTGATTACCCAAAAATATTCTCAAAAAAACTCCAAAATTTTGGCAACCTGGGAGCATTTTTTGTCTGTTTGCATTAGAAAAACCGCAAACACCGATAAAAACAGCGAAAATATCCAAAGTTGGCACGTGATTACCAGTGGTTAATGAAAGAAGTGTACAAACGATAACTGGAGCACCCCTCGAGGGGTGCGGAGCCAGTGACCTGGACTCCGGAGTGAGCCAAAGTATTGTTACAGCCGAGGGAGGGAAGTCAACGCGGCGACAATCGGAGTGTGACGTGCGCGGGGGCTGGGTAAATTTGAATATAGAGGACCTGGCCCAGGCGGAACAAGAAGGAAGATGAAGAAACTTCAATAACATGGCGGCCGTTCCCTGATTGGTCCTTGCAGCTGACGGTGTCCATGTTCGTGAATATTTTTCTTCCTTTCTTCTTGTTTCGCCTGGGCCAAGTCCTCTTATTGCTTTGCAACAAAAGGAATAGTGTGTCAAGGACAAAGCGTCAACGTAGGTTTTATTTACGAATGTCGATCTCTTCACTATTTTCCCAAATCCTGAGCTTGTCCAGTAAATTGAGGCAGTGTGTCCGGAAGCACGAAAGTGTAGTTGGGAGGAGATAAGCATCCTTCTCCTGCCCTTGGCATTGCAGTCCAAGCGACTCCAAGGCTTTGACGGCAGCATGAGATTGCATTGGATTGCACCGCTCAAAGGCTCCAAGCTCTGGGAATAGAGTCTCGGCAAGAGAGGCCAAGCGGATGGAAAGGTAAAATCGAGACCAATAAGGTCCAGCAGCTCGCTGGGCCGACAAAGCCTGGAAGCACAAAGTCAGGGGCAGCCATAGGCCTGGGGGCACCTTGGGCCACCTCGGACCCCACTCTTGGTCACGTCCACAGCCTTGTCCAGAGCACAGCTCAGTCAATACAAGCAGGAAGGCCTTAACAGTACTTCGTGTTGCAGAGTCTGAGGTTTGAGGCCGAGCGAAGGTTTCGTTCCCCGCCCGCTGGCCGCTCACATCCTCACACCGCACCAAGACAGCCACATAACAGCACCGCCCACTCCACGCCACCACACAGCCGCGAGGCGTTATCAGGCGACGGCCGGATCTACTACAATCAGTTACGATTTCAGCAAGAACAACAAAAGCGCCACTGCAGTTTCGTGGCTGGCCTGCTGCCCTGCTCCGTCACCAAATACGAGTCAAAACTCAACTAGGTCAGTGGTGCAGCGAAGCAAACAGACTTATCGCGGTGCGTCAAGTGTCGGCTCGGACAAAGTCGTGGAAGGCTTTCTGCATGTCACGCAATGCGTTTCATTAATTCGATTCATTCTTGTTGAAAGACTAGTGTGACCAGCGAGGGGGCAAAAACTCGCGCAATCATGTGTACACGGCCCCCGAAATCACACGCGAATCATTGAGAATCACGCGAAATCAAGCAATCCGAAATCAGCCAAAATCACGAAAATCGACCGAAATTAGGCAGAATCACACGAAACCAGGCCAAATCAGTCCGAAATCATTTCTTTCCGAACACAATCACACGCAATCACGCTCAACATCACCCTGGTGCGTCGCGAAATAAGGCAAAATCAGCCATGAAATCAATTAAAACCATGCGCAATCATTGCGTTTTCCGAATCATGTGTACACGAAAATCCCGAGTTTTTGCCCCCTCGGTGACCAGCGCCATACGAGGCGGAGAAAATATCTTGATAGCAAATGTTATCAAGATTGGATTTGCAAAAAACCGAGATGGTTACTACAAATTGATATCACCGCTAAGATATTTAGCACAGTTGGGTAACTCACATAATTGAGCATAGCGTTAACACCATAGAGAAATCGAGAGTCCAAGGTGACTGCTAAGAAAAAGAAGCCGTGCTCTTTTGAAGAAACTCACTTTAAGTGTTGGGCCAGTTCGTGACTCAATTGACGATGGGGCAAATGAGACGAAATTTTGTCGCGAGACGCCTGCTTTGCAATGTGATTTCAGATAGCTGCCACTCGAGCAAACTTGCTTCCTCTCGTTTTTGCTCTCTGCGCGCGTCACTTTGCATGTGCCTTTAGACTCGATGGCAGAGCCACTCCGAAGGCCTCCGAAGGCCGACGCCAGTACAAGCACAATCGAAGCAAACCGTTTCCCGCCAGTCGTTGCCTTGAGGACCACGCATGGCATCCAATGCGCCGGGCGAGCAGCAACTTTTATAGGGTTCCGTTTTTTGTGTTGTTGTTTGGCCTGTGGTGTCGGGGGAGTTGCGGTGTGCCCCAGTTTGCCCGGCTTGTTAGCTACCTTCAAAGGGCCCTCTTCCTCTAGGGGAAGCCCTTTTCAGCCTTTTCAGACGCCTCGTGGCTCCAATTAACGGGGATCATGAAAAGCGGCCTTTGTTCGCTGAAACTTTGAGCAGAGCTGCTGTGAAGCAGCGTGCCTCCCCAATTTCCTCATCATGTAGCCTTTCTGAAACGAGGCATGCACCTAGCGGCTGGGGGTCGAGTTGCTGCATCAAGTTCGCTCATCAGAGCGGGAAATCAAAACGCGTGCGGAAGAGATACGTGTTTCTGCCTGCTTTCCAATTTCAAAGTGTTGATTTACAGTAGAAACCAAACGTTTCCAAGGATTTAAAAGGTCCCGCGGAAAAGGGAAAAACAAAACTTTGTTACCTCAGAGAATGGCGCACTCAATGTGCGCGCATACCTCAGATAATATGGGACCGTCGTTTGGAGTTCGGGACAGAATTCCCACTTATTTGATGAGGCCCCGCCCCGCCATTTGTTCCATCGGCGATGCAAATGTAACCCCGTCGGTGTAGGCAGGTTCGTCTGTCTCCAGTGGTATGCCACGGCCTGATGAAACTCATCGGGCGCTACGCAACCCGCACCAGAACGACTGGGGACATTGTGCGGGAAACCTCTTCGAAGGCTCGGGCTGGCAGCGCGGAGCGCGGTGGGTGGAGGGGCGCGGGGGACGGGGGCACTGGGGGGCCGGTCCCTTATTCCCCCCCGGCAGGCCAGGCCCCGCGCGCGGACGCAGGCTGGGAGCCCTCAGGGCGCTATGTAGAGGTTCACGGTTTGGTAAAATTACGGCGCATCGTTACAGGCATCGACGCGAAAATTGGAGACGCGTTACAGAACAAGATTGCCTAAAGGATGGCGGTCGCCAAATTTGCATACCTGGCGCATTGCCGCTCTGGCTGTGGCTTAACTTCATTCAAAATTTCAAAACTAGAAATTTAACGCATCGGATTTTTGGGAAAAAATCTGACCTGACCGGCGGCGAGGATGACCCTTTAGGAAGGCTCGTGCAAAGTTTCAGAATTTTTGGTCAAGGCGTTTGCGAGAAAACAAAATATACGTTTCGGTCTACATCGCCTCCCGAGGCGGCGCGCTCCTTCCAGCGCGCTCGGCGGGGCTCACTTTAGCCTCCTCTTAAAGGACGGCTTTCCAGCTGGGTGTGGGAAGCCCTCCGTCGGGGCCAGGCCACAAGAATAGGCAGCCTCAGTAGTATCCCGTTTACCCCAAACGACAACAGGAAGTTGGAACGCCGTGGTGGTCTGCTGCTGATCGACTGCACGGTGGCACTCCGCAAACAGGCGGCTAAAAACATTAAATCTGACTCAATCTTTGAAAATCGATTTTGGGACCGTGCCCGAACGCGCACAAAAACTTTCCGGTCCAATCACCGAATCGGAGAGAGTTCACTGTGAGAGCGAAGTCTGGGTGCGGCAAGGTTCGGTGACGTGGCGACGAGCGTGGCGACGCGACGCACTGAGATAAGCATCTGCCCCTCGCAGAGCGGAGCGCGGAGCGGCTCGGGCGAGCGCGGTGCCGTGCAGGTGGCGGCGAAGTGGCGAAAGGCCACTCGATCGAAACGAACACCCCCCTCGACCTCACAATGACAATCACTGAGGGCTGCAGCTGCATGGAGTCGAGTCCGCCCCGTGCGCTGCTGTCGCTGCTGTCACTGCTGTCGCTGCTGTCCAGGCGGTCAGGGGGCAGGGTAGGCAACCCCCTGCCCCCGCGCGCGGCAGCCCGACCAGCGGCCTGCCCTGCAGGCGCTCCACGCTCCACCCTCGCGGACTGGCGGCGCGCGTGGAAGGGACCTCATTCCCATTCCCCTCGAAGGACCGCAAACTTTCACCTCCACGCTCCGTCTCGGTGGCTGCGGCGCCGCGGCCAGTTCGCCCAGGATTGGCGCCGCGGCGAAGAGCTTGCGATAAACGCACATGGCGTCGCCTCCCCGTGGCCCGGCCCGGCCGGCCGGCCTGCTGGGTGCTCTTCGTTGCTTTGTGGTACTACAAATGTGTCACGAGCGTGACACGAAACGATGCTATGACGTCACAAAGCCGTCGGGTCCCGAACGGTTCCCATCGCCAGTGTCACGCCGCACTGCTGTAATGACAGCCAATCGCGTCGACCCGTGGGACGGACGCATCACACCGCCGGTCTGTCCGCCTGTCGTTGTGTCTGTCTGCCCTTCTGCACACCATGTGCCACGCACCTTTTCACTGTCGAACGGGCGACGCGCTCTTCGCCTGCTTCAAAGTGCGCCTTGGACCGTGGCCGAACGTAGCGTCCCTCAAAGGGAGCTTCTTTTTACGCGACCTGTGTGTCCTCCGGCCATCATGAAAGCCAGTGAAATGGGAAAAAGGCGAAGCCGTTGTTTTATTTATTTTATTGTTTTCCCTTGGTTTTCTGCTTTTTAGCGCTCTGCAGAAAATAAAGGAGGGTCACCTGGAAAAATCTAAAGCCGTCGTTTCAACCACGTTTGGCCAATAGAACGCCACTCCCAGAGCGACGAAGCGTCGTTAAAACTAATTCCGATTACTTATTTACTTTTTTTTGGGGGGGGGGGCTGGTAAAGCGAGCAGGGCACGTGTTTCACAGATCCTCTAAGACATTCTGTGTAAATTGGGCTTTACTTTAGAGCAAGCCCAACTGGGATAACTGTTGGGTCCGTCCAGTCCGCCCCCGGCTGGACGAGCAGGCGGGTCAGTGCTGCTTGAGGCTCGCTTTGAGAGGGCGGCAGGGTGGGAGGGACGCCGAAGTTTGCGACGCCCGTCTCGAGAGGGCACGCGGCGGGGCACGCGACCGGCAAAAGCGACAAACGCAGCATGGCGCGATATTAATTGCCAATCAATCTGCTTTCAATCCAAGCGGGCGGGGCGCGCGCAACGCCGACACGTGTTCGGATCCCTCAGACTTTCCGGGGGGACGCCCCCCCCCTCCTCTGACAACTTTAATCGAATTGTCACTCCCAGAGGCTGCTTTTGGAGACACGCCGGACGCCGCAGTCTGTACCGGAGAAGTCTTTTGGACGTCCATTGGTTTTGACAGTCGCACGGAGAGAAAGAGGAGAGAAGGGAAAGGGGAGGACTCTTTTTAAGAGCGCCAGTTTGGTTGCAAAACCGTAAATTAGGCGGTATTCAAGCCCATTTTCAGGTATTTGACAACACTGCCACTACAAATCAAATCATTGGCAATACGACTTCGGTGTAAACTTTAGGAACGTTATATTGACACTGTATTCCATGAGCGATGTCTAGAGCAATTTTATAGACCTCAGACACTACAGGGTTGAAAATAAGGTGGAAACCTTCCTCAAATACTGGTTTGCGACTGGACCTGTACTGTAGCCCTGACGCGCCCCACGGAAAACACAAAACAGAGACAAAATATCTCCTTACACCAAGACCTCGATGGCTTTACGTCACAGCCGCACAAAAAGGAGAGTGCGGTCAATACAAAAGCGGAAACCATCCAATATGCGAGCGCCCCCCGCCTCCCCGCCAGTCTCTTTTTTGTATCATTGTTTTGCGGAAAATTTGAGAGGGAGCCGTCTGTCGATGTTGTGAGACGGCGGTGTCTGTGTCGGGGCGTGGCGTGGCGCGGCGGGGCGGGGCGCGGGTTCGTTGCTCCGGTCGGGCCTCTCGCTGGGTGGGGCGCCGCGCCGCTGGGCCGTGCCTGGGCCGAGCCCGGGCCGCAGGGCGTGGGATGGCGGGCTGCAGCGGCCTGGGTCCGGCCCGTCAGCAGCCCGCCAACAGCCCACCAGCAGCCCGCCAGCAGCCCGCCAGCAGCCCGTCAGCAGTCCACCAGCAGCCTGCCACGCCAAAGGCAACGGCATGCCTCAATGAAAAAAAACTCTCCAGCAACCCCTACATAAGGGTTGGCCAAATGTCCAAAACCACCCCAAATGGCACGTCCACCGAAAAGGCGAAAAAGGCGACCGAAGCGGGGACCGAAGCGACGACCGAAGCGACGACCAAAACGACGACCGAAGCGGCGACCAATCAGATTTCAGCTCTCGGCGAGGTGCTCGCCCGCGGGTGCTCGGCGAGGGGCAGGGCGGGCAGGGCTTGAGGGGCAGGGCTGCGGACGGCAGTGCCCCGCGAGCGAGGCAGCTTCCCAGGGGTTGGGGACCAAGGAGGACCGCCACGGACCGACGGGGACCGACGGGGAACCGACCGGGACCGACCGGGACGGCAGTCATGGCACGAAAAACTGGGTTGCTTCCCAGAATGAAACCGCTTTTTGTGGTTGTGGAAGAAGTTGTTTCTGATAGCGAATCCGCCCCTACACTCCCCATGACAATCATCAGTCCACGTCGGGCCCAGAGCGACGTGTGTCGCCAGGGCAAGGCACCATATTCATTCCAAAGTGGAAGGTTTCTGGCACTCGCGGGGCGTCCCAAGCGGTCCGAGTGGGTGCGCACAGAAAGACGGAAACTCCGTCTCTGAATCAGCCTGAAGGTCCAGGCAGGCCTCAATACGATGCGCGCGCGGAGACCGCCGCCCCCCCCCCCCGCCCACCCCCCGCCCCGCCCCAGCCCCACCCCGCCCCGCCCCGCCCCGCCCCGACCCCCCCGCCCCACCCCGCCCCGCCCCGCCCCGCCCCGCCCCGCCGCCCGGTACACGCGGAGCGCAGGCACGCCACCGCGTGACGAGCGACTCCGCTGACGACACGACGCGCTGCCGCTGCCACGGCTGGAGTGGAGCCGCGAGACGGACGCCGGCTGATTCAGTTGTTGAGCCAGGCATTGCGTTTTCGCAAGCAAACAGTGCCGCGGCCCCGGCATGCCCCGGCATGCCCCGGCAGCGGGCGAGGCGTTCGGCGGCACCGCGGACTGAGAGATCACGGAGACGTGCGCAAGCACCGAATCACCTCTGGGCTCACTCTCTAGTGTCTGGGCGTGCCTGGCGGTGCCTGGTCCGAGACAACCGGGCGACACCACCCAGCAAGGGGCTGGCCGCCGAAACGCCCTACGTGCAAACAGAGTGGGAATGACGAGAGGTGACGAGGGGTTCCGAAAGATTCTCTCTCTCTCTCTCTCTCTCTCTCTCTCTCTCTCTCTCTCTCTCTCTCTCTCTCTCTCTCTCTCTCTCTCTCTTGCGCCATAAAGGGACGCTCCATTAGTATGACAGCAAATGGTCCTTCTGGGGCTGTCAATGGCAAAGCGGCTCGAGACGCACGCCCACGCCGACAAAGAGAACACGAGGACATCACACGGCGCTGCCGCGGCGGCAAAATGCACAACACTGCCACGCAGCCGCGCTGTGTGATGAGGCAGCCAGGTGGCGCGGCACCGCAGTGCCACCGCCATGCCACGCCGTGCCACCGCCATATGCCACCGCCATGCCACCGCCATGCCACCGCCGTGCCACCACCGTGCGACCGCCATGCCACGCCGTGCCACCGCCATGCCACCGCCATGCCACCGCCATGCCACGCCGTGCCACCGCCATGCCACGCCGTGCCACCGCCATGCCACGCCATGCCACGCCGTGCCACCGTCGTGCCACCACCATGCCACCGCCACCGCGGCGATGGTGGTGCGCGAGCAGCCTTTCCCCCTCCGCGCTCCGCGAGCACACGCAGCACCGCGCAGCACTCTCTGAACGGCGCACGACCGTCTAGACGTTGTTGCCAACTTTCTCGGTGAACATTTCAAGCAGCGGTACGGCCCAGCGGAAGGTCCGCGTCCACGACGTCCACGGTGCAGGCTGCATGGCGCGGCGCTGTACGGCGAGGTGCACTAGTGGTGGGCGGCAGGGAAGGACCCCGCCCTGGCTCATCCCCCCACCCCCTGCTCTCAATCCCCGGGGATTTTGCGGAGAGAGGCGCCACGCACTGTGACGCAGCACACGCGCGGAAAACAGAACAACATTGCGCCCGGCTAAAAACTTACGAGATGGAAGCGCATGATACAAGGCTTACTTTGTTGTTGAGACGCACGTCGCTCGCGGGCACACTGAGAGAGAAAGGTAAGTTTCGCGTCTCTACCAAAGTAAAAGATCGTAAGACGTTACATAGAAATAGGTGTCAAAAACTACCGCTAGCCCGTGTACACTGCGGTCCAACTTCAATTCGGCAGGGCGGCATTTCAATTTGTAGCCTTTGTCTGACTCCAGGTCTGACTGGGGACGGGTGGCGTTTGACTCCCTTGTAACAAGTAGTGGCTCGCCGAGTGGGAAAGGGGTCTATACTGCTTGGGAAACGTGGCAATCTAGCCCGATGATCCGCAAGGATACCCCGGTTTGGGACTGTTGTTATGCCGAGGGGTGAGGGGGCAGGGGACTGAGGCGGTAGTCTGGAGGGACCACCAGTGCAACCACCAGTAGCGACACTCATTTCCGAGTCCTTAATCCAATTACTCTACACATACGTCGTTCTTCCTAAGCGCAGTTCCTTTTTTTTGGGGGGAGGGGGGCGAGTGGTAGCCACTCACTGGGACGTTCAGGTGCCGACAGGCACGGTAGCGCGCCGGGCACCGCCACACGCCCGCCACGCTGCGGAGTGTGCACGCTGCCTACCCTCTATTACCATTACCATTAGAGGCTAGACCGGTAAGAGCCCGCCACGCTGCGGCGTGTGCACGCTGCCTACCCTCTATTACCATTACCATTAGAGGCTAGACCGCTAAGAGGCAGGCCCGCCACGCTGCGGCGTGTGCATGCTGCCTACCCTCCAGGCGCCTCATTTACCGGTCTGGACTAGTCCAGGCTCCACCCGCCCTGCTTCGCTTCGTACAGGAAGTGAATGCCAAACGCCCCGCCAGGCGGCGCTTCCGTCTGCGTAGCCGCGTAGCCGGACTGCTGGCGCTGCTGGCGCCGTGAGTCATGACACGGCCCGCCGGGTAGTGAGTGCAAACACTTTTTGCCGCGGTCGGGCGCGTGGTCTAGAAAAGCCCAAAAAGAAAAGCATTGATTGCATTCGAGGCCGCGCGCCGCCTCCGGCCGCCTCGCCGCTGTACAGCGCCGCAGCGCCGCAGCGCGGCAGCACGCGCACTCCATCAAGAGCCACCACAGTGTCTTGAACCGGTTCGGCGGGCTCGGCAGAGGTGCGTGGCGGCAGCCCGACGGTGCCGATGCCGCCGATGCGATGCAGGCCGAACGCTCCGAGGTGCGCGTTTTCAGCGACCCTCTCGCGCGCCCTACTGTAGTCTCGTTCCGAACAGTGCTTCGTCGCCCTGTCTCACTCCCACCCATGCGGGATGCTCCATGAGTGCGACAGAGGCGCATTCAAAACGTTATCAGCTGACTATGCGGCCCCTGGGCGTCCTGGCAGCCGGTTTAGAACCCTCTAGGTTCAGAGCGGACGTTCAGTGCGTTCAGAGGCTTACCCTGGTCAATGGACGGAGCGCGACCCGCCTTCCCCCTCCCCCTCTGCCGTAACCGGCAAGCGCGCCGTGATACGAGCCGCGGCGTTGGTTCCACCCGGCCAGCCGGCAGCCAGCCCAGCCAGCCAGCGCGGCTTCGGCTTCTGCCTGCTTCTGCCCGCTGCCTGTCTTCGCGCTACCGCTCGCTGCCATTTTCGCCCGGTGTGTCGAGCATGTCGAGCCACCGGCGGCCCGTCCGCGCCCTCGTCAGCGCTTTGTCAGGAGCGTGTCGGCGCGAATGGCGAATGTCAGCCGCGGCAAGTGTCTGGGCCGCCGGCTCTGCCTTTAAGTGGTTCAATGACAGTGGAAGGAAGTGCGGCCCCAGCGGACTGATTCCACACAGAGCCGCACTCTCTCTCCGTCTTTCTCTCTCCCTCGCCGAGACAAACAGGCTAAATCACTGCACCGGTATCACGGGCAGTGCCGCTGGCGCGCGCTGGCGCCGCAGAACACAGCAGGGTAGGCAACCTCTGGCGCGTGCGTCCTACACAACCGGGGGCTCGTCTGCGCGTCAACGCCCAGGTGGAATCAACGCTTGTTTCTTTGCTTTGACAGAGCGGAATTCGGTGGCGGACGGACTGGGACGGACTGGGACTGACTTTCGACACATGACAGGGGGAGGGGAGGGGAGAGGCCGAGCCGGCGAGCCGGTGGCGAGGCGAGCAGCTGGCGCGCTGGGTCGCGGACGGCCGCGGACGGCCGCGGACTGGCGGACGGACTAGACGTCCCGATTCCCCAATGCACGCCTGTGGGACGTGTCCGCCGTGTCCGCCGTGTCCGAGTCCACGGCCTGGCAGGCCTGGCAGGCCTGGCGCCCTGGTGACCAGCCGCACGCACAGCATCACTGCGGCCAGCACGGCGGCCAGCACGGCGGCCAGCACGGCGGCCACGGGCCAATGGGAAGGCACAAGGCCTCCGCCGCGGGCCGGGCCCCACAGCACCGCACAGCGGCGCGGCGGCACGGCGGGCCGCACCCATCCCCAGCGTTCGATCTGCGAGGCCAGACTCCCTGCTCCGTCCCGCAGCATTCGCACTTACACAGGGACGAGCGGGCGTGTAATCCAAAGGGTGGAGGGCGGTGTCCCTAGCCCTCGGCGAGGCCCCCGGCGAGGCCCTTGAGCCAAGGGCGGAGAAACGCTACGACTGCGCGGCCCCGTGCGCACGCCGTGCCCGCGGCATGTTGTTCAGGGCCATTCGGGGCCAGCCTAGGCCACCCGGGCCGGGCCGGGCCTGCGTCACCTCACTTTGACACTCACTCGCGACAAGAGCACGGGCACGCACGGCACGCACAGCACGCGCACGCACAGCACGGCGTGGCGGGGCGGTGCGCGGATTTCGTGGGGCCCTGTGGCGAACGTGGAGCCGGCCCGAGATGGCGCGGAGTACTGGCGCAGCACGGCTCGGGCACAGCGGAGCGGCACACAGCCCCACCCCACCCCGCCGCGCCGCGCCGCGCCTCGCAACGCCCCGCGCTACGCCCCCCGCCAGCCGCGCCGCGCCGCGCCAGCCGAACCGTGCGCCTCGTCGCGTCGCGGAGTAGCGCGAAGCAGCGAGTCCAGCCGAGCCGAGCCGAGCGAGCCGAGCCGAGCCGAGCCGATCAGTCGTCGGGAAAGTGCGCTAAGACAGGCCATGCCTGGCCAGCCAGAGGCCACGGCGCGGCGCGGTGGGGCGGAGCGGGCACCATGTCGCGGGTCGAGGAGTCGCACCGCCCGTCTTCTCGTCTCGGGCCTCTCCTCTCCTCCGGCACCGCGGCTGCTCAGAGCAGCTCGAGGGGCTAGCGTTTACCGAGCTCCAGACTCAGCATCCCAAGCTTGAAACGAAATGCACGCCGTTTCCCGCCCAGCTCGCCCAGCTTTACTCTCAGCGACTGCCTGGCTGCCCGGCTGGGCCGACGCCCGTCCAGCCGGCCGGCCGGCCGACGAACGTGCTACGCTGCTGCATGCTCTGGGAGCGGTGACGCGGCCACGGCGGCCACGGCGGCCACGGCCTGGCCCAGCCGGACGGACGGGCGGGCAGACTTGCAGGCCAATGGAAAGGGGTGGGGGCTTCGGAGGGACAGTGGACACGAAGAGAGAGTGTCATAACTTCCACTTGAGCCCTACGGCCTACGGCAAGGCCTACGGCCTACGGGGGCTGGGCTTGGCCAGCGTGCCCCGCTTGAGCGGGTCAGTCACGAGTGACCCGCCAAGAAAGGCCGCTTGCGCGGCTTGCGCCCTGCGGAATGACCGAAAAGACCCGTCTTGTCGCACTGTCTCTCTTGCACCCGCACCCCCGTGAGTGCGACAGAGAAAGGGCGACGACGCGACTCCACGGAGTGCTGCCGGCCCAAAGCGCCAAGTGCCAGGCCCGAGTGGCGGCACCAAGGCCCTCGTCGCTCGATCCGCTCGATCGCACGGCCCAAGACGGATCGCAGCTTGGCCAAACACATTGTCACCGGACCCACCGCACTCAAGCTTGAAGCAGCTTGAAACAAGATGAAGCCCGACGACGACGGCAGGTGGCTTTCCACCGCAAGCAGTGTTGATCTCGCTGCTGAGTCAGCAAGGCAGCAATTGCAGCACTCACCGAGGAGGACCGGCAGGACCACGTGCCTGTGACAGTACCTACTGGGCCTGGCCAGCGCCTCGGGCGGAGCTTCGGGCGCCGCTCTCCTAACGGCACGGCCCCATACGGCGTGGTGCCAGGAGGAAAGGGGGGGGGGCTAACTTGCGTGTTTCTACCATGAAAAAGAGCAACATTGCATTTGTTGTGCATCTACCGAAAGGGAACCGTTTGGGGTTCCATTACCGTCCCCGACCGTCCCTCGTGTATGCTGTTTGAGCTTACCCCGACGTCACATCGCTGCCAGCGGCGCCACCGGCGTCGCCGTCCGCCAGGCCTGCGGAAAGGGCACAACAACAATCAATGCGGCTGTTAGGGCGCGGTGCCTTTGAAGTTTGGACGTGCAGGGAAGATTGGCGTGGGTTGCACGCCATGCCGCGGCACGCACGGGCCGCACGGCTGTCGGCACCGGACAAAGGGTGGCCCGTGAGGACCGCCACACATGGCTGCACGGAAAAAGAAGTCCGGGCGATGGGGTGGGTCTTTCGTATGACTCAACTTTGTGTCCACGACGAAATGTAGGTTGTCACAATCGACCCTCGATCACCACCACCGATGCAATCACCAAGATTGGAATGGTTGGTTACCACCACGATCAGGATTTCATCGACAGGCCCATTCCGATAGCTGTGATCAACTTTTCTTTTCTTGTAGGGCTGCCTCAGGGGAATGCTGCTCGGGTTGCCTGGAGTCGCGGACGCAGCGCTGTCGCTGGGTCAGGCTTCACATCGCGAACGTCGCGAACCCGCCCAGGGCTCCAGCCACTGCCAGCACCAGCTTGGGGAGGTGAGGCGCACAAAAGAGCCGCGACTCGAATCACCTCAACTGCCCCAAGGACGAGGTGACACAAATCAGCGAAACGAATAACCATGACCATGAATGTGGATGGTGTAGGACTCGAAGGATGCCTCCGCATATTCCCCGTAAACGGCTAGTCAGGAGGCGTTCTCTTCAGGGAGAATTCACAGGTGTAAATCGTTAGGGCAGAGCGGGAAGCCCACAAAATGGTGCCGCCCTGCCCCACATCGTTCATGCTCGACACCGTTCCCGCTGTCGCACCCCGTCTCAGCCTCTCTACAAAAGCCCTGATACCTCCGAGTGACAATGAGGCCCCGCCGCGGAGTTGAATTACGCTGATTTGGCGGAGTGGAAAGATGCAAGATAAACACGGAGTTTGCGGGAAATCTGGGGGAGGCGGGTGCAGTCGGAAAGCCTTGATTCGGTTTCGGGAGAGGGGTGGGATGGGAGCTGCGGAGCTGCTGGTGGTGGTGTCGCGGTTACCCAGGCAACGCCAAGTAAACAAATGAGAAGGCGGGGCGCGGGACCGCGCGGGACCGCGCGGGACGGGACAGGGCTGCCGTCGGTGCGAACCGGAAAGTCTCCAGGGAAATCCGGTTGGCGCGTCGCGTCGCGCGTCCCGCGTCCGATATGCAAGCTGCAGTCGCATGCAGGAGTGGGAGAGTGGCGGGGAAAGGCCGTGTGCGCCTGGCCGTCATGGCCGTCATGGCCGAGGCCGCGAGGAGGGCGTCGGGAGGGCGCACAGGGGCCGCGGCCTCGGTGCTCGGCCCTCGCCCGGAGACATTATCGGTCGCGATCACGGGTCTTCGACTTGTTGCGTCATGACTGGTCATGGCACGCACAAGACCGTGGACATCGTCGTCGGCAGCGTGCCGTCGGTGAGTCCCACCGGGCGCAGCGCCCAGCGCGCAGCGGACCGAAGGTGGTGCGAACGACATTAGTGGCTCGGATTGGCGCAGCTACGCCACTCACACTGCACCAGGCCTTTCCCGACGGCACCAGGAGCGCTGGCCAGCGGCCGCCACGGGGACCACGCGGACCACGGGGACGATTCTACGAGAGGCCGACAACGCGGACAAGGTGATGGTACCTACCCTCCATGTGGATGGCGGCGCTGCTGGCGCTGCCCGGGAAGGACTGCAGGGCTGCCACCACGACGGGGTGGTCATCAGCTGGCTGAGCGGGCGTAGCGGGTGTAGCGGGCGTAGCTGTGGCGGTGGCGGGTGACCGGAGGAAGTCCCTGCTCCAAGGACGCCCTAACCTCGCCGCGGACGTGCAGCGGCGTGGGTGTCAGGGTGGGCGCCTGGCAGAGCGACCAAAGCGAGCAGAGCCTGGCCTGGCAGCCACTGGCAGCAACACCCCCAGGCCTGCTGCCTGCTGCCTTGCTTGCTGACGGCGAGGTGGCGTCCTGACCACGTAGGGCACTACCGTCTCCCGCCCCTGCCCTCTTCAGATCGATAAGTTGCGCGGGCTGGCGGCTGGCGCGGAGGTGGCGGGCGCGGGAATGGGTTCGGGGGTGGTGGGTCCGGTTGGTGGGGGTAGACTGCTCCAACCCCGCTCTCAGCTGTTCCCCCTCCAACGCCCAGTCGCGGCCCTTAGCGGCCCTACCCTTTACCTTGCGTCCTTGGTCCATGTCTTACATTTTGCAAGTCTCTTCATTTGATTAAACTTATTGGGCCTTTCGACACCGAAAAGACCACGCTCATAATTTTAAAAATTTGTTCAAAGTCAGCGTTTTATGATTTGATTTCAATATTTTCAGTTCATTTCCTACCCTCTTGGTTGGTCATTTGCAATCCTTTTCATTTGTTGAGAAGACGTTTCATTAGCGAACCGTTTTAAATTAACTGAGAATGGGAGCTATTGCCCTAATAACAGAGAACACCTTAATGAACGTTGGTGTGGTGGTTCGCCTGCCAGTAGGCAACCCAACTAACACCGGATACTAGCCTCCCAACAGGTGTCAAAACAAATGAATGCTGATAATAAACGAACGAGAGAGCGCGAGCGTGACAGTCTCACGACTGGGCAGACGACTGTTTACGTTTACTTCATTGTTTGAGAGTCAATTTTTCGCCGAAATCCCTCAAGGACATCATGTCTGTGGAGGAGGGATCTACTGCCGTTCCATCCCCAACTAAAGAGAAAAGCAAAAGCATACAGGCCATTGATAAAGAGGCGGTACACAGAATATGTTCCGGCCAGGTATAACCTCTGATTGTGTGTTTCTTTCATTCTTAAGATTTACTTGGAAATTGTTTTGCTACTTTGTTTTTTGTGGTCCAGGTTGTTCTTAACTTGGCTACTGCTATGAAAGAACTCGTTGAAAACAGTTTGGATGCCGGAGCTACGTCGGTTGAAATCCGATTGAAAGAGTATGGGAGTGAATTGGTTGAAGTTATTGACAATGGATGTGGAGTTGAAGAAGCCAATTTTCCAGGTCTAAGTAAGTATCCCTTTATGCATGTAGCTTCACTTGAATTCAACTCCAACTGCTTTTGGGTATTTGAAACTTGAGTACATTCATGGTCCGTAGCACTGAAACATCATACTTCAAAGATCAGAGAATTTTCTGATTTGCTGGGCGTGGAAACGTTTGGCTTTAGAGGTGAAGCTCTGAGTTCCCTTTGCGCCCTTAGTGACCTGACAGTTACAACACGACACACTTCCAGTACAATGGGAACACGATTAACTTATGACTCTCGTGGGTCTATTATCAACAGAACACCATGTGCACGTCAGGTAAGTTTGTTTCTTTGTCACTAATGTCATTGCACATTGAACCACTCCTATTGTTGGCTTAATGTGTTACAGATTGGGACTACTGTCACTCTCGCCAATTTATTTAGCCCTCTTCCAGTACGACAAAAAGAATTCTTGCGCCACCTGAAAAGAGAATTCGCCAAAATGACTCAGTTGTTGTATGCATACTGCCTTATTTCTACAGGTGTTAAGTAAGAATCTTACCAGAAGTAGTTGACATTCTTTTTATTAAACATCTAGAAAGTTGACATTTTTGTGTCTGTTTCAGAATTTTGTGTTCAAATCAAACAAAAAAGGGAGGAAAGAATATAATTGCCTCCACTCAAGGAAGTGCCTCTTTCAAAGGCAACATTATGTGCATCTTTGGAGCCAAACAGGTTGATTTGCATTCTCCCCAACTGAAATATTATGTCTGAAACAAAAAGGAGTTTTGATTCATACATCATTCTTGTTCAACATATTTTGTCAGGCCAGCAGTCTTCTTGATATTGAGCTCGAGCCCCCTTCTGCAAGCCACCTGGAAGAGATTGGTCTTCCCGGTAACATTGATGACTTTAGAGGGTTCCAATTAGAAGGCTGCGTTTCATCTTGCAGCCATGGACAGGGTCGCAGCTCAACAGACCGTCAGTTTTACTTCATAAATAATCGACCTTGTGACCCAGTGAAGGTAAAGAAGATAAAAGGATAGCAACCATAGTACCCATGTAATCCGAAGTAGTGTGCATTTATATATATATGTCAACTGATTCTCTTGTAAGGTTGCCAAAGTTGTCAATGAGGTCTACCATCAATTCAACCTTCATCAGTTTCCTTTCATATTTCTAAATATAAAAACAGCCCGTGATAGTGTTGACATCAATGTGACTCCAGACAAAAGACAGATATTTCTAGATAATGAAAAGCTGCTGGTTGCAACAGTCAAGGTATGGGGGCCATCCTTCTTTGCTGAAGTCATTTTTGGTATGAAGCTGTTGTAATTTGTTGTAATTTTTACTTCAGGCATCTCTTTTGAAATTGTATGAAAAGATTCCGCACACATACAAAGTTCAAAATGTAGCTGTTGGTCCAACCAAGAGTTCTTCTGATATATGTCTGCCATCTGCTAATGTATCAAATGAGTCGTCCTACTCATCACCCAACTCAACAAGCTCAAACAAAGTTAGCAATTTTTCGTCTTTATTAAAAAGTTTTAGTCATTCAACAGCTAAAAATAAGCAAACCCCAGAGTTCACATCAAAAGACTATTCTAACTTGAAAACTGGGCGAGGTGTCAAGAGAACCTTAAGCTCAGGAAATTATGATAGAGATGGAAAAAAGCGTGAGTAAGATTTGTCATAAATTCGCCATCAGTATTATTATCTTAACTGAATTGTGAAATATTTCAGAACTGTGTCTCAGTGATTTTGTGTCACAAAAGAACAACTCCTCTGACAATGCAGAGCCTTTACAACATGAAACTGTTTCTATTTCAATGGACTGTGATTCGGGTTTATTAGCTGATTCACCGCATGACATGAATGACTGTACTCAAGAAACCCTAGAAAGTGAAGTTCACTGTGAAGAGTTGCACTCCCATGTTACGTCAGATGTCTCATCCAAGGCAATTCTGCAAAAACCAAATGAGAGCTCTTCATGTCGAACAGAAACCCAACCCATCGATGTTGAAATTGAGGGAGCCTACCCAGAGAAGTTACCCACAGAGTCAGTCCATGAACAATCTTCTAGCTTTGTGGGAGATGAATGTGATAGATCTGGTTTGGAACATATCTCAGAACAGACAACAGTTCCAGACCAAACGTTTGAAAAGAAATGTGAACAGAACACAATATTGTTTGATAGTGACAAGAAAGAAGCCAAGCGTAAATCTGTTACCTTCAATGTTAGCATGGATAAGGTGCAGCGACTTCTGTCCAAGTCTAAGACGGACTCCATCATTGAAAAAGATTGCATTTTTGATAAAAAGCCTAGAGTTAGATTTTATGCAGAAATTGACCCATCCAAGAATAAAAATGCAGAGCAAGAGCTCAGTAAGGAGATATCCAAAGACATGTTTTCAAAGGTTTGTAGTTTACACTGTCAATACATTTGCCAAAAAAAGGAGGAAACAGGTATCTTAAGTTAAATTGTCTTATGTCTCTTAGATGGAAATTGTTGGGCAGTTCAACTTGGGCTTTATCGTTACTAAATTAGGCCAAGACTTATTCATAATCGATCAACATGCCACCGATGAGAAATACAATTTTGAAACATTACAGACTCAAACCACCTTGAAGAATCAGAAACTTGTTATGTAAGTGTTGAATCAGTGCATGTCTTTATACAATTTATCTCAATCATTTTTTCACTTTGATTTTAATTAGTCCTCAGGCTCTAGATCTGACAGCAGTTAATGAATGCATTTTAATGGACAACATGGATATTTTTCTCAAAAATGGGTTCAGCTTTGTAATTGACAAAAATGGTGAGCATCTTAAAATGTGAACAACTTTATTTTATACCTTGTTGTTTTTTCTATGTTAACTTATTCCTACAGCTGAACCAACAAAGCGTGTCCGCCTGGCAGCTAAACCCATAAGTCACAATTGGGAGTTTGGCAAAGAAGACATTGATGAATTACTCTTCATGCTGCAGGTAACACAATTTACTGTAGATGTTTATTTTGCTACTTTAGTTGGTATAACTATCACCTTTAAATGTATGACCTATCTGGTTTAGGATTCTCCAAATACCATGTGCCGACCTTCTCGTGTGCGAGCTATGTTTGCCTCTCGTGCATGTCGTAAATCGGTCATGATTGGAACAGCTCTGAGCAAATCTACTATGCGTCAACTTGTGAACCACATGGGAGAAATAGAACAACCATGGGTAAGATTGACCTTTTTGAGTTATGCACGTTTACTCTAAGTGTGTGTGTGTCCAACATGATATTTATATTGATTCCTGTTGTTTCAGAACTGTCCGCATGGAAGACCCACTATGCGACACTTAGTTAACCTAGACTTGGTGCGCAAGAGGAAAGAAATTTAAATTAGCCTAAATGATGTCTCTGTTTTATCTTTCAGTATTTGTTTTTAATTGTTGTCTTTTATTCATTTTATATTTATGCTTATAATAATAATCTTTTAAAAATATGATTTTGTTTTTATGAGGTGTCACAACACAGTTTGAAAGTTCGACCATAGACTGTATGCCACATGGTGAAAACGGTATCTGGGTTTGCCAGGAGGTCCATGGTAAAGGCATAGTCGAATTCCAGGGAGTTCCTGGGTAAACCAGGAACCGATTTTACCTTGCAATATGTAGTCTGAAACAGACAAAATATGGATTTTTCACAAGAATATTAATTTAATATTTCTAGAATACTGGTAGTAATATAGGAGTCAACTGAGAGGAAGGTCATCTGATTCATCCCAGCCGCTGCCCCTTCTAAGAGTGAGAGTTCTTAAACACACTTATTGCAGGAAAAAATACCTGTACTGAGAAAATGAGCAAATAATTTAAAGAAGTAATCTTGGTTTCACTTTAATTATAGTTCGATCAATTATAAAAGTAATGTACAAGATACAGAGATACAGGTACTCTTAAGCAATTGAAGTAAAATTTAGACAGAAAGGAACACCATTACAATCAACACTATGTGCAGTACAATTTATAAACTCTCAGGTTTATATTCATAGAAAGACTCTAATTTGTCCTACAAAATAAGGATTGTCTTGTAAGCCCGTCAACAAAATGAAATAATATTTTTAAACAAAATTGCCTATTATGGCGTTAGCTAGTATTTCTTGATTGAGATCATGTTTGAACACAAATGCCACTAGGCAAAATCAGAATTGATGAAGGCTAACTCAGTAAGACATATTGTAAAATATGAGAAAATAACAATAATGAAGAAAAAATAAGTGGATTAGCGCATGTAAATCTAACAGACAATCTTGTAAGAGAATCAAAACTCATTTGTAACTTTTGACAACTATAGGCACTTCATAGGAAAACCAATGTTGCCTTTAGGAACCAAATCCTTAAAGTGGTATTTTTTTTTTTTTTTTTTTTTTTTTTTTAAATAAAAATTGGTGAACTGATTTTGAAATAAAATGATTAACAACACTGAGCAGTTCAATTACCAACCACCAATGTGTTTCTGCCATAATGTCAGAAGGTGTTAAATCTAACCACTTCACACAATTAGCCATATTTACCTTAGGACTCCAACTCCAAAAGCATCTCCAATATGTAAAACTTAGACTGAGAGAGTTATCACAGCCTGAGAGAAGCACTTGTCCAGAATACATTCATTATGACATGACCACGACTGATTCATTGCCATCATCTACTGTCACAGTCCTTTAAGATACCTGGTTTGGAAACTACTCTCATATCACAGCGAAAATCTTGAGGTGGACTTAGTAGCAAGTGCCACTCACTAAGGAAGTCCAACACTGTACACATATTTTCACCACAAGATAGTATTTATCATTATTTGTAGTGAAACACAGATATGTTTCCCAACATTTTTTTTTTTTAAACCTCTTTTTAGGCAACAAGGAAACAGTCCTGATTTCACTTCATATATACCTTTACACAAAAACTTTCTACACACAATCTTATGTACAACTCTCAATGACTGAAATACAGAGTAATTCAGTTAAAAAAATCTTTTAGAAACAACTAACACAGAGTCTTTTAAGTCTATCAGTAGTGATATTACACAGCACTGGACAAGTTAACAAGTGGAATATAATGTAAATAGATTAAGTCACTGTCTTCACCGCCTCTCCCTGTACCTATGATGATCCCTGTCACGATCTCGGTCTCTTCTTTCACGAGTACGCCACAAGAATTCATCAACTGAGCGATCATATGACCTTTTGTCTGAGTACCCATTACTTCTTGGTGGTAATGGGGGATACTCTGGAAGAGGAAGGGGTAGGCCATCATAATATCGTGGAGGTGGAATAGAGTCATAAGGAGTTGGTGATCCTGAAAAGACACCCGGAGGAGGAGCATAGGGCATGGGTGGCAACTGGTGCTGCAGACTGCGCATGTAGTCAGCAACATAAGCCTCAGCAGCTGCTGCTGCCCCAAATGGCCGACTGTTGTCCCGTGTTGAGCCAAACCACATTGGGGGAAGCCTCTCACGATGACGAGATGAAGAGAATTTATAAACTCCTCCACTCTGACTAAGTCGGCTACGAGCTCCACTGAACACTTTACGGCCACGATTAAAGGAAGGACCACGACCACGAAATCCGAAGGATGATGACCGCGAGGATGAAGAGAACCTATTACTTCTGCTGCTGTTATAACCTTCTCTTCTATAGCTTGAACTTCTTGGTTGCACAAGTTTTGCTGCTTCCTTAGATTTACGTAGAATAGGAGTCATTTCAATTCCCTCATCTTCCGGGAAAAGCCTACAAAGTTCTTCTGCAACTCTTGGTTCTATTTCTTGGCCATCTCTTCCAATTTTCACAGGTTTACCTTCATTCCATGGGTTATAAAGATGCATTGTTGCACTAAATGGAAGTTCTTTCCGACAAACCCAATCCACTTTAAACACACCTCCCAAAGCTTTAGCTGACAAGCCAGGGGGTAGAACCCATGAGATTGGGTTGACATCATGCCTGGACTCACCATTCAGCCTTGCAAATCCTGCAAATCTTCCACTTTCTTTCACAGAGAAGATAAGTAAAACATTTCTGGATTCCTTAAATGCTTGGTTAAGTTTAGTTTCATTTTGTGGTAATGTAGACCATACTCCTTTGGCTTTGGAAAGAGTAACATTTTCTGCATTATTACTTTTAATCACAAAGAAACGAGCGTCACGAAACAAATAATTAAGTTTAGTGGCATAATCATAAGATTTACCCTTCTCTCTAGATTTAGGACGCTTTTCTGGAGTGGGGCTTTTCTTCTCGGATGCTCGAGAGGAGTGTTTGTGCCGAGAGCCCCGGCCTTTGCGCCCACTGGATGAGCTGGTGCTTACTGAGCTAATGCTTGGTTGGCTTGAGTCTGAATCAGAAGATGATGAAGTCACTTCACTACGAGTATCATATTCAGGCATTTCTTCAGTTTTTTCCTCTGGCATCTCTTCATTAAAGGTTAAATTTATATTTTCACCTTCTTGTGCATCTGCAGTTTCTTGATCTTGAGGATCTTCACCTGATTCAGACTTCAAAGACGCCTCTGTTTCAACTTTAATATCCATTGTGACACAAGATGGTGAGCTGCAACAGGGCTGAAGATATTGAGAGCTCAAACAGCTCCCACCTAAAACACAACAAAATAACTTTTTTCAAAACCAAACAAACAACAAGTTTGATGTTAAAAATAGAAATGAAAAGATTAGAAACACAGCTTGAACGTCAAAGTACGACCGCGAAATGGACTAATGATGTTATTAGAGCTTCTAAACGGAACATTAATTTGCATAACAGTATTAAGAAGTTAATTTTAATCAATCAGACTTAAACTCCAACTAGGAGTACAGGTTAGAGCACGGCGTTCACAAAGTCGGGCGGCCCCTTGGTTCCTTTAAGTAATTCATGCACTATCATCACCATCTAAATAAATGTTACTTGCACAAAAGGAAAAAGAACCCCGGAAAGATCATCAAAACGCGATAACCTAGATCCCGGCGCCTTTAAGGCTCTACCCAAACAAAGCTAGCCTAGAGCCTAGAAAGACGCAGAAGTGTTAAGCTATTGCGGGCTTGAAATCTTAAAGATTTGTTTCCGTTGAACATAAGTGAAAATTTACCTTCTCTGTACACCTCAACGATGCAAATACGTATTTAATGGTTTCATTAGGTATAGATAATGGTGATTTATTAACCACACAAAGATAGTCAACTACAAAATCTTTGACCGGCTGTGCCTTGTAGTTCGCAGCACAGCGTGGGTGCGGAATTATTTTTTTTACGACCGCCATCTTACGGTGAGAACAGGAACCACTGCAGGTCTCTGATAGTCTCTGAGCGGCAAATTTAAGAGAAGAGTCCGCGTAAAGTACATAGACGAGTTGGCCTACGCACCGACAGTTTGACTGAAACTATAGGATTTGGTATTAGAATTTTAAACCAATGGACCTTTAGAAGCGGGTGAAAATCAACTGTTTGTGTTGCATGTCACTGCTTTCGTCGGCCGCGCACTCAGTCAAGGGGCGAGGTAGGCAACTCTTTCGGCACCGGAGTTCGGCAGGACGTTTAAGTTGCCTAGCTGGCAGGCGCGCCAAGGAGGCCGCACACGCCCAGTGCCGCCACATGTTAAAAGCTTCCCGCGAAACGACAGAATCGTTGCTAGCCTAACCACAAGACTAATTCTCGAGAATACAGCCCAGATATTATTGCCTAGTTGGCAGACTGAGGTTGGCAACCCTTTTGACACTGGTGCATGTTGTGGGAACTTTCGTCCACTTCTGAGGCAGCACCGCCGCCCACGCCATGAAATCTGTGAGCCACGTTTTCAGCTAGGAACACCAGCGTCGCTAGGAGCCATCCCGCCGACAGTAGGGACAGGCTGTCCATGGCCACCGCCCAGTCCCTTGACGGGCGTGCCCTGGCCTGTGCCTTCAAATACTTCATCCGGTTCCTGGAGGCCCTGTACTGTCTCTTCTCCTGGTCCAAATGCACCAGCCTCTCGATCAGACCGCCGTTGCTGAGCCGAAAGATGGCCTGGTCCAGCAGCTCCACCAGGATGTCGTTCTTCCTCATGTAGCTGACGAAGCTGGCCTGGACCAGGTGTATCGGCAACACGTAGCTGCAGCCGCGCAGGGAACGAAACCGTGAGAGTTGACGGGGCACCGCCACCGCGAAGCTCGACTGCAGTGCGAAGCGATCCTCACACCGCGTGATTCCCTTCCAGCCTTCACAGACTATGATCTGCTCCAACGGCACACCAGCCTCGTGCACAATCCTACGAAAGTACTCGTCCGAGACGGCGATGGTGAAGTTGGGCACGGTGTTGAGCAGTTCCCTGACGTTCTGCGGGAACGGCGCCGACCTGACCACTGCTCTCTCGGTGACGAGGAGGCTCTTGATGGCCACGTTGACGTTGAGGAAGTAGATCATCCAAGCGCCGACCAGGAAGCGCGTGGACAAGATGTCTGGGCAGTACCGCGACACCGTCATAGCTACCTCGCATGCCCGACCAACATGATCCAGTGCGGCCGCTTGGGCCGCGGCGAACCACCACCCTGGCCCTAGGGGCGCCGGCTGCGGCTGCTCTGCCCGCGCTGCTCGCGCTGCCTCGGACACACGCGCAATGGCCACGCGAAGCGCTATCGTCACGCAGATGGCAACCATCGCACGGACGGCTAGCGACCCCACGCCGCCCGACCACATGTTTCGATGAACTACATTCCACACGTGCGGGCCATCCCCGCTCACGTCGGAGCACCGCGCCGTGACGACGATGGGCGTTTGCATGAAGGGCGCCGTGGGCCTCAGGTACTTCAACCTGTCGGAGGTGACCACCATGGCCCCTAGCACGACGTCGGTCACGTTGGGCCTAAGGTAGCTCAGTGGCTTGGCGAACGACCCGTTGCCGAAGTACAAGGTGCCGAGGTTGCAGAAGTACCGCTTCTCCACTTTGACGTTCCTGTACCGCGCCACGGACATGATGATTTCTTCGACGATCTCGGAGTCGATAGTCAGTCCGTCGGAGGTGTCGCACAGACCCCCGCGGCTGACGAGAATGCTGGCGCGCAAGACGCAGCCGCCGAGGTCTCTCGGGATGACGCCGCGCTTGCCGTACAGCTTGGCCGGCATGGCGGCCACCGAGGCCCAGTTCAGGCCGTCCAGGCCGCCCAGGCGCACCGAGGCGACGGGCACGGCGGCGGGCGCCTGGGCGCCACACACCCCCGACGCGTTGGCGAAGGGCGCCATCGCGTACAGGGTGGCCGTCGCGCGGCCCGCCACCACCACCGAGGTGTGCGCCCAGGACCGCGACCACGTGAGCGCCATCAGCTCGCGCACCAGGGGCTCCAGGGGCTCCACGGACGAACTGTCGCCTTCCTCGTCCGCTCGGACCATGATCACCACGTTGGTGTACCAGTGCGAAGTGACGGTCGTGGGCTGCAGCCGCGACATGACCTGCAGCACTCGCTGCGACGTCGCCACGATGATGACGCCCGCTATCCTGCCCGCGGGAATGCGGGCGTGGGCGCCGGGGCAGAGGAACATGACCGGCGCGGAGTGGAAGTACCTCCGCGTCAGGGGCGTCTCCGCGTCGAGGCACAGCACGAGGGGCGTCGGGGGCGTCGTGAACAGGTAGCGCGTCGCCAGGACGCCGAGCAGCTCGGCGAACGGGGCGTCGGAGGGCCTGCAAACGCGAAGCAACGCGAAGCGCCAAGCGATCAAAAGCGCCGCCGGGCATGGAGTCTCATCGCCGCCGCGAGCTGCGTGCTGCCGTACCTCGCCTCCGCCGGCAGGATATGCGCCTTGGTGCCCCACGCCCTGTAGGCGCAGAGCTGCGCCAGGACAGCCGTCCTCAGCAAGGCCCGCAGCCCCATGCCGGCCAGGCTGGTGGAATGGTTGGGCGCGCCGCCCACCTCGAGTCTCGCCGCAGAACTGCGATGCCTCCGCGTCGCGCTCCGCGTTGACGCATCGTCGTAAGCCGGTGCGTGACGGCTATTGTTGCGAGCCGTGTTGACCGGAAGGATCGGATATCGACCAGTTTGAAGAGATGCTCTTGCTCATTACTTCGCTCGTGAACAATCCATCTGATCGAACATACGAAACCACAACAGAGCCCCGTTCGCCATTCAATAACACACTGTATCAGTTTTTTTTTTGATCGGCCAATACCCTTTTCGCCGGTCCCACGTCTCTAACCTCTCGACTATCACAGCAGTTGTGAAACGCGATGGAACATTGGTTCCTATCACCGGTGTAGCCGAGAGGTTAGAGACGTGGGACCGAGTTACCGCAGGCCGGCGTTCGAATACCAGCATCACAAAAGTTTTTTTCGACTTGCTATCCAAGGGAGGTGGTTCGAGGCCACCAGAGCGGAGCCCCCAGAGGGAGTCGAACCCCAACCCCTGCGCGTGATCATGATTTCCTCGGGATGCCACAGTGTGAAGCCAGTAGTGGGACTTACGACATGCTGTATAGAAACAGCGGTGGCTGAGCGCGCAGAGGCGTTGACGCGCAGCTTTAGGGGCTGGGGTTCGACTCCCTGCAAATCTTTACATTTTAGGAGTGGCTTTCCCGGTGCGGTTTGGACCAGTTGCGCCACTCGGCTTACATGGCGAGCCAGGTGGCCGAAGGTGTTGAGATCTCTGATTCCTATACTCGGATCGAGCGATCGAATACTAGCATCCCGCTCTTTTTGTCTGACTTACGGTTCGGACCAGCGGCTTCAAATGCTCCGCTTCGCACACCGTCATCCATGGGCCGTGGTGGCCGAGAGCGCAGAGGCGTCGGGTCCCGACTGCAGTGTCCGGGGTTCGATACCCAGCACCGTAAAGAATATTTTGACCAAGCTTGCATCGCAAGAGGGCGGCTCAAGTATACAAAATCGGGTGGCGTTCAGTGTGCCTCTCATAGCCCAGTGGTTCCGCTGCTGGGCAGGGTGACGCAGACTCCTGAGTACCAGTAGCATGGCCCCTGAGTGGGAAGGGGGCCGGGAACGAAACCCGACTACTGCGAAAGGTGGCAGCCTGGCCTACTATGAGAGGACTCCTCCACATCACAGATGACGTGACCAATGACGGGGCCACTGCGGTTTAACTCTGAGGTTGCTCCTGTGATGAGATGGGGGAACCACTGGTCCACCAAGCCAGCGGGGAAGAGGGCCGGTTCGCCGGGGTGCCCTCTTTCGCTGAAATTTTCTTTATAGTGTTCATTTTACTTCTGTTACTCTGAATACATTTTGTGTTAAAATGTCTTTGGATTGTCCTGCATCCAGTCTTGATTGACATAGAGAGTGAGCCGCGGGTGTTTAGATCAATTGAGCGCCGCCGAGTTGCTCTCTAGCTGCAGCCTGACCACGTGGCGGTGTAAGTGGGTCGGACAAAACGGAGGTCGGACAAAATTTTCAGCCGATTTACAAGTGAAATTTGGACAGGTCGTACAAAGGTCGGACAAACGATGTGCACCGTGGCCGCCCCCTTCGATCCCCACGGCCTTGAGATGCACCCTCCGTCCTCAGAGCGATTCGCGCTTCCTCCCGCGCGCTAAATGTTGCGCCCTCTAGCGTCACTCGGCGGACAGCCTCGTCCAGCGGCTCCACAGGAAGTCATCCTCACGTAGACAGGCTCCACGTTGACAGGAGGGCGCTGCAGCCGCTCAGGCAGTCGAGACGGGCTAGCCGGGCCCTCCACGCCACCGCGAAGCCAGCTTGGAAGCCAGGGCGAGACACTGTGAATGAGCCAGACTCGGGAGCGAAGCCGAGTGAAGCGGGCCTCACACTGCTGGACTCGGCTGGACTTCCCCGGGAGTCTTGCACACTGCGGTCTGCCTCGTGCGCCGCGCAATGTCTCCGAAGCAGCTGGACAAAGCCGCGACGGCGAGGGGGTGGGGGGTGGGACAGCTGCCTCCCTGAATGTTCTGCGCGACGCGCGACGCCACCTTCTTTGCGACAGCGGACACTTTGATTGAGTGGGTCGACCGTGCACGGGCACGGACACGGGCGGGCATGCCCTGCCGCGCCACCCGCGAGAACCCAGGCCGTTTAACAAGACTGCTGCATGCGGGGATCCCAGTCCCGACGGGACAGGGGTAGAGCCGTGCCGAGTCGTGCGGACGGGACGGGCGGGAAGGGTTCGAGACGGGCATCGGTATCGACCCCTCAGAGTAATTCGCTGACGAGCAATCCGGCTGATTGACTGGACGCCGACATGCCCGGCGCCGCGTAACAGAAAAAGAGCACGAAAGGAGGACGCCCTTTTCTCTCGTTCGCGTCAAGAGACTGTTTGCCATTATGTCATCAGTTTGATCCCTTATGGCATAGTTTTGAGGATTGTCAAAAGCATGAATGCACGTTACCTTGGTGGGTGTCGTGGCGGTCTCCCAATGTCATCGGTACATCTTGCCTCCAGAGCCTGTCGCCCAAGTTCACTCATAAACTTTGAAGACATGAAGTAGACAAATTGATTTATCAATTTATTTTTGTTACGATGAGCCTTCTGGAAGGTACATGCATGAAAGTATTTTTTGGTCCTCCCACCAGCGAGAAAACAAGATTTGTGATTTGGCAGCGCTCGCCAGCGAGCCCAGCCCAGCTCCACGATGGCAGCAGTCTCCCCCTCCCTCCCCTCCCCCATTTCCTCCGCCTCGCGGCTTCTGAAAGACGCACTCAACATCCGTCACAGACTCGCGCGCCCAGCGCGCCCAGCGCGCCCAGCGAGCAACGGAGGAACCCTGACCTTGTCCGTCCAGCCGGCACACTGGGCCACGCTGGGCGGTCGAGGCTGCTGCATTGCTCGTGCCGCCTCCAACTGCTGGCTTCCTCGGAGGGTGCATGGTGGCGAGCAGAGCGGACCGCCGCGAGGAGTCACACCAGCCGGAAGGAGGGAGCACCATTCACAGCGCCCGAACAGGTACATCCCAGCAGCGCCCAATGGCACGCCAGAGGCATACTTTGTCAACACTGATGGCTGTTGTATTCCTTATATTGTTTCTTTCTACCCACACGGTAGTGTGAATGCTGGGATATCGGTTTTAATCGATCGATTATCTTTGGGTCGTATCTGTATGTTGCTAACCCGACTGATTATGAAGTTTAAAAAATGCAAAACTTTGTTCAAGTTCAGTATTATACATGAGTGCAAGTGTGTGTGTGTGTCAGGCGCGGTTTAAGGAGCCCCTGACAGGGGGTGGGATTGCGCATATTTTGCCTTCCTGCAGATGCGGGTTTGCTTCTATAAGGCGTTTAGGGAATCTCACAGGGGGCGATCGCCCCTTTGCGCCACCCCAACCCCCCCCCCTCAAACCGCGCCCGGTGTGTGAGTGTGCATGCATTCTTATAATATTCATACTGTACCTGAAAGGTTAAAGCAATAGAAATGGTACACGATTCTGTTGATCCACTTGTGCCACCTGTCAGTCTCGGCGTCACCTGTTACAGCTGATTGGCGCGTCTCAAACGAGGCCCTTGGCTGAAGGACCAATCATGGCGCGCTCGGAGGGTTGCTGCGGCCTGTCACTCAAGGCCTGCACCGTGACGCTGGCGTCGCTCAATTTGGTGAGACTAGAATAGACCCTCAGCCCGCGAAGCCCGCGAACGTGTCGTCTGCTCGCTAAGCGACTTGCAAAGTCACCCGTTCGCTTTGCCTCAAATGTGAAAACTCAGTCAGCGCGAAACGAAATCCAACAGTGACTGTCTTTTATTTTTAAATTGATTTGAAAAATTGCTGTGGTTTGGAAAGGTCATTGGGAGGACTTATGGGGATGCAGCACACTGCAGCCAATTTTTAAAAGTCCGCACAATGTTTATTGAAACCGATTAAAACCTAACAAACAATGCGTCTCGGCCGACGTATCTTTCTTTTGCCGTGTACGGCCCACGTCCGACCTCGAGGGACCCGATTACTTGTTCGAAGTCTTTTATCAGCGCAGCACAGGCACCGCCTCCAGGACACTGTGTGTATGCGTGCACTGCAGGCGTCCGAGCGCCTGCAAGGCCAGGGTAGGCCATCCCGCAACACACGCGTGCCGCGTGGCTGCCTGCGCTCTAGGCGTCCGAGCGCCTGCAAGGCCAGGGTAGGCCATCCCGCAACACACGCGTGCCGCGTGGCTGCCTGCGCTCTAGGCGTCCGAGCGCCTGCAAGGCCAGGGTAGGCCATCCCGCAACACACGCGTGCCGCGTGGCTGCCTGCGCTCTAGGCGTCCGAGCGCCTGCAAGGCCAGGGTAGGCCATCCCGCAACACACGCGTGCCGCGTGGCTGCCTGCGCCCAGGCGTCCGACGCCAAGGCCAGGTAGGGCATCCCGCACACACGCGTGCGCGTGCTGCCTGCGCTCTAGGCGTCCGAGCGCCTGCAAGGCCAGGGTAGGCCATCCCGCAACACACGCGTGCCGCGTGGCTGCCTGCGCACTAGGCGTCCGAGCGCCTGCAAGGCCAGGGTAGGCCATCCCGCAACACACGCGTGGCGCGAGATTGCCTGCGCACTAGGCGGGGCAGCACCTTGAACTTGAACTTGAGAGGCTAGACCACGATGTAGCCCGGCCATCCCGCACCTATCGCGTGGCGCGCGACTGCCTGCCCGCTGGGCTTTTAGCCCGATTAGGAAGGGGGAGGGAGGACAGTAGGCTGGGATAGCAGGCCTTTATCAAGGGCGACTCTTTGCCACGCCATAATCTGGTCCTGCGTCTTACGGTTACGTTTGCAGTTGTTGTGTTATACATTTTCTCACAGAGTTGGAATATAGTGGTCCAGTTCGTACGAAACACGCTGATACTTTTCGTCAGCGCCAAAGAAAGTCCTCGGAAATGAACGGATTTCCCGGGTTGCTCTGGTTGCAGAAGAGAAGTCACCCCGCCCCACCCTTGGCATGGCGGTTTTCGCTTGGTGCTGTTCGAGTCATGTTCTGTTGTTTCTTTTGACGCCAACGGTCGCAGCTGTACACACTGTCGGAGATCGCGGTGTCGGCGATGCTGGAGTACGTGGACACGACTCGCCCCCACGACGCCATCGGGGACGAGGATTACTTGGACTTGTCGACCGAAGCCCACTCCCACTCCAACCGGTCCGTGCGCAGCGGGCGCAGCGCGTACGGCGAGGGCGAGGACTACTCGGACGCGGCCCACCCCGAGGTCGAAGAGCTGGAGGAGCACGTACGACGCATGGGTACGTACTCGCCAAACTAAAACGACGGGCGTTCCAGACACACGACAAAGAGATAATCAGTCGCTTTTCGCCCGGTCAAAATTAGTTTTGTCCTGCCAACGAAAAAATAGGTTTAGTGGAACGAAAGATTCGAGCAGAGACTGCGAAAAACCACCCTTTGTTTTGTTTTTTTGCAGACGAATTCCGCTTTATCTTAATCGTGGTCATCATATTTTCCTCCATATCCGTCATCCTGCTGTTTATGAACATCATCTCCCTCTCGGTTCTCATCTACGGAGCTGCAAAGGTGAGAAAGCGCGCAGAACTGCTATGCCAATGATCGATTCGTGACCTATTTCACTAATCTTTTGTTCTCAAGCAATTGTCTTGCTAAACCTTGAGCAGGCAGGTACAACTTACATTTTTCGGTCGAAGATGCAAACTATCTTCTTGTGTTCGTCGAGCAGAGCAAAACTCGATGCATCCGTCAATGGCTCTACATTGGCGGCGCCGTCATCGCCTGCGACGTCCTGAGCTTCCTGGTGTACGTGAGTCTGGGCGTACACCTGATCTACGCCATGTGGCCCCTCATGGACACGCGTGAGTGTGTAGTGACTTCCACTTTGCAAATCGATAAATAATTCTGGTGGGAAACGCGGTCGAGAGAATTCCTGGAGATGCTCCAGCCTCTGACAGCCCGGCATCGCGCCTAGGCGATAGGCAACGAATCAGACGCTTGGTCTGGTTCGTGGGTCACCACCACCAGCTTTTGACGCCAATACATCAAAATTCGCCAACATGCTGCGGCATACCGAAACAGAAATATGGACAGTTCCTGGACGCGTTCCTTTTGCAGCGCTGGCCGTCTACCTGTGGGTCATGGCGTCGCGCTGGTGGGAGAGGTGCAGGGACATGGACCGGAGGAACGCCGAGGCCCCCGTCAGCATGGCCGCCTTGCTGGAGGACGGCGACACGGCCGACAACGCCAACAGCGCCTGCACCGTCACATACAGTGCCTTGGACTGACGGACGGCGTGACAACCCCCAAATCTACAATGCAGCAGTGGCAAATTTCATGAGAGTACCCATGCCTTTGCCAATTTTGTTGAAATCTATGGTTTAAATAAAAATTTATTTTGTATAATATTTTTTTTTGAGCACCACTCGCGCAGAGGCTGGTTCAACAGGTTCACCGGAGAGCCCTTTTTTTGATGAAATTTTCTTTGTGCTGTTAATTTTATTTTTGGTACTCTATTTTTGCATTGAAGTGTGTTTGGAAATTATTTCAAGAAGAACAAACATTATCAAAACAAAAAAAAAGGTTTAGGAAGTTTGTTTTGGGAAAACTGTCCTGCAGCCATGTCTTGATTGACAGAAAGTAAGCCGCGGGTGTTTGGATCACTGGAGCGCCGCCGAGTCGCTCTCCAGCTGCAGCCTGAACCTGGGGCGGTGTAAATGGATCGGACAGAGCGGAAGTCGTAAAGAAAAAAAATACAGGTTAAACAAAGCATGATGGGAGAAAAAATTTCGGGCGATGAATCACGGGCAGGTGAACTAATAGCCAGGTCGGGCAAACTATGAGCACTGCAGGTGGTCTCCTGTGCCAGGCTCAAGCTGCCACAATAAATTGAAGGAAAGGAGGTTCTACCTGATGTGTAGAGAGACTGAAAGATTTCTCGAGTTTCTGCAGAAGCCCTACTTGCAGTTGGGATATGCAAGGCCATCACACTAAGCTGTATTAGGAGAGGCAACCTGTGCACTGCAAGGTGTTTGCTGTAAAAAGGATGTGAAAAGGTTAATAAATGATACAACATATTAAAAAATAAATAAATTGGTAGGTAAATATAATAATATAATTATTATTGATGAATTTGGTTGTGCATTACTTGTAAGGTAAAAACTGTGCACATATTTTTTTAGGAAATAAAAGACAATTTTATTTTACAGCACAAAGCATAGTGAAACTGAGGTAAGATGAAACTTTTTCTAAGTCAATTTGAATGACCACATTCAAGCATTCACTGCGGCAGTCTTGACTCCTTTTGCTGGTTCTTCTTTCTCAATATCTTCGTCACTGTCTGTTAGGTAAGGATCAAGCGACACTTTGAACCTTTCATTTGAAAATTCACTTGTGATGGCTCCTCTGTGACAGAAAAAATAAGGTTAGACAGAAGCACACACTTTTACAAACTCCACAAAATTTTAAAATTAAAACTTTATTCTTACCCTGTGAAAAATGCATTTGACATATTTGCTAGTTTGTGAGATGAAACAGCATCCAGCACAGCAACAAAATTCTTTTCAATTTCAGAGGCAGGCATGTCCACCTTGAAAGTTTAATAATGATAAAAATTAAATGGGGCATGCATTTTTAGAGTCAATTAGATAAAAAGAAATAAATTAAGTCTGTAAAAATAAAACTTGAGTCTAGAAACATACCGTGCCAATTGGAGTCTGCACTAAACCCTGCCTTGGATTCAGGATACTTGGGTTCATTTCATAATCTACACCTCTTTTGAACTTATTAACAAGACTCACAACATCAAACCCCACAGTTCCTGTAAATAACATAATGAAACTGTAGAAGTGCTTTGAATGATTGAAAGTTAATTTAAAATTTAGGTTTAACCAGACTAACCTCTCTTAATGTTGGGAAATTTTTTTATGATAAGGCCTCGAATTGGTGCAAGTTCTGTGAGTATGTCAGGGTGTGCAAGAATAATGTCATAATCTTCAAAGTCTAGTGCACCCTCCTGAAAACAAGGTAAAATTCACTTGGAGTACAAGGAGTGTTGCAAACAAGTATACTATTAGGCTATTCGGCAAAACCATTACCTGAAACATTTTGATGCCTTCCAGTCCTACTGCAGCATTAGCACCAGCTGCCAACGCTGCTTCAATGAGGTTCTTATCTTTGCAAAACAGACAAACGGTTCGGATTGGCTTGCCTGTTTCAAACACATGTGGTACTTCGACAACACCAGCAAATCTGTCCATAAATTGTGTCTGAAACAAATAATCCAAAGTAAAGTGAATCTGCAGAATTCTACAACATACACAAATCCACATTGAAATGCAAAACCTTCTTTTTTGTGCTCAAGTCCAGTTCAAAATAGGCTTTGACCAATGCCTTCGGATTGTCAAACATAGTGGGATGATGAACTTCTTTGAAGTTTTTTATTGCTGTGAGTACATCCATGCATGGCCATTTGTAGGAACTGCTGAAATAGACATTATCTACAGCAACTGGTTTTTCAGACTCATTCTTTGGAAACAGAGATTGAACTTGAACTTTCTGGATTCTGGTCCTGAAACAGGTCACAAACAAAAAAGGAAATGAACATTGTTTTACAGGCCAAAGGTCTAATGCAACAGAAAGATAACACACAGCAAAACCATACGGAACAAAAGAACTTACAAGAGTTGTTGTTTAAAGTCCTTAGAGACGGCTTCCTTTTCTTTTTTAGCAGCCTTGTTTTTCTGCTTTAGCTTTTCTTTTTTGGCTCGTGTGTGTGCGCGAGCGGCATAATTTCGGGTGGCACCCTGGATTAAAGCAGGTGGAGGGCTCCATAGCAATGTTGAGGTTCGCTGGATGACTGGACGAGGGGTGATGCTCACACATGCAGGCACACGGCCTAATAACCAAGCTGGAAAAAATAAAAAATAAATATTTGAACATATTTTGGTGTGACACTAGCAAAGGATGAGAAATACCTCAATAATTCACATAAAGGCACATAAAAATCATGAGTAATTAAGGAAAAGTAATTTTTAAAATTTCAGAGAAAATATGATTATGTTGATTTAAACATCTGCCGTGTTCTAAAAGGATGATCATGTTAATTTCAGAATCTGCCATACACTAATTTAAGTTTCAAATTATAATTGATGTTACGAAGATGGATAACATAACCTAAATATAATGTGGTAGTCGTAAGACAACGGCAATGTATTTCAAGTGTGATAGCTTTACGTCAAAAAAGGGAAACACCTTGCACCCAATGGAGAATGCCTGGGAAGATTTGCTACCAAGATATAGCAACCCCATGAACAAGAATTACCTAGATTTTTGTTCATTCTCCAACACTCAGACGACTCAGACAGACTCCCCCTTCCTCCTCTCCCCCTCCCCTCTCACTAAATGAAAACAATTGAATGACGACTAGCGATTGGTGCTGTCGTCTGCTTGCGCGCGTGCTCCAAACAAAACCCGAACCGAAAAGCTTTTATCAGTCACGGCGGTGAAAGGTTGGCGTTGGCGATGAACAGCACATCCAAGTCGAAATAACGAAGGAGCAAAGTCTACATGGTCTTTGCCGGATCGGCCCATTGCTGAAGCAATCAGCCATTGAATATTCGCCTGTTGTGATTCTATTCCCCCTTGGAAGACGTTTTGAACTTGGTTCTTCAAAATGCATTGCCACCGGTCGCTGTCAGCAGTTCGCCGACTCCACACGATTCATGCAAAGAAGCTTTTATACTGTGATTATGGTGAACCTTCGCAGGTTGTGAAGCTTGTCGAAGAAAAGATTACGCCTCCTCAAAACAATGAGGTGAATGCTGTCAAGCTGTCATTCTTATCTATCTCGGAGGTTATGTCTAGCATGACAATTTGTAAGCTTTTTTCATTTAACCAAAATTTGTTTCTGCTTTCAGATAATAGTAGAGATGCTTGGAGCGCCCATCAACCCTGCTGACATCAACACCGTCCAGGGAGTTTATCCAATCAAGCCCCCTCTCCCATCTGTCCCAGGTAACGAAGGAGTGGGCCGGGTATTGTCTGTGGGCAGTGATGTGAAGAACCTATCAACGGGTGATACTGTTGTGCCTCTGGAAGTTGGCTTAGGAACATGGAGAACGCATGGAGCGTTTGATGCCAGTAAATGGATGAAAGTATGTTCTTTGTTTAATGTGACTTCCTTACTGTTATTAGCTCGTATTCACATATTTCCTAATATTTTTTTGTTCTTTTACAGGTTTCTAACAAACTGGGCATTGCAGAGGCTGCAACCTTGTTAACAAACCCTCCTACTGCGTATAGAATGCTGAAAGATTTTGTATCTTTGAAGCCGGGCGATGTTGTTATTCAGAATGGTGCCAATAGTGCGTGTGGCCAGTATGTGATACAGCTTTGTAATGCCTGGAACCTCATTTCAGTCAATGTTGTGAGAGACCGACCCAACATTGCTGAACTCAAAGACTCCTTGACTAAACTTGGAGCTTCTCATGTTCTTACCGAGGAGGAATTGAGGTAACTTTTTATGGTAATTTCTGCCTTTAGGCTAAAAAGTTCATGATGCTTTCATGGAATCAAATTTCTTACAGGTCCACAAGTCTATTCAAGTCAGGTGGTGTTAAAGCTCCAAAGCTAGCCCTTAACTGTGTAGGGGGTCAAAGTGGTATGGAAATTTTAAGGAAGTTGCAGCCAAAAGGAGTGCATGTCACTTATGGTGGCATGTCTCGTCAACCTGTGACAGCCCCTACCTCCGCTCTTATCTTCAAAGATGCTCAACTGAGAGGATTTTGGATGTCACGCTGGTCAAAAGAAAATGCAAGTAGTGATGAACGACAGAAGATGTTCCAAGAGATTGTAGACTTGATGCTGAAAGGGGTTGTGAAGGCACCAGCTCACAAACTGTTGCCTTTCAAAGAGTTTGAAGTACCATTGAAAAAGACTCTTGACATGAAAGGTTTCACTGGCCAGAAGTTTATCTTTACATTCTGTGACAACGTGTCATAAGGAAAGTGATCTAGTGAAGTTTGCAAGGTGCACTTTTAACTAATATTTTTGATTAGGATGGCTACAGAACTACCTTTTGTTTGTTGCTTTCACTCTTGCTGCTTTCAATTCCATTCAGACCTCCATATGAAAGTTGATCCATTTTATTAAATGTTATAAAGTCTGTTAGAGAAAGAATTTATTTGGTCTTACTTTCTGGGAAACCTTAGTCCCAGCCACTGACTGCAGGAATGGAACTCAAATGTGTTATAAGTTAAGATCATTCCTACTCACACGACAATGAGCTTAAATATAATGAATTTTGGTGAATCTATTATACCACTATGGAAAGGGGGATCTTTCTGAGGTTTGTTCCAAATAACAGCTGACCATAGCAAATCAGTGCTGTGTTCACCCGCTCTATTTAACAACTCTATCCTTTCTATAAATGTGATGATTCACATTTAAGAGTCATCACAGGGCTACCCGCCCCGAGGGCACCTCAGAGTAAGTGATGCAGGGACAATGACTCGACTAATGTGACCACTCGACCCAGGGGTAAACGGGGTAACGCCCTACTGCGCGAATTCGAGTTCGAGCCAGCGGATCCCGGCCAACAGCCCTCTCTAGTGGGTCAAGGGCAGAAGGGCGCCTGCCCTTTCCTGCTGCCGAAGGGCCAAGGGCCAGGGGAAGGGACGAGGGGGGGAGGGAAGGACCCATGTGAAGAGCAAGGGCGGCGTGCAACGGAGGCCCAGTGCCTCTGGAAGTCCTCCCCTCGTCGTGGGTGCTGAACTGAATCTCTGTTCGGTGACTGTACCGCCCAACTGGACCTTGGACCGGGCCATATTACTGCCAAATTCGCCCTCGCCCGCCTTAGACAGCGGGGGGCGCCCGGGCCTCTCACTGCACGGCCTGCATCGAGCAGTGTGGTCCCGAAGTGTCCTGATTAGCTTCATTCACAAATTTGCCCCTTTCTCCCCCTCCCTTGCCGTCCTCCCTTAACACACTCGGCAGCATTTGAAGGAAAGTTTATTTATATCCCACACGTGCATCATCCTTCAAGGTCATTGGGTGCTGCTTGTTGCCGGCACCGAGGTTGGTCCGCTCGCCGCGAGATGGCGCCACGGTCAGCCGCCAGCCACGCGGCACGCGGCAGCCATTATAGCTCGTTCGCCGCAACATGTGCCTCAGCAGCCGCGGCCAGCGGTAGCCAGGGGTCTCAGTGGTTTCGCTGAGGCTCAGAACGCCACAGCAGACGAGGGGAAGGCTCAATGAGCCAGCCTAGCCGAGCAGCGTGACGCGAGTGCCGCTAAAAGTGGTCCGAACGTGGGCCTCCGACTCGGCTGGCGGCGGACACCCCACGCGCGGACGGGCTGTACCACCGAGCCGAGCAGAGTGCCGGGCCGGGCCTGCCGCCGCCGCCGCGGTCCCAGCGCTAGTCTTCAGCCGGCCTCTCCGCTGCACCAGGCGAGACGACCTGTCTGCTAAACAAGTGCTGGGCTCGCCATGCCAGCCGCGCCGTGTTTGCGTTCGTGAAGGAAAATCGCGCCGCGTTCCACAGCGTGCTCCAGAAATGCCGTGACGACGGCCGGGCGTGCGCGGCTCGTGCGTGACCGTGTGTTGTGCGAGGCTGAAGGAACTGCGAGGGGCAGCGTGTGTCGGAGTGGGCGCGCGCGTGTGTGTGTGTGCGAGAGCTGCGGCAAGCGGCAGTGGTGTTGGTAAATAAGTTCGGGATTCCTTCTGCTGCGGAGGGCGGCGCGGGGCGGCGGCGCGCAGGGCGCTGCGCGGCTGGGCTCGCCGGCTCCTCGGCTCGGCTCGGCTCGCCATCACTAGCTGAAACAGACGAGACGAGACGACCTGCAATCTCGTCCTCTCCTCGTTCAGTGGTCCGGGTCTTCCTATCCCGTCCCGCGTCGCGGCCGCTGCGTGCGTGCGTGCGTGCGTGATCTGGAACGGGTGCTGATGCCTCGATCTGGAACTGGAGTAGCGTCGCTGTGGCTCCGTCCTGGATGGACTGCGAGCTGCGCCGCGGGCCGGGACCGGGATGACGCAGAGCTAAGCCGAGCCGGCTAGTAGTTCGCAGCATTGTTTTTGTGGAGGTTATCGGAGTGTCTCCCATTCTCTGCGGCCACGCCCCCGCTGCCCCCGCCCCTCCCTCGCCCCCTGGTCGCCCCATGCCGGCGGGCCGGCGGGGCCCTGGGCCCTGGCCCTGGGGTCCTGGGGGTCACTGACAGCTGCGGCCCACCTGCAAGACATTCGCACGGAGCGGAAATGGGGAATGGAAACACGCGGCACGGCAACTTTCTGGAATCGAATCTCGATTTGTTTGAGTTTCCCGCAAGCATGGGGGCGCGTGAGACTGCCAAACTCGAAGGAAACTTGTTGTCCCAATGGTGTCTCACTCAATTAGTCTAATTCTGAGGGAAGATGATACTGACATGAGAGGTCCCCAGATAACTTCCTAATCTTTCCATTTTGATTTATCTCTTTTGTGAGAAGTTGGTCTCGTCAAGTACTGGCGGCGCAGTTCCCAAACGAGTCCGTAAGTGGCCGGGCCGCTGTGTCGATCCATCCCAGCCTTCCCAGCCCCGAGGGCTGCGTTCGGAGACTCCTTCCGACCCAGCATGGGGGCGACTGAGACGCCGGCCGTTTCCGAACGCGGCCCGAAAGCCCCGAAGGCCCCGAAAGCCCCAAGCGAGAGCTCGGCTCGCAGAGCGTCCTCCCTTATGCGCGTGTGCTTGGAATCGCTGTGCTTCGCGTCGCAGCGGCACGAGGACGTCGAGGACGTCGTCGACGGGGGCGACGCAGCGGACACTGAGGGAGGCGACCCAGCAACGACGGGGCAGTCCCAGAGCCGGGCCCGGGCCCCACAGGGGGGACGGTCGCCGCAGCAGCCCAGGACGGCGACGGCCACGGCGGTCGTCTCGGACAGCATGGCGTCCCTGCAGGAGCTGCAGGCGCTGCTCGCCGACAGGGAGTGCCGCATCCGCGAGCTGGAGGCGGCGCTGCGGCAGCGCGACGAGGACATGGTGCAGCTGCGCTCGCACCTCGACAAGTTCCAGTCCGTGTTCCCGTACTCGTACGCGCAGCTCAACAACAACCTGAGCCTCAGCACCCCGTCCTCGCCCAGCGGGGGCGGCGGGGGCAGCGGGCCGAGCGGGCCCCCCTCGCCGCACGCCACCCCCACCGGGCCGCGGCCGCGCAAGCAGCGCGCGCAGGGCATCTCCGCCGAGCCCTGGAGCGACGAGCTGGACCTGCAGGACTTCCCCACCGTCGACAAGAGTGACAGGTAAGTGGCCACCTCGCTGTCAGTTTGAAACACGCGCGTCCAAGTTTTGTCTGAGGGAATCGCCCGGGCCCAGAGTGACTGCAAACCGTGTCCGGCGTCCGGCCGGTCAGGCTGTCGCGACCCAGTGCGGACCGAGGGGTGAATCACTAGTGTACTCATGTGTACAAATTTGCCCGTACTCAGTGTACTCACAAGTTTAAGAAGGGCAAAATGTACTAGTTTTTCGACCGATTTAACGTTGAGTGCCGTTAAAAACGCTAAATAAAGCCTCACAACGTTTAAAATTGTGAAATTTATGAGTAAAGCAAGGTGTACTCACCCGTACTCATGTGTACACCAGAACGCTGAGTGATTCACCCCTCGGTGCGGACTCGACCACTAGCCCACAAACAATGCCCGAAGAGCACGCGGTGAAAGTCCACTCTCCTGCATGCAACGGTTCGTATTAGAGCACTCATTGCAGCATGTTCACTCTCTGTGCGACAGTTTCGTTTTCACCGAAAGAGCATCCCTGCTGCTAATATTGGCTTTAGCTCTGTGCGTATCGGTCTCATTGTTCCTAAGCAACACGTCATACTGTTTTCATTCTTGACGTACTGTACACAAAGAGTGCGCCACTGCCACTTCCAGTATGAGGCTTGAAGAGATGAGACGGGAAGAGGGGGGGGGGCAATGAATCGGCGCCGCGGGCCGCCGCGGGCCGCGGAGTCACGCGGAGGTACAAGTCGCAGTTAGACTCGCAAATGAGAGCGAAATGCCGACGCATTTTCTTCCAAGTGTCCCCATGGGGGAAAGGGAGGGAAGGGGAACTTGAGTCGCACTTGCAGCCACAAAGAAACACACTAAGAAATCTTTTCACTGGCTGCCCCATATTCATCGTGTTCATCCATGTTCCCTCCCCCCTCCCCTCGTTCATTCACCCATTCATTCATCTTTCATTCATTCATTATTTTTCCGAGGCCATTTGAGTAATGACAATTTCTGAGAGACCTCCCTGTTGTCCGCAAGTCCGCGTGACTTGCTCTATCGCCCGCCCATTGACAGATGATTCGACCAGTGGATGCCGGCGATGCCAGCCCCCCCCCCCCCCCCCCTTCTGGCTCTGTCGCACTCGCCAGTGACACACAGGCGACTCTGGCGCGTCGCTTTGCGCTTTGCGCGGCCTGCTCGCAAAGTGCACTCGGCTCGGCCACACTCCTCGTGCCGGCCGTGCTGGCCGTGCCCCGGCCATCCGCCCGTGAGGAATATTCTGCCGTCTTGCTCGGTATCAGTCATTTAGGCCGGCCGTGGCGCGCCGTGCCGATGGCGAGTAGCCTCTCATTGATTAGATTGGTTATCACGAGGCGCGCCCCGCCGCCCCGCCCGGCTGGGGTAATAATAGCGCTCCCAAAACACGGACTCGAAATCCGGCCACTTGTTGCCGGACCCCCCAGGCCTCAGGCTGCCTCAGGCTGCCTCAGGCACAGCGGGCAGGAGTGGGGCGGACAGGGAAGCCAAGGGGTGAACGCTTGGACATCTCGCTGCCACCCGCAACCCACGCCCTCCCCCTCCCCCTTCTGTCTGCTAGGTGCCCGATCTCCCTGAACGCTCGGACCTCTCTCCTCTCCACGCCACTGCCAGCGGCGCGTCCAAGGGCAAGGCGTACGGGGCCTTTTCTAGGCGGGTGGCGGCGGACGCGTTGGAAGCCCTTTGGGCCGTGGACGCGGCGGCGCGGCGGCGTGGCGCGGTTAGTGGTGGTGGCGATAACGGCGCGCAAGCTTTATGGTGCGCGGCGCTGATGATGGCACTGGGTTACGTGCCGCGGTCGGACGCCGGCAAGCAAAGATTGCGCATGTGTGTGTGTGTGTGTGTGTGGTGATGCTGCGGATGAATTTTTCACGAAAAACAACAACAATGGGTGACGCGTTTGCGTAGTCTCACGGCTTTATCTGCAACCCCTCCCTCCCCTTCCCGTTGGAGGCTTCTTTTCCCCTTCCCCCTCTGGCGTGGTGCGATATCTACTCTAAACATCGGTGCACTGCGTTTCTGGCGCCGCCGCACTGTCCAGGGGCGCGAGGGGCCGCGCTGTCCAGGCCGTGTGTGGAGTGCCACGCCTTGCCCGTGATCGGCCTTGACACACGCGTCCTGGGGCGTGGCGTGCCGTGCCCCACGCCTCGGACTGCCGTGCGAAAGTCAATCCTCTGAAACGCGATAGACGCGGACACACCCGCGCGCGCCGCCGCGCCGTGCAAGACGCAGGACAGTAAAGGACGGCCGGTGCGCGGCTTCTCGAACCGCCAGGAGGCTTCGGGTGCGACGCCCAGCGACGCCCAGCGACGCCTTGCCACATTACGCTGTATCCGCTGCATCCCGTCCCATGCCGTCCCGTCCCCACGGCTCGACTCCCCGGCTGGCCCGGTGAATGCTGCGTTTTGTATGCCTTTACTCGGCTCGGCCTGGCGGCCCGGCTCGACTCGGCCCAGGGCTAGAATAAGCTTTGCATCCTGTTTTCGTCCTTGCAGTGCGACGCCCCTTCCACACCTTGTACCTCTAAAACGTGTTCCCTGGCGCCAGCGCAGGGAGGAAGAGAGTGAGAAAGAGAAGGAGGGAGCAGTAGCACTTTGAAACGGCATCAAAAAAACCGGGTCCGCGTCGAACCTTTCCTTGGTCTCACTCGTTTCTGTTTCGGCTTGGTTTTCCGAGGTTTGCCGAGAGGCTTTTTTATTGGTCCGTGGAGCGCGCCGGGAAGTAACCGCACGGGCATTATGGGCAGCCCAACTGTGTGGTCCCAGTGTCAAGACGCGTAGTGGCCGGGTTGCTGACCCCGCCCCGCGGCCTGCCCACCCCGCCCCGCCCCGCCCCCACCTCCGTCCGCGCGCCCACCACACCGTGGCTAATTTTGTCCCCGAAATTTGTTCCTGTTGTGTGTGGCTGTGCTATTTATAAAATCCTTGGGAATCGCCTTTCCTCGTTTCGTTTACGCTCGGCGGAGGTGTGGCCGCCAGGGCCATCCGCGCGCCACGTGGACCCGCGTGGACCCACGGCCCGCGCTGCTGCAGTCCCAGCGTGCAGGGCCGGCAAGGCGTGCGGGGCGGGAAGGACGCGCGCGAGCACGCGGCGTCTCCAGACCGCACTGTATTGTTACGACTCGCGGCACATTAGTAGGATAAGTGTGTCGCTTTACGGCCCTGACGCAATGGCCGCCCTTTGCTGTCCGCCAGCCCCGCCAGCCCCGCCAGAGCGCGGTACGCCGCCGGCCCGGCCCTTGCGCCCGCAGAGTCGGGGGTAGGCAGCCGCGCCGCTCGGCTGCAGCCGGGTGGCCTACCTCGCAGGCGGGCTGGCTGCTCTGACTGAAGCCGGAGTAAGATTTGAAACCGGAATTGTTTTGTCCTTAAGCTTCATCAGTTCTTATAGTATCGTTTCAAACTTTTGGAATTTTTCTGGTCTTTCTAAAAACGGCGCATGGTCTGTTTCCGCGGAACCTTGAACTGGCCGGGCGGGCGGCGGGCGCAGGCCGGGCGCTTCCGATGGCGCCCGCGTCGCGCCCGCGGGTCCCTGGACCGGACCGGGGCGTCCTTGTGGCGCTCACGCCCCTCTTCTCGCTGCCCGGCCAGTCCGTCGGCCTACGCGTGCCACGCGTGCCCGTGCCCCGCCAGCAGGGCCAGCAGGGCCAGCAGGGCTCGCTGGGCGGGTACGTCGCGGGCGAGGTCGCGGATCATTTGGGCCGAATTAGTTTTGGAGGCCGCGTCGTGGTCGTGGCGGTCGTAGTGCATGCCGAGCGGGGTGGAGGCTGTCTGGCGGCTGGCTTTCCTCTTGCCTCTGCGCCGTGGCGCCTCGAGGGCCGGAAGGACGCGGCGCTGGTGCGCTTTTTGTTGGAATGCAGCCCGGTGACCCTGCAGCGCGCCTCCCGCCCCGGCCTGGCGATGCGTCGTGACGCGTTTAGGGCGTGCCGCGCGCCGCCGGCTCTCCGTGACGCCATGGCGGGTTGGCGGGCTCCACGCGGCGCCACGGCTTCACGCATGAGTCGCTGAAAAGAGGCGCCCTGAATGGCGGCCGCGAGGCCCAGCCCAGTCTATTGACGCGCTCGCCGTTCGGTCGTCTGTCAACGTCCCTGTCCGTGCGGCGCGGCGGCGCGGCACTTATCGCCTCCAAGAATATGCGAGGTGTATATTCGGTCGTTCTTGCGCTCGCGGACTGGCTCGTGGACCCAACGGAGAGGCGGCACGCGGGCGGCACCGGCACTGTAGGGCACTGCGTGGATGGAACACACGGCCGGGCGCTTTGTTCCGGGTCGCTGGCCGGCCTAAGCATTCCCCCCTCTCCGATGATTCCTGGTGCTATTGCTGGCCGAATCCACGTCCGACGGCCGGCCCGTTTTTCATCGCAGCCCGGTCTATTTCCTTGCGCTAAGTCGACGCGGTCCGGCGGCCGAACCGCGGCGCCCCGGCCCTGGCGACCTTGGGGTCGGCGGCCAGGCCACGCCAGGCTGGGCCGGGCTAGGCTCGACCTGCGCTCACTGTTTTTCCGCGCCCGAGAGTTGGAACGTGTCTTGTTTTGGGAAGGGCTCGCGCTGAGGCGCTGTGGCGTCGCGACGCGACGCGTGCCGGAAGGCAGTGGGGCGGCACGCGTCCGTCCACCTCGCTGACGCGTCGGTTCGGCTCGCGTGCACCTATAGCACCTCGGATGGCGTGGCTCAGGTTGCGGCCACGGCGACCTCACGGCGACGTGGGCCTGCATGGCCCGCATCGATTGTGACGTGCGGGCCGCCTCGGTCGCTCCCCGCCTGCATCGGCCTGCATGGTCCTGCTGGGGAAAGGGCCAAAGGACCTGCACCATTAGGATGCGCCGTCAGGCGGAGTCGCCGCGACGCGACGCACCGCGCGCCGCACGCAGCGGGCGGCGCAGCAACGCGCAGCATGAGGCGGTTGCGCCGCGACACTGGACGGAAGCGCGTGCGGCTTGTTGCGTCACACCAGGTGGCCCGCGAGCTTTGGAACGCATTCGGAGCTTGCAGTCCCCGGCCCGCCGGCCTGCTCTCTGCGTCAGCAGTGGCGTCTACCTCCTGCGACCTGACCGTCAGCTACACTACACACAGGACCCGCCTCTCGCCGCATTTCTACCGGGTGAACCAGTTTAGCAGTGCATTTGCACACACACAGAAGGTTGAAGACGCCACCCGGTCGGAAGGCCTCAAAATAAAGCGAGGTGTTGAATAGGCTGGCTATTTCGCGCGCCTGTCTTTGTGCGATTTGTGGAGTGCTCGCCTTTTGACTTAGGCGTGGCCCGGCCGGTCGGCGGCGCGGTGGTTTCGCCGCTCCGCGGCTTCGCCGTGGCGGCAGGCAACCCAACGCGCGCCGGGCTGGCCGCCCTCGGCCCCCCGTCGGCCTGCCTCGCTGGACTCGCTGGACATGGAAGGCGATAACGAGCACTTGGCAGTGCAGGCCCGCACCTTGCTGCAGGTGCTCCAGGGACTCCAAGCCGAGCGGCGGCAGGTGGTCCAGCGTCGCGATGCTCGCGAAGCTCCCCGTTTTGGCGCTGCGCTTCTGCACTGTTAGAAGAGGGTTCGACTTTCGAACCCACCTTGGCTCGAAATACGGCCTTAAGTAGGATCGAACCCATCTCGGTTCGAAAATCGGACGGGGTGGCCGATTCATCCAGGGTTCGATATTTTGACAAGATGAGGGTTCGATTTTCGTCTCTTGTAGGGTTCGATTTTCGGCTTTGTAGGGATTGAGCTTCGCTGAGACAAGTGAATTATCAAACTTCACCAAATAGACATTTGCTTACAGATTTAGATTTGTCTCGAGAATACAAACAAAATATGTGAAGACATGTTATGGCTTAAAATAGAAACTGGAAGAGTTATTGGATTTTTAGAGTGCAAAAAAGGTAAAAAAGACATTAGAAGTTGAATAACTCTTTCATTTTTCATTTTAACCCATGATATGTGTTGACATTTTTGGTTTGAATACTTGAGACGAATCTAAATCTGTAAGGTGATGTGTGTTCGGTCAAGTTTGCAAATTGACTCCAGGCGCTGCCCTGCGAAAGCCCGCAGAGCCGAAAGTCGGCGAAGCGGTCGAAAATCGAACCCCACGTCCGAAAATTGAACCCACGTGGGTTCGATTCTACTTAAGCCCGATTTTCGAGCCGGGCGAGAATTGGGACCGCCTTTCCACGGTTCGAAAATCGAACCCCCTTCTAACAGTGTGGGAAGCGCGTCCGCAGTGTCCGCAGCGCGCGGCTCGGCGACGCGCCGGTCGTGACGTGGGCGCGGCCTGCGCGGCCTGCGTCTGTTTGCCTTGGACGGGGGGCAGGGCCGGCAGGGTCGGCACGGCCAGGCGGAGGGCGCTCTGAAAGGCGGTGAGCGCCTCGAGGTAGGCCTCCCATCGGGCAAGGCGCCGCGGCAGCGCGGCAGCGTCTGGCTGGAGTGGAGACCGGGGGCCTGTGCTGTGCGTTGTGCGCCACGCTGGTCGGCTGGCGGTTGCCGAAGCGTTGGGCGTCGCTGCGTCGCCTCCCCATCCATGGTCGCTAGAACCTGCTTTTGGGAGCAGTAATGTCTATTGCCGCACTTCCTGCGGGTAGTGGTTTCGCCCGCTCGGCGGAGTGCTCCATGCAGGTGAGGCGCTGTTCGGCCGCGCCGGTCGTTATTTCTCCAATTTCCTTCGGCGTGCGCCGTTTAATCCGCGGCGCCCTCCCCACCCACCCATGCCTCGTATTTATCTACATCTAGACAACCTCCCTGCAACCGGCTCCCGACCCTCGCTCATTCTCACACGTAATTATCGCGTCTCTCTCCCCCATGTTTGTCTCTGTTTCGCTCACGCACCCATAAACGAAGCGCCCGGAGCGATTAGCGAATTTCTCGGTGGTTCGGGTCGGGATGTGGGGCAAGGCCTGGCGAGGCCTGGCGAGGCCGGGCGAGGCCTCTCTTCTGCGGGTTATACAAGAATGAAAACACCGAATCGCCTCGTCTCCCCGGCCGGAGCGGCGGCGCGGCGGAGACGGCCTGTCTGTCGCGGGGAAGGGACTCGTCGAGTCCTTGTCCCTTTCGCTCTCCGAACGAGTAGTTTGGCGCGTCAAGGGACGAGGAGTCGCACAACGGACCCATGTCGTCCCGCGCCACGTTCGTTTTCTCCGCGCGGCCGTCCTCGCATGGGCCGAGTTTGATGATTTTGTCCCCGCCTTGAAATTATACGTGCCGCTCGGCGACGCACCGTGTATTGCACGACGATGATTGGCGGAGTGGGAAGAAATGGGGGCCTGACCGGTCAGCCGGGGGCGGGGGGGGGGGGGGGGACACGACAATGTTCCGTGCGATCCATATTCGTCTTGCGCTGCCAAAATGTCGCGTAGGCGTTCGTCTCGGGGCAATTGTCGGTGCCCCACTGCTCCGGTTGTGGAGCGTGGCGGAGCCCCTCGAAAAACGTGGCCGGTAAGGTGGTCAGGTCCACACACTGCAAGGCTGCTGGGAAATTGCTTTCCTGCGGCGTTCAACAAGTAGATTATGCGTGCTGCCTTATAGACGGGCAATAAGTTGGCGCAGCGGGCCGAGCGGGCACGCACGTCGACGCACGTCCACCGTGATTGCCCAGCCGGTGGCCGCGCGGATGTTCGCCTCGGTCCTCGCAACCTGTTGGACGCTTTCGTCAAAGGACGGCCGGAGCGTGGCCCTGCCGGAGCGTGGCCCTGCCGGAGCGTGGCCCTGCCGGAGCGTGGCCCTGCCGGAGCGTGGCCCTGCCGGAGCGTGGCCCTGCCGGAGCGTGGCCCTGCCGGAGCGTGGCCCTGCCGGAGCGTGGCCCTGCCGGAGCGTGGCCCTGCCGGAGCGTGGCCCCGCCGGAGCGTGGCCCCTGGCCGCGGTTTGATCGAGACTTGTAATGAGGGCCTCGTATCAGCGAGGGATCACTCGCACAACTCATTTCAATGCTGTGCGTGTGGCAGGGGGCCGGGCCATGGCAGGGCCGGGCGTCGTTCATCAACGTTTGCCTGACGTGGAATGGATTTGCTCTGCGCGGCGCCCGCATGTGACACTCTGACTGTCCGTCGGTCCGGCCGCCGCGTTTGGCGGGGGATGATTGTTTTGGCGCGTCTGGCCGCGCGGAACGAGGTCGGTTTATTGTTGCGGTAATTACAGTGGCGACACGGCCACCCTCGTGTTGCGCCCCCCGTGGGGGCCCCGCCGCCCCTTTGTCGCTCCCCCATTGTGGCCCCCGATTGTCGCGCTGATGAGTCTGGCTGGTGGCGACGGCGCGACGGGCGCGCGACGGGGCGATGTCGCCGCGACGCGATATGGGTCATCGGGCCTGGCGGCTGGCGGCCTGCGGTCTGGCCCCGCACGCCCCGCAGGTGTCCGCCGGTCCACCGGAGTGGCGTGTTTGGCCGCGGCGGTTTATCGTTGCTTTTACAATGTGTGCCGTTTTTAATGGCGTTAGGTGCCCGGCGGCGGGTCATCGTGGTGCTCCGACGCGTGCGCCGAGTCCGGCAACGTCCTTGCGGCCGCCGCTGCTGCTGGTCGTCGAGGCCCACCGCCACCACAGCCGCAAGCCTTGGCCGGGCCGTGCAGGCGGGGCCCGCGGCCGTCTCCGGGCGGGGCGGGCCGGGCCGTGGCGGTAACTTAAACGAAATGTCCCTCCGTCCAGGTTATCTGCGCCCTCCCCCTCCTCTCCCCCGCTGCTGCCCCCGCTCCCCCTCCCCGTTCCCTCCCCAAAGAGCGCACCTCCACCGCGGCCCGCTCGGCCAGGGGCAGCGCTGGGCTGCGGCCTGGGCACGGCCTGGGTGCTGAGCCAGCCGTCGCCGCAGTCTCGTGTTGTGTTCGGCGTGCGCGTCGCGTTCCGTTCCGTCGCCGTGTTCCGTTCCTTCGCCGCGTCCGCCGCGTCACCTGCCCGTTTTGTGCTTTCCGCGTTCGGTAGTGTTCGTCAGTGTAGTGTTGTGCACGTACATTTGGTGGGTTTCCTCTTCCCGCGCGAACGCTGTCGCGTTTGGAGCCAAGACGCCACCGCGGCGCCGCTCGCCGCGCTCAGATTTCGGATACTCCGCTCCAGAACGTCCGGATAACTGCATCACCCTCGTTTCACAGCACAAGAGCAAAATAAGGAGGACACGAGCCGAAGAAGAAGAAGGAGAAGAAGCATAAAGAAAAGCGATCGAGGCAGGAAACAGCATCAAACTCGGTGTCGGCGTGTCCAGCGGGCCGAGGGTGATTGCTGGGTCAGCGGCATTCTCGCCAGCGTCACTGCGTAGCTGCGTCGCCAACTCCGCCTTGAAGGTCTCGGCGTCCTCTCCGCGTCTCCACTGCATTATGGCCAAGCTGCACTCGTTGGCGTGCTCGGGGTGACCCGGGGTGACCGCGCTCGCTGTGATTTATCCCTTGCGGTCAACTTCGGCCGAGCCGAAGGCCCAAAGGGGACCCGAAGGGGACCCGAAGGGGACCCGAAGGGGACCCGAAGGGAAGGCCGGCTGCATTCGGGCGTAGCCGATTGACCGCGATTGGCGCAGCCAATCTAGCCCAAAACAAAAAGGGGGGGGGGCGACGAAACCAGTCGTTTGGCTAATTGAGCTCGCTGGAGTCCAGGATCGCGGGGGAAGGACGGCGATGTCGATATGTTCCGCCAGATTCCTCCGCCCGTCGTTGCGCAAGCCTTGCGCAGCCTGCCCTTTTGGACACGGCCGGCCAGTCACGTGCTACGCATAACTTGCGCCGCCCCGAGAGTTATCTCAGCCCGAAAATGTGCCGGCCGGCCGGCCGCGTCGCCGCCGGCGGTCGCCGTGCTGCAGGTTTGCCTACCGACGTCAGGCGCTGGTAGGCAATCCTGCAGCAGCCTCTGAGAAAGAATGGCTCGCGGCTCATTACCTGTTTACTAAAATGTGTGGGGTTTCAATCATGCGGGCCGCGCGCCGCCGGGCCCTGCCCCGCCCCGAAATGATGTACGCTCTCGTTGCTGCGAGGCGCGGCCGAGCGGCCCCGGCCGCTTTGTGTAGGCAGGGCTGCTGTCTCGTCAGCTGCTGGGCGGCGACGGCGGCGACGGCGGCAACCCCTGAAAGGTTTCAGAAGGACAGAATCGCAAGGGAAGTGTTTCGGATAGGAATCGGGGACCGGTTGGTTGCTGGTTACACGACTGGCTTGAACGCGGAGTCGGTCTCTAAACAATGAAGGCGTGGCGGCCTAGTCTAACCGCGAGCATGCCGTGGATCACCTTGAGGAAGATTAACGCTTTGGGCCGGCTGGGCCGGCTGGGCCCCGGGATGCCTGAATGCCCCATTGTGAGGCGAGTCGCGAGTGCAGCTTGGCCGATGCACCCACGGAGTGCCACGGAGCCCCTGCTGGTCGGTGTCCGTCGCCGAGCTGAGCCAATCCCTTTCCACAGAGCCGCTAATCGACGACTTCCTCGGCGGCCCCTATCGACGCGTTGCCATGGCGACCACCATGACGACGGCGGCGGCCGCCAAGGCGCCGGCCGCGAACCCCGGCGGCGGCGGGTCGCCGTCGGCGGCCTCGGCGGCCTCGGCCACGGCGCTGGCCGACATGGAGCGCCTGCTGCTGGACAGGACGGCCGACCTGCGTCGCCGCAACGAGGTGATCCGCTTCCTGCAGGACGAACTGCAGCTCAAGGACTCGCGCATCCGGGAGCTGCGCAACGAGCTGGACAAGCTGCGCACCGTGGTGCAGGGCCAGCTGACGGTGCAGCTGCAGCAAGTGCACCTCAGCCCGCTGCTGCGCTCCAAGAGGCAGGCCATCTCGGCGGAGCCTTCCAGGGACCACCACCCCGTGGAGAAGGTGGACAAGCCCGACTAGTGAGTGCCCGCACCATTGCATCAGAGGAAGGGACTGGTATAAATTATAGTTTGCTGTTATTTTCATCCTTGGGCCGTGAGATGGGTTTGCCTTGGGCCACACGGCGCGGTATAAGTCAACCGCCAGGCTGGCCTAGGCCGGCCAGGCCGCCAGGCCAGCACACAAGTGCCTTGCCGCCAGCCGCGCCGCCCACCGCCGCGGAGATAGGTTTGGCGGCCGGTTTTCAGACTTAAAGACACGTCGCTCGGCGCCGCGCAGCGCGCAGCCCTGAGGGCCTGCATGGCGGCCGCGCACCTCGCCGATAGCACTCGGCGGGAAGTACTTGGCCAGGTGAGCAGAGCGGGTCAGTGGGGCTGCGCAAGGTTGGCCGTCCCTGCGGCCTGGCGGCGCCTTTGAGCGATAGGGTGGCCCGGCCAAGTGGCCCGGCCAAAGCTAACAGGGCTGCGTTTTGCGTCCTCTTTTTCGTGACGCCTGCCAGATTAAAAGCCACGCGTCCAGGCCCAGGCCCGCCCAAGCCCGCCCAGGCCCCTCGCGTGTCGGCTCGGCAGGACCGGTGACGTCACGCGACCCGCCCTCCGCTAATTGGAGGAAGCGAACTTCTTGAAGGCTTCGCGACATTATTTTCAAACTTGCTGTCCTTTTTTTCTGTCGCATGAATTTATGCATGAGGAGGCACACACATTGTGTTGGCGCGAGCTTTTGCTCTTGCCTCTGCGGTGTTGCAAGCGGGAACGGCCAAATAATGTTCAAAACTGTAATGAGCTTGCCTACCGTCCGAGGCCCCCGACAGTTTTACTCTTTTCTTTTCGGCGCCTTTTTCTTCCTTTTTACAACCTCCCTGCAATGATTCGGTGTGATCGCGGAACCGGTCCCGGGGGCACCCAGAGCACGCCAGGCACGGCACGCACGGCGGGCGTGGCAGGCACTCCGGGTTTGTCCCTAAACGGCGCAAACAAACAGTACACTGTGGACAGAGTGGCCTCTCGCCTGCGTTGCTGTTGCCCGCGGACCACATTTTGTTGCCTTTTTCGAGCGTCGCTTCGGTTTTAAGTGGCCGGGCCATGGCTGGGCCGTGGCTGGGCCGCGGCCCCGGCTGCCGGAAGTTGGCGCAGAGTTCGTCGTGCGAATAGCAATGAGCGTCGAAAAGTGGCGTTCCGTTAGGCCCTAGGCATGTCTCGGGCCGGGCGACTCTAGGCGCTCCGCACCGCTCCGCACCGCTCCGCACCGCGGCGTGTCAAAACTGGCAAGTCCGCCGCGGCCGGCCGCGCGCTGGAAACAGACGAGCACTTTAGGCCGCTTCCCCCGCTGGACTGAGATAAGGCCCCCGCCGCGGTGCCGTCGTCGGCGAGCTCGCTGCCTTCCCGTCCCGCGGCCCGCGGGGTCGCCGTCGTCGGAGTGCGTCACCGAGCCACGGGCAGGCCGCGCCACGCCGCGCCACGCCGCCCTGCCAAAGGCAACTCAGCCGCGCCAAAATACGGATGCCGCCCTCACAGTGGTGGCTTCTAGGAAAACTGAGCCCGAGCTCCATCTATTTTACTGGCTGGCCGGTAAAGAACTGCCCGAAATAGCGACCGGTTCGTAACGGTCGCCGCACATTCGTCACAAATTTGTTGCTGCCACGAATGTGTGGAGGAGAGTGCGTGTGAGCAGTAATTATTTTCAGACCAAATATGTACTCTGAGAGGGGGGGAGGTGCAGTGGATGATCAACTTTTCCCATTTTGATGTTTTTCTCAACCCTTGCTCGACGGTCTGTGTGATTTAGCATTTAGTAGAGAGGATTAGACCGACGACGACTTTCTAAGGCGGCCGAGTAATACGGCAACCCGAGTGTGCAAGTTCTCGGTGAGCTTATCAGGTTTAATGCGACTAGTCGGCGGGGCGGGGCGGGGCAGCCGCACCGCTCTCGATGGAGGTGCGCGGGCTGAAGGCAGCGGGCCCACGGTAAATCACTCGAGGTAATTTTTACAGCTTGGTGGTGATTTGCTCGAAGTGCACCGGGACTGAAACTGTCGCATGCGAGATGAAACAGCGACGGGGGGCCTGGCAGCGCGCTGACTGCCACCGCAGGTTCAGAGAAGGTTTAGCAGGCGTGGCCTACAAAATGCCTCGGCACGAAAATCCTATACTGTATTGCGCGAATCTTGCGTGCACCCTCTTTGTGGAAGATTCTGCTGTGACAGGCGTTTTCCTTTCGTTTTTGTTTTATTTGTCGACTTGCGGTAACCGGGCGCCTTACGCGTATAATAAACTGTCGCCGATCGGCGCGACGTAAAAGAATGCGTAAAAGTCAGGCGGGTAATTGAGTGGACGGAGAGGCGAGTGTCCGAAAGGCAGAAAGCCTCGATATTTAACTGCCGCGCGGCGCGGCGCGGTGGGGGTGTTTCTGGAGTGTTTGGCGCGAGCGCGAAATGGTACCGGGTGCCGGTAAAAAAGAAGGCGAAATCGGTTTTTATTTTTTTATTGAGCCAAAGCCTTGTTTGGCCTGTGTGAGGGCCTCATGACTGCACACACTTCGCTCTGTCCGCTGGGGAGTAGAGCGACACCGTTTTTTGCCCTCCGAGACAGCATGAGGTTCATCATCGGCTGATCCGCCGTCCTGTGGCGTTGCCGGGAAAGGACTCCGTGTGTCCGTGTGGAGCCGCTCGGGTGGGTGTGAGTGTGTGTGCATGTCAATGCACTGTAATGCACGGCAATGCAGCTGACCTCGCGGCCCGGCCGGCTCTGGTTCGTTAGGCTGGGTGCGGCCCAAAGTATTTCCAAATGATGCTCCTCGCCCCTTCCCCTCCCCTTCTCATTGTCTCAGCCTGAGACATGTTTCTGGCAAAGGTTGCCTCACTGCAGAAAAACAAACTAAGTAAGACGGTTTGGATGAATCATACGTTATGGATTTTCGACTAACCTTTCAATAACACACCTCTCCCCCTGTTCGGCTTTCTCGGGCATTCGCGTCGCTCAGTCTGCGGCCACCCCAGAAGGACGCCCTCCACGAAAACAACTCCGTTTATCGCCTAATCTGGAATGACTTTCCGCTAAACTGCGCGGAACTTTATCATACTCTGCGTTCAAGTCGTGTTCTCCTCGAACCATGACTGGTTTGACCTTTGCCTCGCCCCGCCTTGCACCTTTTCTCAGTGTGCCTGCTGCGCCGCCGAGCGCCGCTCCCTTCCTTCGGTTTTCATTCACACACGCTTTCGGCCATTCGGCGGGGCTGGCTTGCTCTGCCGCTGGTGGCCGCCAGCCATCGCCGTCCTTGGCAGTGGACTACGCGCGGCCGGCGCCGCCCCATCCCCGGGGCGGGCAGCCTACTTGGACATGGTCTTCAAGTGCAGTCGACCGCGAATCGGAGCAATGGAGTTGATCATTCAACGATTCGTGGATCGAAAGCTGAGACTGTTTCTCCATCCGACGAGCTCGGCGAACTGTTTACGAAACCTGGATGAGTAAGAGAGACAGAGCTCTTACTCGAATCTGTCGGCGCACCACGTAGAAATTTCGCAGTTTCGGTTGAGACGCGCCGCGCCGCGCGCATCCCCAGAAAGCCCCCCTCCCCTCCGCCGATCGCGCCGCTCGTGGAGGCCCTGTCAAACAAACTCGAGGCGCGCAGTGGGGTCCTGCACTCTGTCCGCCGTGCCGGCCGGACCGTCCGTTGCCGCGGAGCGACGTGTGTTGTTCCGCGCCGCTCTGCCAACGAAAATGTTGAGACGGCCTGAGTGACGGAGGCATGGCTGGCATGGCTGGCATGGCGGGCAGGGCCGGCATGGCGGGCCGAGCCTGAGCAGACGGACTGCCCATTACAGACAGCCGCTGCACCGCCCGCCCACCTGCAGCGCCGCGAACGCCACGAACGCCGTGAAGGTTGAGGTGCCGGGGGACGCGGCGGGGCGGCCGGTTAGCGGTGACGGCCGCGCGTCGAGGAGTCCGTCAAGCAGCCCAGCCGCCGCGGCTCCGGATTCGATGCCTGTGACTGCAGACAGCTTGTCGCGCATTTATCTTCCAGGCGATAGCACCTACACACACACACACACGGGCAGACACATGCACACGCCAACACACTCACACACCTCCAATCATATTATCTTCCGCGCGTGTGTGTGCAGTCATGACTCACTGCGTGTTGCTGGCCGCGGGCCAAATGCTATCCGCATCTCAAGTGCCGTTCCAGAGACCCAGGCGTCGCGGCGCCGCGGCCGACGCCCCGTCCCTCGCCTCCCTCCCTCGCGCTGCACCGCGAGCGGCCGCGAGGCTGTGGACGCGGGTCGCGGCGCGGCTTGGGGTTGGCGAAGCGCGCTGCCGTGGCGCTGCACGCCGACGACCCGACGACCCGCCGCGCTGACGAGGCGACCCTGACATGGCCGTGTTTGCTTTTCCAGCTCCCGGGAACTCATCAAGGCGGCCATCCTGGACAATGACTTCATGAAGAACCTGGAGGCGGCGCAGATCCGGGAGATCGTGGACTGCATGTACCCCGTCGACTACTCGGCCGGCTCGCTCATCATCAAGGAGGGCGATGTGGGCTCCATCGTGTACGTCATGGAAGGTGAGTGCTTCGAGTCCAGCCGGCGAGGACGGCGAGGGAGGCCTGGCCCCCTCGCGGCAGGCAGCCCATCGTGGCCGCGTGCCGGTCGGGCTGCCGCGCGCGGCCGGGCGGGCTGGCGGGACGCAGCGCCCTCGAGCGGCAGTGCGGCGAAGCTCGGAACGGGCGCGGCGGACGGGACCCCAGCGGACCCCCTCCGCCGACATGGCCAGCGGCATCGGCAAGCATCGCCAAGGCAAAGCGAGGCGAAGCGGGAAACTACTTTGCGGCATTGCCGGCCTCGCTGGCGCTGCAAATAAAATGGATTCGTTGCCATGACCGCGAGGCGAGGCGCTCGTCGTCTGGACCCTTCCGAGAAAGCTGTCATTGCGCGTGGAGGCACTGTGCCGCTCCCATTCCCCTGCGGCCCGGCCCGCTCGAGGCTCGGTGGCCGGGCCGCAGCGCCACCCAGCCTCAATAAGACCCCGGTCGCTTTATTGGCCGCACGTTTTGCAATGTTTACTTCTACCGCCGATACGCGGAGAACGCCTGCGAGGTAGGCAACGCGTGAGCCTAGCGCGCACGGGAGCTGTGCGGCGTTGCCTACCCTGGACTTCCCAGGCGCTTGCGAGGGGCCGCCTGCGAGGTATGCAAGCGTGCACTGTAAAAAATTTTGACACGAAATTTCGTGTTGTGGCTAGTGAAACGCCCCTTCTTAGTTATACTCTTAATGAATTTTGTGTGCCAGTGGCAATGAAATTTCGTTCGCCATGGCACACGAAATTTTGATGGCCACTGGCGATCAGAAGGCTTCTTTCCTACGCCAAATGGCAATTTTTGAGTCGTGGCGCTGGAAAGGATGCTCGGAACCAATATCGTGAACTTTCAAGTTGTGGCGAGGAGAATTCGTCTCGGGCCGATGAAAAAAGCGGCACGAGCGGTCGGCATAGAACCCGAAACTTCAACTTGGATGTCTTGTGCCCTGACCCCTCGGCCACCGCACCACTGCTTGGCAGAGCGCTCGACGGAGCTTCATCATGGACTCGCGAGGACTAGTCTGGCCACCACCAGGTGTGGCGAAGCAAAGCATGCTTCCCTTAGCCACAACTTGAAATTTCATAACTGTCGTCTGGGTAGGATGCCTTTTCAGTGCCACACCTATGATTTTTCTTTGCCAAGGGGCTGTCAAATTTAAAGTCGTGGCTGAGGGAAGCATCGTTTTGTTAGCCAAGCGGTAAATTTCACATTTCGACTTGGAATTTCATGTGCCACTGGCTCTACAAATTCACTGTCGCGGTTTGGAAAGTGACCTTTCCATAGCCAGTGGCGCTTTAAACACACTTTCGTGTCTGGCTAAGAAAATTCAAGAAGCCATTGGCTACATAAATTTAAAGATATTTTTTACAGTGTGCGCCCAGCGCGCGCGGGAGTTGTGCGGCGTTGCCTATCCCGGACTTCGCAGGCGCTTTGGGGTGCTGATGGCTCGAACAAGCCAGCAAGGCGGTGGCGGCCGTGTGGGGCCAATCAACGCCGCCAGTAAATCACTTTCTTCACTCGGAGTGCCGGCCGCCTTGCTGGCCGCCGCCCGGCCGAACTTGATTTCGTTTCCACCAGGCGTGCCGGACCACGCCAAGGACACGCACCTGCTGCAGACAAAAGCCCCGCGACGACCGGGCCGCGTCTTTCCCTCTCGCGCGCATGTGTGCGTGCGACCGTGCGTGCGTGTGAGTGTTATATCCTTTCCGGCTGAGGGTGTCTAGTTGGGCCGGTCGGGCTGACGTCCAGTCTGCCACGGCCCCGCCACGCCCCGCCACGCCCCGCCACGCCCCACCACGCCCCGCCACGCCCCGCCACGCCCCGCCGGGGGGCTGGTTTGTGGCCAGCCTGGGTGGGAAACGTGAGCGGATGTTATACAATCAGTTATTAGGACCCAAGTGGACAGTATTATTTTGTTGTTTTTCTTCTCGTTTCCTTTCATTCCTGCGTCCTCTGCCCTCGTCCTCGTCTATCTCGTTCCTGATTGCAGCGCTTGCAGCGTCCTAGTGCCATGACTTTCCCTGCGTTTCGGCCTTCAGCGAGTGCCCTGCCCCGCCCCGCCCCGCCATGCCGACGGTCCGTCATTACCGGTTAGGGACGCCGAGTGTGAATTATCTGGGCATCTAGGAGGAGAGAGAGAGGGAGAATGTGGCGCACTGGCAGTCCTGGCCTGGCACTCTGATTGGTTTTTCCATCAGGAACACGGATCGCGCTGCAGTTGCTGCGAAACATCGTCAGCTCCCGATTAATTATTGGTTTACGTAGTCTGCTGCAGCTAAATCCGGTTAGCCACTGCAGCCGCAACCTGCTGGCGGTTCCAGAAGAGGCCTGGAGCGCCTGGAGCGGCCGCAGGCGCGTGGCGCACCCAAGGCCGGGAACAGGCTCGGACTGGCCAGGGCAGACAGGCAGAAAAATCTGCCGGGGCCTTTGGATTTGTGACCAGTAACGTCACGAAGTTGGTCAAAAAGTGATTGAATCTCCGAAAGTGGCCGTTTTCGCTGAATTTGAGCGGCCACTGCTTCGATCTAGTTGCAGCCAACGGCCTCCCTCGACGTCCTAGTATTCTTAAGACCCTACTCTTTCATGCCCTGTATCGGGAAGACGTTGACCACAACGATTTTGCCTTTGACCGCAACGATTTTGGGACCAAAGTTGGTCAAAAAGTGGTCGAATCTCGGAAATTTGCTGATTTTGCTGACTTTGGGGGGCCACTGTGTCCAATCTAGTAGCCGTAAAAGGCCTCCCTCGACGTCCTAGTATTCTTAAGACCCTACTCTTTCATGCCCTGTATCGGGAAGACGTTGACCACAACGATTTTGCCTTTGACCGCAACGATTTTGGGACCAAAGTTGGTCAAAAAGTGGTCGAATCTCGGAAATTTGCTGATTTTGCTGACTTTGGGGGGCCACTGTGTCCAATCTAGTAGCCGTAAAAGGCCTCCCTCGACGTCCTAGTGATCTTAAGACCCTACTCTTTCATGCCCTGTATCGGGAAGACGTTGACCACAACGATTTTGCCTTTGACCGCAACGATTTTGGGACCAAAGTTGGTCAAAAAGTGGTCGAATCTCGGAAATTTGCTGATTTTGCTGACTTTGGGGGGCCACTGTGTCCAATCTAGTTGCCGTAAAAGGCCTCCCTCGACGCCCTAGTATTCTTAAGACCCTACTCTTTCATGCCCTGTATCGGGAAGACGTTGACCACAACGATTTTGCCTTTGACCGCAACGATTTTGGGACCAAAGTTGATCAAAAAGTGGTCGAATCTCGGAAATTTGCCGATTTTGCTGACTTTGGGGGGCCACTGTGTCCAATCTAGTTGCCGTAAAAGGCCTCCCTCGACGCCCTAGTATTCTTAAGACCCTACTCTTTCATGCCCTGTATCGGGAAGACGTTGACCACAACGATTTTGCCTTTGACCGCAACGATTTTGGGACCAAAGTTGGTCAAAAAGTGGTCGAATCTCGAAAATTTGCCGATTTTGCTGACTTTGGGGGGCCACTGTGTCCAATCTAGTAGCCGTAAAAGGCCTCCCTCGACGTCCTAGTTTTCTTAAGACCCTACTCTTTCATGCCCTGTATCGGGAAGACGTTGACCACAACGATTTTGCCTAGGCTATTGACCGCAACTTGTGTGGGAGCGGTAGACTCACAAAGTTGGTCATGAAGGGTAAAAACTATTATGATCGGGGGCCTTTTGCCGTCTTATCTGCCGGGGCCTTTTGGGGGCCAGTCCGAGCCTGGCCGGGAACCGCGGCTCGGATCATTTTGCGGACCCGCGCTCTGCTCGGCGCGCTTTGACGAAAGATGCCGGGCTAAGTGGCGTCCACTTCTTTTCCGTGGTAATGAAGTGGGTGTCGGTAAGCGTTGCGCCGGTCGGGCCCGGCCGGCCCGGCTGGCCCCGCCCGCCCCAACGAGCCCCGCCCGCGGACTGTGGGAGTTCCCCGGTGTGGGAATAGGTCAGCGCCTGGGAGCGCGTGTGTGCGGCGCGGTGGCGGCGTGGCGCGGTGCGGGAACCGGCGGTATCAACCCGACCGGCGCACAGTGGTGTGGCGCCGCGCCGCGCTGCACTTGAACGGTCCTGTTTCGGCGGCCACGCCGCCACTAATTGGAGCACCGAGGCGCGCCGGCGAGGAGGAGGAGGAGGAGGAGAGCCTACTTCCGCCGCGCCCTGCCGCGCCCCGGCGGAGTCCGGTAGGTACGCCGGGGAAGCACCAGTGGCTCGCAAATCGTCCGTACACTGTGGGGCCAGAACGATTCTCATCAGTCTGAAAATATTTGTGCTGGCCGCTGGGTTGAAACTTTTGGAAGCCCCGTGCGATCGGGACTCGGAGGATGATGGCAAGTGGCGCAGGCAGCGGCGCGGCGGGGATGATGGCGCACACGAAGTGACGAAGTGGAGCGCGACAAGCTCTGCCCGATGGCGCGGCCGGCGTCGCCGGCACCGCGACCCGAGAGGATCCTCGGTGCATGCGGAGCCGCGTGCGAGACGCGCCGTTTCAAGGCGACGAGGACGGCGAGGACGGCGACGAGGACGGCGACGACGCCTCACACGCGGCCCGGAGTGTCGCCGCCTCGCCGCTGCCGGGATGGCGGGGCACCGTTAGCGAAAAATGCAAGGGATTAGTGGTGGCGCACCGGTCGCTTCCGGCCCGTGGCCGCAGAGCCTGCCTTGCAATTCGAGACGCCGCGTCCGTGTGGAATCGGGGTCGGTGTGTGAGTGTGAGTGTTGATGCACTCGTAAAACAGGTGCTGACCGACTGGACGTTGTCCCAAGCAGCGTTACGCCGAGAGACTCGCTCCAGCCACTAAGTCCAAGTGTTTGCTGTAAAGTCAGCTGATAATAAACGACGTCTACACCCCTGAGGTGAACAACCGAATCCGATAACTCTTGATAGTGCGTTGCGATACCCCGACCTTCCAGAGCACTCCGACACTGTCGGCGCGGCGCGCGGCCAACACATGTAAATGTGATTGTGACCTTTGGTTCGCGCACAATGAAACCGCGACGGTCATTTGTCGCGTTGGGTTTCTATAGGCGTGCGTGCACCTTCATTGTGTTGTCCGCGCTGTCTGCCTGTCGCACGGGGCTGTATTAGTTTGCGCCTCCGCCGTCGGACGGACGGACGCACGAACGGACGAACGGACGGACAGATGAACTGGCGAGAAAGGAAAATGTGTGGCGGGGCGGGGTGGAGTTTCCCCCCGGAGCGCTGGCCGGCCGCGGCGTACGGCTGCGGTTGACAGCATTGTCTCGCCGGTGGTGGCGCAGCGGAGGCCCTGTCGGGGGCCGTCGGGGGCCGTCGGGGGCCGTCGGGGGCCGTCGGGGAGGCCACGAGGGGCGGCAATCTCATTAACCGAAGCGTCTCTCGATTCACTCGAGCCGGTTTACAGCTTCCCGTTGGCTTTCACTGGCTGCTGGCAGTGCCGCCAGTGCCGGCTCTCGACCTGCAGCAGCGAGACGAGGCCGTCAAACTGTCGTGGTGCCACCGTGCGCCATCAGCTGCTTCGCCCAACGCCGCCGACGCGCGCGCCTCGCGGGCGGGGTGGCGTCGGTGCAGCCGACCCACGGCCGCCCTCGCACCTTGTGGCCTATGTGCAAGGCGGTGCAAGGCGGTGCAAGGCGGTGCAAGGCGGTGCAAGGCGGCGGTGCAAGGCGGCGGTGCAAGGCGGCGGTGCAAGGCGGCGGTGCAAGGCGGCGGTGCAAGGCGGCGGTGCAAGGCGGCGGTGCAAGGCGGCGGTGCAAGGCGGCGGTGCAAGGCGGTGCAAGGCGGTGCAAGGCGGTGCAAGGCGGTGCAAGGCGGTCCCCAGGCAAGGCTGCGTCCGGGACTGTCCGGCAAGGTTCGCCAAGGCTTGCTGCTTGCCGGGCATGGCCGTCGGCATTCGCGGCCCGCCCCGCCCATATCGAATGCGAGTCGTGAGAAAGATGCGCTCGCTTCGCCGCTTCGCATGGCCGCCGATCGACACGTCGCGTCGCGGCCGTCCAAAGTCCGTCCACGAGTGCATTAACCCGCACTGCGTGAGGCACCCGCATGGGTGCATCGGGTGTATCTAGCGCGCGCCGCGCGCGTGTGTGAGTGTGTTGAAGAATGCATGAGTTGTGTGTGTGACTGTCAGGTCGCTCGGTGAAGAAGGGCGAGAAGTAAGTCGCGCCCGTTAACCTCGATTGATCTTCTTTTCTCCGCGTCTCTCCCGGCAGCCTGCTGCCACGCCGCGATAAAACATGTCTCATTCTCGCGCGTTGACTCTTTCCCTCTTTCTCCCTCTCTCGCTCTCTCTCTCTCTCTCTCTCTCTCGCTCTCTCTCTCTCTCTCTCTCTCGCCTCTCTCTCTCTCTCTCTCTCTCTCTCTCTCTCTCTCTCTCTCTCTCTCTCTCTTTCTCTTTCTCTTTCTTTTCTCTCTTTCTCTTTCTCTTTCTCTCTCGTCATTATTGTCGCCTCTTTACCCCCGATGCGCGGAAGTGGAGTGTGCTTCTGCCATCCCCGCCGGCCGGCCGGACCGGACCGACGGCCGTGCTCCGACGTCAGTGGCCTGCAGTGTGGCAACGCGGCACCATAACACCGAAGCGCACCCATTCATTGCTCTTTGTTCCAGCCGGCAAACCTTTTTATTATTTTCATGTTTTATTTTTTATTTTCCTCCGGCTGGCCGTTATTGTTGTTGCCGAATCGTCGGCGGCTCCGCGGAGGCGGAGATGGTGGCGGTTGTTCAAACTATTTCGCTCTCCGGCCGCCTTGCCGCCGCGTTGCAGAAACCAAACACGGGAACGGGGCGCGATTCCGCGGCGATCCGCAGCCTTGCCGCTTATCTGGTGGCCATCGCCACATCGGCCCGCGAAAGGCGACACCGCGGTGCGTGTGCGTGCCTGTCAGTGTGCTTGCGCTGGCCGAGGGCAAGAAGGCCGCGTCTCCGGCCGCCGCGCACCCCTCACGACAGCGGGCTGATTCCGAGCGGTGCTTTGTCGCTGAGGCTGGAGTGAGAGGTGCGAGAGAGACCGAGCGGAAGGCCCTTCGTCGTCGTGGTGCACGGTGCGCGGGCCGCTCGGCGTTGGCAGCGGGCACCGCATCACCGCAGCCTGGCCGTCATGAGCGCGGCGGGGGCGGCGCGGCAGGGTCGCGGACCCGCGTGGCGGTGGCGTGGTGGCGTCCCGGACGCGTGGGACGTGGAACGTGCATGCATTGTTGGTGACGTCACGCGTGTGCCGTGCGCCACGGTCAGTTGCGTGCCGATCAGGCTGGCGCCGTGTCGCGGGCGGTCGGGGTCGCGGGCCGTGGCGTGGCGTGGACCACGCCTCCAAGAACGCCCTCCGTTTCCTCCTCGCCCGGCTTGTCCGGCTTGCCCGCGTGCTCGCAGCGTGATTGGCCGTATTGGCTCTAAAAGGTTCACTTTTACTTTCTCTGAGTGTTTTTCCCTCTTTCGACTTTCACACACTTCTTTCGTTTTGAGTTGTTTTTTTTCTTTTCCCCTCTGCGTCCTTCCTGTCGCCGCGTTACTGGCTGGGCTGGCTGGACGGGACACACGGTGACCGTTGAGCGACACACCGGTAGAGATCCGCGTGGAAGATGCGTCCGGTCGTCCGCCTGCCTGCCAGCCGGTCTGCCCGGCCGTCTGACTGTGCGTGCGCGCGGCGGGCGTTCTGGCGTGCTTCCTCGTTGCGCGGACGCCCCGCGGTGGCACGGTGCGCGTGGCCGTGCGTGGGCGGGGTGGGCGACATCCCGGGCACGCGGCCACGCGCGGCTAGGCCACCCCCACGGCTTGGGCCTGCGCCTGCTGCCGTCTGATTCCGAACACTGCTTCGTCGCTCTGTCTCTCTCGCACCCCTACGGACCTCCCCATGAGTGCGAGAGAGACAGAGCGACGAAAGCAGTGCTCGGAATCAGACGGCTGGCGGCCGTCCCTGCTTCTGGCCGCAACTGTCTCCCCAACTGCATCCATGCCTCGTTCCTGTCAAGCGCGATTTTAGGGTCCGTTGTGGCCGCCAACAGGGATGACGTGCTGACGACCTAGCTCGGCGATGAAGGAAAACGAGGAACAGCAGGAAAACAAAGCGAAGAACGCGATGGCAAGTTCTGTTGTGTCGCGGACAGTCTGTCGCCCGCGGGGCTGGCGGGTCGCCGCGTGGCGCGCTCGCGCTGGCGGTGGAGGCTGCGCGCTGCGCGCCGAGGTGCACTTATGATTGTGGTCGAATCTCTCTGCGCCGAAGGGGTCAGACGGAGACAGAGCGACGGCGGCGGGTCGCGGTGCGAGTGAGCGAGCGAATGTCGGGCCGCGGTGGCTTGCCGGCTTGTCCATACCACACGCCACTTTCACTGCCCCTCCCCCTCCCCCTCCCCTCCCCCTCCTCCGCGGCGGGGCCCTGGGCTCCGAGGCGCGATGCGGTGCCGCTCCGCTCGGCTCAGTCTGTAGCGCGCGTCTGAGGCGGCCGGTCGCCCCGAGAAAGAGCATTGCCGCCGCGCTGCCGTGTTCGCTCGACTGCCGGCCCGCGCCGGCCGCGCCGCTGTCCGGGGGCGCGAGGCGCGACCACCCCCGTGTCTGTGCGTGTGTCGTGTGGCCTGCGTGTGTTGAGGACGCCCGCCCCGCCCTCGTGGCGATGAAGAAGGTGGTGATACCGTGCGTGTCTGTGTGTGTGTGCAGTGCGGCGCCCCCTCCCCCTCCAGTGTTTGTTCAGACGGGGGGCGGGGCGCCAAATATAGAGGCGGCATGGCCGAAAGTGAACCGAAAAGTGTGATGCCTCGCCGGGGAAGTTCGGCCGGCCGGACTGCGCTGCGGTTGGTCTGGCCGGGTCGCGCCGCTGTGAAGCGTCTAGCGCTGCGTCGGCAACAAGAAATAGCCGATAAGGCCGGCGCGGTCGGCCGAAAGGGCAGAAAAAAGAAAGAAGGCTGCCAAATGAACTGTTTTTGTCGGGCTGCAGGTCCTATTATTGTTTAGTTTGGCGCGTCCGTCGGTCCGTCGGTGTCGACAATGGCGCCGCGAGATTCGGCGCGGCGCCGCCATGAAAAGACTGTTGCGCGATAATGGCTGTGCCGGTCACTGTCACCGCGTCGCGCCGCCCTGGTTGGCCACACTCACTGCGCGTTCGACAACCCCCCCCCCCCTCCCCCCAACTTCCGTGCATTACAACAAACGGCGCTAGGATGGCGGTGACTCAATGCTGTCACAACGCGTGCCATTGTCTCGCGGCCCACCATGCATTGTACGCGCACTAGACCGGCATGTAGGAGAGCGGCGCGATATTGAATCTTGCGCCGAGAAAGCAAACATTTCAGTGGAAGCTGCTGCATCAGGGTTTTTTTTCTTGTTTATCTCTCTTTCTCCGCTCGCCGCGCGAGGTTCTGCTCCAGTTGGTTACTCATGCACTGCGATTCTCTCGGACCGCGTGCATGGCGCCGTGCATGGCGTTGGTGCCGGCGAGCGCCTCGCCAGTCCCGCGACACGTTACCCCCGCGAGGCGTGTCGGGGCGCCGCGGCCGCGCTGGGCGCCTCCGTGCAGGGCGTGGCCCGCGTGGCCCGCGTGGCCCCGCTGTAATGGCGTTCTTATCGCCAGGAAGAGGAGGCCGTCAGCGCCCCGCCCCCGCGGCTGGTGAAATACACGCTGATCGGCAGACTGATGCTGAACGGTGGTTGCTGTCTCTCTCGCGCTCAGCAGGCATCCCGCAGGGGTGCGAGAGAGACGGAGCGACACAACACTGTGCGGGATCCCTCTGCTGCAGTGGCCTGCGGCCTGCGGGGCGCTGCGCCGCGAGTAGTGGAGGCGCCGCTCTAGTGCTGCCTGGTCCATGCCGGGTCGTGACTCGCTAATTGGGCGCACTGCTGGACTTGCCTTCCTCCCCATGTGGCTATCGCTCGCTCCGACTTATTCGCCTTCTTCTTCTCCCTCTTCTTCTCCCTCTTCTTCTCCCTCTTCTTCTCCCTCTTCTTCTCCCCTTTCTCGTCTCCTAGAGCCCCAAGCCTATCCGTTTTTACGACGCGCGGTTGTAAAGTAGGCTACCTTCAGCAAACGCGGTTGAATTTAGCGCTCGGGTTCTTGTCGGTCTTGTCCTTTTTGTTGGGTGCACGGCCACCGCTGCGCCGCTGGGGTGGGGGTGGGGGGCTAGGCTCGCGTGACACCCACCCATGCTCCATACGAGCCTCTCTTGCACCACCGCCGGGGCGCCGGGGCTCCCTGCTCCGCCTATTCTCTTTTCCTCTGCTATTTCCAACGGACTCGGTCCGCGGCGCAGGCGGCGGCAAGTGCTGCTGCCGCGGCTGGGGCTGGAATCGAGGACGCGGGGACCATATTACTTGCTCTGCTCCTGCTGCCCGTCTGTCTGTCTGTCGTCTGTCTGTCTGTCTGTCTGTCTGTCTGTCTGTCTGTCTGTCTGTCCGTCCGTCTATCCGTCTGTCGCTGTCCGGCTCGGCCGTTCGCTCCCCGATGCAGATTGTATGCGCGGTGGACTCCCCTTCCGAGTGTGTCTTCCCAGGGCGTTGTGAGTGAGTTGGATCGTGCCGGCCCCAGCCATCGAATGAAGTAACTTGGTATTCCGACCGCGGAGGCGCGGGGGAGGGGAAGGGGGAGGGTATTAGCATTAGGCTGCGGTGTAGGCGGCCGGCCGGCGAAACTGCGGCTAGGCGCCACACCGCGGCCCCCGGCGAGGCAAGGCGAGGCAGGGCAATGCAAGGCGAGGCCATCAGCACGGATGTCTTGCAGATGTCGCGGCGGCTGGGTAGGGGAGCACACGTCTCGCGGCACCGCCTGCCAGGCCAGCTAGCATGAAGATCCGCCACTACCCGGGCCGCGCCGTGCTGGACAAGTCCGTGGACGAGTCCCTGGACGCCCCACTGCAAGCCGCTTCGGACGACATGCTGGAGAGTCTGCCGCTGGGGGACGTGGCGCCCGGGGGCGGCGGCCGCATGCTGACGGCCAGCGAGTGGCTGGAGGACCCCCCGGACGGCCCGCTGGTGCCCGCCCTGCTGTCGGGCGGCGCGCTGGGCGCCACCACGCTGGGCGCCACCACGCTGGGCTCCGGCACGCTGGGCCGGATGTCCTCGTACCACGCGGAACCGCGGCGCCGTCCGCTGCCCGAGCCCATGGCGGCGCCGCGGACGGCGCCGCGCTACGGCGCCAGGCGGAAAGCAGAAGAGCGGCAGCGGCCGCCGTCACCCGGAAGCACACCGGCCGCAGCGCAGCAGGCCGACGACGTCGGCGAAGAGGACGGTCTCGGACACCAGCTCTACGAGTGCCTGAGTTCGATGCGCGTCGACGCGCCACGGCCCCACCCGCGGCCTCGGCCCAGGCAGATGATGGAGCGGCCCGCGTCGCCGCCCACGCCGCCCTTCACCTCCTCGTCGTCCTCTGGGTCGTCCTCGCCGCGCGGAGACTCCACGTCGTCGGCGTCGTCCGCGGAAGGCAGGCGCATGGCCTACCCCACTGGGACGTGGTCGCGCAGCAGGGACCTCAAGACGCTGGCGCTGCGGAACTCTCGCTCCAGCCAGGGCTCGAGTGGCTCGAGTGGCTCCAGCGGCTCCAGCTCCAGCCACAGCTCCGCCCAGGGCTCTGGCTCCAGCTCGTCCGTGTCCTCCGGCTCGTGGTTCCGCGGCAAGGACTCCAAGGCCTCGTACTTCGGCACGTGGCTGCGCAGCCGCGCCTCGACCGGCTCCTCGTCGGGCGGCGAGTCTGGCAAGAGGGCGATGGGCTTCCCGGAGAGCTGGTTCAAGACGGTGGACCGCAAGAAGGTGACCAAGAGCGCGTCGTCCGCCTCGCTGCACCCCACGGCCACGCTGCCCAGGGGCTACCTCACCGGCATGCCCGTGTCCACGCGGCTCCCCGCCCGCCTGCCGGACCGCCCTGGCGCCGCCAACGGCGTGCGCGAAGACTCGTCGTCCTCCTCGACGTCGTCGCTGCACCGGCCCAGCCGACAGGAGCGGCGGCGCAAGCCCCTGCAGTGCGACTCGTACCCAGCGTCGACGGCGACCTCGAGCGACAGCTCCCGGACCGGCCCGGCGCCCCGCCCTGCACCGCACTACCCCGGCCGACCGCAGCGCCAGCTGTCCCCGGAAGACGCCCGCCTGGTGGAGGGCTGGGGTCGCAGCGCGGCCGTGGCGCCCCTGCGGCTGCCCAGCCCGCCGCGGATTCCCGCCCCCGAGCCGCCGGGCCCTCCCGCCGCCACCAGCCTGCCGCCCCGGTCGCCGCCCAGGTCACCGCCGCGCTCCCCCGCGGGCGGGGACGTCGGCGGGGACTTCACCATCCCGCGGCCGCGCCTCGTGGCCTCGGTGCACACGTGCGGCGTGAGGAAGCGGCGCACGGGCAACATGCTGCTGGGCATGGAGGCCGAGGACGCAGGTGAGTTGGAAGCAGCCGCCCTTTTTATGCGCCGCATCCCAGCTGAGGGAAGACGAGCGGAACTCGGCACCTGGAAGGCCTGGAAGCGACAAGGAACGCACTCGGTTTTCTCTGTTGACGGCTGCAGGCTGCTGGAGGCTTCGCCGAGGGCTGCGCAGCGCACCTGCAGCGGACCGCGAAACTCCGACGGCTGGCTCGGCCGGCGTTGTCGCGCTGTCGCACCGTCGTGCCGGCGTGCTTCTTGTTGCTGTTGTTTTTGTTGTCGGCGGGGCCGGCTCAAGCCTCGAGCCCGGGCCGTGTGTCGTTACTGTTATTGCTGGCTTTGCGGCGGTGCGGCACGGCGGCCGCATGCACGGCCAAGGGACAAGCCGCGGCGGGGCGGGCTGCTCTAAAGCGAGTCCGCGGCCTGCGCGGCATGGCGCCCTCAATGCCTCTAACCTTCTCGTCGTCGTCGTCAAGTCAATCGCGACGAAAACTAGGTCGGTGTGAATTGGGAAATGGTTGGAGTCAATTGAAAACTTATGACAAACTACGTTCCTTGCGTTTTCTAAGCCCCGTAACCGTAAGGACTTTAGTGTGCAGGCAGCGCTGCGTTTGATTCGATCTCGACGCGGCGGGGAAACCCTTTGGCGCTGCTGCCAGTCGCTATTCGCAGCACCGTCATTATTTACACCGTCGTTGTTGCCACTGCCTGCCTGCCTGGCTGGCTGCACTGACTGCCGGCGCTGGCAATAATTCGCAGCCAGCTTTGTGGCGGCTGGAAGTGGTGTTCCCGTCTCGCCCGGCCGGCAAGGGTTACAACCGAGCGATTTGTGCCGCTCTGGCGGCGTGGCGGGGCGGAGCGGGGGTAGCGGGGGTGGGCGATGAGTAGGTACGCATACCGTTTCTCCGGCAAGCCGACCAGGCGGCGGCTTCCGCCCGACAGTCACGTCACGGGCACCATCGGCACCACCGGCCGATGCTTTCGACACGCCCACGCCGCGGTAGCATCACCGCAGTGGACTGCGAGGCGCCCGGTCCCTGTCCGGTGGCACTCTCGGCTAGGGGCGATTCCGAACCGTGCGCTCTGTCTCTCTCTCTCGCACACGCACGTAAGCGTGAGTGCGAAAGAGACAGAGCCACGATAGCTCTGTTCGGAATCGGACTCTCCCCGTGCGTGTGGCCCGGCCGTTGCGGCGCGTTTCCCGGAGGCGCGCCGCCGTCGCCGTGGTCGTGGCGCACGGTATTCGCTAATTTGGCGTGTGACATTTGGAGCGTCTCTCTGCACAATGTGGCGGAGCTGCGGGCTGTGGCGCCGCCGTGCCAGCCGCACCGCCAGCCGTACCACCGGGCCGGGGCTGGGCGCCAGGCGTGACGACCGTTGCGTCACAGGGGCACGCCGCGGGCGGGGCGGGGCGGGGCGATGCAAAACGGACGATGATTTCCAAACTGCCGGTGCGCGCGTTGTCCTGTGCGGGGGCGGCGCGGGCGGCGAGGGCCGGGATGGCCGGGGTGCTTGCTGCACGGCCAGTCGGCGTGTCCCGCGGCGTCGTCGTCATCGTTGTCGGAGATGGCCTCGTTTTCGATGATCTGACGGCACCGCCGCCGCATTTTCGCTTTTCATCTGGCCGTTGCGCCGACGCCCGTCACTCCCTCCTTCCTCTCTCTCTTTTCGCCGCCGAATTCCTCGCCGTCAGTGCTCTCTCTCTCTCTCTCTCTCTCTCTCTCTCTCTCTCTCTCTCTCTCTCTCTCTCTCTCTCTCTCTCTCTCTCTCTCTCTCTCTCTCTCTCTCTCTCTCTCTCTCTCTCTCTCTCTCCCTTACGTTCACTCGGCCGGCCCGGCGGCCTTGGCGCGCCACGCCCTGGCGCGCCCTGGCGCGGGGCTTTACACCTGTTGCGATCACCCGCGGTGAAGTTGCAGTCGGGGCCCGAGGGAATCGTAGCGTCCGTCCGGCCCAGCCCGGGCCGGCCCAGCGCGAAGGCGAAGGCGCACGATTCGGGCTGATGCAGGACTTTGCTCCCTTGGTCGTGGTGTGGCGCGCGTCGACGTTTTTAACGAGAACGCGAAGGTCGCCGGAAAGTCGTTAGACTCGACGTACCTCGCCGCACCGCGCCGCGCCGCCTCGGCCGGTGCCTGCATGTGCGGCGGGTGGGCCTCGGCACTCGGGACGGAAGGCGGCGCGGGCGGGCGGGCACCTCTCCGAGTCCGTGTGACGAGCAAACAAGTCATAATCCAAGCAAGCATGCCGCCAAAACCACACGGGAACTCGACAAAAATGTGAACCTGCATTGAAATTTGAGTCACGATTCATGCCTGGTTGGACATCAGGCCCGCCTGCACTTCGCCCCAGGCTGAGTAGCTAATTTCGCTGACTTTGGGTGGCCATGGCGTCGAAATTCGCTGTAGTTAACGGTGTCTTTCAACGTCCTAGCACACCCCAAACCCTGGAACGCCTTAACAACAAATATTTTGAGAACAGCAGCGTCGCGAAGTTGGTGGAAAAGTCACAGAATGTCCGAAAGTGGGCGTTAAGCGGGGGCGTTGTCCCGCGTAGATTTGGCTCTCGCCCGCAACGCTGGGCGGAACAGTACGCTGTCGCCCCACCGCTGGAGTTGGAATGGCGTGGCGTGGCGGGGCGGGGCCAAGGTCATCCTCAACCTGCTCGGAAAGGAAATCGGCATGCAAGTGTCGTTACATATCCGGGCCGGCTGCGCTGCAGGCGAGGCGGCGATCATCTCGCCACTAATTTGCCGCCGCAGAGATCGACTCGGCTGTCCGAGTTGATATCCTTGCAACCTGTTGCCAGGCTGCGCCGGCGTCATCGCAGCGTCAGTCTCGTTTTCCCGCCTTTTTTCCCCTCCGCAGAGCGCCTCACTTTAGTCGGCTGTTATTCGCGAAACCGGTCCCTTTGTTTGATGGCGGGCGGGAAGGCGCCCACGTGTGGGTCCGCACGTTCGCCCATTTGCATATTGATGCCGAATCCTTCTGCGATAGTTCCATTACTTCTAGGCGAGGCACAGTGGGCCAGAAGACGGGTGGAGGCGGCCAAAACTCCAGACGCGTTTTGAGCTCCAGAGTCGCTAAATGGGCCTCGAACCGAACGTGTGACCCCACCAATGGATTCCTCGTAGTTCGGAGAGCAATCCATTGATGGGGTCACACGTTCGGGTCGGGTCCCATTTAGCGACTCTGGAGCTCAAAACGCGTCTAGAGTTTTGGCCGCCTCCACCCGTCTTCTGGCCCACTGTGCGAGGCGCCGTTCGGTTTTCGGCTCGCCCGGCCAATGGAAGCGCCGTGCGCCCCTCCATGACCTCGACGGAGACCTCCGCCTCCGCGGCGGCCGAGATGCGCAGGTGTGGCGGTGACTGCTGGGCACTCGCTGCCCCCGGCGTTGAGGTCGCCGCCGTGCCGCCGTGCGTCGTCGGGGCGGGTGGGCCGGGGCCGGGCCTGGGGTCCTTGGCCGGCCGCCGCGGTGCGGGTCACGGACTCGGCGGGTCAGTGCGGGCAGGGCCAGGCAGGGCAGCATCGGCAGAAAGCGGCGCGGGGCGCGCTGCGGTCGCCGCTTGCCGTTGTTCGCGTCGCACACGTCTCGCCTTGGCGGTCGCGGCTGGCTTGATGAAGAGGCTGCTCGCTGTGGCGGTCCCGGCCCCGGCCTTGCGACGGGCCCCGGGAAACTGACCCTGCGGCCGGCCGCCACAACTACGGACTCTGAAAGGAAAGTGTCTCGCCTCGCTCGCAACCTCTAGCCGTGGCCCGTGCGCGTGCCCCGGCGACCACAGGGGCCCGCCCGCAGTGCCCGCAGGGCGATTTGGCATCCTTCGCCGCTTCGCCGCGCTGTCTCTCTCGCACCCACACTGGACGCCCTACGAGTGCGAGAGGGACCGCGACGAAACCACTGTTTGAGCCTGCTTGGCTGGCGGTGAAGGCGCTGCGTTCCCCTCGGTTTTGCCCGGCCTCTCGCGCCTTATCAGCGGCCGCATTCGGACAGCCTCCGTCCCGATGGACCCGAGTCGAAGGGGAGCGCAGCGGCGACTAATGGAACCGCAGTCCCGGATGCGTGGGGCGGAAATAGGCCCGGCCCGCGTCAAGCTTCTGACTTGCGAACGGCTGAAATGAGCAAATTCCGTTTCAAGCCACACTGCACTTCCCTCCACCACCGCGAACCAAGCTGAAACTGAAACCTGCGCTTGCCCACGCGAGAGAGAAAAAGATACGACTACCTCTGCGTTGGTCCAAGTGTGGACTTGGAAGTGTGTCCGCGGACGGGGGTGTCCGGGTCGAATGCGCCGTCGCGGCCTGAGTGTGCTGTGTGTGTGTGTGTGTGTGTCCGTAACACAAGTGGTCGTTTACGTCACACCGGTCACTTGAGTCGCCTCGCCGCGTCGCGCCGCTGGTCCGTGATTGTGAGAGACGTACTTCCTGGCGAGGCAGGACGTGTGTCCTACCGGTCCACTGATTGGTGCAACCGAGCGAGGACGGCTGCAGGTGTCAGTGCAGCGGGCCCGGTGCACGTGCGGACGCAGGCGGACGCGCCGGGACGGAAGACCGCGGCGCGGCGCGGCGGTGTGTGAAACGCGGCGCGGCGTAAACCGCGCGAAAGCGGCCGCGTTTGGCCGCCGAGGCAGGCAAAGGGCCACTGCGGTTAGGCCGGCGGCGCGGCGCACAGTGGGCCAGAAGACCGGTGGAGGCGGCCAGAAACTCCACACGCGTTTCGAGCTCCAGAGTCGCTAAATGGGACGCGAACCGAACGTGTGACCCCACCAATGGCTTGCCCTCCGAACGAGGAATCCATTGGTGGGGTCACACGCTCGGTTCGAGGCCTCTTTAGCGACTCTGCAGCTCGAAACGCGTCTGGAGTTCTGGCCGCCTCCACCGGTCTTCTGGCCCACTGTGCGGTGGCGCGGCGGGGCTGCAGGGCCTCGGTCGCCCTTGCCCTCGCCGTCAACGCGACGCGTTGGGGCGCAACGCAGAGCGACGCAGAGCCTGTGCCGTCGTGGCGGCGCTAGAAATTGACTTGCGCTCGCGGCCGGGCCGTGCCGGGCCGTGCCGGGCCGTGGCGGGGCCGGGGTTTGTTGCGGCGGGTCAGGGCCCAACGGGACGCAGCATCCACCGCGTGCAGCACGACGAGTCGCGGCGCGTCGATTCCCCGGGATTTCCCTCCCCGCTTTAGGAATGGTTGTCGGGGCGGCGAGTCCCGCTACACTAAAGGCTACGCTACGCGATGCGATTTGCACGAATCGAAGCGCTGCAGTCTAATTAAGTGTCCCTGGGTAACGGTGCGGCACGGCCTGGCGCGCAGCCGGGCGCGGTCCGGTACAGCTCGCGGTGGCCGAGTGGGGAACGAGGAAACGATGGAGTACTCGCGCACCTCGCGGTGCCTCGCGGTGCCTCGCGGTGGGTGTGGCACGGCGCGCAGGGCCTTGGAGCCGGCCGGCCATCGCCTCGCCGGACGTTACACGGCCTGCTCGGCCTGCTCGGCGTGCTCCCGGAAGAGCGCGGACTGCGGGGCGCATCGGCGCATGGGGTGCAGTGCTGTTATCACGTTATCGCACGCCAGCCTCGCCCTCGCGCCGCGCTGGCTGGCGAGGCGGCCGACTCGGCGCGGTGGGCGCGTAGCGCAGCGCACGGTAGCGCGTCCCGGAGCTTGCCGCCGAGATAAGCCGCACCGGTATTTAAAAACAATAATGTAGTTTCTCTAGTTTTTTTTTGTTGTTGCTTATGCGCTTCAGAATGCTGCGCGAAGCTTGCGAATGTCGCGAGACCGTCACCCGGCTCGGGTGGAATAGTAAATGAAGGCGGGGAAAGCACTCGCAGCGCGCAATGTTGCGTCGCCTCTCCACAGCAAAAAAAATACATAAAGACATTCAAAAGTGTTTTTCTTCTTCGTTTTAATTGCGGCGGCGAAATAAAAGCAATTAGCGCGGCGAGTCCTTTTGAGATGCGACGCCGGACGATTACGCGCCGACGTGGATAACCGCGGCGGTGTTGTCGGTGGCGCTATGATGCGGCGTGCGTAGTGTTTCTAATTTTCCGGAAAAGTTCATCTTTTCCGAAAATTTCCGGAAAAGTAGGAAAAATACGAAAAATTCAAGAAAAATTGAAAAAAATTGAGATTTATCGGGAAAAACATACCAAACACATTATACAACAGCAGGAAAGGTTCAAGACTGGTGTTGAACTAATACTTACAGAACAGAGCGAGAGTTAACGCCATACCCAGGTAATGCAGACACATAGTTCTGGCCGCCCACGGAATTTAAAGAACCCCCTAAAATGGGCAAACGCTACGTCTCTACTCCATGGCGGTTCCTTGTACCTAGCCACTTTCGTATTCGCGGTAGCTTCGCTTGCCGTTTTGCAACCATTTGAGGGTTTAAACTTTATCATGGATAAATCAGAACAATACCGATAGTTTTCTTGAATTATCGAGGACAAGAAGATATTAGAGTCTCGTGAAATAAATATCGCGACGAAATTATGTTGCATCAAAGTGCAAAACCGGGACCCAAGAATTTAAAAATAAACAAGTGGCTGAAGATAGGGCAACGACATTCGGAATGGCAGTTCTCTCTCCAGTAAAGAAGGTCTAAAGCTCGCTGTCCGAGAATAAGAGTGATAGTCATGCCAAAGCTCATTTTGTAAGTAAGGTCAACTGACCCGTTCTGAGTCGGTTCCTCTTACTGCTTCCTTGCATGGCCAGACCCCAAATATCGGCTACCCCTAGAAACAGTCACTGTTCCGACATACTTTAAATGAGATTTGAGTAAAGAGCATGCAAAAAAGTGGAAACCGTAAGATATGACTCGGGAACTTCATTGGAACGTAATAAAAAGCAGTTTTCATTTTTTCCCTACTTTTCCGGGAGCTTGGGAAAAATACGGAAATTTTCCGAAATTTTCCGTATTTTTCCCGGGAAATTTTCCGGCATTGGAATCACTAGGCGTGCGATGCGCGATGCCCCCGTCCGGGTGGTGCGTCGCCCCGCGTCGCCCGTTCCCACGCCACTGGCCTCGTTGCCGGTGCAGAGACCTGCCGCCACGCCCCGCCACGCCACGCCCCGCCACGCCCCGCCACGCCCCGCCACGCCACACCACGCCCCGCCACGCGGACCTCCGCCCCAGACGCGTTTGCCTTGGCTGGGTCCTTTGCAGCCTTGAAGCGCGGCCGGCTGCTCCCTCCGCAGTCGGTCTCTGCCTCTGTGGGCCCTGGGTCCAGGCTGCCGCCGCCGCCGCTGGGCCTCCTCCGGGATGCCCGGAGCCAAGGCCATCGGCCGGATGCCGGCCGGAAAAGTACGGAAATCCGTCCGGAATCGACTGGCGCGCGCCGCGCGCGAGGACTGCGGGCGGCGCGTCTTTCTCGGCCACGCTGCGGTGGCGGTAACGCGGCCCTGTGGGTTGTCGCGGGCGGGGCTGTCCCACCAAACGTCTGCGTGGCGGACCCGGTTCACTCTGACTCAGCCATTTCTCGTATCTATTTTACTGATTCGATTCTCGCGACTCGGGCGAGAGTCGGTCCGATGTGTCGCGTCATGCCGTGATTCTTTTCCCTTGTTCGGTCGCAACGTTACGGAGCCGCCTGCTCTGTAAAAACGGTTCCTGGTTTTCCCACTAACTCCCTGGAAATCGCCTACGTCCTTTCCATAGGCTTCCAGGGAAAACCAGGGACCGTTGTTACCATGTGCCTGTAAGAGCGTTCTCCGACAATCTGTGATGCTGGTGCTGCAGTTTGAATCGAAACAGTACACGTGCCCGCACCGTGCGCGACGCCCAGTGAGTGCGAGAGAGACAGAGCGACGAAAGCGCTGTTCGGATTGGCGGGCGCGTCATGATGGAATCGAGTGAAGGCAGCGGAGGCAGTGAAGGGCCCCGAAGGACTCGGCTCTGCTGGGATTGGACGCGGAGGCAAGGCGCGGTCCGCAGCGCCGCGCCTTAACCTTTGGCACCGAGATTGAGACCTTTTGGTGATGCGAGCGCCGCGCTCCGGCTTTCGCCCCCTGTCGCGCATTTCAAAGCACGCCAGCGACCCTGTGTGTGCGTCTGTCTGTCTGTCCGTCCGTCTGTCTGCACTGGGGTCGTGCGTTGGACCCCGCCGCTGAAAGTAAAAGTGGCGGCCGGCTGCACGCAGTCTGAGGCAGTCTGCGAGTTTTAGTGCCTGGGACGGGTTTTCTCGTTGCGTCCGGCGGTGCGCGGTGCCCGCTCGGTTATTCTGTTCATCAAATTGGCCGGACTGGGCGCTATGCGCTGGGCGCCACCCTTTCACCGACTCGCTGGGCGCTTGGTGGCGCTTGGCCGCTTGGCGGCGCTTGGCCGGTCGCTTTGGTTGCAAAAACGCCGCGCCGTTTTCCCGGTCCGCAGTCCGCGGCCGGGCTGGCCCGCAGTCTGTGCTGCAGTCCTGCTCGCAAGCCTCGCCTCGCGCGCTTCGCAGACTTGCAGACTTGCAGCGCGCTGGCCGGCCGTTTCGCTGCCTTATTTATCGCCGCGTCTCGAGGCGATGCAGTGCAGAAAGAAGGTCGAGGAAACGACACCCTAAAAAAATAACGTACAGCGACGGTATCAAGATTGTAGCAGCAGAGGGGTCGGGTCGGAAGTGGCGAGCGAGCCGGTCCACCTTGGCCGAGGCGCGGCGCGGTGCGGCGCGGCCCCAAGGCACTGCAAGGCAGCAGGAAGTGGAGCCTGGCCGATTGGTGCAGGCGAGGCAGACCTGCCGCGCCGCTCGCCCCCACGCCCAGCCTCAGCCTGCCTCGCGGCGAGGATGAGCAGTGACGCCGTGCTGGTCGGGTTGTCCACCGCCTGCTGCGGCGTCGTGTTTTGCATCGGCCGGCCGAGCCCTCCACCTTCCCTATCGCTTCCGTGCGAGTCCACACGTCCGCGCCCCGGCGGTGGGTCGGTGCTTTTCGGGCTGCCCCTCGCCTCGTGCCGTCGTGCCGCGCGCTGTTTCTCGGGTGCCGGTCGGCTGCCGTCTGATTCCGAACACTGCTTTGTCGCTCTGTCTCTCTCGCACCCCTACGGACCGCCCCATGAGTGCGAGAGAGACAGAGCGACGAAAGCAGTGCTCGGAATCAGACGGCTGGTCGCCGCTGCGCGACGGCGGTCGTGCGCCGGCAGTGGCCGCGACGCCGCGACGGCCTGCATGCAGTGCAGTGTAGTGTGGCGGTGCAGCGACCCCTTTTTACGGTTATCAGGAGGCCGTTAGTGTCCTGAGGGCGCCTGCGGAACACCGGGTAGGCAACCCCACGGCGCCAAAGCGGAGCGGGAGTGCCTACCCTGCCGTCGGCAGGGGTTCTTGAACTTGAACTCGAGAGGCTGGACGGTCTGGAATCCGCCTCCGTGTGTGCTTTGTGTGGCCGTCGCTGCCGCTGAAGCGCTGTTTGCCCAAAGAGCCGGCCTTATCCTGCTGCGCTGGCATGCCTCACCTTGACAGGCGCTGTCGGCCGAGTGGTGGGGCGGGGCGGGGCGGCCGAGAGCGGAGACGTTTGGAGACGAGTCTCGTTGACCCTGAACGGTCTCCAGTGGCCGGAACGCTGCTCCGGGCACCATGCCCCCTCGGGCTGCACGGCTTGCATGGCCTGCTTGGCCTGCTTCGTGCCGTACCCTGCCGAAAACGTTGGCGGGGCTCGGCCGCCATCCCTCTGGCCCTTGGCTGGCTGCTCTCGCCGCTGCAGCGCGCTGCCCGAGAATGCCGGCCTTGGCAAATAGCTTCTGTTTCTTTCACCCTCTGTTTTCCATCTTATCGTTTTCTCCGCGCAGCGAAGGAGAGCGGCTGGCGGCGCACTTGTCGGATGGCTATGAGCGAAGGCTGGCCGGCCAGGCTGGGCGAGCTGGGCGAGCGGCGAGGGGCGTTGGTCGCTGCCTGCCGGGCCGTGACCGTCACTCCAAGGCAGACCTGGCGCGCTGCTGCACTGCTGCATGCTAGCGACGCACAGTGGGCCAGAAGACCGGTGGAGCTCTGGATCTCAAAACGCGTCTAGAGTTTTGTCCGCCTCCACCGGTTTTCTGGCCCACTGTGCGACGCCACCGTCGACGAGGTGGGAGTCCGGCCGCTGCAGCCGCCGTGGCGGCGAGGTTCGGGCGGACCACGCGATGCCTCGTCAGCGTGCCTTTAACGACGCCGTCGTTGGGGATTGAAATCCGCCACATAATACGTCGCCGTTTGAGCGTCGTGTGGCGAATGCCGGTGCAGCACCCACTCACCGTAACTGGCAGGGCCCCGCCGTGCCGTGCCGCCGCGCACCGAGACAATGGGACGCTGGCCCCCGCTCGGCCCGGCCCGGCTGCGCTGTGTGAGCAAATGTGCTGTGCCGCGACGCTGCTCTAGGTTTTTACCCTATCCCGCGCTGAACGGGGCAGTACCCGGCAGGACCGCCATGATGGCCGTTTCCTTAGCGTTTCTCTTACAGTGTCACCGACAGGGCGTTGTGTCGGCACGACGCGGGGCTACTGTTGTGGCAGTGGGCTCTCATACTCCACAGAGGAAGGCGAAAATGAAGTCTTTTTGCTCGGGGCATTTGTTCCTGAACGCCGGAGAAAAATGAGTGCTGCCACACGGCCAGCACTGCGACAGTGATTGTTGAGGCTAAACGAGGCAACGTCTCCCCAGCCACATGACTTGACGCACTGGTTCTTTTCTAGTGTCCCTGCATGCAGTCCACAGTGTGCACCGCGCCCTCCCAATTGGTTGCTTGCGCTTGGTGATTGCAATTGATGGAGGAAGCGGCTGTGCGTGTGTGTCTCTCAGTGTGGAGGAGAGGGGGGGGGGTCTTGGAGTGAGGAGGGACGTCACGCAAAGGATGCGGCGAAGCTAGCAGGCTGCGCGGAGCCCCCAGTCATGCACTGGTTCCACGCGTTCCGCGCGCCGTTTACAAAAACAACAGCGGGGTGCGCTCTTTCGCTTTCCTTGCGCGCACCGCGTTGGCGTTGCACACACTCGCGCGCACGACGTACCCGCCCAAAAGAACTGCGTGCGTTGGCGACATGCACTTTAAGTGGAATTGGGCGCGCTGGCACCGTCGGCACGTTTTGCACCGCGCTGCCGGCCCGGCCGCGCCGCGGACCGCCATACTTACTTATTTGAGTTGGCGCGCATCAAGTATGCATCTCGGCTTTCACTCCGCATGGAAATGATGGAAATGGAGCCGTCCATCTATCTAATTGAATGCATCTGGCGTGGTGCTAAGTGCCGCGGATAGCGCGGTCGGCTGTCTTTGCATATCCTTGGCTTCTCCTTCGCCGCCCGTCGGTCCGTCCGCCTCAAGGTCTGCCTCGCTCCCTTCGAGCGACGCGGTCTCGGACGCGGTGGCTGCGGACCGCGGACTTGGGATTCTCGGCAGGGCAGCGCGCTGCACACCTTTCTACAGCGGCAGAAAGAAAACCGGGCCTGTTGTTTTGTTTCCGGTCGGGGCGGTTTGGCGGCGGGCTTTGGCCGTGCTTTCGTCGGGCTTTAGCGCCCAATAAGTTAACGACCTTCGCTTCGCTTCGCTCCAAACGTCCTGCCGGTCTGGCCGGGGGCCGGGCCCGCCGGGCCGCGCTGCTGCGGCACTGCTAATGGCCGTCTGGGATGACAGTGCTTGCCTTGCTTGCCCTTGGCCGCGCCGGCTCGGCTCCTTGCCGGTCCTTGCACCCTGGCCCGGCATCGCCCTCGTCCTCCTGGGCGCCGTTTTTCTCCGAGTTCTGGTCGTCGTCCTGGTCGTCGTCCTGGTCGTCGTCCTGGTCGTCGTCCTGGTCGTCGTCCTGGTCGTCGTCCTGGTCGTCGTCCAGGTCTCGGTCCTGGTCGTCGTCCTGGTCGTCGTCCTGGTCGTCGTCCAGGTCGTCGTCCAGGTCGTCGTCCAGGTCGTCGTCCAGGTCGTCGTCCAGGTCGTCGCCCTGCCCCTCGCCCCGCCCCGCGCCCGGCCATTATGATAATGGGACTGGACTGGGCCAGGAGCCGCGCGCGATCGGCTTCTCGCGATGTCCTTGCCTGCTTTCGTCGCGTCCTTTTCTCCCTCGTCATTTGCGGACGCAGAGACGGCGTCACTTTCTTTCTGGCCCCGGTCGGCCGCCCCGCGCCCTAGCTGCCCTGCCGTGCCCCGCCGTGCCCCGCCCGGACGCACACGTGCAAGCACACGTGCTGCTGCTACCGGTGTGGCGGCTGGCGGCGCCGCGGTGGCCGAAACGGCGCGCTGCTCGCCAAGATGACTGACTGCCCGGCCGGATGAATGCCGGCCAATGAGGCAGTGAATGGCGCCGCGACGACCGACGCGGCCCGCGATGTGCGCTGCGCGTTTTCTCTGCGGGGGCGGCGAGGCGGCGGGGCGACTTGATTGCCCGTCATGCCGACGCGCTGCTTGTCCGCCCCGCTGCACTGCAACGCCTTGACGGGCTAAAGACCGTCTGGTCTGTCTGGCAGGGCCCAGCGCGTCCGCCTGACCGCGGTGGGGGAGGGGGGGGGGAGAGGGGGGACACGCGCCGACCAACTGATGCACATCGGGCCGCGTCGCCGCGTCGGGCTGCCTGCGGTCGCTGTTTGGGCCGGGGCAGCCCGGCGCGGTTCGCCAGGCAATGGCGCTGCTGCTGTTTGCTCGGCCGCTTGTTTCGCGTCCCTCTGCTCGCGGCCCCGCGGCCCTGGCGATATGGCGATAACAACCGCCAACACGAGCGCCGCCCGCCGCGGTACCGCCCCGTCAATGGCCAGTCTTGGCGCGTTTTGCCGTGAGAAATCCGGCCGTCGCTGCCGCGGTTCGTCCTGTTGTGTTGTCCCCGCCCCCGCCCCCTCCCCCTCGCGGTCCACGTCCGCGGCGTCCTCGTCCTCTGCCGGCCGGCGTCGTCACGCCGCCACCTGTCGCGAGGAGAAACTTCGCCGGAGCATCGGTCGCTAATGATTTGTGCCGCGCCGCAGGCTGATGCCGAAACGGTGCTTTCGTCACTCTGTCTCTCTCGCACCCCGACGGGACTTCCCTCGAGTGCGAGAGAGACGGGACGACGAGGCGCTGGTTTTGGAATAAGGGTGCATGGCGGCTGCTGTCCCCGTGACCTGGCCTCGCTCCGCGACGGGCGACTCTGCATTTGCCAGGCTATCTCGAAGGCTTGCAACGCCAATCGCCATCGAGTGCGGCACAGGCGGGCACCCTGTCTGGCGGCCCGATAATCCGGAGCGGTGCGCGCTGCCGGTGGTGGCCAAGTAGTGACCAGCCTTGTACTCCTTCGGCCCGCTGCCCGCGCTGCCCGTCGCCCGCTGCGTTGCCCAACTCGTGCGTAATTTGCGGCCAGTGCCGGGCCAGTGCTGGCTCCAGCCGCACTCAGCGAGGCGGCCGTCAAGTTGAAAACGCACTCGAACCATCTCGGTGTCGACATCTGAGGTAGTAAACACAAAGTGGCACTACTAAATTTTTTTTCGTGCTCAAGACAGAATTAACTTCTTTTTTCGCGCCCGTCATGAGAAACCCCGGGAAGCGGTTCTCCCGGCCGGGCTGGGCGAACGCGAGGCGACAAAGTGGTTGGCGCGGATTTTCTTTCTGGACGCACAGTAATCCTGCCTCGGTGCGTCCGTGGACACGCGGCGTGCGGCGTGGCGTGGCGTGGCGTCCGCGTCAAGCGAAAGCTCGGCGTCAGGATTACGGGCTCTTCCCTTCATGAAGAGAGCGAGCTGCGAGTGGACGGGAAACCGAAGCGGAGCGGAGCACGTTTCCGAGGTGCGATCGGCGGGCGGCAATGGCATCCTGAAGGGCGAGGCAGGGCGAGGCAGTGAGGCAAAGGCATCGCATGCCGCGCTGCATCTCGCGCAGCGCGCAGCGGCAGGGGAACAAAAAGTGATTTTAATTGTGACATTGGGGCTGGAATGTTGCGTCACTTTGTGAGGTCCGTGACTGACGGGCAGGCGGGGCTGGCGGGGCTGGCAGCTCAAGGCGGCCTCGCTGCTGCTGCATCATTCACTCCCTTTGCCGCGTGGGCGAGGCGGGGCGGGGCGGGGCAGAGCAATGGTCCGGCTGCTTGTATCGCCTCCGCCTCGTGGCTCCGGCTCACTGAAGGAGCCGGCGCGTGGCGCGTGCTCCTCGGTCCACGCCGGCCGGTCCACGAGTGCCGAGGGCCGCCGAGGGCCGCCCTGCGCGCGTGTGCGTGAGTCCAGTCGCCGCTCGGTGGTGCGCTCGCGTGTGGCTCTCCACGGCGTTGCTTTCCCATTGGGGCCCCTCGGCCGGCGCGTGGCCCTTGGCCCTAGCCTTGGCCTGGTCCTGCCGGGCCCTGCGCCCGCGGCGCAGCCTCCGGGACCTCCGGGGTCACGGCCGAGGCGAGAGCTGGCTGGGCGCTGGGCAGATTGCCGGCGGTACTTCCCTGCGCTGCGCCGCGGCGTTGCGTGGCGTGGCGTGTGCGGGCGGCGGCGTGGGCCGTGGGGTCGTTTGCCGCGGGCACTGGCTGCGTGCGGCGTGCGCTGACCGGGAGTGATTTGGGCGTCGTCTTCGTCTTCCCTTTCCATCCGCGTGGCCTTGCGGCTCGAAAGTGAAAGGCAGAGTGCCGATGACGGCCGAAGGACCCGTCCCATCCCATCCCGTCCGCCTGATCCGCCCTGCCCGCTGCGCCCGCCCTGCCCGCCTGGCCGGCCGGCCTGCCCTCCGCGTGCAGCTAGCCAGCTAGCCGGCCCATGATCGCAGTCAAATCAGCCACTTTTCGGTACTGTCCCGGCACCATCTGACATTGCCAGCCCCCTCCCTACTTCCGGTCACGCACTTCCATGAACGCGGCGTTTTAGTCCTCCCGACTCATGAGTGCATGATGCAAGTTCACGCTAATGGCAACTTACTCACGGAACACTTGCTTCTTGTTGTTGCAGAGGGCCGCGTGGAGGTGTCTCGCGATGGCAAGTACTTGTCGACGATGGCCCCGGGCAAGCTGTTCGGCGAGCTGGCTATTCTTTACAACTGCAAGAGGACGGCCACCATCAAAGGTAAGCGCGACAACGATTCCTAATGAGAAGCTCCTACTAAAAAAGTAGCATGTAGGCAAATAACGAAAATTTTCTAATTTTTTTTTTCAGCCGCAAACGACTGCAAGCTGTGGGCCATTGAACGACAATGTTTCCAGACCATTATGATGCGTACTGGTCTTACCCGCCAGGCGGAGTATATAGACTTCCTCAAAAGGTACCTTAATGGCCACTTCTAAAACTTTATATTTACTGCTGCTTGAAAACACACTTTTGGTGGCAGAGGCAGATGATTTAAAGAAATTATTGAATCTTGTTTCAGTGTTCCTATCTTCAAGAATTTACCAGAGGAGACACTTATCAAGATTTCAGACTCTTTAGATGAGGTGAGTTGAAATGGTCGGCTCGGCTCACTGTTTTTACTGTGTGTTCCAATAAAGAGTTAACTACAATTCTTTGTCTTCAGACCTACTACAATGCTGGAGATTACATCATTCGTCAGGGTGCCCGTGGAGATACATTTTTCATCATCAGCAAAGGCCGCGTAAGTACAAAACAAATTCTTAGTTCTGGAAAAATTTTGAATGATGTGCCTTATTATTATTATTATTATTTTAATTCCTCTATAGGTGAAAGTGACCATCAAGCAGCCTACAGGGACAGATGATAAATATATTCGCTCTCTCTCAAAGGGTGACTTTTTTGGAGAGAAAGCTCTGCAAGGGTACGTGTTCTATTCACCATATTTCTTTTGTTCATTTAATGTGTTTGCAAATTGTAGAACCGAAATTTTACAAACAATGTTGTTTTTGCCATTTCTCAGGGATGACCTTCGAACAGCAAATATAATTGCTGATGATCCTGATGGTGTGTGTTGTTTGGTGATCGACCGTGAAACTTTCAACCAGCTCATCTCAAGCCTTGATGAAATAAGAACTCGATACAGGGATGAAAATGTTGAGAGAAGAAGGTAAGCATTATTAATGCTTCTCTAAAATATTCTGAATAAATGCACAGAATGCTTTTGTTCAAAACAATACAAGGTGTTGGTAAATAAATTTCTTATTTTATTGTTGCTTGCTAAGGATTATCTGAAGGTAAGGGTGGTAGCTGGACTTACAAGAATTTCACTTTGATTATAGCAGGGTTTTGAAAGAGACTAAGCAAATTTATTCCCTCTTTTGATATCTAAATTTATGATTTTCTATTCCAGAATAAATGAAGAGTTTGAGGTGGTTCGCCTTACCGATCTTCGAGTGCTGGCTACCCTTGGAGTTGGAGGTTTCGGACGTGTTGAGCTTGTTCAAATTCAAGGAGATGCTAATCGTTCCTTTGCTCTCAAGCAAATGAAGAAAAGCCAGGTAAACAGAGAAAGCCAGATGGACCTTGATTCACATTTCAATTTAAAAGCTGTGATCATGAATTATTTGTCTTGTATTTGTAAAAAAAATTCCTGTTACAGATTGTAGAAACAAGGCAGCAACAACACATCATGTCAGAAAAAGAAATCATGGGTGAAGCTGACTGCCCATTCATAGTCAAATTATTTAAGACATTCAAGGACCGTAAATACCTGTACATGCTGATGGAATCCTGTTTGGGAGGTGAACTGTGGACCATTCTCCGTGACAAGGGCCACTTTGATGACTCTACGACCAGGTTTTACACTGCTTGTGTTGTGGAAGCATTTGATTATTTGCACTCAAGAAACATCATATACAGAGATCTGAAGCCTGAAAACCTTCTACTCGATGAAACAGGATATGTCAAATTAGTAGACTTTGGATTTGCTAAGAGGCTTCAGGTAAGGCAATCTTCAAATTCAAATTTGATATTGTAAATTCTTTCCTAACTATCTCTAAGTGTCTTTTATGTTTAATTTTGCAGCATGGCCGCAAGACATGGACATTTTGTGGCACACCTGAGTATGTTGCGCCTGAGGTTATTCTGAATCGTGGTCATGACATCAGTGCTGACTATTGGTCCCTTGGTGTTCTTATGTTTGAGTTGTTGACTGGTATGTTGACCTGAGTTTCAAATGTTGCGGAGAATTTTGTGTACTTCAATTTCATTGTCTCGCTTTCCTATGTCAGGCACACCACCTTTCACGGGAGCTGATCCAATGAAGACATACAACATAATTTTGAAAGGAATTGATGCTATTGATTTTCCAAGGAATATTACCAGGAATGCCACTGCTTTGATCAAGAAGCTTTGCAGGTACGTCCAATTTCTAGTTAACCAATCAACTTAATTATGTGTTCTGTCACATTAAACGTTGCTCTTTTCTTTTTTCTGTCAGGGACAACCCTGCAGAACGTCTTGGCTATCAAAAAGGTGGCATCAGTGAAATCCAGAAACACAAGTAAGCATTTTGTTTGAATGATATTTCTGTGAGTGTTCATTGAGTTGTCTTGTGAGACTAAAGTATTTTTCTTCAGGTGGTTTGATGGCTTCAATTGGGAAGGCTTACGTAACCATACACTGAGCCCTCCAATCACACCTAATGTCCGCAGCGTGACAGACACCAGTAATTTCGATGAGTACCCTGCAGATGCTGATCAACCTCCCCCAGATGATATCTCTGGCTGGGATTCAGAATTTTGAATGACATCAAAGGTAATGCAAATAGAGATTGCAAGGAGATGTTCTCCAAGCGACAAATTCAATGTCTTAAGTAATTTTATTGATGATTTAAAATATTTTTTCCAGGTATATGATGCATTTTAGCAGTGGCATTTTTTGATCCCTTGCTGGAATGTAGCATCTATGATTTCAACAATAAGAGGAGAATCATGAAATGCAGGTAGTTTGGTATGTGTTCATTGTGTTTTTACCAGTCTCTGTAATTCATTGTGGCAGGTGTTTGCATTTTATTCTATCAATTCATCGCTGAAAATACTAAATGTAATAAACAAATTGTGAATGACTGATTTTGTACTGCTAGGCTTGATGTCACACCATACTTTGTTACTGCCAATGCAATAGATTTTGTTTATAACTTTCATGCAGTACAGTTCCATCAGATGCTTTTCTATGATGTCAATTTTTATTGTTCCTCCTGGAACAAGACCTTTCACTTGTACGGGCATGCAGTGCATTCATTACTTCTGAAATTCCTTAAGGTTTTTATTTGCCACAAGAGACCTGAGAAAGATCCCTTTTTTGCTTCTGAATGTTTGCCCAATTGCTTTGGTACTTATACAGCCATGTAAGTTTTCTTTTTTTGTTGTTTTTTTTTAAATTAATTTGAGAGAGAAGTGATTTTGTTGCTTTCTGGCATTTTTCAAATTCTAATAATTGTTAGTTCTATCAGAATGTGTTTAGTACTGTTTGTGATCCTGAAATTGTTGTTGTGATGTTTGTATCCATTATCAGATTGTCTGTGTGCAGCAATTTTTTTTTCCCGATAATTTTTATTTGTTATACATGTGCTTTTTTGGTGCGGTCTTTTAATGTTGAGAAAATTTTAAAGTTTGCTTTCCAGGCACCTCTTGTTATCCTTTGAGATTTTGCATCAAAAATCCTTTAGCTGTTGGAAAGGCTGAAGCAGATTATCAATGAATTTATTATTAAGATTTATAGGAACAAAAGACCCACTTAATTTTTCTTAATCTAGTCTGTGAGATCCTAATCAATATGCCGTTGTAGAATTCTATTTGATATTTTTTATTATTTAAATAACTCTTGTCAAATGTGTAGGTAGCCCAGTTTTGACTTGAGCTTATGTGTGTGTTAAAAATAAAGTGAGATCTTGGCCTCATCTCCATGCATTGTAATATATGTCATGTACCATCATCTAAAAAAAATATTTGTGGGCTCTTTATGCAAGAAAACACTGGTAGTTCTTCTTTGCAAAGGTTTGATCATGATCAACAATTGGCTCATATCATAGATTGTGTTGGTTGTACTATTCCATAGCACAACTACAACCAATAGAAACTCACAACTTAAAATTTTGTCTTTACATTTTCTGTTTAATTTAAATTGTGCTCCTTATGTATTGCCCTCATGTTCAACATGAAAGTAAAGTAAATTGTAATCAAATCAAATGTTAAAGAATTGTTGCATATTGTGTATATTAAGTTGCTCTTGCACTGTGATGCTTCTCTTAAGTTATCAATCTCATTGTTGAGTGCATAAACATTGTTGTGCTAGATATTATGCTGCAGTGCCATCTTCAGTAGTACACCTTCCTTAAACGTGATACTACTCACCTCAGGAGGTGAGGGCTTGAGAATTATGTGCAACCTAGAGTCTTTTAACTTGTAAGTACAATTGTATGGAGTGCAAGGATTTTTACTTATAGCATTGTTTATCGTTTTAAATTAAATTTGTAATTGCGATATTCTTGCCATATGAGAGAGCTTCTGATTAGTTGTATATTACCTAATGTCAAGTCAGAATATTTTTTTTAAAAGAGTTTGTTACTATTTTGTACGTGTCTGTACAGTTTTATTTTATGTAAAATACCTTCCGTTTTATGCTATTGTAGGTAATTGTTGAGGTGTTGTTGCTAGGATGTCATAAAAACAGGTGCGTTGCCTGATAGAGTGATAGATAATGTAATAGTGGATTGTGGTCAATGAATGTGTAAATGTTTCTTATTACTGAAGCCTCTTAAAATTTAAAAGCTGGCAAGATTGAGGAAGCCAGTGCTGGACCACTTGAGCTGCCTTTAAAAAGTTTTGTGTTACTGGTTTCTGTTCTGAAGTTAGAAACACTGGTTAAAAGCTGTACTGTGTTATTGACTTCTTTGTTAACTGATGCACTCTGTTCTATGGTAATAAACCTGAAGTCCTAAAACTTGATTTGATGTTATTTATGCGGGTCATCAAACAAAGAGTTCTGTCGCAATTGATGAGACGTCTCGTGTATCCTGCCTTGACACACTAATTAGACTACAATTTGCATGGTATTATAATAAGAAGTGAAGTTTTACATTCAAATATTTTCAGTGCTGCTCACTATGATGATTTAATGGTACAAAAATTATCTTCACTCTTAACACAGAAGAAGTAATCATAAGCCACTAAATAACCACTGCTGTAAGAATGTGAATATCAGAGAAGATAACTAAAATGCCCCCAGAACGGAGGACCCAATTTGCAGCTCAAAATTTTTTCAGAATCAACTTTTGATGACATTTTCTTTATACATTGGTAACAAAATCTCAATTCTGGGCAAGTTCCAAGCACACCTTTTTTTATTTCCTTACCCCTTCAAAAGAAAAACTTGAGACACAAAATCCGTTCTGAGGGACCTTACAATTACAACTACATTATTGAATTTAGTAATGGAACTAATTATCACACATGTAAAGCATCTCATGTTCTAAAATATCGAATGGTGCTATTTTTCATGAAGTCAAGTCAGATCCATCCATGCAGTGACTTGACTCACATGAAAGTGCTCTACTCATACTACCCAACATTAAGGGTGAAAAGAATAAGCGACAGTTTTGTACCTACGCGGGTCTGCTCAATTCTGACATGAGGCAAAAATTACAATTTTCCATTTTTCACGTGTAAAAAGAAGCTGAGAGCCAGGGGGACGAATCTGCTCGGAGCGACCATCGACAGCAGTTTAGGCCTGCGCGTGCTCTTGGCTCGCCTGGTCCTGCTGGTCCGGCTTGCCCTGGGTGCCCACCGACTCGGCGGCCTCGTCGGCGGAGCGCGCGGCGCGGACCCCGCGAGACTGGGGGTGCGCGGGCTGCCGCTGCGGGGGTGGGGGCACACCTGCGGGGGCGTGGACGTCCATTGCTCCGAGAGGCAGAAGTCGGCGGCCGAGGCGCGGAGAAAACCTGGGACACCACCACAAGCTCATGAGAGCATCGAGGACCTTGGTCACACTAAACTGCACTCACCACAGAGGGTCCGTGTCGGTTCGCAGCTGGCGGGCCGTCGCCCCGGACGCGTCCCCGGACTCGGCGTCCAGGCGAAACAGGCCCGCGCCCCCGTCGTCGCCCTGCTCGCCGCTGCCTCGGCCCAGGCGTGGCGTGAAGTTGACCAGGTTGCCTTCGGAGCGGGGGCGCTGCTGCTGCTCCGGCGCTGTCGACACGAGACGGGGGCGGTAGGATGGGATGGACAGACTTACCCGCGCCGCACTCGAAGCGCGAAGGCGAATAGGCAAGGCACTGGACGGACTGGACTTACCGAAAGCGGCCGAGTTACTGGTGATGCTCGCCAGAAGGCAGTTGATGTCCGTCTGGTCACAGGGCGACGGGGACCTCTTCGGCCCCTGCAGCTCCTTGAGGAGCTCGGCCAGCTTCCAGGGGATGTCGTTGTCCACGTCGCCGTCCTGGAGGGACCGCTTCCGGCGGTGCGCCGTGGCGGGCGCGCCTGGTGCGGAGCGCCGCCGGCGACCCAGCCGCGGGCCGAACCACATGCCCGCCCCACCGGGCTGCAGCACCTGCGTCACCAAGTCGCGCGTCAGCCCCTGGGGGCGACGCCTTACAGTGTCACAGCATCCGTCGGGAACCACGGGGCCAGTCCGCCCTCACGCACCCCTCCTGAGTGGCCATGAACATGAACGTGAACAGAAGGGGAAGGTAACAAGAACAAGGACAGCGAGAGTAAAACCACAGGAACGTGCCGAAAGCAGGACGTGCCGTTGCCCAAGCGTGTGCGGCTTTGGATATTGTAGACTGTTGGAGAAGTTGCGAGGACATTGCCCTTCCGGGGTGCCGGTGGGAAAACACATTCGTTTTGAGGCCAATCAGCACGTATGGGGATCACTGGCGCGCAAACAATCAGTCGTCCAGAGAAAAAAAAAGAAAGAGAGAGAGAGGGGGGGGGGGGACAATTACGCGAACGGATGCAAACCGCTGGGATTATGAGATGATTGGATTTGCCTGGCATTGGAAGGTTCCTTGAATTAAATAACAACTCGTCCGTGGAAGTGGTCACGAAGGGGGAGGGGGGATTATTAATCCCTTCCAGTCTATATGATCCTGGATCCCGGTAGGGCTAAAGTGGCTTTCAATGACACAGGTGAAATGAGACACAGAGGGAAAAGTTTGGTCCGATGAATGCCGAGTCTCAGGACGCACGAAAGCCAGGACACTACGCCACGCCGTACGACGGGAGCGGCCAACACGGGCCAGCAGCTCGCCTGCGTCCTGCGCGTCCCGCGGTCCCAAACGCGGCGTGGCGTAATGGACCATCCGCCCTTCGAGTAAGCACAGCGGCGGCACTAAAAGTCCCTCGCTGCCGTCCTTGCGAGACGAGACACCCCTTCGTCCCGCACGCCCCTTGGGGGGGCCCCTTGGCCCTTGGCGCGCGCCGTGGGCGGCTCGGCGTTTGATTTAGGCGGGAAGGAGGGGCCGGGGCGCGGAGCTTGCCTTGGAGCGACGGGATTTAGACTAACGGCGTACGGTCGACGTGAGGAGACTGGCGGGACGGCAGGGAAGTCCGTGTGTAGCAGTGTCACAGCACCACGCAGCGCCACGCAGCGCCACGCAGCGCCACGCCACGACGGGGACTCTGGGAGGTCATGCAACACTCGACCCGTGCTACTCGGTCACTCAGTATCGCGCGCGTTGGAAAAGAGTCTCTCTCAAGGGGCCAACTTTTGAGCACAAGTCGCAGAGAATGAAGATGGAGCTCCCCGATCGTCTTGGCGGCAACAGTCCCCCGCCGGGATGCCCAGAGGTCGATGCCTACTCCGGCCCAATCCCAATCCCCAGCAGGCCTACCTTGTCGGGCTGGTCCTGGCTGCGCTTGCCCTTCCCCTGGAAGAGGTTGAGCAGCTGGTCCAGCTCCATGAGGGCCACGTCGTCCACCACGGGCGGCCCCGCCACCGGGCTGAGGCCCTGCTCCGTCTCCAGCAGCACGACCGGCCGCAGCACTGCCGGGCCTGCCGGGCCCGCGGTCCTTCCCCGCGACCCGTGTGAACCTGCAAGCGCGCCAAATACGTCAGCTCCTCCCCCGGCGAACCAGCCGGTACAGCAAACATTTCAGCCTCGTCTCTATCGCTCGCGGGGACAGTTAGCTGTTGGTGACGATTACTGGCCACCGAGAATGCGCGGTCGCCACAACGAGCACGGGGCCCAGGACCTTACCCTGGCAGACGGTGAAGACAGTCAGGATGAAGGCGAGGCAGCTCCAGCTCCTTAAGGTTGCCGCCATGGTGCCGCGGAGGCGTGGACGGGCGTGGAGGGCGGCTCGCAAGCAGACACTGGAGGGGCGTTCAGGCGACGGCGGCCCTTTTATGCGTTCCGTCGGGCCGTCGGGAAGCCCCCGGACCGGAGCCGCGGCCGCCTCTGCCGCCCCTACCAGCGCGGGGTGGCCGCCATCCCCCTCCCTCTGCGTCGCCGTGGCGCGCCGTGGCGCTTGCCCCCACGCCCCTACCAATAACCCTTGCGGCAGGACAGGGGTCCACAGGGAATCACAGCAAACTCGAAACTCATCCTTGGGCAATCAAACAACAGAGGCGGGGCCGCGGGGCCAGTGGCCTTGCACGAACACGAACACTGTCCGCGCGTTCCTCTGGTTTCTGGTACCCGACGCCGGACGCACATGCAGCTGGAGCCGGAAGCCGCCGCGGGGGGGAGTACAGGCAACACGCGGTGCACGGCGAGCCTGCAGCACACGCCGCGGAGAACGGAACAGTAACAGTACTCCCCGCCTGTCTAGACCACGTTGCAGTCACGCTGCCATTAGCACCGCTCCGCCTGCCTAGCTGAGATAGGCAACTCGATCACCTGTCATGCGTTACAGCATACTTTAAAGCCGCTGTTAAGGGGTGGAGAGTGTTTACCGACTGGTTCGGATTACGGGAGGAGGTATTGAGAACTCGATGAATTTGCTATGACTGCAACGCCGTTCCCCGACAGCGGTATGGTGCTGATTGAAAGCAGGTGTGAATGCGAGCGAAGCCGGAGGCGCCGGGAGTCGCTGCGAGGGCCAGTCTGGTCTGGTGCCTGGGCGGTCTGGGGATTGCAGCCGTCTCTCGGGCCAATCCCGCGTGTCCCTCTGCGATTCATCACCCGGCGGGGGACGAAGACCAAGACCAACCAAGACCCTCTCCCCCTCCCCCTCTTCGGGTCCTCGCGCGCCTCCCGGACCGGCCTGAGGTCACGCCCGCCGCCCTGCCGCACGGCAGCGTGCCGCGCGCCGCGCGCAGTCCGAGCACGCCGCGCCCCCGCACGCCCCTGCCCTGCACGCCCCCACACGCCCCCCGCGCGGCCACGCCACCTGCCGAGAGCCATCTCACGAAATTTTCCATGGCCATGGAGCTCGTGGATTGGTTTCAGGGTCACCAGCACACCCTGCTCTCATAATCCGCACTAAGGTCATATGGAAGATAGGTCTGCGCAACCGAGATGCATGCTGGGAGACCGGGCAGCTAATCCCTCCCGAATCCGTCGCCGGCCGCAGCGGAGGACCGCCTACCTGCCTGCCAGCCTGCCTGCCGGCTTGCCCGGTCTCCCAGCATGCATCTCGGTTGCGCAGACCTATCTTCCATATGACCTTAATCCGCACCACCCCTCGCGAAGTCACGGCACCACCGCTCCGCTTCACGCCCACATGCGACCCGGGCCGCGCCTCGAGGGTAGGCAACCCCTCTGGCGTGCCTGCTTGGCCGCTTGGCCGGCCGCTGCCGCCGCCACGCCACGCCACGCCCCCGGCAACAAGGCCCTTTGCCGCCAAACGCCTCACGCGAAGGCGTCATCCTACCCGCGACAAGGCAGAGTGAGCCGGCGAGCCGAGAGCTGTTTTGTCTGTAGGAGAAAGAGCTGCGTCACCGACTGTTCGTTGATAATAGTTCTGCTGGACGCGGCTGCACAGCGAGCGTGCTGTGAGTGCCGGGTTGAGTGGTGAGTTCTCACAGCCCCTGCGGCCGCCTGCGGCCGCTGGGGCCGGGCGACTACCGCCCCCTAACCTCTCTGACAGATATCTCCTGGTATGATTTGTCCATTAGCGTTCTGTGGCAGTGTCTGTTTTGTCTCCGTGTGGATTCACGAGTACAGAATCGTCCCTGTCGCTTAACCGATCATTCGAATGTTCCTTGGTGCTGTCGATTGGGCTTTGTAATGGAGGGCTTTCAGGGTGGATCGCGCTTTTAGAAAATTTGAAATTTATTGTTGTTGATCTTTTCTCTTGTTCTCGTGACATCCGACTGTCTCCTTTTCGTTGTCGGGCTCTCGCAATCGCAAATACATGATAGTGATGCAGGATGCGGCGTGGGATAAGCAAGACGACGCTGTCTCGGCATTACCCCGCGCGCGAAGTGTGTCCGTAAGGCTAGCGCTGAGTGTCTCTCGCGCGCGGTGTATCGACGGGCTGTCATCTTTTTTTATCTCATTTCCAGGGATCGGAGTTAGGGAGCCCAATTGCTGAAACCGTTGATTTTCGCAACTGGTGATCCATGTCGCTGGACGAGGCCCTGGCCAGGGTCCTGGTGGGCCGAATCCATCCGGCAGAAAGGGCACAGGATGAGTTTAAGAGCGTCATGCACTCGGTACGGGTTCAGAGACGATAACTTTCGTCACGTTTCTTTCTTCGTGTCCCTCGTAATTAATCACTTTTATTTTGTTTTTACAGTTCTTGTCCAAACTGCTATTCTTACTTCGCAATGATTCTTACTTTGGGTCTCTGCTCAACGTCGGCAGCCAACCCTCGAGACTGCAAGAGACGGGCAGCGACCGGTTCGAGGTCAAAATTGTTCTCAAGAATCTATGGCGCCTCGTGGGACTGCACCTAGTGGTGAGCTGAGTTCGCGTCGTGCCACAATCGAATGCCCGTTATTCTATTTTCCTATTTGGTTGTCGTTTTATTCGCAGATCCGACTAGCCGAAAAAGGCACTGTTGCCATTGAACCTAGGAGGGCGAGGGACCTCGAATCGAAAATGTCAGTAAGTTCTCACCACCGGCAGGAGGATGGGGTCCGTGTCGCTACCCCGCGCGCGGGAGAGTTTGATGGTCTCTGTGGCGTGGAGTGGCGCCGGACTCCGTCACCGCCGGCAGCACTGGCGGTAGTCATCCTGCACACTGTCACACTGTGTTTTCTTGTAGGGTTCTAGCGAGGGTGCAGCACCCTCTCTTCGAGGTCATTCGCCCGTCGGACGTGATCGTCCTGTTCGCGGCTGCGGTCTCCGCGGCCGTGCCGAAGATGAACTTCTCGCACGCAGCGATGGTACGCATTACGCCCACAGTGGCCCACCCCCCCCTTTCACCCTTCCTCAGCCCTACCTTACCTCTTCTTTGCTTCCCCAGCAGGGCGTGCCGCGTGTGGTGATGTCGAATGCAACAGTGACGCTGTTTGTTGACTTCAACGGCAAACCCATGCGAGTTGAGCTGGTGCCCGTTTTCCAATTCCCGTGGGCCTTTCTGCCGACAGAGCTCAAGGAAGAGAGCCATAATCTGAAGGTCCACCATGCGAAGGCAAGTGAAACCCTCCACAGAATGTATGCCATGTTCCTTCTCTTTTGTAAAAAATCATTTTTTACTCCCAATCTCGTGTTGCAGGTGCCTCCGGGTGAAAGTAATTGGTCCGCGGTTCCTCAAAAGGACCGAAACCAAATGACTTGGGCCATAGAATTCCATGGCTTAGAGAACGAGTTCATACAAAATAAGGGCGCTGAAGACGCTATGAGATTAATTCAGGTACGTCCGATGCCACTACCTGGGTGTGGTCTGGCCCGTAATGGTAATGGTAATGGCCTCAGCCGTGGCGATACCATCCCGCCGACAGGGCTGCATCCGGGCTGCCTACCCGCAAGGCGCTCTGGCCTCTTAAGCTAGCGCCGGCGCGCTTTGTTGCTCTAAGTGAACCCCTGTCGGTCCTTGCAGGGCATCGCCGGGCTGGACCTGCCGCGCCGCATCGTGCTGCAGGCACTCTTGTGGCTGGACGAGGAGCGAGGACCCTCCTTTTGGGACTCCGGCTTGGGCAACATCGTCCGGGAGGTGTGTACTGTTTCCATCTTTTGCTTTTTCGGCCTTCGAGTTGTCGTGTGTTCTGATCGATTCCGCTTGTCTATTTAAGGTCGTGGAGTTCCTCTATCAGGCTTTCTATCATTCCAAGCTGAGCAACTTTTGGATCCAGGGCCACGAGCTGCTGGGTATGGATACTCAGGCGGTGGCGGACCAGCTGTTGGAGGTTTTGAATGTGCTCCGTAGTCCCGGTGCTCCCGACTTCGTGGACTCGCTCTACACGTAATTTGCAGTCGTCACTAAGTTTCTTATTTATTTGTTTTAAAACAAAATTCCCTGTAACATGTCAACCTTTTCCATTGACGCGGAAATTTGACTGCCAATGACGACTGATCAATTTGATTTGCATGTGTGTGTTTTTAAAAATACAAAAGTATGTTTTTTATTTTTTTTTAAGTGGTGGATTTTTTTTTTGTAATTTTTTTCCTTTGTAAAAAGTTATAAATTTATAACAGCTAGCATAGGTGGCAAAACCGTATCGTACGAAGTGGGTTTGGTAAAGAAGCGCGTGTTCATGGTAAAAAAGATAAATCTATTTTTGGTTTGCTGATTTCCCGGCCGCTAGGATGCGCCGAACTGCTGTTGCCAAGACCGGTAGCGCTCGGCGTTGCGCGCGCCGCAGGGTTTGGTCTTGGCGAGGGCGGAGCGCACCGAGTCCGTGGTCACCACGTCGAGCTGCAGGGTGGAGTAGTCTGTGGCAAACAAAGCGCGCGAAGCACGGCCCGTCAGTCCCGGGTGGCACGCACACGCCGCAGTCTCCTCTAGTCGGAGACGCGATTGGTGCGCAATTTTGAAGGCGACGAAGAAGTTACCTGGGCGGCCTGACTCCAGGTGCGAGAAAACGCTCCGCACCGCTTGCATGGCGGCCTCCTTGCAGACCAGGCGAAGGTCGGCTCCAGAATAAGCGGTTGTTTCCTGCAGTCAGATGGCGCATGAGTTGTTGGCTCTCGAAGCCCTGGTACCTGTTGGCGAATCTGTCTGCGTACCTGCGCGAGCTGAGCGTAGTCCAGCTGGCAGTGCATTGCGGGGCCAAGGGCGGGCCGCGGCGGGCCGCGTGGGCGCGGGGCGGGGGCGGGGCTCGGCGGCAGGTAGTGCCTCAGGATCTGCTCGCGAGCGTCCTGGTCCGGCAGGTCCACGAGGATCCTCTTCTCCAGGCGGCGCAGCAGCGCCTCGTCGAGGTCCCTGTACGACGTCACACCGCCACAGTGAGGTTTGGGATCGCCTTGGGCCATCCGTTTGAAAGCTTCAAACTATTTTCACACGCACCAGGGCAGGTTGGAGGTGACGAGCAGGAAGACGTTCTCGGCGTGGCCGTTGAGGCCGTCCAGCTGGACCAGCAGCTCGGCCTGCAGGCGCCGCGACGCCTCGTGCTCGCCCGCCAGCCCGCGCCGCGACGCCAGCGCGTCCACCTCGTCCAGGAAGACGGTGGCGGGCGCGTGCAGCCGGGCCAGCTCGAACAGCACGCGCACCAGCTTCTCCGAGTCGCCGCGCCACTTGGACACGAGCGTGCTGGCGGACACGTTGAAGAAGGTGGTGCCGCACTCCGTGGCCACCGCCTTGGCCAGCAGCGTCTTGCCTGCAACAAGTAGGGCCTGGAGTGCGTTGCGTGTGGGCGCGCGGCAGCGGCGGGGAGGAGCTGGGACTGGCTACGCCATCGCTACGCCGAGGGCTACGCGCGTAGGCCGGCCGGAATCGTGCGTCGCCGCCTCGGCCGCGCCACGGCCAACCCCTAAGCCGACGGGGGTGGGGTGGGGTCGGGCCGCCCAGGCCGCCCCAGTGGAGCCGAGAGTCTTCGTATTGTCACCTTGCATGAAGACAAACGACCCCGCCGGGACCAGACTTGTCGACATGGCCAGCCGGCGACCTATTGTTTTCCCGCATTCACGAGTTGTTGCTTCTGTGCGGCTGTAAATTAAAGTAGCCGCCTCCGCCGCCAGCCGGGCTGGCCCTCCGCGTCACCGAGGCGGTCGAGGCCCGAGCCGAGGGGACGCCTGTCGAAAGGAGGCCGACGTGGTCGTGACGCGTCACACTGCCGTCACGCGGACCGCCACCGCTCCCCGACTCACCTGTGCCGGACGGCCCGTACAGCAGCAGGCCCTTCCAGGGCGCCAGGATGCCGCTGAACAGCTCAGGGTACTTGGTGGGGTAGACGACGGCCTCCCTGAGAAGCCTCTTGGCCTCCTGCAAGCCCTTTATGTCGGTCCACCTCACGTTGGGGTTGTGCATGAAAATGTCCTGCGGTTGAAGCACAGCTGTGGTCGTTAGTCCGTCCGGCTCCAGCAGCGTGGCACGTTGCGACACCGCGACCAAGTTTTACCTTTGATATAATTTCAGCGAACTGCCTCCACTCGGGGTCTTTGGACAAGCTGCCGAGTGGCCTGAGAAGGCGCTCCGGAGAAGACACTTGTGCGTCGTCGCCGCCCTCTGCCTTGCTCGCGGCTGGGCCGGCCTGGGGATAGGGAACCACGGTCAGTTCCAGGGGCTCCGCGAATGGCGGAGAGGGGCCTCCTCCTGGGCAGCCATTGGAGGCACTCTGTGAAGAGGCTGCATCCGAAGACGTTTTCCTAATGAGACCAAGCATTAAAGCACTCACTCACACACACACTCCTTGAAAGATCTGAAATTCGAAACAACTTATTTATTTTAGAAATCTTACTTGACGATTGCTTTCCTGCGTGGTTGGACTCTAGTCGGTCCATTTGCTGCGTCTGAAAGGTTCTCGCTTTTCTTGCATAGCTTTGGGTGTTTCTGGAAGCGAACGTAGTAGTAATCTTCGAACTCTTTGACTATCGTTGGTAGGTCAATGTTGTCACACACTTCGTACTGATCCCCCAGGCCCGACTCTTTGGCTGTCAGACGAGCTGATTCGAGGTACCTGAGCATTATTCGGCTATTCAAATTAGGGGACAACATTTTGTCAGTGCATATGTTATCCGTTAGCATGGAGCATAATGGCATCTTGCTCTGTGGTCGTTGCCTTTGCTTTATCAGATGGGGATGCAAAGTCTACGACCAAGTCTGCCATGATCATGATCTCTAGCTACCACGCAGCATCGCAACAGGCGAGCGGGTTGCCTATACTTGACTCTGCGGGCGCACTGTATACTAGTTCTCGTTTCATCGTGGTAAAAATTGCTTCCGCCCTTTTTAAAAATACCTCCCACCATGCGGGATGCGACACCTTTTCAAAGAAATGCCGAACGAAATTTGATGACAATTCTTAGAAAACGCAGATGGTCTTTCGTTTTTTTTTTGTTTTTTTTTTTCAACCCCACAGCTGTTACACAACAATGTCGTTGGGAAGATGCCCTACCAAATCAAAGAACTCAAGAATCCTACCCTTCATCTCGGAGGTACTGCATCACTATGCACAACAAGTGCTTCTTTCTCTCGCTGGATTTTTTCTCCTCCTGTGGATGTGAAGAAATGTACAAACATAAATTGGAGGTAATAAATTTTCATCCTGTCAGCTTAGAACTTTCTTACATGTTCGCGCACTTGGTGAGCTATCCTCACACTGTTGTAGGTGAGTTCAGAGCACATTATCCCCGCCGGTGTCCAGTATGTGCGACTGGAGCGTCCTGCGACTTGTGTACAGGCGTCGTTGCCATGGCGGTGGCAGCACTAGTTGCCATGGCAACGTGGTGCAGCAGACGCCCACACAGTACTTGGTGCCTGTTGTGGCGCATTATCTTAATATTTTTCATGTGTAGTTCAATGACTTATTAAAGAGGGAAAGTTTATGAGAAATACACGTCTTGTACAGGCAGACATTGTATTGCACCAACTAAAGTATTTATTTTGTCCAAATTCACAATTAGATTTAGAAAGAAAAAACTATTAAGCCTACGTTTTTTATTGTTAAACCAGTACAAATACAAATCTATTAGGGGTTGTGCAATCTACTTAAACTTTGTTGGCATGACAACTTGTACTTGCTATACAAAACCCCACAAATTATGTAAGTGAGGCTATAGAGCTTACTATGCACCCATGAGCCCTCATGAGTTGTCGCAATATTTTTTCCAATGACATTTTGAAAAGAGAAAATTGTCACAATTACATCAAAATTACATCTAAGTGAATTTTTAGTGTAAGTGCGATGGTAAGTATTTCCCATTGCAACTGCACTAATATTTTAGATAATGAGCAACTGGTAAACTTTTCATCAGAATTTGTGGGTATGATTAAATAACACTAACAGTAATGATCTAAGGTCACTCACCATTCATGCTATTAAAAAAAATATAATCATCCTTTCATATAAATTACAAACATTCACATACATCAACATCAGACAGCAGTCCTGCGCATAATGTAAAATGATTAACATCAAATTTAAGAAACATAATGACATAAAATGTTTAAACATGCTACATTAACAAAAAGAAAATCTTCTATTTATACAACAATGTTAGAATTTAAAGCTGGAAAAGAAAATACCAATATTTTACAAGAATTAGGTTTACCAATCTTCAATATTCCACAATGAACAAACTTAAAAAATGATCACTCTAAAAAAAGAAAACAAGAAAACAAAGAGAAACTGCTTTTTTAACAACACAAACTACACAGTAGTCAATAAAAGTCAAGTTTAGGCTCTACAGTGCTAGAAAGCTCCTGGAAAGTTACTCTCTAGAGTGCTAACGCCAACATGATAAGAAGCTCCTTAGGGAGTTGGCGTGCTGGGAGCTGCAGCACATCTGCTTGTTCCATAATTTGTACCTTAGACAAACACACATACCACAGTCTAGTAACTGCAAGAAAAGCTTCAAATGGTTTTTGTGGACTTAATTACATACAGAGCATTATAGAACCACTCAACAGAGAGGAAACAGTAACATTGAAAATAACGGTCAAAATATAGAAAACAATAGTTTAAAATGTCCCAAACCGTCCAATTCTTTCACTGTATTAGGTAGTTCACTTAATTAAGGGTCAAGATTAAGGAAGCTTCACAATAGTCTCCACAATCACTATCTAAATCACATAGCCACCGAGCACCAAGGTTTTATGGAGGCAATTATTGCACCACCTCTCAATCAACAAGAATCACAACCAACTTCTACTTAACATACAGTCAGAAGATCAGACATTAAATACAATTTATTGATTAAAAATTAAAGAATTAGAAAAAAAGAAAAAAAAAAACTCTCACTTTATCAAAACATTCCTATATCATCACATTCATATTTCACTTAATCTTGATTTTGTGCAGCTTCAGCTTGAATCCCAATATTTCTGAGAGAACCCCAGACAGGGCCGATAGTATGACGACATTGGTGATGTTGTATAAATATGGATTGGCAGACAACCCTGAGATCTTGAATGGACTCTCCAACTCCTGCAAAAGAAAGGGATGAAAAATAAACCATTTAGAAACGGTTTAGATTTAATATTTCACGAAATGTAAGAATGAGATACCTTCAGGAGGTCCGCAGCCAGTTTAAGCACACTGTTGGCAACCATAAGTTCCTCCTTTTTGTTTGGCTTTTGCTCAATTTGAAGGTACAAATTAATCTAAAAAAAAAAAGAACAGAAAGTTTAAAAATATATTTACAGTGTCTAAGCTATTCAAACAAATATGATAAAATAATAGTAAAATGTGAATGGCAATCAACACACCTGCTCAGTGATAAGAACAGACAAATTGCAATATTTTCGGTTTATATCTGTTCCTAATGTCATGAACCGTAAAAGGAACAATCCAAGTGCAAGGCACCAACATAGGGCTTCCATATTATATTGGGAATTGAGACGCACTGAATCCTGCAAGAGAAATGAGAGTGAACTTGCAAGAAGATTCAGATGGTGAAAACACATTAAATTGCAAACTTAACTATTTACAAGCAATCCTTGCAGTCATAAGATAAAGGATAAGAACATGTTGCATAAAAAAATTCATGAAATTAGAACAACTTTTTTTTGATGTTAGGTTGTTGCTTCTCTAAAGTTAGACACATAAAGACTAGTTGTGAAATGATTTTAAAACCATTATTTAAGGGAGGGAAGTTAACAAATAAATGCAAGGGAACACACATCACCCGTCAGCAGGCAGCAGGCGCAGTCAGCACACTAGAGCTGCATACTCACGAGGGCGCGCTTTCTACAAGAGCTTGATTGCTTCGATGAAGAATTATTAGACTGCATGACTGCCTGGGAATCACAATGTGCACTTGTACTGCCTAGATCACTCCAACTGACCTTAAGAAGCTCCACAATGAGGAAGGTAAGCAGAAGTAATGTAATTATGAACGCTGCTGACACAAGCATATCAACAGATCGCTGAGGTCCACGTTTCTGCAAAATTAAGATACAATAAACAATTTTTACACATAAATGTATTTTTAATATTATATTCGTATTCTGATTGATTTCAACTTTACCCTGAGATATGAGCGAACAGAGAGCCAAGTTTTAATATTCCGTACTTTATTAAGGCGGAAATGAGGAAGCTCAGATTTACGAGCACGCCTAAAGGATGTTAAATGTGAAAATAACTTGGCATATAAAAAGCGTTGCTTGAAAGATCTTTCAGCAACTGCTAAAAGAAAAAAGAATAGCTCCGCCATAGCAAATCTTTCTAAAAGAGCTATTATCATAATGGTACGTTCACTGAAAGAAAGAAATCTGAAGCTTCACAAAACCATTTCTAATTCACAAGACTAAGATATACAAAGAAAATACTGAGGTGCTACATACCACCCAGAGGTTCCAAATGCACCATTTATCAAAATTACAGACCACTCTGATATGTGTTCCAAGATGTTGCTCATCTTCCAGGATGACAAAGGCAAAGAGCTATTGCTAATGTCTGTATGTACTGAGGGAACTGATGCATCCACTGCGGATGATATCAAAAGCCGACAGAATGGAGGAACTAGAGATAAGAATAGTGCCAACACCATCCCTAAACACCAGAAAAATTTAGAAAATTTAGTTAAGTAAAAGAAAAATCAGAGTTTAATTTATTTTAATCCAGGACTCACCCAAATAAAAGTACTCCATGTTTTCTGGCTTCGCTTCAACTCGAGCAATAATAGCAGAGCTGATGTCGAGAACTGACAAATCCGCTTTCTTTACATCCCTGCTTTCCCACATTGTGCAGCTTACTTTGTCTGAGGCAGCACAGCTTGGACTCAGTATCACAGTTGGCGACTGTAGTGATAATTTGAAAAAAAAACAAAAAACAAAAAAAACAAAAACAGAATTTGAGTGATAATATAAAGTAAGAATTAAAAACATCAACTGACCTGAAAGTAAAATTGCTTGAACTTACCTGCTCAAATTCCCATGCAAATGGGTGGTCATTCAATTCCATCGGTGCAGTATGTGAGTCCGACTCATCCATATCAGAACTGTAGCTACATTCTTCAGAGTTTGTGGTCACACCCATGTAGTCAGTAGCTGAAGTAGTGCCACCCTCAGTTAGATTCTGATTGTCACAACCAGATCCACCAGTCCCAGGTGAGGACAATCTTTCATCAGCTCCGTCCTCACTTTCATCACAACAGCTACTATTATAACTGCTCTCTTCTGCTGTGACTTTAGGACACTTCAATAGCAAATTTTGTGATCCACGTCTCCTCTTCAAAAGAGTGGCACTCTACAAATAAAGAAAGCGGTTTTTTCATACATGAGCATGCCACTAAAAGAATGAGTTTTTTTTTCTTGAAAAAAAAAAAAAAAAAAACCAGAACAAAACAAAAAAAACATCAACTTTAGAAAATTTGGAGAAATATTTTACCTTGGTTGTTGCAGAAATGCCGTCACTATCAGTATCATGACTACTATGAGAAGTCCGTGGAAGTGGAGCAGACTGCCTTCTCTGCACCACATGAGTTCTGTTCATAATATTGTCAACTTCTTCAGAGGACCACCTTCCATCCGCATCCCTTGTAGAATCTTTACCTACATTGCCCTTTGTCCATTCCAAACTAGATCTTGTAGCATCATTATTGCCTGTGTCTACAGAACTACACGAGGACTTCTCTGAGCTCTTATCTTCTTTATTCACATCATTTAATCTTAAGTTAGATTGCTTGTCACTAAATGGTTCTAACAAGTCAATATTAGGTACGTTTTCATCACTAATTATGATTTCACAGCACGATTTATTAAAATTATTCTCAATAATATTTTCATCTTGTGTTTTATCTGTATTGAGTGTGCCCTTATCGGGGCACTTCAAACAGACATCGGAATATTTGTTCAAATGTTTGCTAATATCAGGTGTGTTGGGTGATTCAATCTCATCATCAACTGCTTCATCGCCATTTTCACTGGATCCGTTTCCATTCAAGCTCTCAAATCCATCGTCATCCAAAGGTGTGCCTTCACGGCCTCCTTGATTATTTCCTGGCCTGCACCAATAGAAAAACGGAAAAATCAGGTTTGTTTATCTAGAAAGAAAAACTTTTCTAAAAAAATAATGAGAGAAACTTACAGTTGCTCTCCACCATTGCCATCATCTGCAGGTTCTTTGAAGCATACTCGTGTTCTTTGAGGCTCCATAAACTTTTCTTCTGGTTCGGATGGCTTACGACGATTGCTGGTTTCTTCAGTTTTCCTGATGGAGAAAATTAACATAGATTAGAAATGGAATTTCTCAGCAATTTGTGAATATAATACATCTGATGGAGAAAAGTGGAAAAGAAGAAAAGGAGTTTCACTGACCTCCTCAAACTAACTCTTTTATTAAACTTTTCACTTGTTTCGTTTGTAGTAGGATTTTTCTCTCCTTCAGCTGGGGCAGATTTTCCGTCCGAATCTATAAAACGGTAATGCAATTTTTGTATTTTTAGTAAAATTTGAAATGAACCAAATAATATTTAATGTGAGCAAGAACATCCATGTTCCCCATGGGAAAACTGTACTCACTTAGTGGGCGGATCCTGTTTGGCACTAATATTCTGCGCTTTGTGCGTCTAATACGCCTTCTTGATCTTTCATGCAACTCTGGTGGTTGACCATTGTGAGTGCAAACAATTTGTGAATGAAGAATTGATAGTATAATCATCATAAATGTGGGGACAAGTACTTCACAAGCTGATAGATTCTGGAAAAAAAAGTGAGGTTTTTGTTTTTAAAAAGTCTTGTAACCCCAAAGATAATTCAAACTGGAATAGATAGGTGTAACTTACATCAGTTGCTTCATCTTCATGAGCTATTATATAGTGAAAATACAATCCAACATTGAAAGCTTGCATTAAATAAAGAACCAACAAATAGATGAATGCTCGTTGAGATGTTTGTTGCACCCACCACCTCCAATATAAAGGCATGAGTACAAGTCGTAGGACACCAAGGCGAGCCACTGTGATGAGGCCATGCTTGGGCTTGGCTTTTGGAAAGGAAGAACCTGGAAGATAATCAGAAAGTTAATGAATAAGAAAATGTACAGGTCTTTGGTCATATCAACTAAAGGCTTGTCCAAAACAAATGCACCAACCTCTGACTAGATCCACATCAATGAGCTGAGGCGTGAGCTTGGCAGTCTTCCTCGGTACGTGGGTGAGGCCATGCAAGATTCGTTGTTCCACAGTGCGCTCCCATGGCTGCTTGTCATAGGTTCCAATTTTTCTCTGGTACCAAATTGCCACCTCCTGCAGGCCCATGGCTCAAATTATTGTGGCCTGCGCAGAGCCGAACGTTGGGTCTACATGATCCGCCAGCTTCTGCAACAGGGAAACGCGACTAACTGATGAGACACACAATGACAGTGACAGGCGATATCCAACGACACCCGCCCACGTTTGGCCTGGGACCAACACGCCGGGCCGCCGAGCCGGCAAGCCGAGCGGGGAAGTACCAGTCTTGGCCCAGCCCGGTGTCACAACAAGGGCCTGGCAGCGCTGGCAGGGTCCGTCAGACAGACCTGGGAAGAGATGCCTTCCGCGCAAAATGGGTGCGAAAGCGGGAAACTGGTTGGCAGCGCCGCCAGCAGCCGACACGTGGTACCTCCCCACCCCCACCCCGTCCGCATCCACTATTTTCGGAGCGGCTTGGGGAGGCGGGCAGTGGCTGGCAGGGGCAGGAGGCAGGACGGGCAGTGTCTCGCGCCGCCGCAGGGAGGTTGCCAGGACGGGGTGGGGAACCCAGGGAACAGGGAACCCAGGGGCACCGCAGGGCAGCTCCACCGCCGCAGCACGCACCTGCCCGCGTGAACCCGCGTGGCGGCAAGACCGGCAAGACAGCACACCGGTCCTCTTGGCGGCAGCCCTTGGCCGCGGTCCGTGGCCAAGGTCCTTGACCACGACACGCGGCGCCACGCACGCCGGCGTCTCACGACACGCAATATGTATGCCAATTTTCACGCGGCGGTCCTGCGGGGCGCGAGCGAAGGTCGGCTCATGCCAACTAGTGCGCGGTCAATGAGTCATTTTCTTTTTTCTTTCACCCGTGGCGCGGCCGCTTGCGTAACTCCTGCGGCCGCCACGGTCGTCGCCGTCCGCCTCGCTCGTTACTCGTTAGCAAGGGCTGGACTAGATGGTCTGGGCCTCCAGGGGCGTGTCCGCGCCGTGTCCGCGCCGTGTCGAACGGACCAACGTGCGACGTCGCGGCCACTGCCGGGCTGGCGGGGCTGGCGGGGGCTGGCGGGGACTGGCGCACAGTGGGCCAGAAGACCGGTGGAGGCGGCCAAAACTCTAGACGCGTTTTGAGCTCCAGTGTGGCAAAATGGGACTCGAACCGACCATGTGACCCCACCAATGGATTGCTCTCCGAACGACGAATCCATTGGTGGGGTCACACGTTCGGTTCGAGTTCTGCAAAGCGACTCTGGAGCTCAAACCGCGTCTAGAGTTTTGGCCGCCTCCACCGGTCTTCTGGCCCACTGTGTGGCGGGGCCGGCCGGGCACTGCGCGCTGACGGACTGCGGGATTGCTGCTGCGCACCGCGCGGTGCGGACCGCGGCACCGCGGGGCGCCGATGGCGAGCGGCACGTGGGCTACGCGTCGCGTCTGTCGCCTGCCCTGCCCTGCCCCGCCACGGCTCGCGCTTTCACCGCCAAACGGACCGAGTGGCTGTCTCGTTCCCCGACGTGCCAAGCGAGGAGTGCGCCGCCGTCACCGCGTGGCCGTGCACCTACAGTCGCAGCATCCGTCTGCAACCCATGCAGGCCCCGCCGCCCCGCGCCGCCCCGCCCTCGGGGAAGGTCAGCTAAGCTGGCCAAGCTGGGCAGGTCGATAGCGCTCTGGGCGGCCCTGGCCTTCGCGACCATTCCGCGCCCTGCAAGCCCTGCAAGCTGCAAGGCCCGCATACAGTAGCCAGTGCACGGCCGCGTGCATGCGGCGCCGTGCGGCGCACTAGCCATCAGCCTCTCCGATAGCGCCGGCCTGCCCCGCGCCGGCCTCCATGTCGCCGAGCCTATCGCCCACCTGCGCGCACCGCGCCACTTCCAACAAAGCGCAATCGAACAGAGTGTCTATTTCCGGTCGGCGACGTAGGAAAAAGGGTGAGGGCGTACTACGGCACGGGAGGAAACAGGGCTCAAGCGGGGCGCCGCGGCTGGCTATCCTAAAACGGGGCGACCGGGGGCAACCCAACGCACCCCCCAAACAGGACATCTCAGGCAGTCATGTCCGGCCACACGTGACGTCTCGTCTCGGCGCGTCAGCAGCTGCAGCGGAGCAGGAAGTGGCTGATAAGGACCCGCTGCCGGGGTCGACGCGGTCGACGCGCTCCTTTGGGCGCTAGGCGTTGCTAGGCTGCGGCCAGGATGCCGTCAAGTAGGCCAGTTGTCGCAGGGCATTATTGCCGACGTCCAGTCAACAAACACGCACCACCCATCCGGAAGGGAGGACCCCGTTCCCCTCTCTCGGGGAAGTCCCACAACGACACCAATCTCGCCGCCTCGCCAGTGGCTGCACTGGCCGCCAGTGCTACCAGTGGCTCATCAAGTGCAGCGCGACCTGCGACGCGCCTGGCAGGGCGGTAGGGTGGTGGAGGGTGTCGCGTCGTCCCCCGGTGCCTATGGTGCTGGTCCTCCCCCACCGCGCCTCCAAGCGCCGCGACGACCCCAAGACACCTGTCCCCGCGCCTCGCCGCCTTGCCACCTCGCCGCACAACGCGATGATCGATACCATCGTCCAGCACGTGGCGCGACAGCAGACGAGCCCGCGGAGAGGCGGGGGCGGGGGCGGGGCGGGGCCACGCGTGCATTGGCCTGCGCAGCGGCACCGCCGGCACCGCGAGTCCGACAAAGAGTCGCAGCCCGCTTTCACGAGCGTCGCAAGGCATTGCAAGGCATCCGCCAAATTCCGCAGATACTGTACTCTTATCGGCCAGCTTGAAAGGGGCAGACGTGCCAAAGAGGCGCGCTGGAGCTTGTTTACGTACTGGCCAGGGGAAGGCCGACGGCCTGGAGGATGAGCTCGCTGGGTTTGCTCATGCAGCTTGGCCCACACACCTCAGCATGTACTTAGCTTGACCTCTATATGTAGCTCACTATATGTGGCAGCTTGCCCTCCAGAGCTAAGCCTATAAACAAAAGGTATGCCAGCCATTATTCTTGATAGCCCCCCGGGCACGCCAAATTTTGAGTGAAGGGCTGACTACACCCCGTCGGCATAAGCCCGAAAGTGAATGGTCTGCACCTGAAGATAGTACAGCCGAACGCAATTTTCTCCACTTTTCCGGGGCAGAGGGGAAGGGACGCGCGAAACTGCGCCACCCACATCGGCCATCGGCGGCCGGGAAAACCCCGGGCAGCATCAGCACCCGCCTGCACCCGCCCAGTTCAGACCGGTTGGGCGCGGTCCGCGTCCCGCAGCGTCCCGCCGTTCGATCCGGTCCGGCCCCCCAGCCCCTGCCGCCCGCTCCAGGCCGTCAGGGGATGGCTGGGACGGCGCGCAGCCGACGGGCCGCAGGATGCGGTGCGGGGCTCGGCCCAGGCTCGGCCTCGCCGCGACCTTGAGGCCCACCGACGCCCCGACGCCTCGCCCAAAGGGCCCCTCGGCCCCTCGGCCCGCCCACCCCCGCGCTAATCACTCGCACACGACGCTACGCCGAGCTACGCCCCTGGCCCCCGCCGGGTCCCCGGCCACGCCCCCGGCTACGCCCCTGGCCGCGGCGCGGGCCGGCTAAATGGCAACCCGGTAGTCGCCCCTTCCCGGGCCATCGCCCATTTGGACCAGTTTGGGAAAAGGGCCCCCGCCACACACTATAAGCCGGTGTCATTTCAAGATATTGTCGTCTCGCCGTACTCGCAGCAATGTCGACAGGGTCGGCCACTCCAGTCCTGGGAGTGCAGCGAGTGCAGGGACGGCCCGCTAGGCCCACGCTGGGCCTCTGCACATCGACACACAGGCGCGCCAACCACCTGCACTGCACGCGTAGCCGCGCGGACCACCGCCACCACAAGCCACCACACCACAAGTTGACATTGGCCGAGGACGCGGGGGCAAAGCCAGGCATAGCCTTGCCCGATTCGGCGCGCCAAATCCATCTGACTTTTGATCGGGCAGAGGACACCTGAGGGGGCGGGCCTCGCGGGGCAGCGCGACTAGCCCTACTACTGGATTCCCCCTATCCTGGACCGGAACCCCGAAAACTAATTTGTGAGAAGTGGACGCGCGGCAGGATGCAGGATAGCGCAAGAAGTATGATCGTCTTTACGGGGCAAGCGGCGACCAGACACTGTCAGGCCAGCACTCCTGGGCCCCGTCCGTGGGAGTGCGAGAGAGACAGCGCGACGAAGCACTGTTCGGAATCAGCCTGCAGAGTCCCACAGGCCACTTCGTATGCCGCGGGTGGCAGCGCGAGGAAAGCAACCAGGAAAACTGCCCACACGATTCGAAATTCAGACGAGCTGGCTGATAGATTATCTGCTACCAAAAGCCTTCCTCGTCGGCAACAAGGCACTAGTCGCGACTGCCTAGAGTCCTAAAGCGCGGCCACGGCGCGACGTCGCGGCGATGCGCGGATACGCGGCGTGTAGCGGCGTGCACCCGAAGCACTCCGGGGCGCACGTGCACAGATTCGGGGCGGGATAACGGGCTAGACGTGGGGAGTCATCCCCTCCCGCACCGTCGCTCCGGGAATTCCCTGGCAACGAAAGCGTTGGTGCCCGACCCTCCCGACGACGCTTACTTCCTCTTTCTTCCTGCTCGGCGCCGCGTCCAGTCGCAGAGCGCTGACGCAACAACGCCCTGCTGGCGGCCGTGCCGGCGAGACCCACCTCGACAACATCCTCGGGCTGCAGTCCCTGTCTCCCCGGTCTGCCCGACGCGGCGTGGCACGGTGGGTACAGTGGGCACGGCGGGCACGGCGCGCACCGCAACGCCTGGCCGTCTGGCGCTGCTGCTGGAGCTGGACCACCGAGTGGCTGGACTGGACCTAAGGCGGGACCACTCCGCCTCCGCCTAGCCGGCCTCACGGAACTTTGGACGGGCGGGGGCCGCGACGGACGGGACGGCCGCACCAGGCGGCACGACGAGCGGCACGACGAGCGGCACGAGAAGGGGCCGTGGTTGTGCCAGACGCGGTGAACGCGGACGCGGTGCGGGCGGCACGGCCAGGTCGGCCAGGGCGAGGGCGGCGTGTCCCGCTGCAGGCCAGACAGGAGCCAGCAAGGCCCGCCAGGCCGGGTCGATCCCGCCCCGCAACCAGTTTCAAAGTCAATGCTTCGTGCTTCGCTCAGACGCTCCTCAGAGCCTCGCCCGGCCCCGGCCTGCCCTGCCTACTCAGCCTGCACCGTGTCCTGCATCCGCGCCGCGGTGATCCGCCCTGCCCCAAGGGGTCCTCGCGGTCCTATAGGGACTTACAGAAAGGTGTCTCCGAACATCAGGGACTCAGGGACCCAAGAGCAGTCTTAAAGAAAGCATCCGAGTGATTGCATATGACCATTATGATACAATAAAAACGGGCATTTTCATTGAAAAGTGCCTTAGAACTCACATTTTAGAAGTTTTACTGGGACTAAGTTTTCAAATGAGGAGTACGTGTTCAAGGAGCTGCCCTTCCTGCCTATTCATCCCCAGAACAAGCAAGTACGTACAGTAATTTCCTACTGTATTTAAGGGAAACATGAACGTCCTGAGATGCACCTAATTACATACTATCCCAAATGGGGAAAAGGAGGGAGGCATAGACAGAACAAGATTCGTTTAGCTTAGAAACCACAAGGCAGCAACAAATTTCTAATTAATTAAATTGTTTGATGAGGAAAATTGCATTCAAAGAAAAAGGTGACAAAGAGAATTGAATACCAAAATGACGTGAACGGACAAAAATTGAGCAAAACAATGTATGAATGATCGATTTCTGAATTTACAAAGCAGAGTGAAGAATGAACACTACATATCAAACAGAGCAAAGCTGTACATTACTTAGGACTGGACCAAGAAATTTATTTGAAGACCAACAAGTGAAAAAAGAGATAAGTCACCATCTAGTGTATCTTGAACAGCAAGCAACAACAGTGAGAAAATCTAAATTCAGGATACATAACCCATGAGTTTAAAGTCTGACAGTGGAAAGGATTACAAATATATGCTATGATGGCAAGTGACAAGCGTTACATCAGGATAGGTCTCTTCGGACGCCACAGTGACAATGTCAGTGCAGTCAACACACACTTGACGGTACGACATAACCTTTCTTTCCCCCTTGGACACCCCTGTCACTTGGATGCAAGACCGATGAGTATCACTGTTGCTGTGCGTTCGTGGAAACCAAGACCACGGCAAACTAAAGGCTCGTTAACAAGGCCGAATCGAAAAACTAGGCGTAATTATCTTGAAATCTTACGGGGCAAACATACTACTCACCATCAGCTGCTCGGAACGCAAACACAAGTTCTCCACTGCTCCTTACGGCTGTCTGCTCTACACTGCACTGACTTCTTTATCTTTTGTTTTTTCTTGTTTATTTTTGTTTGTGTTTTATTTTACGTTGTTCTTTCTGTTCTTCTCCGTGCGTCGCAATGCTCAAAGTGGACGACAGATGGCAGCACGAAGCAGCAGACCGAAAACTGAGGGAAATCCACTTGAACCCACGCCCTCACCTGAAAGGTGTTGTTGGTTTTCAAAAAATAAACAGGAACTAAATTTTCAGCCGGCCATAAAAAAGCCTGTTTAGTTTTCATGTGAGTACCTTTGAATTTATTTTGCGCACGCTGCGCACTCTCTCGGCAGCTCTCGAAGCTAATATGAGAAATCGGTGTATGGATATTCATCTACATCTCATGAACATAGAATAGACTGTAAACAGCCCTAGTCACAAGTGTCGTCGTGGGACGATTTTGACGACAGACACCTCATAACACGCTTTTTGCAAAGTAATTTCTCCATAATTGTGTGAGTGATATGATTCCTTGTTCTGAGAAGAGCTTCGAAAATGTACAATCATTGTGAAGTGGTTGCAATGGTTGGCAAAAGCAAAGGTGGAGACAAGAGAAAATTGTAGTGTTTTTTTCTTGTCTCACATTTACCTAGACAGTACATTTCTAACTTAATCAAATGAATACAATTTTGATGTATCTTTTCTTTTCACTGGCGGTCGTTTTTGACTTCTCCTCGTTTCGAAAAATGGGTTTTGGTAAGATGTGTGGCTTCACTCTGAACGGCAGTCTTGAAGAAGTGTATTGCTGCTTGTTTTGCAGCTGACTTCAAAACATGTTTATTCTTAAGTTAACTGAAAAATTAAAAAGCAGTCATTCAGATTTTAACTTTGCAGTTTCGTAAGGAAATATGATTTCTGTACAGAAAACCATCCAACCAAGATTTTTAGTTTTTTTCCTGTATACCTGACTATGAAACAATAAATGTCCTTTCTTGGTTTAATATTTTGCAGGAGTGAGTTTAATTTACCATGGCCCAAACTACCCCGTTGGTTCTACGCCTTGCAGCACTTTCTGTGAATGCAGCAAATAGAGCAGGTAAAATTATTCGGGACGTGTGGAGCCAAGGAGACCTGGGAATCGTCGACAAGGTATAATTGCTTGTATCGTTTTATCATATTTTCAATAATACAGGAAAAAGAAACAACCAATGATTGTATGCTAAATAAATTTGCATCATTCTACAGGGTCAAAATGATCCTCAAACAGAGGCTGATCGTTCTTCCCAGCGCTGCATCATTGCATCTCTTTTGAACCAGTTCCCCAATGTCAAAATCATAGGTGAGGAGGGCTCATGTAATGTTGAAGTGCCCTCTGACTGGCTTGTCACTGAAGGAGACCAATCTATATTGCAACTCAACTGCCCCAAAGAGTATCAATCTGCAACTGATAATGATGTAAGACCCGTTTCAACTAGCACAAAGACCACAGGGTGTAAAGTTTAGTAACCTTTTATGATTTTCTGATTTTTTATTCAGGTGGTTGTGTGGGTTGATCCATTAGATGGTACATCTGAATATACACAAGGCAAGAAATGTGATGGCTGTTTACTGTACTTTCAACTTTACTTGACCACTAATTCTTATGTTTGCTGGATTTTTATCTGCAGGATTATTAGAGCATGTCACTGTGCTTGTTGGCATAGCTGTTAGGGGGACAGCTGTTGGAGGAATCATTCATCAACCATATTATGGCCATGCATCTGGAGCTGAAACTCTTGGGCGCACCCTGTGGGGTATCAAAGGCATTGGTGTTGGTGGGTTTACACCTGCCCTTCCTCCTGCAAATCAAAGGATCATTGCTACAACTAGATCACATTCTAATCCATTAGCTGAGCAAGCTATTGCAGCTCTCAAGGCTGACAAAGTCTTGGCTGTTGGAGGGGCTGGCCACAAGGTATATTGGCATAATAGTCACTTGGTCTGGAACATATAGTATTAACCAATATTTCCTTGAATAATTTTGGTTTGTTTCTAGGTAATACTCTTGATGGAAGGTAAAGCACATGCATACGTTTTTGCTCGAGGTGGGACAAAAAGATGGGATACATGTGCTCCAGAAGTTGTTTTGGAGGCAATGGGAGGCCGTCTGACTGATATGCGAGGAGTACAGTATTTATATGACCATGATACAAACCACAACAACACCGGTGGAGTTCTTGCCACAGCCAAAGGAGAGGACCATGAATGGTATATTAAAAATATCCCTGAAAATGTTCGTGAGGCTTTGAAACAGTGATATAAATTTTTATTTTAACTGGAGTGGAATCCTCTCAGCGTACCCAATATTGCAAACCCTTCCATTTTGGGATCACATTTATTCTTCCAGTAGAGGCATAAGGAGACTTAAAATTTAATTCCTGGGTGATTGGCATTATATGCCATGGTTAGTACCTAATGTCTTGTACTATGTGCATAACTTTCTGAGGTCGGGCTTTGCCGTCAGCTTTGTAGATCTTTTTTTCTTCAAAATTCACTCAATGAAAAAAATTAGTCAAAACTGTAAGTTCTTCCAATAGTACTACATATACAGTATCTTGCATTGTCACATTCCATTCTGAAGTTGGTCCATCTGTTGAACAGAAGTTGTACCTGATGTTGTTTTTTCTGTTTTTACAAGTGTTACAAGTTACTAGCTCATAATTTCATCCTGCACTTTTTCCTTGTTGGGTGTTTAGACACAATAAATAAATAAATACTATTATTTTTTAAAAGAATTCTTGTTTGTTTAAATGAGCCCATTGGAGATTTGGTGACGTAACTTTCTGTAGCATGTTGCGGGGAAGAGTATGAAAATACTAAGTACGTATGTCAATCCATAAGGGGAAAAGTAAAGTGTAACAGACACAAAATTATTTTTATTATGGTAAAGAAAAATCCCAATACAAAAGCATATATAGTAAAATAGATGATAACTTGATTGCAGTAATGAAGCTGCAATATCCTAAGATATGAACAAAGGTTTAAAGGTTGTAAAATAAAAATTCAGGTACACCATCATGCATGACATGGTTAAAAATAGTCTGGATTTCTAAAGCTTTGATCGTAAAATACGCCTTAATAGTTTTCCACTCGGGTTGCGTGGAATCTCTGAAACAAAGCGAACTCCTCCTCTAAGCTTCTTTTGAGCAGAGACACGTTCTGTAAGTAGAACAATCACATAATAAAATATATTCATATTTCAAAAAAGACATGTACTGTTGCTAAAGCATTATACATACCATTTACATAGTCCACAATTTCCTTTTCACTAGCTTTGGCATTGGCTTGCAGCACAACAAAGGCCACAGGTACCTCACCACTCATTGTGTCCGGTTTCCCAACAACACACGCATCTCGAACTGCCTTGTTAGTGTACAAAATGGCTTCCAACTCAGCAGGGGCAACCTGTGACAAAAATTATTTACACAAACACTAGAAATTTTTTAAAAGTTGATTTTTTAACATTTTCTTAATTATTACCTGGAACCCCTTGTATTTTATCAACTCTTTGATTCTATCAACAACAAACAAATCGCCATCATCATCAAAGTACCCAATGTCACCAGTGTGTAGCCAACCATCCTGGTCTATGGTTGATTTTGTGGCCTCAATGTTGTTACGATAACCCTTCATTACCATATTGCCTTTGAAACATATTTCTCCTTCCTTATTTCGGGGGAGTGAATTTCCTGTCTCAACATCAACAATCTGGGACAAAAATTTGAAATATATTCATAAATTCCTAGTTAATATTTTTCCAACACAAAATTTTAACCAAGAGTTATTAATTTCTACCTTGGCTGACATTCCTGTGACAACTCTTCCTGATGAACCCATCTTCACTGGTACACCATCAGTGTAAGATGTTGCTAAAATACTTGTTTCCGTCATACCATATCCCTGACGAATATCTTTCACACCCAATCGTTGAGAAACTGCAAGTTGGGTGTCTTTATCCAATGGGGCAGCGCCACATATAATTGTTTTCACAGAGCTTAAGTTGTACTTGTCCACAATTGGGTGTTTCCCAAGAAACACCATGAGAGGTGGCACAACAAACAATGTTGAAATCTGCAGCATGTAGATAGTAACTTATTATTATTGACAACTAGAAAAATAAATGGCTAGCACAGGTAAACTTTGTCTCAATATTGATAGATTTACGTACCTTGTAGTCTTGAACTGCCCGCAAGAAAAGTTCTTCTTCAAAACGTGGGAAGACAATGACAGTCCCGCCCCGCATAATTGCTACTGTCAAAAGACCAAATCCATATCCATGATAAAATGGCATCAGACCAAGAATACATTCAGTATCAGGCAAGCCTCCGGAACTAAATAAAATTAGAAGAATATTAATTGAAAACTGCACTCTGGAACTAATTTTTTTTTTCTGATTTTGCAAATTTGAATTACACTGACTTAGTCACAAACACGAACTGAAGAAAATTTCTGCTGGTAAGTTCTACACCTTTTGGTAATCCTGTAGTACCACTAGAGCAAAGAATAAGACAGGGGTCTCTCTCTGGATTTACACGAGCTGGTATAAAAAGTTGGTTATTGGCCATGCGTTGTGAGATGAAGTCGGATAATAGCCTCACAGTACATGGAAGGGGGCCAGGTGTTTGACGTCCAATTAGTACAATGTCCCGCACACTATCAATCTTTTCTACAGCACCAACCACTCTACTGATGGTGAGAGCACTGGCAAAAACAATGCGGGGCTTGGAAATACTCATTGCATGAACCAACTCTCCTGTGGAAAGAAAAGTTTATTGCACATTTAAGTCAGAATTAATACCTCATAGAAATAAAATTATGTTTTTTAGAACCTTCAGTGTAAGCTGGATTTAGAGGAGCACATGTTGCACCAATGTACAGAGTTGCAAGTACTGGAAGGCAATAATCGAGATTGTTCTCACTAGAAATACAAACAATATCGCCTGATCGTATTCCCAGTTCTCGCATGTATTCAGCAATGTTAATACTTTTGGCCAAAATTTGTGGATATGTCAACGTTTCTCCAGTTACAATGTCCACCTGTAATGGAGAATCAGGGACTTTGTAACAAAATTAATAATTGATGTACTGAAATATATTTTTAGAAAAGTAAAATCATCATACCTGAGCAACAGAATTTCCTTTTGACTGCAGTTTACTGAGCAAGAATTCTCCAAGAGAAATGTTGGGAATCGGATCCAGAGCTCGCCCATGAATAACGTTCGGATCAGCCATTTTGATATGCTGTAACTAATAAATTTAATTGGAACAACACTGAAGTTGGCTCAAAATTACAAATCATTCATTCATTATCTTCATAAATTTTTCTTAGTGAACAGAGAAATGCTTGCCTTACCGCGCGTCAACAGGTAGGTGTGTCCGCAAGCAGAGCAGCCGAAGCCGTATCTAGCAGCTGATCCGCGGGTGCTTTAGATCAACAGACGACAACAGAAGACACTTCGCGGAAACTGACGGACTCCTACTGTATTTTACGATGACTTTACACAAAGCTAAGCGGGGTAGAAGCTGAGATACAGTGGTGGAACTGCGTTGCGTCGCGGATGACTAGAGAAGAGATCAAAGTCAAAAAAATGTATGGTACGATGTGTGAGAGAGAAGTTGTTCGGACCAGAGAGAAAAGTGGAGGGGGGAGGACGACAGGGCAGAGGGAGAGCGGGAGGGTGGTGGAAGACAAACAAGAGTTGAGGAAGAGAAGGGGAGAGGGAGAAGGAGAGGGAGAGAAACGGCGGTCTCCGGTCTCACCTTTGACTTCGTGGTGTAACACCTTGGGCCTTGGGTTCCCAGGTGATAACCAGCTACGACCCTGAACTTGTGAATAAATTGAAGAAAACATGCTGCCAATAATTTGGTTCAAGAGGTTTATTTTTTCCTTTCTCCTACCCTCTTCCTCCTCCCTCTCCCCTTGCCCTAAAAGGGCGCGCGTCCGAGCGCCCGCGGAACTAAGGTCCGAACAAGATCGCCAAAGTGCACTAAAATATTTTTGGAAAGGGGATGGTTCAAGGAATCCAACTATCGACCAACTTTTTTGGTTTTGAGCATTTACGTTCGAATTTAATTCGAACGTGAATGCTCAAAACCAAAAGGTGGGTTGATAGTTGGATTCCCTAAACCACCCCCTTTCCAAAAAAACCTCATGGGCCGCATGAATATGATTTTTATTCTCTTTCGACCTTGTGGCTCGCCCAATATAATCGATTTAGATGCAAAGGGATTCTAGGGATAGGATTTTGAACCAATAAAATGGCTAACCTTGAAATGTTTTAAATGTGTATTGGATCTAAATTAGGTTCATAAAAAACAAGTAGCCAACAATACAACAGTGGTAGTATAAAAAGGTGTCTCGTTCTTTACCACATAACTGTGCGGAGAGATGTTCTGATCAGTTTTCACAAAACTGAAACCATTGTGTATATGTTTTGAGAATAATTTAGTTGTGAAAGACTGATTATGCAAGAAAAAATGAATGAGTGGCATAACATTCTCGGTGTTTGAACTTGGATTTATAGAATCAGGAGCAAAGAGTTCCTTCTTACCTTCATCATCATTATATAAGCAAAATGGGTAAAGAACAAGTAAAAACAAAATACCAAATTTTTCACTAGAAAGTTGCAACTTACTACATAAGTTCATAGCGATGAGCCATGATAGAATTCAAATGGCAATTAAAAGTAATAAACATAAAAAGGTAAGTAAAAAAAAGGAAAAAAAAAACACTTAAAAAGTACAAATGAAGGACATAAACTCACAGTCTACAATCTGGTTGTATTGGCCCAATACCAGATAAGAGTGATTTGTGAACAGAACAGGTGAAATGAAACCCCAGGCCAGCTCGAACAATAGACAAATCCACAAGTAGACACTAAAGTAGGTAAAACTCATGTACAAGGCATAGTGTTATATCCATGAAAAAAAAAATCTAGGCCCGTATCAAAATAGTAATACTTTACAACTCACATGGCTTGAGGACATCAAGCAGGTACTTTTAACTTACATAACTTTATACCAAACTTAATAAAACAGTCTTTCTTTAAGAATATTACAAAAGATAAAAATTTGTGTCGTTCTTCAATTTAGTAAGTAAAGAGACGCAAAATAAGAGAAATGTATGATACAATAAATTATTCACATATTAAAACCCAAGAGGATTGGCTTGAACAAGGGAGCCATTCTGACAAAC